>NC_139383.1:72102500-72745000 GCF_054392235.1 Sus scrofa | reverse complement strand
GAGGGCCAGATGGTCACAGAGAAGTCTCCACAGCCTTGTTTAAACTCATGCTCTTTCCCATCCTAAACAAAGGGGACACTAACCACCCACCCTCAGCATGAAATGTCCCTCGAGTTGCCTCCTTCCAGAGGTGCCCTCATAAGCTTGCCCTCATAAGCTGCCTGCACAGCCAAACAGCCAACAACCTTGTTCACTGCACACCTTCAGGAAGACTTGCCTTGTGACAAATGCAGTTTATGAACAAGGAAGCATTTTTTTCTTAGTGCAAAGCCGATTGGCCACATACAGGGATGAGAGCCACAATTATAGCTTCCCAAGTACTAATCATGCTAACTCACCAGCCCAGACAGTCATCAACCACCTGGCTCTAAGTAGTGTATTTACTGGTTGGAACACGTAGGAGATTGAATATGAAAAACGGCAGGAGGAAGTTATTTGTGGCAAACTTGCCAAATATGAACTATAGATGTAGAAATAAAAAAGTGATGAGAGGAAAAATATGTGTGACAAACCATATGATACATTCATATTGGAACCTTGTTGGAAATCCATTCATACCAGAACTTTCCATTTGTTGTGCTTTGCATTTTTTTAGGATGGAAAGCCTAGCCTTCCAAAACTATTCTTATTATTCTAGTCTACATAAACTCCATTTACATATTTACATATGTAAAAGGATTGAGACTTTACATGTCTGCTGTATTTGATTCTGTAGTCAATGATTAATTGTCATTAATCATACAAAGGATAAGTTTGGGATGTGGGTTCAAATATTTATAAAAATTACAAAGTAATGAACGTTAAACTCAAGAGACATGGGTTTGGCCCCAGCTCTGCCACCAGGCAGTTCAGTGCCCTTGGGAGGTCTCTTTTGATATTTCTACATTCTAATCTCCAGTGGGCTATAAACGTGGTTTCTCAAACATTAATGACATGTCATTTAAAATGCAGATTCCTAGGCCCTACACCAAACCACCTAATTTGAATTTATGGAGGCAGGGATAGATAGGAATCTGCTTTTTTTAAAAGGTGGTTTTGATTTGGATATTTAAGCAGCACATCTGGAGACTAGATGACCTCCTCATATACTTTTTAAAAAAATCCATAAAATTCTGGTTTCATGATTAGCTCAAGTTAAATGTCAACACCCTTTCCCCAAAGAGCTACCAAAAGAATCCACATGCCCTGCTGATTTCTTATCTGCCTTTCATGGACAAGGAGGCATAAGTGAATGATTGTAGGATTTCCATTTAGTCCTACCTGGGTATCAATAATTCTGTAGTAAGAAGATTACCTAATAGCAGTATACTCATGATGCCTTCATTATCATTTTCTTTTGTAATGTGACTAAATCTAGGGCAATCATTCACCAGGGCATAATATTGTTAATAATGTCTTTTTTATAATAATTGTAAGTGTACAGATTATCAAAGGTCTTCTGCTAGCTTCTTATGCATACCTGTAGTACAGAAATCATTTTGAAACATTTAGCTTTAAATTCTGGCATAAACATTCAAAGTTATCTTATTACAAAAATATAGAACAAAGATATATTTCTAACACATATATTTTTTCACTTTATAAGAAGCAATACAAGAAAATATTGATTTTTAAGAGCCTAATTCACCTAGAAAGAAATAGTTTTTATGCAACTCTGGGTGATGCTGAAAATGTAATACTCATGCCAAACACTCTATTTTAAATCCCAGATGTTTCCAAATCAGTCAAGGATGCTGCTGACAAGCTGGTTTGATTCTCCATAGAACCTGATAGAAAAAAATTCTGTATCTCTAACATGCTTTTATAACACCTCAGAGAATGTGCTTTTCTCTATCAAAAGGAGAGATTTTCTATAAAGTAAATCATAGTCCCCATGGAGTTTCACCTTTTGCATCACAAAGCCTTCATGGGTGCTACTCCTTTTCAAGTACCATGTCCAGGTGTGGCCAAAAACTAGGCTCTGCAATTTTGACCACATCGATAGTACGTGTACTGTCAATTTGCCCTTTTGCAATGTCCATGGCCTGCCTCCCAGATCCATGGTTAATAGGCACTCAAAACTGTAACTGCAATGTATACATCTAAGGATGACCTGACCCCCTTGCTGTACAGTGGGAAAATAAAAAAAAAAAAAAAAAAAAAAAGAGCCCGCCCCTCCCTGGCTGCTGCGTGTCATTGTGTTTAGAGGTGGGCAGCAAATCTCTGCAGCTGAGGAGGGCTGCTCGTAGCTCCCTGAGATACTGCTTCGGTGTCCCTTAGTGGTTTGTCCTTCTAAAAGTGGATGCATATCTAAATTCCTCAGGTGCACCACAGGGCTATATTTGGGGCTGTACTACTCTGGCTGTACTGCTGTAACCACTGTAAGCACCCATACCCACTTAGGACACTGTGGTGTGGGACCCTGAAAGTGCCAAAGCAGCAGGGTCTTGCTGCTTTGCCCTGCAAGAGCAGCCCTCAACCAGAGACTGGCAGGATCTATGATTCTAATACTAATTCCCCTCCACCAGGGATGGCACAGCTCTGACTTCTACAGTGAGGTTCAGGAATTCCCAAAGGGCCTTACCTCCATTTACCTATAGTGGAAAGAGGAGTGATCATTCTTTTCCCTTTATTGGATGGTTTCCCTTTGCTGCTCATTTTCCTACTCCCTATGAGTATTTCCCAAATTCTATCTGTACTGGAATCCTTGTCATAGAGTCTGCTTCTGGAACAACCCGTCTAAGACTCCATGTCCTAGGAACCATCCCTCTGTCAAATCAGCTGCTTTCCGTGGATATGATTTTTCTTTCTTTTTCTTATTAGAGATACGCCTGCAGCATACATAAGTTCCCAGGCTAGGGGTCAAATTGGGCCTGCAGCTGTTGGCCTGCACCACAGCCACAGCAACACGGGATCTGAGCCATGTCTGTGACCTACACCACAGCTCTCAGCAATGCTGGATCCTTAACCCACTGAGCAAGGCCAGGGAGCAAACCCGAGTCCTCAGGGTTACTGGTTGGGTTCATTACCGCTGAGCCACAATGGGAACTCCTGGATATGGTTTTTAAATATTTGGGATTGGCTGGTGTTTAAGTGCTAGAGATAACATTTGTCTTTGTTAATGTCCTTCGCACTCCTCAAGAGCAAGTTTGAACCTCTAGACAAATAGAATGTAAAATCTGATGCTGCGGGTATGGCCCTAAAAAGCAAAACAAACAAACAAACAAAAAAAAAGAATATAAAATCAGAAAAGACACCCATAAAGATCACTTCATCCTTCTACTGGTTCATTTCTCATCTTTGAGGGAACTGAGCTCCAAAGAGGTTAAAAGATTTGCCTAAAGTAACACCATCAGCAGATGGCTGAACCAGGAGTAGAATTTAGATATTTTGGCAGCAAGCTCAGGACTAAAGATACTACCTCAAACATATAAAGAAAGCAGTAGGCTACTTTTATTAAGTCAAAAGATACTTCGAGTACATAGAAGCCGGACGTAGAATTTTCTACATTGTTGTCCTAAATTTTCATTCTAAGTAAGCCCTTCTAAGCTGTCAATAGAGGTCTGCACATTTCTCAATTTGAATTTTATAATCCTATGCTGAATTAGTGAAATGGTGATCAAACATGAAGACATAGATGTATACATCTTAAGAGATTCCTCAAAACGGCAATCCTCCCTTCACATTCTATGTCTAAGTTAAAGGCATAACTCTTATTTTCCCTTTTGCAACTGTGCAAGATGTACATGGGGGAGTTCCCCATCGTGGCTCGGTGGTTAACAAATCTGACTAGGAACCATGAGGTTGCAGGTTCGATCCCTGGCCTTGCTCAGTGGGTTAAGGATCCGAGGTTGCTGTGAGCTGTAGTGTAGGTCGCAGATGTGGCTCGGATCCTGCGTTGCTGTAGCATAGGCCAGAGGCTACAGCTCCAAATGGACCCCCAGACTGGGAACCTCCATGTGGCACAGGTGCAGCCCCAGAAAAGACAAAAAGACAAGACAAAAAAAAAAGTACACGGTTCCTCCCCAGAAGAGGTACAGAAACTCTAACCTCACTGACCTATCTCGTGACTTTGATTGCTCTCTACATTTCACCAAGGGACACCCTCACTGAAAAGGGTAGAACTAATTACTTATCGTCAGAACCAATTCAGTTTCTCTATGCATTAAACATTGCTCTTTATTATACTTAAACCTTGACCAACATTCCTGGAAAGTTATAAACTCAAATATATAATTCAGAGGACTTAGACAAGAAAAAAACCTTATGATGGAAAACCAAATTCACTCCTACTACAAATAAGGAATCTAAACCTCAGGAGAGAAAAGTAATTTTACTGAATTAACACAGCCAATAAGTAGAGATCCAAGTCTGCAGATTTCTGCTTTGATTCTTTCCCCAAATTGTTATTAAGCCTCTTCTTTGAATTCATCTGCATGACAAGACAAAAAGGCAAGGGTTGTGATAGAAACAGCTACACTGCCTTATCACACTCTCCTCTCTGTGCTAACAAACCATCAGACTGATTTAGGTGGCTAGTCCATCCCCACTGATCCACCACCAGGCGATGATGCTCAAGGAACTTGATTGCAGCTACTCTGGGTTCCTGTCTATGCCCAAGCCCTGACTGGGGCTCCAGAATCTCTTGAGAATTTGGAGACTTTTTCAAATCACAAGTTCCCAAAGGAAATTACTCTAGGGATATTTTTAATCATTAAATATTTTAATTTCCTAAATACAATGCTACTCAAATTTCCACTTAAGGCAAAACAAAAAATAAACAAACAAAAAACAAAAAAAAACCTGAAGTTGTGTGTTAGGACTTGAACATGAGTAGCTCTAATGGGATAGGTGTCTGGTGGAGTAACAACTTCTGAGATTTTGCTCCACTGAAATTGTGCAAGTCAGGACAATGCCTCTGATTATCAAACTTCAAACACTGGAATGCCTTAGACCCAACTATCTTTTAAAAGAGCATAAAATAGGTGGGAGTCAAACGTGAAGATTCCACAGCCAGCCATTTGTTACTAACAACAATCTATTATTTTCTACACATAGAATTTTATGAAATGCTTTTAGAATTTTAGAAATGTTATATTAAAATTTTAATATTTATAATAGTGTCATCTTTAACTAGAATGTAAAGATCAATACCTTATTCTAATAATCAAATAAGTGTTTTTCAATTTTTTCTTCTACTTCAGTATCATTTTATTCTATTGACTTGACCCATGTTAAATTTAAAAAGGGGCGGGGGGGAAGCATATGCAACCAAGAAGCTACAAACGTTTTTTTCTCTATCTTCTCTGCTGGGATATTTGTGAAGCTATAGTGGAAAGAGCATTGGCTAAAATTCTCAAGTCCTGGGATATAGTCCTGACTTTCATTAAGTAACTTCATGCTTCAATTGCCTAATCTGCTAAATGGAGACAACCAGACCTAATTACTTCTCAGAATTATCTGGGGAGTTCCCGTCAAGGCTCAGTGGAAATGAATCTGACTAATATTCCCGAGGATGCAGGTTCGGTCCCTGGCCTCGATCAGTGGGTTAAGGACCCAGTGTTGCCATGAGCTGTGGTGTAGGTCACAGACGCGGCTCGGATCCCACGTTGCTGTGGCTGTGGTGTAGGCTAGATTCAACCCCTAGCCTGGGAACCTCCATATGCTGAGGGTGTGGCCCTAAAAAAAAAAATGCATTATCTGGGAAGCCCATAGGAGTTCCTCTGTGAAATATATTGTGTCTGTAAGAGAAAGGCAAACTGGTGGCACTGACTGAGGAGGAAACATGGGCATGTCTGTCCAGCTACAACAATTCCCCCAGGCACTTAGGAGGCAGAGACCAAGGGGAGAAAGCTGTGAAGGAGGGGGCTGGGCAGAACAGCTGCAGGATCCACAGAACCCCTGCTTTCACCTTGTCACTTTGCACAGGGATGCGAATGGGAATGCCCTGTACTAGCTTCAGACCAGAATGTCAGAGATGAGGAGGAAAGGGCACAGAGATGAGGATGAAGAAAAGACAGGGAAAAGTGAATACTGCCATGTATCCATCCACTTCAGAAAAGACCACAGGAATACGGCACAAGTGAATCTTTCCACCGAAAAGAGAATCATGGACTTGGAGAACAGACTTGTGGTTGCCAAGAGGGAGGGGCAGGGAGTGGGATAGACTGGGAAATTGGGGTTAGTAGATGCAAACTATTGCCTTTGGAGTGGATAAGCAATGAGATCCTGTTGTATAGCACTGGGAACTATGTATAGCCACTTATGATGGAGCATGATAATGTGAGAAAAAGGATGTACATATGAATGTGTGACTGGGTCACCTTGCTGTACAATAGAAAATTGACAGAATACTGTAAAGCAGCTATGATGGAAAAAATAGAAATCATTTAAAATAAATTAAAATAAATAAAAAATTTTAAAAAATGAGAAGACCACAGGAAAGGGAAAATAATTTACAAGCTTCCAGAAGAGAAGTGGTGAGAATTGTGGGTGGATAGAGTTTGCCTCCCAGGGCTCACCACACTTTCACACACTGTTTCCAAGGAGCCTCTCCACAACCTGGTGGTTGGTATCATCCCCATTTCATTTATGAATACCCTGAGGCTGCAAGATTTTAGATGATTCACCCCAAGTTTTCTAATTTATAACTGAGAAATACAGAATTAAAACCCAAGCCTTCTCACTTCTCTGACACTGGATCTTTTTGCTTTTTTTTTTTTTTTAATTTTCTATCATCACTGGTCATTACTAAATGATAAGAATTTTACATACTGTATTTTAAGTGAATTATCCTTATTTTATACCTATTTTATACCTATGGTAGCATATATTCATAGCACATTCATATACTTGCATTTCTAAGAGCATGAATATAAGGTGACTATCAGATCAACAAAGACACTTCCTAAAATACATAAAATTAATTTTTTTTTAAAGGGGCTAGATTTGGAGCCGCCAAGTAAGTCCTTGGATAAGCTTCAATATTCCATTATCAGTCAGGAACCCTGTCAGTAGCCATAGATACCATTCTCATTCAACTGAAAAGATTTGTGAAGGAGTAAGAGCCTCCCGTGAGTTTGCTGCTCACTTTGGCTTTGGTCTAGAAAATCATGGACTCCGAGATTTGGAAATGAAGCAAAAGCAAATGAAGTTAGCTAGTTGCTACATGCTTTGTTTTTCATTTAAAAACTAAAACAGTTATCACTCATGTATGGAGGAATTCCAAAAGCATGATATCTACTCACCTGACAAAATCCTGAATGTGCTTTATATAAGGAAGAGGTCATAAGCAAACAGGTAGGTGAAGAATATATAAATGGATATAAAGGACATGTTTTGCATATATGAATATGCAAATATATTGCATTATGGATATTCAAATTGCCAAGAGCAGGAAGAAAAACATAAGGGGGTGAGCCACAAAATCCCTGAATGAAAAGAGGAATAAAACAATTGAAGTAATAATATCCAAATGAAACAAGAGAACTGGAAACATCTGGCAGCCAAGGTATCCTTATCTTTTAAGCACAGGTGTCTAACACAATACATGGAAAACTTTATTGCCCCTTTCTCTCCATTCCAGTAGCAGTTTGCCTATATCTCTATGAGAATAATTTAATTCAATCTAGTGCCATTTTTTCATTAACATCAGCTTGGTCCTGACCTAATTTAACTCCCCTACCCAGTTCTGAATGGTCTTTTATCATTCTGTGATACAAAGACTCTAACTTAAAATATAATAAAAAGAACATTCCACTTAGATTTAGATGATGTCAGACAGGATCCCAGCAGGGAACAGATGGCTCACACAGAAGAGATGATTGAAAAGTATTTACAGAACTATTTACAAGATGTGGGCAGGTGAAGGAAAATCAATAAGGAGTGGTGGAGCAGCTCAGGGCTTCCAACAGCAGGAAATCATTCCCACATCTATACAGACAGGTGGGGTGGGGCCGGGGGGGCGGGTAGTGAGTACTGACACTGGCAAGATCTGAGCTATAGCAGAGGTCTGCATGGACAGTAGGTTGAAGATGTGGTGTTGACGGGGCTGTGATGTAGGTTGCAGCTGTGGCTCAGATTCCACCCCTGGCCCACAACTTCCATGTGCCAAGGTGAGAGCCAAAAAAGATTAAAAAAAAAAAAAAAAAAGCAAAGAAGAGGTCCACCCATCAGAATTTGCAGCCTTCAGAGGAGTAACAAAACCACTCCCACAGTCCACCATGACCTCCCACTCCTGCCCTCCCCACTAAAGCCCCCCAGTGACTGAACCTCACTAGAAACTAGAAGGTAGAAGAGTTTTGTCCACAAAGTCTATAAATAAGTTCTGAGGAGCACAGAGGGAGGTGGAGAATGGATCTGAAAGGGGAGCAAACAGCGAATAACCAGAGACTGAAGTTTCACACACAGATGTTCATTAACAATAATAATAATAGCGAAAAATTGGAAAGAACCTAAATGCCCAGCAATAGGTGAATGAGAAAGAAAATTATTTTACATGTTTTAGTGACATGAGAAAACGCTTGTGACATAATGCTAAGTGGAAAATAAAACAGGAT
Source organism: Sus scrofa (assembly GCF_054392235.1). Lineage (NCBI taxonomy): Eukaryota > Metazoa > Chordata > Mammalia > Artiodactyla > Suidae > Sus > Sus scrofa. The sequence goes on along the minus strand of NC_139383.1, from coordinate 72,736,463 downwards.
ACGAAGGGCATCTAAATTGCTGCCTTTGTAAATTCATCTTTAGTGCTAAATTATATGAACACATGCATAGAAAAAGAATAGGAAGTGTTATCCATGCATAGTGAAATTACTGATTATTACAGCTATATGACAAAGTACCAAAATAGCTAAGGCAAATTTATATCAATAAATAAAATTAGGGCCTCAGTCATAAAGAACAGTCCCTTGGAAGGTTCACTGGACTGACCACTTCCAAAGAACACAGAACATTTTAAAAATGGCATCAACCTATCAAGCCTTTTTAAGGAAGATAACATACTTTCAGGGACTGGGATTTAACTCATGTGAAGAACATGAAAATAAACCAGGCACATTTCTCTCCAGAGCTCACATCATGCTTTCCTCCTTCCAGGAGTTCTTTAAACAAGGTATATAGAGAAGTCTGTATCATAACTACTTTAACCACTAAAAAGATCATGCCTCCCTAACCCCAATATGTCACTCAAAACAAAAACCATTCTAAATCCTAAACAAATGTTTGATATTTTGAAATAACATAAAACTTCTAGGCATACTCTGGATCTTTTTCTCTCCCACCTCTCTCTGCCTTGCTGATGTTGTAAGCACATGCTTAATTTACCAAGTACATAACCTAGCACTGGCACAGATAGAAGTACATACACACATGCATACAGACATACACAGAGTATGAACACATACACATTCCAGCACTAAGTACTTTACACATATATATCCATAGAAGAGGTGGATAGAACATTATTAAAGTTTTTTGGAATTCCTAAATTTAGCAGTATCAGCATTGAGAGCTCTCAAAAATTATAAATCCTTCATCTCGCATGAGTCTTAAGTCCTGTATCTCTCAGCCTCTGTCTTGTACATGTTTGAACATTTACTCTACTTCCTTATTATAATGTAAATGTGTCAATTTTTCATTATTTTAAATGGTGAATGTTGCAGCATCTTCAGAAGACAGGAAAATACGATACGTCTTCGTCTCCTACCAATAGAGGATGAATTGGTTTGCCAGCCCACATCCCAGGGCCTCACACACAGCAGGTGTCCATAAATGTTTGTTTACAAAATGAATTACACCAGTGCAGTTTCGCTCACATTTGCTTATCTTCCTGAGTGGCAGACACAGTCACCAAAGACCATACGTTGAGACCACTTTTGAGAGAGGTAACACCTGCTCAGTTACTTGAATCACATAAAAGAAGCAAACAATGTTTCAATTACCATTATCACTGGATAACTTTTTTTTTTTTTTTTTTTTTTGGTATTTTTAGGGCTATATCTGCAGTATATGGAGGTTCCCAGGCTAGGGGTCAAATCGAAGCTGTAGCTGCTGGCCTCCGCCACAGCCACAGCAATACTGGATCCGAGCCACATCTGCAACCTACACCCCAGCTCAGGGCAATGCCGGATCCTTAGCCCACTGAGCAAGGCCAGGGATCGAATCTGCGTCCTCTTGGATGCTAGTCAGATTCATTTTCTCTGAGCCACAACAGGAACTCCTGGATTTTTTTTTTCTTTTTTTTTTGTGGCCACACTTGTGGCATACAGATGTTCTTGGGCCAGCAATTGAATCCCAGCCACAGATGCAATCTACATGGCAGCCAGCAGCCAAGGCAATGCTGGATCCTTTAACCCACTGTGCTGGGCTGGGAATCGAACCTGTGCCTCTGCAATGACCCAAGCCACTGCAGTCAGAGTCTTAACCCACTCCACCACAGTGGGAACTCCGGATAATTGTTTTTAAAATTAGAGAAAGGCCATCATAAGCAGAACAGAGAGTGTGGTTCAAGATAAATAGCAAATTTCCAGCTGTACTCTAGAAATCAAGCATTACTAACAACTACAGTAATATATGCTTTAAAATAACTATAAATAAGTCTAAATGCCAGAGCATATGTTTTAGCTTAGTATAATGGAAAAAGAAATTTACTCTCTTCCATGACCTACTTTTAGTTTTGTGCATATAATAATACTCTTAGAAATTAATAGGCATTCTTGGAGTTCCCGTCGTGGCTCAGTGGTTAACAAATCCAGCTGGGAACCATGAGGTTGAGGGTTTGATCCCTGGCCTTGCTCAGTGGGTTAAGGATCCGGTGTTGCTGTGAGCTGTGGTGTAGGTCAGACTCGGCTTGGATCCCACTTTGCTATGGCTCTGGCATAGGCTGGCAGCTACAGCTCCGATTAGACCCCTCACCTGGGAATCTCCATGTGCCTTGAGGACAGCCACAGAAAAGACAAAGAGACAAAAAAAAAAAAAAAAAATTAATAGAATCCTTTTTAAAATTTTTTTTAATTTTGGGGGGCATTCTTAAATGTAATTTCAAAAATACATGTCATAATAAAATTCAATTTTCAGACAAATGGGTACTAGAGAGAAACTTACTAGCTCATATAGAAACAAAGATTATTTAAAGAGTTTTCATAATCATTTTACATCCAACTCTATAGATCTATGTCTTTCAAGCCAATGGTAATTCCTATAAATTTGGAGTTTTGGTCCCAAGGATTTTCTTTTCTCTTTGAGGGCTGTGATTAACTTTTATGTGGGGTGAAAAATCCCCAACATTTTCCACCTTAGGTTCCTTCGCATACTCTGAATCATGCCAGCAACAGGTGGTAGGACTTGGTGGTTTTGAGAGTAAACTGGAAATCAGGTGCAACAAGTTTAGTTAACATTTCAGGGACTGAGTCACTGATTCTCGGCAGTGGTATTTCAAGTTAAAAGTTCCCAGGAAAACAAGGGTTCCTCACAGACTTCCCAACACACATGAATTCCTCGTTCCTGGATATTCCCTTTCTCTAAATGGGACAAGGTAGGATGCAGATAATTTAAAAGGAGAAATGCTTCTTTCCTGATCTTTGAAAGGCTAACAGCTCTGAGAGTAAATGGATAACTCCATATCTATTGATTGCATCTGTTCTTAAGCTAAATACCTCCAAGGCACACACACACTCTACCACTCACTCATCCCCCCCAACCAGCTTTCGTTTGCTCATGGTGTGGTGAAAATATGTGCTTTGGAGTCTGAAAGACCTGGGTTCAAATGCTGCTCTGTCTTTTACCAGCTAATTTAGCTTGGGTGAGCCACTTCCCCTCTTACAGGTTCTGTGTTCTCAATTGTAAAAATGGGGATAAAATCATCTACTTAGAGGAACTATTATGAAGACTAAATGAGGTACACCGAATATAGAAACAACCATCACATAATGGATAATCAATAATTTTTCATGCCCTTTGTCCTAGAACTCTTGAGAAAATTTTCTAATGTTTACTTAAATGATATGAGGGAATGGGAGTTATTGGGCCATAGAGAAGTCTCCTCTTCCATTCCTCCTGCCATGCACATTTTCCTCTCAAAACATGCCCCAACCCAACTGGCTGTCACTTTTGTTCTTTGCTGAATTGTTCTTGAGTGGCATGAAGATAAAAACTGGTGCTCCCCTTAGTTTATCAGCTGCTGGCTTTGTAAAGTTGTGGCATTGTAACTGGGGTATGATTACACACAGAGAAAAGGAACCAGGAACCCTGTAACTAGCAAGGAAATCGAGGCACAAATTCCTGAGGAGATTCTCCACAGGAAACTACATGGTGAATTAAACACAGCCTCAATGCATCAACAGTTATCACCTAGATCTAGGACTTATTATTTCCATATGGGCATAAAAAAGAACTTTAAACAAAAGTGAAATAAGAAGGCAGGATACAATTAAGTACCAACAATGCACAAGGTACTAAGACTTCTAGGTCAAAGTACTTGAAACTTCTTACAAGTGAGATTAGGACAATCACAACATGCAAAAGTCAAAACTTTCAGCAAATGCCAGACATTCAGTCGTGCTTTGCTTTTATCTTGAAAAAAATCCAAATTCTAGTTTTAGACTAGCGTGTTTAAACACGTTTAGTGAGACACGCAGAAATACAAATGCTCTTGTTTCCAGCCAACGTAGTCTCCAATGAAGGTCTCCTGATCAATAATTGAATCTATTCCAGACAAAATTGTTTGAGGGAGTCAATACTAAAAGAGAACGGTTTTAACCCCATCTTGGAGCAACTACGTTTTCTTGTTTTGCAGGTAATAACAACCCACTTAGTTCATGGGAATGAAGCAGTGGAGAAGCCAGCCAACTTTTGCAAGATAGTAGAGCCGAGAATGGCTGGCAAGACCTAGGGAGCCTCCCCTGCACAAGCTTGTAAAAGGCCAGTTCTTGGGTTTTGGACATGGCAGCATGATAAAGGAGCCCCTTTGTTTCAACATAATTGTCAACAGTTTGGTTGGACTGTCTTATCTTTTTCAAACAGCTGATGAGAAAACAATCAAGCTGTGCTTTCCTAGGATATTTATGAAATCTGTCAGTATTATCAAAACATTTAAATGACAAATCATAAATAAAATATTATATGTTATAGCACCATCTTTATGTCAAGCCCTATAAAGGGAATTCTTGAATGGGTACAGTATAGAAACCATAATTATAAATGCCATTTTGTTATAAAACATGGCTTGTGAAAACTTTAAACATTTTTTTAAAAAAACATGGCGTGTGTGTGTATGTGCTGTTTGAGTTTTGGGTTTGTTTTTTTTTTTCTGTTTCTTGGGCCGCTCCCGAGGCATATGGAGGTTCCCAGGCTAGGGGTCAAATCGGAGCTGTAGCCTCTGGCCTATGCCAGAGCCACAGCAACGTGGGATCCGAGCCGCATCTGCAACCTACACCACAGCTCACGACAACGCCGGATCGTTAACCCACTGAGCAAGGGCAGGGACCGAACCCGCAACCTCGTGGTTCCTAGTCGGAGTCGTTAACCACTGCGCCAAGACGGGAACTCCGAGTTTTGGGTTTTTGAGGGTTTTTTTTTTTTTCCTTTTTTAGGTAGTAGGTAAACTACTAATTATAGCACAAACTCTGAAAGTATTCAATGTCCAGACTGAAGTGTATATATCAGCTGAATAACTAACAACTCAATCTGGGGATCAGAGAGTCTCATAGTTGTTGGTTTATGAATCTAGGCATAGTCATGAGGAAGGTAGATGAGTCAGCTGGGCTCCTGTTTTGGAGGTGGAGGCCAGGAATGGAGAGGAACAGTCTATAGCTTAAGAGAACCAAAAACAAACAAACCAAAAACCACTGGCTGAGCAGAAATCAAAAATAGCTTTTTTGTCTCACTTCCTCTATCTGCATTGCATTCTTTGAACTTCAGTTTCCTCATCTGAAAAATGAGAGTCTAGGCTTACTGCAGAGAGCCACTGGGAGCCTCAAGTGGGATAAACTATCTGCAATAGTTTATAATCTTTGAAGTGTACGGACGACATAAGGTGAAACTTGTATTCATTGGCAGACAACGCTCTATGATAAATCAGGAAATTAAACTAAAGGAGTCCAGAAGCAGGACTTCTAGTGACTAAAGCTAAAGTTACTCCTAGAATTGAGAAATTCTGGAGAGTTCCCGTTGTGGTACAGAGGAAATGAATCCGACTGGGAACCATGAGGTTGTGGGTTTGATCCTTGGCCTCGCTCAGTGGGTTAAGGATCTGGCGTGTCAGTGAGCTGTGGTGTAGGTGGCAGACATGGCTTGGATCTCAAGTTGCTGTGGCTATGGCATAGGCCAGTGGCTGCAGCTCTGATTCCACCCCTAGCCTGGGGACCTCAATATGCTCCAGGTGCGGGCCTAAAAAGCAAGCAAGCAAGCAAGAAAAGGAGAAAAAAAAGAAAATCTGACAACACACTTACCCTGAGCAGCAACTGTGAGCTTTGAGGGCCACCTAGCCAGCAACTTACCTCTGACCTTGCATGCTACTGCCTATGCCAAGACTGTGGGGGTGGGAGGAGGGTGTAACAACTACGCCCACTTTTAGGTTATGCTGCTTCCTGACAAAGCGTGGGCAGAAGCCCAGGTCTCAAGACTTAGACGCAATACTTTTGTATATGACATAAAGCTTGGAATGTCTGCTTTAAAATTGTTGTTTTTTTCTAAGATTTGGAACTCCAGCCCCAACCCTTATGAGCTCTGTGACACTAGTAAAACTATATTCTGCTCTATGCCTCATTCTTCCCCCAAATAGGAATAATAACAGTTCCTACCTCTCCGGGATGTTATGAATTAACTGTAGTGAGTTAATATTTGTCAAGTGCTTAGAAAAGTGTCTGATACACACAGCGTTGGTTAAATAAACTGCATCTTTCAACAAAATCTTTATGGAAAACAGCGTATTCACAGACATAGTCTAAAGTTGTTATTATAAGTCAAATGCTTCCTCTACTTTGTCTTATTCACAACACATGCTATTTTGCCTCTTGATCCCAATTACAAGATAATCCAAAGAACTGGAGTTCCTGTCGTGGCTCAGGGGAAATGAATCTGACTAGCATCCATGAGGATGCAGGTTTGATCCCTGGCCTTGCTCAGTGGGTTAAGGATCCAGTGTTGCTGTGGCCGTGGCATAGGCCGGCGGCTACAGCTCCAATTCAACCCCTAGCCTGAGAACCTCCATATGCCACATGTGCAGCCCTAAAAAGAAAAAGAAAAAAAAAAAAATTCCAAAGAACTATCAGAAACTTACGCCACTGTTTATTAACTAATTTGAAAAAAAAAAAAGATATGTGTTATGCATTGTGTCTTTATGTAACTGTTAGCCAAATTTTTTATTTGCATTACTGTATTCAAGATGCTATAACCTAACTTCTAATAAATGAGACTCAGGGTGGCTGGCTTGAAATGGCACACAACAGTATTAAACATAGTTCGGCAGCCAACTTCTTCATCACAAAATATGTTGCCAAACTTAACACTAACTTACTTTTACTCATTTAACTTCCACACATGGGAAGGTTAAAAAAAAAAAAAAAAAAGGCACTTGTTAATTCTGAGTTTTATTTTTCTGTGTTAGCTACAGGTTCAACTTGTCCTCATCTTCTCTTTGTTGATGAGAGAAGCCGGGGATACCATGAGTGAACTTTGGATGCTCTGCCTCATTGTGTGGCTTGAGGTTTCCCGGTATTTTATCAAAATGATCCCTTGTCTTGAAAGATCTGTCATTGCTTCACTTGCACTGAATAGGCTAATCCAAGAGACACACAGTGCTATAAAGACAGCACTAAGGCAGTGCTCATTCTCTAGAATGAAGGATTCTTATAAATTTGAATCCACTGAGGTATTCTGATGAGGCATTTGGGTTAGTCCAATGCAGCTGTGTTTTAAAGGAGCACTAGATGAGCTAATGAGACTCAACTGACTGGCTTTTCTTGCCAAACTTTCCACAAGTGTCAGATATTCATATGATTTTATCTTGAAAACTCACTTTGGGGCAAGATGTTGAATTCACATTTCAAACCTCTCTTGGGTACAAGTCCACAATTCATTCTTCTAAAGTGAATATATAAAAATACACCTATTGGATATGCCAGGCAATTTCATATGAAAATAAAGATAGGTTGTTTTTAAGGAAGAATACCTTGCTTTTAGAACATGGGCTATGCTGGACTTTTTTTGAGAGAGACTCCAGAATTATCTTGACAGAGACTGAGTAGACACCAAGTTAGCTGTGTACCCTAAATAACAATCCTCTTTGAATCTAAAAAATGTCAAGAACCACTCATTTGCAGCCTATAATTTTAGAGTGTCAATATCACGTTTACCTGTAACTTCAGCCAAGGTTTTCAAATCCATGTCACATTCCAAGCCCAATCTTTATTCCTAGATGCCAAAATATGACAGAAGAGCTGAAATAATCTCAAACTCCAGATATTTGAAATGGAAAATTATTTATGCATAATTCTAAATACATGATTCTCTTTGTTCTAAATGCCGCTGAAAAAATAAGTTTCCATGATTTTTCTTTTGCTCCAGTACTGGGTATAGTTTAAGATGATCATAACCTTAAGAAGATTTAGAGCCTTTGATGATCTCCATATGAGAATTAGAAAAAAATCTAATTATTCAGTATGAGCAAAACTTCTTCATGAGAGAAAAAAACTTTCTGCTCCAAGATAACCTGCCTGACCTCAACGCTTTTGATTAAATCTTTTATTTCTGCTTTTAATGCATCATATGCTACTTTATTCATTTTTACTCATATGCCCCATCCTCCACTAGACTCTGAGTTTCTTAGGAGCAGAGATAACCTCTAATTTCATTGTTCTATTTCCCAGTGCCTGGTATAGAGTAAGTGCTCAATAACTGTTTGTCGAACATAAGAAACTTCTGTTTAAATTCTGGTTGATATCATTTCAATAAAATACAGAGGGAATCTGTGCCATAGAATAATCCATCATTAATCCTAGAAAAATGATTCTATAGGCCAGATTGCATTGCTTTTCATGAACAGGATCTCTAAACCTCTTATTCAACAGGTAAAACATGAAATGGAGATTAAACAACTATTAAATTTTTTTCAAGGTAAACAGAAATGCATACAGTTCAATATTCAATCTCACGACTCAATTTTGAAATAAACGAATCGCATTTTTTTCCTACATGGACATTCCTGAAACACAATGACCCTTTAAGTGAACTGAAAGTCTAAGACAAATGTTTTTAATGTTCATTATAAGGTGGACATTTTAAATAAATATTAGGAGTTAGAATATAAATTTCAATATTGAATATCTTTGCTACATTGTTTTAATCATGGATGGATAGTAAAGCTGTGATTTGCTGTCTCATCCTTAAAAATAAAATGTATCATGGAAAGCTAAAGAAGAAAAAAGAAAGGAAACTGAGCCCAGAGGTGCTACCGGTCTCCACAAATGCTCATGTCACTTGGATAAGGACTAAGAAGATTATAACTGAAAGAGTAGTAATACAATGACAGAGACAAGTGGCAAAGAATTATGCTGTACCAAACATTGACTCCAAAATCACTCTAGGAAAAACGCCTCTAACTTCAAACTTTATCTTTGGTTTCCTAAATCAGACTTTGAGATTGAATGTACAAAGGGCCAACTTTTACAGCTAGAAAGGTACTCCCAGATCCTCAAAGGTACTTCAAGTCTTAACAGGCCTGGTTACAACTTCTTCCGGGCTTCTAAAGTTGTTTGACTCCATTTACAAAGTACAAATGGATTTATGGATGCTATCACATACTATGCAGACAACAATCACAGCTTCAGTGCCACAATCATGCCTGTTCCCACCACCTTTCATCTGTCCAGCACCTGCTTCAGGCTGGGCCCTGGGCCAGGTGTTTTACATAGATAGTATCTAACCCTCAGAGAGCCCCTAAAGGAAAGTGTTATTGTCCCCACTGAACAGGTGAGGAGGCTGAGGCTTAAAGACTGAGGCTTAGCCAAAAGTATCCAAATGGCAGAGGCAGATTTGGAACTGAGTCTGTGCAACACCACAGTCTATGCCTTTTCATTGCAGTGTGCTACAATTTATTGAGCCTCTGTGAACTTCCAGACACTGTGATAATTGTTTTAATATATATTTAGAAGTCTCTAAAATAATGATAGGAGGTAGGTCTCAGATCATGAAAGTGAAATTAGAGCAGTAAAGAAACTTTTCCCAGGAGTTCATTGCTAGTAAGCGATAGGGCTAAAATTTAAATTCCTGCTTTATCAGTGGTAAAAGAACACAAACCTCAAATTTCAAACTCTTGCCTTTGGCATAAGCTAAACATACTGGGATAAACCCAATATATATTAACCAATTTAGAGGCAATATTAGATAAAACAGACTTATCTAGCTATATCGTTTATGTTAGAAATTAAACCTGTTTAGAGTTCTAAACACTAAACCCGCCTCAAGAGGCTGGAAACTAGAATCAAGTCATGAAGACTCACACACTACAGTTCTAGAATGCTTTCCAGTAATGTTTTAAAGGATTATTCTTTTTCTGATGGGATAAAACAACAGTTTAACCTCACAAAATTCTAGTTATATAAATAGGGAGTAGGTTGTTTTCCCTTTGTAGAAGGAACAGGTCAATGCAAGGACAAAAAAACTAAGGGACTATTGACAGTCCTCAAACTTGAGCCTACGAGTCCTGAAATGAGGATGCCCTGCTCTCTGACACCAGCTGCATTTTTCCTCCAAACGAAATGAGGATCTGCTCATCTTCAGAGGATTAGGAGGCCCACCTAGCACCGGAGTTTGGCATCCCCACAGAGAGCATTAATGTCTGCTTCTAGGTTTGGAGCTCAGTTCGAGGGAGATCATCTTTAATTCACTGCATTGACCTTTAGCTAAGAGCCCACTTCTAATCAAAACAACACTGGGCGCCTTGATTAGGGAAAATAAAAAGGAAGTATTATTTCCATCATAGAGCAGAAAGTAAACACATCAAATCACTACTCAAAAGGAGGTACAGGCAAGATACTAGTAAGAAAAGGGAGAAACAGCTCCCACTTACTAAGCGCTCACAATGTGCCAGTCACTGCTCTGAGCACTTGACATGCAGTCACTTGTTTACGTTTGTAACAACTCATATTATGCCCCTCTTATAGATGAGAAAACCAAGACACAAAAAGGTTAGTGACTTGCTTAGGATGACACGGCTGTGTCACAATAAGTAGAAGAGGGATTTAAAGGAAGATGGAGAATCCATACTCTGGATAAACTGTTTACAACAGGAAGTATAATTCAAGACCTAATAAATGGTGTGCCACTAAGGGCTGCTAAGGAAGGTCTGGCCACAGCTCACCAGGCCCTCTCACCCACATCCCTCCATCCCTCTGATGGCAAGAGAAATATGTACGAGACAGGACATCAGGCTGGCCCTGGAGGGCAATGGCTATATTTCTATGGGAAATAGCATGTGACCATGTTTACCAACACCAAGCTGACAAAAACCTTTAAGGGTCAATTTTAGGAAGAGAGGCAGCACATGTACAAATTATTTTATGTAAAGAAAGCAGGCAATGGTCACTGATTCTTAAAACATCTACACCAAAATATTCACAAATATTTGCAGAGTACAGAAATGCGATGTCAATAAACTTTAAACCATCGTTGGAATGGTAAGCTCTTTTAGGAAGAGAAGCATTTCCCCCTCCAACCAACTCTATATATATATTTTTTTATATTTCTCCCATTAGAGCTTTGCATTTCCAATGATGATGACGATGTGATGGTTTTACATTTACTGAGTTTCTAGTCTGTGTCCAGAGTGTGATGAGTTTTACATTTGATAACATAAACTATCATTTGATATTCACGACAGCCCTGCAGCATTAGTACAACTATTTTCTCCATTTTCCAAATGAAGAAGCTGAGACTCAGAAAGGTGAAGTAACTTGCCCGAAGTCATGCATCCAGGACATAAACTCATTTTTGTTTGCTCTTAAAGCCCATAATATTAACCATGTATGCCCAGCTGACAAGTGTGGCCACCTGACTGTCCCATCCTTATATAGAGACCAAGGCCATAGAGAGGGCTACACATTCCAGCTGAGGTCCACCACCTCCAAATCCTGGACAGAAATGAACGAAAGTGGGCAGAAGGCTTGAGAGAGTCACACTGGCCAAAGACAGGCCAGAAACCTAAGTGTGCTTTACTGAAAACAGGTACACTTTGAAGGAAACTGAATATTTATAAACAGAATAACTAGAAAAATATTCCAAAGACAGACCAGTAAGTTTAGTTCTAAGAACACTTAGTACAAAGTTCATCCTATTTCTGAAGGAAGGAAGGGAGGGCTTCAAGACTGAACTAAAACACAAGAAGCTCAAGGAGAGAAACAAAAATTCTTATTTTTAGTCTCAAGTGTATTTGCATTTGAATAAACTGTCTACAGCTGTGTATTATCTCACTGTGATAGACAGGAAATGATGAGACTAGGTCAGATAAGAACAACCACTATGGAAGTGTTTAAAATCTTTACTGAGGTAGTAGGAAATCTACTATTATGGAGACATTATTAATATATTTTGTTAGAAATTTCAATTTTGGAGTTCCCGTGGTGGCACAGAAGAAACGAATCCAACTAAGAACCATGAGGTTGCCGTGAGCTGTGGTGGAAGTCGCAGACACAGCTCAGATCTGGTATTGCTGTTCCTGCGGCATAGGCCAACAGCTGTAGCTCTGATAAGACCCCTAGCCTGGGAATCTCCATATGCCGCGGGATAGGCCCTAAAAAGATGAAGAGACAAAAAAATAAAAAGAAAAATAAAGAAATTTCAATTCGTAATTAAGCACAGTGTCTTTAAATGGATTTTTTTTTTGAAGTTCTATTACAACCAATTACTACTGGGAATAATAAATATAAGAAAAAATTAAATGCCTTCTCTTTTAGCAACACCTCTTCCTAGGTCATCACACACACTCAGGCTACCGTGAACCACTTGTTCAGGAAGTACTTCTCAGGAAATACCATGTTCTTCCCAGTGTTGGTGATGTTCACAGTGCAACCTCTGCCTGGAACTTGTACTCCTCCCCTTTTCTAAGTCACTTCAGTCATCCTCTTCCAGGAAGCCTCCCTGGATCCCCTCCTCTATACAACATCTATCATAGCACTTATCCCACTGTTTACTTTTTGGTCTTCTCAAGAGACTAAGAATTCTTTGAGGACGGAGACCACTCTCATTTTTGATATCCCAGCACTTAGTTAATAAAATTTTTGCCAAATGAATGAAAATATATTGCAAAATTAAGACTTTTTTTTAGAAACAAAAGGAAAAAAATACGTCTAAAATGTAAATCTTATACATTATTCTGGACCTCATTGTCCGTGAAGGCGTGTTTTAAAAACACATCCAAGAGGATTTACTGTATATTGCCATCCGTCCTTCATTTAAAATATTTTACTCCCCTGAACCTCATAAATACAGTTACTATAAACTTATCATTGTTCAATGAATACATCAATTCAGATAGTATAATAATTATGCATATAGAAGAAAATCATCGCAAAATCATGATTACAATTTAAAAGCATAATGGCCGTTACACTTTGAGTAATTAGATGCTGCCTGGTTCTGCCACTGATTTCAACGGAGACAAGCCATCCACCCTTTGGCCTCAGGTTCCCTACCCATTAAATGGGGGTCAACATCCCTGCCACGTCCCTCCTCCTTCAGACCTTGTGAGGGCAATGGAGATACAATACTTAGAGAGTGCGAATCTTCACAATTAAGGCACCATTATCAAAACTATGATAGAATCCCAGGGTGGAGTTCCCATCATCATTCCTTACAGTAATGACCCTTCACAACCCTCCTGCTCTCCTTAGCAGGTTGACAGCATAGATTCTGGCGTTAAGTCCTTACGCATCAAAATAAAGGCCACATGGGTGGGCAGAAGTTCCTCTCCTCTGGTGCTTGGTCTGAGCCAGAAGCCGAGAGGAACCTGTCCACTCGAGGCGGCCACCACAGCCCCTTTCCGGACCCAGTTAAGCTCTTGAGGGGCTGGGGGAGAACCGACCCTGCACCTTTCCCCGCCACCGAGAGGGGTCGAACGACACCAAGGCTGAAGAGGACTCAAGGGTCAGCACAGCAGGAGTAGAAAGCGGGGAGGAAGACCGGGGGGACTTACCTGGCCTCACCGACGGACGCGCGTGGCGGGTGCGGAATGAACACCCCACAGTCAGACCTCGGAGACTGCTGCTTCTTTTTGGACCGCCAGATATGGAAAGAGGTGTGCTTCTTGAGAGTCTTGGACGGGCTGGACTCCCCATGGTCGCCCTGAGGTGGCGACGACAGCGGCATCTTCTCTTCTGCCTCCTCCCCGGCTGCTCGGACGCTGCCCTCCCGACGGCTCGGTCTTACTAAAACAACTCACCTGGGCTCCCGCTTGCCCGCCTCTCCTGGCGCGCAGTCCGACCCCGCCCCCTCGTCGCCCGTGCGGGGGAGGGCAGATGCTTAGAGGACCAGGGCCCAGCAGAGAGCGAGCAGCAGGGCAGCCCAAGCCCTCTGGGCGGAGGCGACAGCCCGGCCGCAGCATAGCACCGCCACGCGGCGCGGGAGGCAGGAGGCGCGGGCCAGGTGAGGCGCGCGCGCCCGGGGCCCCAGGTAGGGAGGACACGCCCCCCACCCCAATCCGCGGCCTGGTGGAGACTGGCGGCCGCGGGGCAGCGACACCTACCGGACACCCTGGCAGCCGCGTCTTCTGACACTGCATCGCCTCCTGGGGATTGGGAGCTAGAGCTGGATCAGGTTTTGATAGCGCCTCAGTGCCAGTGCCATCAGTCGCCTGCGGAGTAGTTGGTCACCCTTGGCCCATGCTAGGCTGGCACGAAGAGTTGCTTAGCCATGAACACCGCCTGCAAAAGGATGGGAGAGGCGCATCCCATGGCTGTGCCACCCAGCAATTAAGGCTAGGCTATAGGCTACTCTGGCCTTTAGATTTTTTGGACAATGTCGTGTGCTGGGTGGCTTCTGTTCCTGTTTGTAAACACGGGTGCCAAAAAAATTTATTTGGATTTGTACTTCATAAAGCACAAAAGGATAAAAGTCAGAAGGGAGGAGTTCCCGTTGTGTGGGTTAAGTTGTCCCTGAAGATGCGAGTTCCATGGCTCAGTGGGTTAAGGATCCGGAGGTGTGGTAAGCAGATGCACTTGTGGGATTAGGTGTTGCTGTGTCTGTGGCATAGGCCCCAGCTGCAGCTCCCATTGGATCCTGGCCTGGGAACTTCTATATGCTGCAGGTGTGGCTGTAAAAACAAAAAACAAACAAGCAAATAAAAACATAAGGGAATGAGACCTTTTCTCCAGTTCCCAAGGGCTTAAATAGACCCCTCACTGTGAATTAAATGCCGGTCCCACAGTCTCTGTCATCTGCTTTACTGGTAATGACTTCCTTTTTTTTAACCTCACAACCATGTTTAAATAGCAAAGGGAACTAATATTTAAGCAAAGGAAGTCCATGAACAATTATTTTGGGCATTATTAGAGTATAAAAAGTTCAAGAACCATGTACCACTGCAAAATGCAGTACAAGTCCCACTTACACTGTAATATTTTCTTCTTTCTTTTCTCTTTGAAGACCCAGCTTATTCATTCACTCAGTCATTCAGTGAACATCCATTTTTATTTAGTTATTTTTATATTTACATTTTGATCAATGTAATCCTACCTACAATTAAAAACACAAATCATTAAGTAGGTAACAAATTTTTACATATTTAAAATGTTTACATAAATGTTTAAATATGTAAAATGTTTACATAAATTTACATAAAATGTTTTTAATAAAAGACAGTTGACGTTGTCTAGAAAGTCCTTCTGTATGTGGCTTTTATATATACCGTTATAAAAATATAGACCATTTCCCAAACTTCCTTAGTCTCTCTCCCATCCCCTTCTAGTGCCTTATCCCTCCCTTCTGTAAAAGCTAACCATTATTTCAGTTTTTATCAATAGAGATTAATTTTGCCTCCTCTGGAACTTCATTGAAGTGGGATCACAATATGTACTTTTTGTATCTGTTTTGAGCAATATTAGTCTATAAGAATCATCCATACTGCTGAATGTAGCAGCTTTTCATTTTTAAAAAGAAAAATTATCGTGTACTATTCCATGAGAAAAATATACCACAATTCACTTTTCCCTTGTACTGTGCATGGACATTTAGGTGTTTCCAATTTGGTGTTATCATGAATAAAGCTGATATGAACCTTTTTCGACATAAGCGCCCATTTCATTTGGATATGTACCCAGGAACTCAGCCTGTGGGTAAAAGGATGAACATATATTCAGCTTTAGTACATTGTGCCAAACAATTTTCCAAAATGGTTGTATCAATTTATTCTCCTTTCAGAAATTCATTAATTTCCAGTTTTTCTACACTTTCACCAACATTTAATATTATCAATTGTTTTTTAATTTAGTCATTCGAATGGAGGTGTACTGTTATCTCATTGTGGTTTTAATTTATATTCCCTCAAGAAACATTTGTTGAATTTACTGGGTACTAATTATATGCCAGGTCCTGACTTAGGGAGCAGGTGGTGGTGACTGAGAGACACATGATGATATACAACAAAGGCTAAGAAAATTAGTAGAGGTATGTACCAGGCATTACAAGAGTATGGGAGCATCACTAATCCAGCCTGGGAGTTTGGGAGCGGGGAAGAGGAATGGTCAGTAAAGGTTTATTTTCTAAAAGTAACCCTTAAGTTTATTTATTTTTTTCTTTTTATGGCCACACATTTTTTTTTCTTTTTATGCACCTGCCATGCAGTGGCAATTCTAGATCCTTAACCAATTGAGTGAGGCCAGAGGGTTAAACCTGTATCCTCATAGAGACCATGAGGTGTCCTTAACTTCTGAGCCACAATGAGAATTCCCCTTAAGTTGAATCTTAAAGGGCAAAAAGATTAGCGAGAAAAAGGGGAAGAGTTCCTGTTGTGGCTCAGCAGTAATGAACCTGACTAGTATTCCATGAGGATGCCGGTTCAATTCCTGGCCTCATTCAGTGGGTTAAGGATCCGGCATTGCCCTGAGTTGTGGTGGAGGTCGTAGATGAAACTTGGATCCCGAGTTGCTGTGACTGTGGCGTGGGCCGGCAGCTGCAGCTCTGATTCGAGAAACTTCCACATGCCACAAGTGCAGCCCTAAAAAGCAAAGAAAAAAAAAAAGAGGGGGCGGGGGGAGAAGGAAAGAGGAAAAGAGAAGCAAAAAGGGTAAAAGGAAGAGGAAAAAAAGAGGATATTTCATGCACATTTGCTCAAATATTTACAAGTTCAGTAATTCAGTATTTCCTCCAAGCAGAATTCTTCATGCTACCCCTTCTCTGTGACATTAGAGGATCTGGAACATATTTCATTTATCACACTGTCCATATTGCATGGACAATATTTGTTTACATATGTGTCTCCTATTAGCCTGAGAGATACTTAAGAACATTTCTCACTTATTTTTATATTTTCAAAATGTAAATATCCATTCATTGAAATAATTAATCAAATGAATTGGTGTATTAACCTAGTTGAATACCTAGAATATTTCAGGCATAGATCTTTCAGACGATTTGCAAGGGCAGAAGTCACGTGTCTTTTTCACTACTATATCCCCAATGACTAGCACAGAGCATGGCACAGAGTTGGCACCCAATAGATATATTTTATCTGAATAACATAAGAAATTAGAACTTAGCATAGAAGCATAAGAAGCCTTGTGATTGATCTAGTGAGGGAAACACATCTAAATACAACTTGATAAAAACTTGTACAGGAGTTCCTATACAAGACTCAGTGGGTTATGAACCCGACTAGTATCCCTGAGGACGTGGGTTCAATCCCTGGCCTTGTTCAGTGGCTAAAGGATTCAGCATTGCCATGAGGGGTGGTGTAGTTTGCAGATGCAGCTTGGATCCCAAGTTGCTGTGGCTGTAGTGTTGGTGGGCAGCTGCAGCTCCAGTTCGACCCCTCACCTGGAAACTTCCATATGCCCTAAAAAGCAAAAAAACCCAACAAAACAAAAAAACAAAAAACTTCCATATGCCCTAAAAAGCAAAAACAAAAACAAACAAAAAAACCCCCAACCCTCCAAAAAAAAACAAAAAAAAACCCAACTTGTACAATAAAATGATGTGTTCTAAACTGTTTCACTGTTTTTCAGTCATTGCAAAACCAGATCCACTTGGCTTAAGTAATAACTTAATTATCATAGCATGTTAGATGGCCTTCAAAGCTGGAGAGCCAGACTCTGAAGCCCAAATGTGTCCAGTCACCCCAACAGCTGGTCTAGCAGACACCAGCCTCTCAGCAACAGGGGCTATATACTGGCAGCTCTGCTTCTACTACCCCAAGAATCTAAGGCCTGTTCTGATTACTCTTTTTTTTTTTTTTTTGGTCTTTTTATCTTTTCTAGGGCTGTACCAGTGACATATGGAGGTTCCCAGGCTAGGGGTCTAATCGGAGCTATAGCCACCAGCCTATGCCAGAGCCACAGCAATGCCAGATCCAAGCCGCATCTATGACCTACATCACAGCTCAAGGCAACACTGGATCCTTAACCCACTGAGTGCGGCCAGGGATCGAACCTGCAACCTCATGGCTCCTAGTCAGATTTGTTAACCACTGCGCCATGATGGGAACTCCTGATTACTCTTGGTGAAAGTTCAGCCCCCCACCTTCCATCCCTCACACACTAAACCTCACTCCTGAAAAAAAAGTTCCACGCAGGGACATCTGATTGGAGGGAGCCCAGGTCATTTAATGGCTATCTAGCTGCAAGGGAAATTTGTGTTTTCCGGGTTCTACTTCAGAGAGATGGGATTCATGTGGGCTAATCGCTTGCCAAACATAACACAGGTACCCAAAAGAATCTAGGCAGCCAAAAGTACAAAAGATGGTTACTGCCGAAGGAAAGGGCAAAAGGCTATGTATGGGAACACAGAAGTGACTAACTCTGGATGGCTCAGGGAACTAACTCATCAGCAGGGAGGTGACAGGTTTCTGGGTTGTGCTGATGAATAAGAATTTATCAGGTGGAGAAGAGAGGGCTGGAAATCCAGAAAGAGTAAACAACACGTGCCAAGGCCCAGGGTTGTGAAAGGGCATGCGTTGTTGGGGAAGAGCGAGAAGTTCCGTGAGGTTGGATAGATGGGTATGGGGTGGGGCAGAGTGGCAGGATGTGATGTTGGTAAAATTAGGTGGGGCCAGATTGCTAAGCACTTGGTAAGCCATGTTTTTAAGGCTTTGGGACTTAGCTTTGTAGACAACAGGGACTCAGCTTACATTTTTAAAGTAGAGGAGCGACATGAACAAACTTGGGTTTTACAAAGTGTACTCCGAATGGAATGGAATAGGGAGAAACTAGTGAAGTTAATGTACTTGAGGAAGACCAGCTAAGAGGTTGCTGTGAGAGGTCAGGGGAGAGGTGATGGGAGCAGCAGGAAATGGAGAGGAGAGGATGAGTACAAAATCATGTAGGAGATGGAATCACAGTGAATAAAGAAGTAATCAATGATGACAATGAGGTTAGATTTCCAGCTTAAGAAAATGAATGGCGATGAAACCATTAACTAAAAACAGGAAACCAGGAGAAAGATCAGGGTCTCTGGGCACAAAAATAAATTTGGGTTTGAACATATTGAGGCTGAAGTGCTTAGAAGCTATATAGGCAGAGATGCTTAAGAATTCACTGAAAGATATGGTTCTGGAGGGCACAGGTCAGGGCTATATATCTATATTTGCACATCATCACTGAATAGGTGGGAGTTGATGTCATGAAATCAGATAAATTCCCTAGGACGAATGTGTAGAATAAGGATAAAGGAGGAGCCAAGGACACAAGCTGAGTAACACTAACATTTAAGTGCTTTGCAGGGAACAGGGAGCCTACACACACAGAGCCCAGAGAGAGCAACTAAACAGGTAGGAGCATGTCTGGGGCAGAGTGCATCCCTTTCCAAAGTCATGTGATATCTATCTCCAAGTTTTTGTCCTTTTTGGCCACCCCGCAGCATACAGAGTTCTTAGGCTAGGGATCAGATCAGAGCCACGGTTGCGACCTACGCCATATCTGTGGCATCTAGATCCTTAACCCACTGTGCTGGGCCAGGGATTGAACCTGTTGTGTCCCAGCACTGCAGAAATGCCACTGATCACACTGTACCACAGTGGGAACTCCGTCTTCAAGATTTAATAGACAGAGAGACTGGGACCTTTGCACTCCTCTCCCTTTATCCAAAAATCTGAAGTCCATTTTAAATTTCCTCTCATCCTCCAAGAGGCCAACTTCCTCCAACCTACAGTGATTTTTTTTTTCTTTCTCTAGCCTTCTGTTTTATTTTCTATCTGATTTAGATTGACATTGTGGTAAGCTGTAAAAATTCCTATAGTTCTCACCCTTCCCAAAAAGAAGTAGAATCCATTTTCTCACTCCTTAAGTCTGAGTAAGCCATGTACCTTATTTTAGCAAATGAAATACTAGCACATTTGATGCAAGTAGTAATTGAAAAGAGCTTGCACTTTGGGGCTTATCGCCTTGTTTCTGTTAGAATCTTGTTGCTGTATAAATATACCTAAAATAGCCTGCTAGATGACCAGAGATGCTTGCCCAAGTCACCTCCATCACCTCTAGCCAACAGACAGCCAACCATCAGAAATATGAATGAACCATCTGGGACCAACCAGCCTCCAGTCAAGCCACCAACTGAACCCGAGAGATCAGCTGATCCTGTTCCAGACCAGAACTGCCCAGCAGAATCATGAGCCAAGTAAATAGTGCAGTTTTAAGTCACTACAATTTTTTCTAAAAACATTTGTTAAAAAAAAAAAAAAAAGCAATGACCTGGCACAAGGTCAGTAAACAACCAACTCAGCTGTGAATACCTTTTGTATCTTAATTTCAGAAATATACAATGAATGTAAGCAATGGAAAATTTTGAACTACCACATAAAAATTCAATTATGTCCAAACTGCTTAATGAGAAAATATATCTTGGCCTAAATCAGTTGTAAAGTATTTAACTAAATTAGTTAAATTAAAACTCTACTTAAAATAATTTTAATAGCTGGAACAAGGAATCCTCAAAATGACCTTACTATAATAAACATTTAGTACCTGTACTACATTAGAAAGACAGTGTTCAATTAAAGTACTAAATGTGGGGGTGGTGAGTCATGCAGCAATAGACAACAGAAAACTGATGCAGACACTAGAGGATGAAAATCTGTTCTGTTCAAGTATTATGAAGATCAAGTCATATTTTTGAAGTCTCCAAAAATACATATTAGCTGCATTTTATCAGTCGATTATTTGAAATTCAGAATATATTTTCTCATAGAAACAGATTTATTTAAGGGCCCACTTCATAGACGAGTGCACGGGAGTCAATTGAACATATAATGGAGCCCAAACACCCTATTTGCAATGAAAAGCCATGGAATATAATTATTCTCTTATTAAAAATTGCTGACTCTGTGGGCTTTCCTGAGGACCTGGCACCATTTGTAAAATCATTTGATGAAATAATACACTGTGTAGTGAAAAAAGGAAAGCAGGAATCAATTCTCCTTGCCCTTTCCCCATCACTCAGGACAAGAAAGACTGAGGTTACTGGAAAAATTGGGACCCTGGAGGACATGAGTTCACATTCAGTCCCTTTTTCCTTAACTCTAGGGTCTCTTCTTGTGACCTGGAACTTTCCAACATAGGGCCCAGCCAAGTTCTAGATCCTAAGACCACTGCACTTAAAATTTCAGTTGTTTGGATCCTCTATCCTTGGCTATATATTTTTCCTCCCTAAGTGTTTCATTTTGAAAATTTTCAAATATGCAGAAAACTTTCTAGAATTGAACAATGAAGGGAATTCTTCTTTTGGCCATAATGGATTAAATGCAACAGGAATGACCCTTCAGCATAAACAGCTAGTAACTAAAACAAAATAAATAGGGGGAAAACCTGTTTTCCGATACTGTGGCAATGGGCAGCACAGGACTATGCTCCCTAAAAAGAGCAGAACAAACAAGCTAAACACTACAATTGGCTTTGCCTTCTGTTTGCAGGAAATTTATGGAATACATGAGAAAATGAGTGATCCTAAGAAGAGTAAAGCAACATTGCTTAGTAAAGGAAACAGGGGTTGGGTTTTGAAGAGGCTGAAGTTGCTGGATTTTGGGGGACAGAATTATAGTAGAAGCTACTGCACAGAAAAAAAATCAAGAAACACACACGATGATCCCTTGAATCTACCACTGAATACCGATTTGTACATATTTAGGTGAAATTCCATAAGGGAGGGAAAAAGCAAATAGCAACCAGAGCTCACACAAAACTGAGAGTTGTTCAAATTATGACCTGCCAGAGTAATGTCTTTGTTGGAAACTTAGGTATTCATTTACTAGAAATCACAGAAGGGCCACACCTTAGTAGAAGGGCTAACCTAGCCCAGAGAAAAGGCTACCAAAAATCCAGTTAAAGCAGGGGCGGGGGAGAGGAGCTTAAAAACAAGCCTAAAAACATCACATTGATCTACATGTAATTTAACAAGACAAAGACCAATACTCTTTATAAGAAGACTGATCCATAAGCAAATTAGTCATGCCCCAGGAAACACACCTAACTCTTTGGAGAAAGACAGCAAATTCAGTACTCAACAAAGTACAATTTACAATGCCTCATATTAACCAGACATTACTAGACAGGTAAAGAAGCAGGAAAATATGACACATAAGCAGGGGAGAGAAATTAGTGAATAGCAAATTTGTCAGAAATGACAAAGATACCCATGACATTTTTCACAGAACTAGAACAAACAATCCAAAAATTTATATGGAACTACAAAAGACCCAGAATTGCCAAAGCAATTCTGAGGAGCAAAAACCAAGCAGGAGGCATTTCTCCCAGACTTCAAGCAATATTACAAAGCCACAGTCATCAAGACAGTGTGGTACTGGTTCCAAAACAGACATACAGACCAATGGAACAGAATAGAGAACCCAGAAATAAACCCAGACACCCATGGTCAATTAATCTTTGACAAAGGAGTCAAGAACATAAAATGGGAAAAAGATAGCTTTTTGACAAATATTGCTGGGAAACCTGGAAAGCTGCATGCAAACCAATGAATCTAGAACACACCCTCACACCATGCACAAAAATAAACTCAAAATGGCTTAAAGACTTAAATATAAGACAAGACACCATCTAACTCCTGGAAGAGAACATAGGAAAAACATTCTCTGACATCAACTTTAACGAATATTTTCTCAGGTCAGTCTCTCAAAGCAACAGAAATAAAAGCAAAAATAAACCAATAGGAGCTAATCAAACTGACAAGCTTTTGCACAGCAAAGGAAACCAAAAAGAAAACAAAAAGACAACTTACAGAATGGGAGAAAATAGTTTCAAATGATGCAATGGACAAGGGCTTAACCTCTAGAATATACAAACAATTTATACAACTCAACAGTAAAAAAGCCAACAACCCAATTGAAAAACGGGCAAAAGACCTGAATAGACATTTCTCCAAGGAAGATGTACAGATGGCCAACAAGCGCATGAAAAAATGCTCAACATCACTGATCGTTAGAGAAATGCAAATCAAAACTACCATGAGATACCACCTCACACCAGTCAGACTGGCCATCATTAATAAGTCCACAAATGACAAATGCTGGTGAGGGTGTGGAGAAAAGGGAACCCTCCCGCACTGTTGGTGGGAATGTAAGCTGGTACAACCACTATGGAAAACAATATGGAGGTACCTCAGAAATCTATACACAGAACTGACCCAGCAATTCCACTCTTGGGCATATATCCAGACAAAACTCTATTTAAAAAAGACACATGTACCTGCATGTTCATTGCAGCTCTATTCACAATAGTCAAGAGCTGGAAACAACCCAAATGTCCACTGATAGATGACTGGTTTAGGAAGAAGTGGTATATATACACAATGGAATACTACTCAGCCATAAAAAAGAACAAAATAATGCCATTTGCAGCAACATGGATGGAACTAGAGACTCTCATACTGAGTGAAGTAAGTCAGAAAGAGAAAGACAAATACCATATGATGTCACTTATATCTGGAATCTAATATAAGGCACAAATGAACCTTTCCAGAGAGGAGAAAATCATGGACTTTCAGAATAGACTTGTGGTTGCCAAGAGGGAGGGGGAGGGGGAAAGGAAGAGAGTGGGGTGGTTGGGGAACATGGGGTTAATAGATACAAACTATTGCCTTTGGAATGGATTGGCAATGAGATCCTGCTGTGTAGCACTGGGAAATATGTCTAGTCACTTATGATGGAGCATGATAATGTGCAAAAATAGAATGTGTACATGTATGTGTAATTGGGTCACCATGCTGTACAGTAGAAACAAAATTGTATTGGGGAAATAACTATTAAAAATTTTTTTTAAATAAAAAAATGACAAAGATGATGGAAAAAAACAGACAAGGACTAGACATAATTATTATAAATATGCCTAAGGACATAAAGGAAAACATGAACAAAATGAGTAAAAGATATAAACGGGATTCAAATAAAATGTCTAAATATAGAAATATAATATATAAGCTGAAAATAAATCACTGGATGGAATTAACAACATTATTATCCATTTCAAAAGAAATAATCAGTGAACCCAAAGAGAGAGCAATAAGTAGAAACTCTCCAGATAGCTTCTGGATTAAAAAAAAAAAAAAAAAAAGAAAGAAAGAAAGAAAGAAGGAAGGAAAAAAGAGAAAGAGAGGACAGGAGTAGGGAAGGAATTTTAGAGAATTGTGGGATAATATCAAATGGTCTACAAAGGTATAATTGGAGTTCCAGAAGGAGGAAGAAATAAAGATAGATTTTCAAGAAACAATGGCAACGTTTTCCCAGATTTAATAAACACTATAAATCACAGATCCAGGAAGTTCAGTTAACTCCAAGTAGAAAAATACAACAAAGAAAACCACATCTTAATAAATTTTCTGAAAACCAGTGATAAATAGGAAATTTTTAAAGCAGTCAGGAAAAAGAAAAACACATTGCGCACGGGGAATAGAGATAAGAGTGAATACAACTTTTTGTCAGTAACTAGGTAAGCCAGAAAAAATGGAACATCATCTTTAAAGTGCAGAATGAAATAAAAAGTCAACCTAGGTCCTTTACCAGTGAAAATATTTTTTGAAAATGAAGATGAAAATAAAGATATACCTGAACAAACAAAATCTGAGATAATATTTCACCAGTAGTCCTGCACTTTAAGGAAAAAATGTTTTAAAAAAACCAGCTCTTCAACTGAAGGAAAATTTTATCAGACAAAAACTTAGATCTATATGAAATAATGAAAAATGCTAGAAATGCTACAAAATGCTAGAAATGCTACAAAAGACTTTTACTTTTTCAATTTTTGAAAAATTATTGAAAAAATAGCAATATACTGAGAGGTTTATAACATATTTTAACATCAAATTTATAACAATAGCACAAAGGGAGGGAGTTGGGAAATGGAAGGAAAGAGCAATGAACAACCACACTCTTCATTCTGATTCACCAACTTATAAAAAATTTGTCACTTTTATATCTCTCGCCTTTTTTTTTCTTTTCTTTTTTTCTTTTAAGGGCTGCACCCACGGCACATGGAGATTCCCAGGCGAGGTGTCTAATTGGAGCTACAGCTTCGGGCTTACGCGCCACAGTCACAGCAACACCAGATCCAAGCCATGTCTGCAACCTACACCACAGCTCATGGCAATGCTGGATCCTTAACCCACTTAGAGAGGCCAAGGATTGAATCTGCAGCCTTATGGTTCCTAGTCGGATTGGTTTCTGCTGCGCCATGATGGGAACGCCTTACCTTTTTTTAATTCATTGAATTTTTACTGTATTTATAGTGGACAACCATCATCACAACCTAATTTTAGAACATTTCCATTCCCAAACCCCAGTCCATTCCTCCCCCTTCAACCTGTCCCTGTGGTAACCATAGTTTTTTAAAGACTGTGAGTCTGTTTCTGTTCTACAAATAAGTTCATTTCTTTTTTTTTTTTAATCATCTTTATTCGGCATTATTTTTGTTGAGTTATTTGAAAATAGCATGTGAACATCAAGATATTTCATCTATAAATACTTCAACATGTGTGCTACTAAGTACAAGGATAATTTCCCACATAACCACAATGTAACTACCACAACTCAGAAAATTCACCATTGAGACACTACTATCATCTCATATAAACCCATACAAATATCCCCAACTGTACACAGACTACATGCTTTCAATACAAAACTGAGAATCCCTCCCAGAAAGACATCCTCTGCCATAAGGATTGTACCTTTCACTTTTTTTTATTTGCCACATCCCTTGTACCATTAAAAAGAAAACTCTTGGTTTGTTTTCATCTCTGCTGAATTTCAGGTCAGCTATTCTTTGGTGTGAATGCTTCCAAGCCAGGGGCCCATTTGTATATCTATTTTTGAGACTTTAATATTTATTTGGGTAATTATTGGGTTAAAGTTCACTTCTCCCACGAGACTGTTTCACAAGGATAGTGATTGTTTCCCCTCCTCCCAGCCCCAAATGCATTTTCAGGATGTAGCAGGTGCTTGACACATAATAGCTGTTCAATAAATATTTTTGGAATGAATGAATGAATAAAGTATTTAAGTTGGAAGAATGCCTGTATCATCCTTATACCACTCTGCATGCCATAGAATGGACCTTCAGTGGAGTTTAATAATCTTTGTAAAGTGAAAATAATCAGCACCACAGGTGAACACAGGCTTTGACTGTCTTTTGCACTTTTCTTTGACATTTAAAGAGCAGAAGAGGTATTCCAGGAATATTGAATTTGATCTCCAATTCAGTGCACCAAGATGTAGAAATTTCACAACTTTGCGCAGAATTATTGCTGTGACAATGGAAGAATTAATTTTTAATAATTTTGAAATAGCCCCATAGAACAATCATTTATTATATACTTAGTGTCGAACACTGTGTAATGCTTAACATGCATTTAAAATTTTTATTATTCTATTTTTCTAAGTCAGGTTTACAGAGGTATACTTGACATTCAGTAAATTTCATACCTTTTGGTGTACAGTTCTAGGAATTCTGACAAATGCCATAGTCATGTTAACTACCATTATAATTATGATATAGAATATGAACATTTCTATCACCTCCCCCCAAATCCTCTTATGTCTCCTTTTACATACATTATTTACTCCTCCTAACTGCTTTAGCAGGTATTCACATTTATTATTCCCATTTTTGGGAGACAAAAACTGAGGCTAAGAGAAGCTGAGGAATTTATTCAGAGCTACACATTAGTAAGCGGCAGAGTTTGGACTCCAGCTAAGGTCTGTCTGACTCTAAATCCCACGACTTAAGTACACCTACCATTATTATTTTGTCGTATTCCATTGGTACAGCATTGTATTTCCATTCTGTTACATCATGAAATAGCCATAGAGCTGTGACAATAGATTAAATGAAAATGAACCTTTCAAAGATACAAAGAATAGGGTAAATGAATTACAAGATATATTTAATGTCACAGTAGGGGTATATACTTTATTACACAAGGTTAAAAGCAAGTGAACTTTTGGTTCATTGATATGGTAGTAAATATTTCAGTAAGTTGTGAATTTTAACTTTATTTCAGAATTGAGGGCTTCATTAGTCAGTTGAATCTAGGAATATCCTAAGACAAAATTTGGGAGTTCATGGATGCCTGACATATCAGACCCAGGAAGTCTCATCCTCAGGTAGCTTACCACTGAATTTCACAGATAAAATAATTATCTGCATTATGGTTTTATTTAGAGCTTCTGACATGATGGTAGCCATAGTTAGACGCTGGATCTGCTCTGGTCTCCTTGATTTCCAAAAATCTCTCTACCAATCATTGCCGACTGAAAAACAACAGAAGACACGGGATGTCAGCTTTAACACCCTTGCATGAAGTCAGCTTCAAGTTGTAGGAACAAACAGTTAATTAGTTAACAGCTAAAATCTAGTTTATTTTAGAAATATGTAATTTAACAATCTTAAAACATATTTTTATCAAGGAAACTTTTAACACTAGGAAAAGACAAACAATTTCCATTGCATAGTCTAAAGCCAAATATGCTGCTTTGAGCTAAATATAAATCCATATCCAACACATATCTTTGTACCTAGATGTTTGCTTATAGCCAGAAAATTTAGTTGATCTCTTAACTGCTTTCAATCAGATCTCTGTGGGGCCTGGTGATGCTAATATTACAAACATAATTGCCACTAACTAACTTCGATTCCCAAGAGATGCATAGTAAAAATTCTCCCCTTTATGAGAGTATTATATGTATTAATGCTTAAGTAAACTTAAGAATGCCTAGAGAGAGTGGTTCATGGGTTAATTACAGTTTAAGCCTATGTACATGTTTTAAGATTTCTCAATAGGGAGATTTAATGTATTGCAATGATACTATGTCATGCTTATTTCAGTTTGTTTAATGACTACAAATTTACACTTCAAGGATATTTAAAAAAAAACAGCCAAGAGTTATTTAAAGCCAAATGGAATTAATAAAGCAAATGATTCAAATATGTACTTTTTTCCAATGGGAGGGGTAATAGAGATTAGCTACACTTATTAGTCTTCTATTTTTCTTTATTATTATTATTATTTTGTCTTTTTAGGGCTGCATCGTGGCATATGGAGATTCCCAGGCTAGGGGTCAAATTGGAACTGTAGCTGCCGGCCTATGCCACAGCCACAACAACGTGGGATCCCACCTGCATCTGCAACCTACACCACAGCACATGGCAACGCTGGATACTTAACCCACTGAGCAAGGCCAGGGACTGAACCTGTGTCCGGATGGAGGCACTGGAATTTTTTTTAGAGCTTTAAAATACATATTATTTACTTTTGTTGAAGCATAGTTGATTTACAATATTGTATTAGTTTCAAGTATACAGTACAGTGATTTGGGGTTTGAGTTTTTGTTTTTTTGTTTGTTTTTGTTTATGTGTGTGTATGTGTGTGGTGTCTGACAGACTATATTCCATTATAGGTTATTGTGAGACATTGGATATAATTCCCTGTGCTGTACAGTAAATCTTTGATGGTTATCTGTTTTATATAGAGCAGTCTGTATCTGCTAATCCCATATTTCTAATTTGTCCATCCCCCTACCTCCTCTTTGGTTAACATAAATTTGTTTTCCATATGGTTTTTCCTATTTTGTATATAGATTCATTTGTATTATTTTTTAGATTCCACACATAAGTGATACCATAGAGTGTTTTTCTTTGTCTGACTTATTTCACTAATCATATATCTCGAGGTCCATCCAAGTTGATGCAAATGGCAATATTTCATTCTTTTTTATGGCTGAGTAATATTCTATTATATATATTGTATTATACACATATATATATCTCATTATGTGTGTGTATATACATACATGTATATATATCTTCTTAAGTCAATTATCTATTGATGGGAAACACTGGAATTTTTAATAACTACTTCCCTCATTCAATCACTAAGCATGGCTCAGAGCACAGTTAAGTGCTATGTGGCACCTGACACATTTTTTAGGAGTTTAACATCTAGTTTAACACATAAGACAAATAAATATCAAATGACTGGGCTCAAAACTTAATAGTTGCTGCTTTAATGTGAACCTATAATCATTATTTTATTATTACCTTACTAATCTAATGCATATAAACACATATTATTTTTGTCTCATTCCTTGGCTGCACCTTGGTCAACTAATACTCCTCCACTGAGCTAATTCTGAATCTCAGCCTAAATAACTAATCAGGACAACACCCATACCTGATTTACATTCAAATTGTTTGGATGAGAATCTGTCCTGCAACTAAGATATGATGATCTACATAACACCCAGGTTAAACATTGCCCATCCAGAGTAAATGAGAACATTATATAATTCTTCCAGATGCATGAGGGCTTTGCAGAAAACATAATTATTACATGGAGAAGCAAAATAATAATATTTATCCTCATATGCAATGCTTATAAACTTGTACGAGTTATGTATTACTGGATTTTTTTTTTCCTCTTGTCTCATTCCAAAAAAGGATTTGAGGTTGGTGAGTAAAATAGAGATAATTCATAAGCAATGGGCTATGTAGGTTGGTTTTCCTACTCAAAAGCATAGAGTATCAATTTACATACCATAGTGATAGCATAATAAAGTAGCTTAAATGTTTAAGCAACCAGATTTAAACACTACTTAACTTACTAGTTATGGATAATTTATACATGGGACCATCTACCTCACTAGTTACTATATTTAGCACCCGGAGCAATTCATGTCAGTGTGGACTAATTATTCTATTCAATTCAAAAGTTAGTATAATTGATTTTCCTCCTACTGAACTGACATTGGTTTTGATGTACGCATTACCTAAATAATGGCATTCTAGATCAAGCCCATGGTACCAGATGTTAAACTTCAACTCTCCTCACACACACCCTCCATCCAATCAGTCACCATTTCTGCTTCCCACCCCCTCCTTCCCATCCCAGGTCATTATCTTTCTTGTCATTTTTCAGTTGACTGTAGGAGCTTTTTAGTTACTCCTATAGTCTCCATCACTGGTCAAAATACCCTTCATGCTGTGGTCTGAGGAATTTCCCAAACCACAAATCTGATCATATCACATCATTAATTGAGACCCTTCAAAATGGCTCCCTTGTGGTTACAGCAGAAGCTTGAGAACTTTCTTAACCTATAAGAAGAAATAATCACAACTCAATCACATATACATGCAGGATGTTCATGTATATGCATAATATGCATAACTGAAGTAAAAGTTTTATGAAACAAACTTAACCCTTGCCGCTTGTGATGCACTGATATTTTCTATTCTATTCTACTCTGCTCTCTACTCTTCTGTGCTATGAAAATCTATTTCACACCAAAAAATTATTGCAAACCCCTAAACTGATCTTACAATCCACTAACAGATCATAAGGTTCAGTTTGGAAAACCCTAGTTTAGAGGATAAAGTTCAAACCACTTTCCTTGGTTTCCAAGCCTTATCCTAATAGAGCCCTAGATGACAATTCTTGTTTCATTCATTTATTCATCTCACCAGTAAACAGCTGTCAAATGCCCACTACCTGTCAGGCTCTATGTGGCAAATTAAATAGTGAGGAAAGGCTCAGTGCTGAACGGAGAAGAGGGTGCAGTATTTTTTCATGGAACACAGACCAGTAAAAAGTCTATAACCACTTAATGATAAAATAAAGGGAAATCCAGGCTATTAAGGTAACACATAGGAGATGTACTTAGGTCATTCTTTGGGGGAGCAGAGGAAGACACCTAACAGATAATTAGGGATAACTAAGAAAAATGAGTGATGAGAAGTAGTGTCCCAGGCAGAAAAAAAAAAAGAAAATAGCTGTAGAGCCCCTGATGGAGGGCAGGACCTCTTTTCAGAGTGAAAAGCATTTTTGTGAGGCTGGAGGACCATGCTCATACCGTGGGAGACGAGGGTGGAGAGGTAGTGAGTGCCCCGTGGAGGGTGCTGAAAGCCACACTTGCTCTTTTCAGAAGGGGTCTGTCCTAGGGATCCCAAGTGCTCACAGAGGTGCCTTGGGGACTGCAGGGAGAGGTAAGATCAAGGCCAAGCAGGTCGGGCTTTCCTTATCCCCTTCAACCTGAATAGCAGTAACACAACACCAGCACTGGGAACATGGATTCCCAAAAGAAGGAAGTGTGGGAAATGGACTGGAGGAGGGCCAGGTGGACAGGGTGTCCCAAACTGGGAAGTGGCAGAAAGAGGAATGATAAGAATTTAGGGTCAAGGGAACAAAAAGACAGCACTGATGACTGAATTCTTGAACAAGTCTTCATCTTTTACACTTGCTGTAATCTTCTGTTCTCTTTGCCTGGAACAGGGGTTCTTAACCTTATTTATTTATTCTTTTTTTTGCAATGAACCCCTTAGTCTATGGAGCTTTTCTCAGAATAATATATTTAAATGCATAATCAGACATATTATTACAAAGAGACATACATATTACACAGACATACATATTATTACAAAGTGATAACTGTATATTCCTATTCAGTTATCAAAATATTAGGAAAACAAGTTTGTGTTATACAGTGTTTCTTTATTAATGCAAAAATACTAAGGTCTTGCACTGGGTCTAATTCATTGTGTAATTAAGTAGTGATGGGTATAAAATAATATTTCAAGAATCCGAGACTACTGCAAGATGGGTTGAATATATCTATGTTTCTGTTGGTGACAAGTTTACAATACTACTCCAGTTTGTGACCTATATTTACAATGGAAGAAAATGCTAAATTTCAAACTGGAGGTTAGTGAAAATAAAGATGTACTCATTTTCCCATCCAAGTTCTTCAAGCCCCTTAATTTTAACCATGGACTCTTTGGTTAAGAGCTTCTGGCTTCAAAGCCCTTCTTTTTTTGTCCATCTGTTGTATCTATTTATCCCTTAAGATTGATTTTATACATTGCTACTAGTTGTTCTCGAAGCTAGGTTCCTGTAACAGTTGTGTATAGTTCTATAACAGCCTGTTAGGGACTGTTGCAATCACTTGTTTACTTATCAGATCTGTGCCAAATTGGAAGGTGAGTTCCTTGAGGGAAGAAATTATTATTTCTGATGCATCTTAGCATCCTGAGTACTTAATACAGCCTTGTACATAAATGCCTATTAAGTGAATGAACACACTGTTCTGTGAGAACACTAATCATTTTATAAATTGCTAGGAAAGTGTGGTGGGGGGGAGGAAGTGATTACTTGTATCTGTCTTTCAGGAATACAGAAATTTCATGTTATGGTTAGAAGATGAAAAGAATGTTAGAAAACCCATCTAGAATAAGGCAGTGAATAAAATCAGGGCGCATGAATAGTGGACAGAAATGTGTGGCAAGCAGAACAGGAAAGCTTCTTGTTTAATTTTTCCCTTAACTCTAATGGCAATATAACCAAGATGAACTGTTCTTCTAGGGAAAAATTTAGATCATGGGACAGGAAGCAGCCCTGGATACATAAGAGAAGTGAAGAATGGGGCTACCTGAGCCTCACTTCTTAACTTCAGTTTCTCAGTCCTTAGAAATGGAGGTGAGTTTACTGTGAAGCTAAAACTTCAGGACCCTTCACTTACATAGGCTCTTTCCAAAGTCACTTAACTCTGTATTTATGATTTCTTTATGAATGTGTGCGCTTTCCAAAGAGGAACTCCCACATGGCATGAGCACTGGGAATCTGGTTAGAATATTAGAAAAAATGTTATAGAAGTGTGCCTGGCACATAGTCTATGCTCCGTAAATGTTAATTAACTAACTAGTGTGTATGTGATGAATTGTCTAACCTCCTGACATAGAGTATCTTACATTTGCAGACCAAAATACACTCACAGCACCCAGGCACGAATGCGATTGTTTCATTCCTGCTTTTGATCCTTTTTCATTCCTTTCCTGAAATACCTATACCTTTTCCTTCTCTCGTATTCTCTTAAATCATGACCATAGTATAAAGCCCAAGGTAATAAAACACAATGATGGTTATAGACCTTTTCAGTGGTAGCAGTTAGAAAACATGAACAGTAAACTATGGCATGTGTGTGGTGACACCACTAGTGGAGAAAGATACAGGCTGACTGTGCTGTCATACTGGGAGGGGAATGCGAAAACGTCGTGATTATAAAATGGGCTTTTCAAAAATTCAGCAGGATTTATTTTTAGGTAAACTGAATACCTTAATTTTAAAAAGTCAGTGTTTTAAGCCATACCACTTATCCCTAAAATAGAGAGTCTTTAAGAATATAAGAATATACCATCACTAGGGTGACAATTCAGGTAATTCATGTATATGGGCAAATTATCCCACAGAAAGGTCCCCAACACAAGAGTTGATAAACGTCTGTATTAAATTTCAACTAGTATATTTTAAGTGAAAAAGAGAATCATCTAAATATTCTACTTGGTGTAATTAAATGTGACTTTCACTTAAAACTTTAAAATTTCATTTAAAAAGACATTACACCCTGAAAAGACATAAAGGAAATTTCAGTGCATATCACTGAGAAAAGCCATTCTAAAAAGCCTTCATAGTTTACAATTTCAACTATACAATATTCTCAAAAACTCAAATCTATGTAGATGGAAAAGGATTAGTGGTTGCCAGGGGTTTAGAGGAAGGGAGGGATAATCAGGCAGAATGCAAGATTTTCAGGGCTGTGAAACACCTCTGTATGATAATATAATGGTGAATAGTTGTCCCTTATATGTGACTAAACTCATGTTTAGCCCCTTTGTCTAAACCAAGAGTGAAGCATAATGTAAATAGGGACTCTAGGAGAAAATGATGGGTCAGTATGGGTTCATTGACTATAACAAATATGCCATTGCAGGATATGATAATGGAAGAAAGTATTTGGAGACAGGGTATACGGGAACTCTCTGGACTTTCTGCTTAGTTTTGCATAAATCTAAAACTGCTCTAAAAATTATTTAAAAATACCTATTTCCCCTGCTTTTAAGTGTAGCATTTAATAACTTAAGGATATGAATTATATGTTTGAAAAAGAATACACGGGGCCATGAGCTTTGATACATATTACATATATAATCTATGCACAATAGAGTAACCATTAGTAAACTGTGAAACAAAATGCTTTAAAAAGTGCCATTACAGTCATGACTTCTACTTCTGAACTTTTCAGACTTTTTCCCCTTGACCATTCTTCTCTCTCTGTCTTGCATTCTTGCTGAATCTCTGTGTAATATTCTGTTTGCCAGTCTAGATTATAAATGGCTCTAAGGCAGAACTGTGACTGTGATTCCTGTGTTTTCCTACAGTCCTGGGGAGAGGGCATTTCTAGCAGAAGACACAGGTTCAGCAAAGGCACAGGATGTGAGACAGAGGTCAGAGATAGACCAGGGAGCCAGACAGGTGATGGGTGATGAAGTTGGATTAGGTTAACCCAAGAAATTTAGATATTATTCTGTAGGTAGTAAGGATTTGGTTTTTGTAAAAACCTAACACCAAAAAACAAACAAACGAAAAAACCCCAAAACAATCCCCAAAACCAAAAGCCAAAAACCAAAAACCCCAAACCAGGGCAGTGGCATAACTGTAACTGCGCTAAAGAAGATTACTCTGACAGCAGATTGAAAAATGGATTGGTGCAGGGGAGGGGTGGCAGAGTCTAATGACAAATATAAAAAAGAGCAGCTCCCATTTACTAAGAGCTCACTATGTACCAAGCACTATGATAAATGTTTTATGTGTATCACCCTACTTAATCTTCACAATGAGTCTATGAAGCAGGTGCTTTCATTATCTTCATTTAACCATGAGGAAAATGGAGAAGTGGAGGTTTGGAGAAGTTACATAAGAACCAAGTTCTTGGGCGTGTAACCTGTTGGACTACATGGAACTTGATTTAATGTCCTGCTGTCATCATCTTGAAATCCTTTTTCTTAAAGAACCCTCCTACACTGCTGATGGTAATGTATGTTGGTATGGCCAGTATGGGGAATGGTATGAAGGTTCCTTAAAAAACTAAAAATAGAGTTACCATATGATACTGCAATCCCACTCCTGGGATATATCTGGATAAAACCATAATTTTAAAAGATATATACACCCCAGTGTTCTTTGCAGCACTATTTACAACAGCCAAGACATGGAAGGAACCTAATTGTTCATCAGCAGAGGAATGGATAACATACAATGGAATACTACTCAGCCATAAAAAATAATGAAATAATACTATTTGCAACAACATGGATGGACCTAGAGAATATCACACTAAATGAAGTCAGTCAGACAGAAAAAGACAAATATCATATGATATTGCTTATATGCGGAATCTAAAAAAAGATACAAAAGCACTTATTTACAAAACAAAAATAAAGCAAACTTAAGGTAACCAAAGGGGAAAGGGGGGAGGACTAAATTATGAGTTTGGGATTAAAAATATACACACCAATATATATAAAACATAACCAACAAGGACCTACCATACAGCACAAGGAACTATACTTAATATTTTGTAATAACCTATAAGAGAAAAGAACCTGAAAAAGAATATATATATATACACACACACACACACACACACATACATATATATGTATGTATGTGTTCGTGTGTATGTGTAACTGAATCACTGTGCTGTATACCTGAAACTCACATAACATTGTAAATCAACTACATTCCAATTTAAATAATAAGTTTACATATCAAGCATCTTTTCTGGCCACAATGCTGTAAGATTATAAATCAACTACAAGGAAAAAAACTGCAAAAAACACAAACATGTGTAGACTAAACAATATGCTACTAAACAACCAATGGATCACTAAAGAAATGAAAGAGGAAAAAAAATACCTAGAGACAACTGAAAATGAAAACACAATGATCCAAAATTTATGGGATGCAGCAAAAGCAGTTCTAAGAGGGAAGTTTATAGCAATACAAGTTTACCTCAGGAAACAAGAAAAATCTCAAATAAATAACCTCTCCTTACACCTAAAGCAACTAGAGAAAGAAGAACAAACAAAACCCAAATTAGTAGAAGGAAAGAAATTATAAAGATCAGAGCAGAAATAAATCAAATTGAGATAAAGAAAACAATAGAAAAGATCAATGAAACTAAAAGTTGGTTCTTTGAAAAGATCAACAAAATGGATAAACCTTTAGCCAGACTCATCAAGAAAAAAAAAGGGAGATGACTCAAATCAATAAAATTAGAAATGAAAAAGAAGTTACAATGGACACCATGGAAATACAAAAGATCATAAGACACTACTACAAGCAAATATGTGCCAATAAAATGGACAACCTAGAAGAAATGGACAAATTCTTAGAAAAGTACACTCTTCCAAGACTGACCAAGGAAGAAATAAAAAAATATGAATAGACCAATCACGAGAACTAAAATTGAAACTGTGATTAAAAACCTTCCAACAGGAGTTCCTGTCTTGGCACAGTGGTTAATGAATCCGACTAGGAACCATGAGGTTGCGGGTTCGGTCCCTGCCCTTGCTCAGTGGGTTAACGATCTGGCGTTGCCGTGAGCTGTGGTGTAGGTTGCAGACGCGGCTTGGATCCCCCATTGCTGTGGCTCTGGTGTAGGCCGGTGGCTGCAGCTCTGATTCGCCCCCTAGCCTGGGAACCTCCATATGCTGTGGGAGCGGCCCAAGAAATAGCAAAAAGACAAAAAAAAAAAAAAAAAAAAAAAAACCTTCCAACAAGCAAAAGTCCAGACGGCTTCACAGGTGAATTCTATCAAACATTCAGAAAGGAGTTAACACCTAGCCTTCTGAAACTGTTTCAAAAAATAGCAGAGAAAGGAATACTCCCAAACTCATTCTGTAAGGCCATCATCACCTTGATACCAAAAACAGACAAAGATACCACAAAAAAAAGAAAATTTTACAGGACAATATCACTGATGAACATAGATGCAAAAATCCTCAACAAAATACTAGCAAACCGAATCCAGCAATACTTTAAAAGGATCATATACCATGATCAAGTGGAATTTATCCCACTATGCAAGGATTTTTCAACATCCACAGATCAATCAGTATGATACACTACATTAACAAACTGAAGAATAAAACCAGTTATGATCATCTGAATGGATGCTGAAAAAGCTTTTGACAAATCCAACATCCATTTATGATACCCCCACCCCAGAAAGTGGGCATAGAGGAAATCTACCTCAACATAATAAAGGCCGTATATGACAAATCCACAGCTAACATCATTCTCAACAGTGAGAAGCTGAAAGAATTTCTGCTAAGATTAAGAACAAGATAAAGATACCCACTTTTATTCAACATAGTTTTGGAAAGGTCTAGCCATGGCAATCAGAGAAGAAAAAGAAATAAAAGCAATCTAAATTGGAAAAGAAGTAAAACTGCCACTCTTTGCAGATGACATAATACTATACATAGAAAACCTAAAGACACTATCAGCAAACTACTAGAACTCATCAAAGAATTTGGTAAAGTTGCAGGATATAAAATTAATACACAGAAGTCTCTCACATTTTTATACACTAAGAATAAAAGATCAGAAAGAGAAATTAAGGAAACAATCCCATTCACCATCACACCAAAAAGAATAAAATACCTAGGAATAAACCTAAAGAGTCAAAAGACTCCTACTCTGAAAACTGTAAGATGCTGATGAAAGAAATCAAAGATGATACAAACAGATGGAAAGATATACCATGTTCTTGGGTTGGAAGGATAAATACTGTCAAAATGACTATACTACCCAGGGCAATCTACACATTCAGTGCAACCCTTATCAAATCACGATTGCATTTTTTATAGAACTAAACAAAAAATGTTTCAATTTGTATGAAAACACAAAAGATTCCAAATAGCCTAAGCAACCCTGAGAAAGGAAAATGGAGCTGGAGGCTGGCTGATGGCTCCTTGACTTCAGACTATACTACAAAGCTAGAGTAATTAGGACAGTATGGTATTGGCACAAAAACAGAAATAGAGACCAATGGAATAGGATAGATAGCCTAGAAATAAACCCACACACCTATTGTCAACTAATCTACAACAAAGGAGGCAAGAATATACAATAGAGAAAAGACAATCTCTTCAATAGTGGTGCTGAGAAAACTGTACAGCTGCACATAAATAAGTGAAATCAGAAAATCCTCTAACACCAAACACAAAAATAAACTCAAAATGGATTAAAGACTTAAATGTAAGATAGATACTATAAAATTCTTAGAAGAAAACATAGTTCGACATAAACTGCAGCAATATTTTTTTCGGACCCACCTCCTAGAGTAATGAAAATAAAAAATAAACAAATGGGACGTAATCATACTAAGTGAAGTAAGTAAGACAAAGAAAGACAAATATCATATGATATCACTTATACCTGGAATCTTAAAAAAGATACAAACAAACTTATTTCCAAACAGAAACAGACTCAGAGAGTTCAGGTTACTGAAGGGGACAGGTTGTGGAGGAGGGGTGAATTGGGGATTTGGGATTGGCATATGCACACTATAGTAAATGGAATGGATGGTCAATGGGGACCTGCTGTATAGTACAGGGAACACTACCCAATATTCTTTAATAAACTATATGGGAAAAGAATCTGAAAAAAATGAATATGTGCGTATGTATAAATGAATCACTTTATTGTACAGCAAAAATAACCAAAACATTGTAAATCAAGTATAATTAAATAAAACATATTAAATTTTTTTTAAAAAATTCTTTTTCTTAACAAAGGGCCCTCATTTTCATTTTTCACTGTCTGTGTGGAATTATGCAGCCAGTATTTTAAATATTTTTGTACACAGCCACACAGGTAATGGACACCGGATATTGAATTTAAGAGCCCATGTCCTCAGCTATACTACTGCACTGGCTTATGATCCAAAGCCAAGCACAGTGTGAAGCAAAGGGAATGTATCTGATGGAAATATTGTCAGTACTAAGTCAAGGTTTAGAAAGTGGGTCTTTTTTTTCCAAATTAAAATAATCTTGTGAAAATTAGGAATTTTTTTTAGGATTTTACCAAGTCTTTTACTCAAGAGAGATAACCAGAAGTTGAGAAACATGGTCTTTTACATTATTGAGGGTGCTGTTGACTGGCCTTGCTGGCTGGGAGCTCTGGGCTTTATATCAGGTTGACTGTGCCACCTGGTGACAATAACATGTTACTGCAAGGATTTGTTTTTGTTTTGTTTGACTTTCTCCTCAATTTTACACTTTGCAGACTATTTTTCTTCTGAAAAAAACAGACTGAAAAACTGCCTGGCTGGATTTTCCCAGCTTTTTAAAATCTTTTATTTTATTTTTCTTTTTAGGGCCGCACGTGCGGCATATGGAAGTTCCCGGGCTAAGGGCTGAATCAGATCTGCAGCTGTAAGCCTACAGCATGGCAACGCCAGATCCAAGCCACATCTGTGACCTATGCTGCAGCTTGAAGCAACACCAGATCCTTAACCCGCTGAGCAAGGCCAGGGATTGAACCTGCATCCGCATGGATACTAGTCAGGTTCTTAACCTGCTGAGCCACAATGAGAACTCCTTCCCCAGCTTTTTATAGAAAAACACTCATATGAGAAAAACCAAATAATCTAAATCAACAATTATTTAAGAATAATATTAATTCTGGAGATCAAAAATTTTTTAAATGCACAGAAGTTATAAATGCATATTTTTTCCAGAGAACATTTGCATATTGCTTTAATTCATCCCTACGGAATCTGTGTAGGCAAGCAGGTAGAGAGTGTTGGGTAACTGGAATCATAGAGTCTTAAAACACAATATTTTCAACAGAAATCCACATTTTATCTGTAGTGGTGTTAGAATTACATATGGTACTATGTAGTTGACATGGTAGTCATAGGAAAACTACTCTATATTGTGATTTTTTAACATATATATACATGTATTGGAATTTTGGGATTCTTTTGCTGTTGCTTAAGAGCTATTTTTATTTTACCAAGCACATAATTATATGAACTCAAGAAATACTTAAATGACTGAATAAAGACTTGACATAATGAATGAAAGGCTATCATTAAAGCTAGAAGAGTGGCTCTATCCGGCTCCTGGATTGATTTTAGAATGCCATTTAAACAGATAACAAAGGGAATGCCTATGATTGTTGGGGACTGAAAGTCTCAAAATATTATCTGGATCCTCCAAATGTTCTCTCACCTCATAGGAGAGAATATCATATAATGATATTTTCCCAACTTTCAAGCATATATCCTTAGAATTGCCTAAAAGTAAAATCTCAGAGCCATAGGAGTTCCCATTGTGGCTCAGTGGTAACGAACCTGACTAGCATGAGGATGCAGGTTTGATCCTTGGCTTCACTCAGTGGATTAAGAATTCAGCATTGCTATGAGCTGTGGTGTAGGCCACAGAGGCGTCTCGGATCTGGTGTTGCTGTGGCTGTGGCATAGGCCTGTGGCTACAGCTCTGATTCAACCTCTAGCCTGGGAACTTCCACATGCCATAGGTGTAGCCCTACAAAAATTAAAAATAGAAAAATCTTAGAGCCATAAATCTGATTACAAGCACAATCAAATGTGTCTTAAATTATTCAGTATAAACCCATTCTGGCCTGGTTGTTTCGGTTTTGTTCAACATGAATATCTGCAAAAACCGGGGTAGGTAGTGCCTCAGAAACATGAAGAGCTATAAAGGAGTGTTAAGCTCCAATGTCTCTAGCATCCAGGTAGATAATCTAATGTCTAAACAACTGATAGTGTGGGGACAGTGGGAAAGTGGAGAGGACATTTTGAGACTAAAAGGTTCACTCCAGCACGCAGTTGCCACATGGGATTGTGGGCCCAAGGTTGTCCAAGTCCAGGATAAGTCATTAATCCAAATTTTTGAAATCTACTGCCATTTAAATTTTTTTTTTTTTTAATTTAAGAAACTTTTTTTTTTTTGCTTTTTAGGGCCGCACCTGTGGCATATGGAGGTTCCCAGGCTGGGGATCAAATCGGAGCTATAGCTGCCAGCCTACACTACAGCCACAGTAACGCAGGATCTGAGTCGTGTCTGTGACCTACACCACAGTTCACCACAACGCCGGATCCTTAACCCACTGAGCAAGGCCAGGGATGGAACCTGTGTCCTAATGGATGCTAGTGAGATTTGTTAACTGCTGAACCATGATGGGAACACCTGGGAATTTAAGAAACATTTTAAGAGACAAAAAGAACATACCTGCCACTCTTGCTAAATGACCAAGACTAATTTGATCACTTATAACTGAAGTTCTTTTCCATAGATAAGCATAGATACCAAAGAAGTTGAGGTTGGTGAGGATTAATTATTTCCCAAAATCTGGATCTGAGATTATAATGGAAGTCAACCTTAGATCAAATTCAAATGTATATGCAGTTATTTATTAAACAAAACACTACTTCATACACCTGCTGTATAAATTGGATAAGAACACAGCTCTGCGCCCCTTTAAGGTACTCTCAGAATTTCCTTCCAAGAAAGGTTGTCTTAAGGTAGTTTTAACATCATTCTTGAGGCTGAATTCTATCATCTTTATAGAAGACATAAGGAAATTTAGGGATCAAGCTGCAGGCTTCATGGATTCCTATATTCACTTCATTCAAGGGTGGCAGGAACCTCTAAAATGTTTTAGTCAATCCACATACCTTGAAAATTGCTAATTTCATAAGTGAATCCCATTTCTAATATTTTTCATACTTTTGAGCAAGCCAAAAATAAAAACCCATCTCTGACATTTACCATGCTAATTAGCAAACCATGTGATCTGGATCAGGATGGTGATAGCTACTTTTGGAGTATGGTCCTCTGCTGTGTTTTTGCCTGGCCCCTTCTGGAGCATGGAATTCTCAGTCTGGGCAACTAGAAATGAAGCTTAAACTAGCACATGCATAATATCACAGCTTATATACCAAAGCAGTTTAGAGTACATTGCAATGTCAAACTGAACTAGTGGTCCACTTTCTACCAGTGGAACTACAGTTTTCCAGCTTTTCATAGATAGGAATTCATCACTGTTCTCTAGGAGTTTCTAGTCTAGCATCAATAGAGAAGTATTGTTTAAGTAAGGATAAAGAATAGAACAGAAATGCAAGGCCAAATGGACGAAGCAACCATGCCTTCGCCCACCCCAGCCAGCCACAAAACTGGCCTGGAGATGGGAGGTAGCAGTGGTGGCGACCTTGACCTCCAGGCCACTGTGGGACCCCCGCTCCGCTAACAGCAGAATATGTCAGTTACTTTCAACTTCCCTTGCTGATAATTTTGAAACTCATGAGATAATAAAGGAAACCACTACTTCCTACTTAAACTCTAGGCTATGAGAAGGTAATTTTGTTCCCAAGGGGAATGTGATGGGAATCACTGAACAAGGTTCATGTCAGGGAGTTCCTGTTGTGGTGCAGCAGAAACGAATCCGACTAGTATCCAAGAGGATGTGAGTTCGATCCCTGGTCTTGTTCAGTGGGTCAGGGATCTGACGATGCTGTGGCTGTGGTGTATGCTGGCAGCTGTAGCTCTGATTCAACCCCTAGC
The DNA here is from genome assembly GCF_054392235.1 of Sus scrofa. Taxonomy (NCBI): domain Eukaryota; kingdom Metazoa; phylum Chordata; class Mammalia; order Artiodactyla; family Suidae; genus Sus; species Sus scrofa. The sequence continues at coordinate 72,694,043 of NC_139383.1, read as the reverse complement.
CTGGGAACTTCCATAGGCCACGGGTTTGGCCCTAAAAAGCAAATTAAAAAAAAAAAAGTTCATTCTCAGCTTAGTTTATTTCCACAAACATTTACACAAGGCATTGTGCTGGCATCAGGGATTCAAAACAAAAAACAAAAAAAACACACTTTGAAGAGCACCTAAGCCAGACTGGATGGATCAGGGAATACTTTCTAACACCTGAACTGAGTCTTGCGGAGTGAGTGGTGTAAGCCAAATGGTGAAGAAGGGATGTAGGGATGGGTCTGGCGGAGATAGCATTTTGGGCAACAGAGAGAGTGGGAACAGCATCATGTTACACAGAGAGGTGCCAAATGGAATTTGGCATGCAAGGCAGAGAGCACCAGGAAACGAGGTTTAAAAAAGGGAAGGAACCAGTCATAGAGGGCTTGGTTGATTATGCTGAGAAAAAAGAAATTTGCCCAGAAGGAATCACTAGAACATGTTAAGTAGCAGAGTGATATGGTAAGAATACATTATAGATAATTTAATCTGGTTGAAATCTAAATCAAATGGAGTTGACTCCTGGGGCAAGTGGAGCAAGATTGGAGGCACGGAGGTCAGTTAGGAGGCTATCCTATTAATCTAGGAAAGAAGTGATGAAGTTTGAAAGAAGGATTTTAATAGGATGGGAGAACACTTGAGCATATTTATAGGCTGAAGGAGGAAACCAGTAGTGAGGGAAGTAGAGAGGTTAATTGGCTGGAGCACAGTCAGCGGAGTTAGAATTGAATGAGAATTAAATTTGGCTTAACTAACTACATGACACAAGTAAGCTGGAGATGAGAATAGATGGGACCTAGGGGTCAGAATGTAATGGCATGTTAGAGTTCATGGGGGGAGCAGAGACACCTGAGAGGTTAGGAAGGAAGGCAGATTTAAGTAAATTAGAGCAAAGAAAGTTGGGATCTCATAGCTTTGAGTTTTACAAGTTATAAGCACGCAAAAATAAAAGTCAGACTTGACAACTGCGAACCGTTACAGTGAGAAGAAAATAAATTGTATCATTAACAGAGATTTCTCTGAGTCTCTCCTTTGAATCTAGACTTTTGAAGGATGTGTGCATTTGCTTTTGGTGAAAGGAGGACTTCATAAGCAAATTCACACAAAACAAGTGGCTGCTTGAGAGTCACCCAGAAGGAGCTGAGGCTTGGAGGGCAAGGTAAGGACAACCAAAAAGAACTCCTTAAATGTTATTTTCATTGAAAAAAAAAATCACAAAGATGCAATCCCACTGATTGAAAGAGAAGACCTAACAAATGGAAATGACAAAGAACAAATACAGATTTCCTCTTTTTTCTAAAACTTTACTTAAGGGGCATAATCATGAGCTGGGAAAGACTATTTAATAGGGACACTAGTAACTGGACCATATCCAGAGGTGAGGTATGTCAGGCTCAAAGAACTGACAGTGTTCTCCTGAGTGGGTTATGGAGCATGAGAGCTTTTTCTTGGGGGGAGGGGTTGTCCAAGGCATGTAGAAGTTCCCTGCACCAGGGATCAAACCCACACCAACCTGAGCTGCTGGGGTGGCAATGCCAGATCCTTAACCTGCTGCACCACAAGGGAACTCCACAAGAGTTCTTTTCATAGCTGAAGTACTATCTATTAGAACAAGGGTTAGCTATCTCTACTGTAGGTTGGTGAGGGAGTGGGGTAGAGGAGGGCCAAGGGGAGGAAGGAATTAGACTCAATTCTTTTTTTTTTTTTTTTTTTTTGTGTGTGTGTGTTTTTAGGCCTGCATCCGTGGCATATGGAGGTTCCCAGGCTAGGGGTCTAATTGCAGCTATAGCTGCTGGCTTACCCCACAGTCACAGCAACACCAGATCTGAGCTGCATCTGCGACCTACACCACAGCTCACGGCAACACCGGATCCTTAACCCACTGATTGAGGCCAGGGATTGAACCGGCAACCTCACGTTCCTAGTTGGATTTGTTTCCGCTGAGCCAAGACAGGAATTCCCTAGACTCAATTCTTAAAGGTTACAGGAAGCTGGATTTTAGCTCTGTGTAATCACTTTCTATCTATTAGGGTTATCTCCATACATAGTTTTCAAACATAATAGCAAAGCTGAAAGAATTTTAGTGAACACCCATAGGCTCACCACCTAGATTCTACTATTAACATTTTACTGTACTTGCATTATCACATATTTATCCATCCCTCTACCCATTCATCGATCCATCTAATTTTTTTCCATACATTTCAGAGTAAATTCCATTTAGTTTTGCTTGCTATCATTGCGAAGGTGGAGCAACTTTATGCCAAGAGCTTTTTTACAGAGGCTAATGGCTGTCTGTTGGGGATGCTGTAGAGATTTCTGTACTGAGTAGGTGCTGTGGACTGGTTTGTGGCTTTTAAAGTTTTTTGACTGCCTCACATGCCAAAAAAAATGTATTTCACACTTCTATCCAATGTATGTCACAAACGTATTAATGAATTTCAGGAAAGAATATTTATCCTTAGCATATGTAAAGCATACCAATATTTCCCTTATTTTTTCTTCCACTTAACAAATGCTAGTCATGACCCACCAACTTGATTTGATGACTCACCAATGAGTTGTGATTCACCATTGGAAAAATCACTGGGCTAGATAACCTAGAAGATCCTTCTTTTAAAAAGAATCCTATGGCTACTACTAGGATTTCCCTAATCCTCCCAATTATCAGGAACCTATCATGAGTCTCAACACAGTAGTGTTTACTTGGCATGCATGCATTATGTTGAATGGCATGTGTAATTAAGAGAAAAATGTTAAAGACCTGGTGGGACTTTTGGATAGATCCAATTCAAACACTCTAGAAGTGAGTTTATTAATTGCTTGTTATTTTCACCAACAGGAAGACATGGATACGCACAGTTGTATGGATGGAAGGGCTTTAATATTCAGATAATTTAGTCTTCTGTTAAATGTGGCTATTAACCCTTGCTGTGGCTCTGACAACATGGGAAAGATAAAATGAGAAGATAGATATGAAAATGAAACAGGAAAGAAGTGGACAGGGCACAACCTTTAGAAGAATGATGTAGCCCTTGAAGACACAACAAAAACTGATCAGAACCTACTAGGCCCAAGATGGAGGGACATTTGACTTCCAGTAGACCTTGAACCTCATTATATGCTCACTGTCCTATATCAGCATGCTAAATGACACACCCACAGGCACCTTGACAGTTCTGTGGCAGATCATAAAAGGCCAAAAAAGTGGGCAGTAGCCCATTTTCCAGTAGCCCTGGAAATCCCTGCCCTTTCTCCAAAATAGCTGGAATAACTCTCCCACTTGTTAGCCTATGACATCACCTAGCCCATAAAAACTATCCACTCCACATTTTGGGGCCACTCTCTGGCCTTTTAAGGTGCGCCATATCCTGTCTATGGAATGTGTATCTTCCAGGCTGCTCTTGCCTTCTGAGCGGCCCATACTATCAATAAATCTACTTCTTACCTATCACTTTGCCTCTCCCAGAACTCCTTCTGTGCTTAAACACTGAGCTTGAACTTACCAGTAAGTCCTGAGACCAGGTGTGTGGTTTTAAGTAAAACACAGTGGGTTCAAGTCCCACCCTGAGTCTTGACTGGGTCTGAGTCCCAGCCAGTGGGTTCAAGTCCCATTCTGAGGTGGACGGCTTCAAAAATATTCTGAAAACCAACCTTTTACTACTATCACTCTGTGAAGCCAGGAGAGGGATGCCGCGCTCAAGCTCTAGCGAGACGATGTCTCAGCATTTGTAAAACTCTTTGCTCTTAAGCTCTCTAAACACCAACGGCTATGCCAAACGCACAGGACTCTGGAAACTGCAGAAGCTCTGAACTTGCCAGAGGTTTAGCCTCACATTCACGCTCTCCGCTCAGTCTGCGCATGCTCAAGCGCTGCCCTCCTTGCGGGGTTGGGCCCAACTCAGAGGGCGGAGTGGCGGGCCACGTGGGTTTCGTGACGTCATCTCCGGGCGCCGAGAGTGACTGGACTTGCGGTGGGCTTCCCGGCTGCAGGTTGTCTTGGCTGGATACCGGAGGGCGGAAGTGCCGCAGGGCTTGGCTCCGACCTCCGCGCGGGTGCCTCCTGCGGCTGTGCCGGCCCTCGGGGCTACCAGCTGGGGAGCCTCTGCGGGACAGTGTGTCGGGTGCTCTGCGCCGCCGCCCCGCCAGTGCCCGGGACCCGAGCGTCCTCACTAGTGCGGGAAGCCGGAGGAGAAGCCGGAGGAGAAGCCGGCGCTTCTGGTAGGGTATATGTGTGTCTGTCACCCCAGAGTGAGGAAGTGGGTTGGGGAGGTGCCGGGTAGGTGTGGTAAGAAGGAGGGGCGTGTGGCTGGTGAGAGGAGCGCTCCTCAGGGCGGTGGTGGCGCCTGAAGGTGTTCCTCCGAGGGAGATGGCGTTGGCCAGGCGCCGCCCCCGAGCCCTAGTGCAGGCTGTAGGGTGTAGTCTGTGCGGTCTCTTGGGGAATCGGTCTGCTTCTTACTAATGTAGGAAGCCAGGGTCTCATTGCGGGCTCTAGAGTTTTGTTCAGGACCTGCGTTTTTCGTGGGATAGTAATTTAGATCATAGTTATTTTACAGCCCTTGGATTCTATCCGAAATCGATGGGTATTTCTCCTAATTTATCTTCTCAACGGCACTCATTGTCTCATTTTAATAGTAACATTTAGTCCCAGCAAAGCCATTTTCCGTTGGCAAAACACTTTGACATACTTTAATTATACTTTGGATTAGTTTCAAGTCACACCTGAACTTGAGGAACCTAGGGAAACTGGATTGGTTCTAGATTTTTCTGAGGGGTGGGGAGACACAGCCTGTTTTCAGCAAGAATCAGAACCCAGAGACTATTAAGCAGCATTGAAACTTCCAAGGCCTTCCAGAATTTACTTGATAAATTTCAGAGCCTTTGGGAGTATGGGTACTTGAATCTTAACCGAATTATGTTGTGATTTCCATAAAGGGAGTTATTGGTTGAATTTGAAAGTAAAGATGTTGGGCTGAGAGTAGAAGTTGAGGGAAATTATAGAATTTTACACTGAGTTTAAACGTGTGCTTTAATCCTCGAAGTTATGCTGATTAAAATGGGAAAAGTGAACAGAATGGTACTATATGGATATAAATTTTTAGAATAATGTACACATTTCAGGTGTAGGTTTGCTTTATTAATTTAACAGATATCAAGTGCCCGTTATGTTCCAGGCACTGAATAAAAAGTAAACAAAACAATAGACAGTGAACAAGGCAATAAAAATCCCTGCCATCATGAAGTTCACTTTGAGGGTGTGGGGGAGACATTAATATAAAAATTATTTAAGGGAGGAAATGGGATGGACAGGGAGTTTGGGGTTGGTAGATGCAAACTATTACATTTAGTATGCAAAATCAATGAGGTCCTACTGTACAGAACAGGGAAGTATATCCAGTCTCTTGGGATAGAACATGATGGAAGACAGTGCGAGAAAAAGAATATATATGTATGTATGACTGGGTCAATATGCTGTAAAGCTGAAATTGACACTACACCTTAAATCAACTATACTTTAATAAAAATAAAATAATTAAAATGCGTGTCAGGTGGTGAAAAGTCCTTTGGAGGCAAAATAAAGCAGTGAAGGGGAATGGGTAGTGCTGGTGCCATGCATAAGAAATTGTGGTGGTGGTGGACTTAGAAAAGATGACATTTGAGCAGAAACCTAGTATGAATAAATAAGGGTGTCATGTGAATGTAGTGGAAAGGGCCATCAGAGCACCCACAAGGTCCTTGAGGCAGGAGCACATAAGCTAGTTTGGCTGGAAATGGGGGAGCAAGGCAGGGAGAGAAGTGGATAATTCAGTCAGAGTGGGGGCCAGGTCATACAGGGCTGGTGGGACTTTGTAAGAACTTTAGATTTTACTTTGAATGAGACGGTTATGTTGCAGGAAAACGGGGTGCAAGAGGATGACATGTCCCAGGTCTTGGGCGAGTTCCTGGGATGCGCCACCAAGTGAGGGTCCTTGGCTTCATTCAGGGAAGAATTCAAGAATGAGTCGTAGCAAAGTGAACGCAGGTTTATTTATAGAGATACATACACATTCAATAGAATGTGGTCAGTCTCAGATGGAGAGAGTGACCCTGAGTTTTTTGGACTGGGTAATTTCATTGGCTAACAAGTGGGAAGATTATTCCAACTATTTTGGGGAAGGGGTGTGAATGTCCAGGAATTGGGCCACTGCCCACTTTTTGGCCTTTTACAATTGGCCTTGGAACTGTCATGGTGCCTGTGGGTGTGTCCTTTAGCATGCTGATGTATTATAATGAGCTGTATTGAGGCTTAAGGTCCACAGGAAGTCAAATCTTTCACCTTCTTGGGTGTAGTAGGTTCTAATCAGTTTTTGTTGTGTGTCTTCAGTGGCTGTGTCATTCTTTTAATGGTGTACTGCCCCCTTCTGTCCTGTCTCAATAGGGTTGTTTTTTGTTTGTTTGTTTTGTCTTTTTAGGGCTGCACCCATGGCATATGGAAGTTCATAGGCTAGGGGTCAAATCAGAAATGTAGCCACTGGCTTACACTACAGCCACAGCCATTGCAGGATCCAAGCAACCTACACCACAGCTCACGGCAACGCCAGATTCTTAACCCACTGAGAGAGGCCAGGGATAGAACCTTCATCCTCATTCTAGTTGGGCTCATTACCACTGAGCCACAACAGGAACTCTCTCACTAGAGTTTTGAAAGTTGAGACCTCTGTTGGTAGGTCATTGTATTTATCAGGGTTAAAGGTCAGGGTGACTTGGATCAGTGTGTTAATTATAGTGATGGTAAGAAATGGCCAGATTCTAGATTTGTGTCTAAGCTAGCGCCAGCTGGTGTGAAGAGGGGTCATGGATGCCTCCTGGGTTTATGGCCTGAGCAGCTGAAGAATGGAGTTACCATATAGTGATTTAGGGAAGACCACAGAGTTAATAAAGGAAAGAGGAAGGCCTGAAGTCATTTTCAGTTTTGCACCCGCTAAATTTTCCAATGAATTGTCAGTGTACAATAGTGTATATGAAACTGTAGTTTAGAAGAGAAACTTAGTGAAGTAAAGCGACTTTCCTTGGATTATGTGTGATCTTAAAACATGCAACAATGTCAGCTCTTACATTTTGTACTCTTCCCAACATAAAGTTTCCTAAAAGCTGACACATACTATTCTTACCCACTTCTTGCTTTTGCTGATGCTTTGCCCTGCTTGGAATACTTGTCATCTTTTTGCTTGTACATATGCTACCCATTCTTCAAGTTTCATATCTTTTAAAATTCTTCCCTGAAAACACTATAGGTTCTATTAATATTAAACTTCTTCCCCTCCTCTCTTATGAAAGCTCTCACAAAGTAAATTTTAGTTATAACCATGAGCTTTTTTGAGTTGGAAGGAACTTTGGCAGTTGTTGTGGTATGATGGAAACAATATGAGATTGGAAAGCAGAGACTAAAAAGGTGCAATGAGGAAACAGGTTCTGCTTGCTTCATGCATAGAAGAAAGGCTGTTTTGAGCAGGGTCCTGAAGGATGTCTGAGTTGGAAGATGAGGTGGGGAATGCTACGTTAGGGTAAGAAACCACCAGCATGAGCAAAGCCACGGAAAGGAGCTGAAAGTGCCCAACGTGTTCAGCAGATTTGTAAATAATGCCTTCTAGGCAATGCCTGAGGTTTTAAAAAAAGTTATCACCATCATCATCATCATTGTCTTGTATGCCCTCGGCACTTGCCACAGAGCTGGGCCTGTTACTTAATGTAATGCTTATTGATTCTGTATCAAGTGTTATTGGCAATGTTCAAAACAATATTTTAGTTATTTTCCTCAACTGTTGTAATTTCTGTTTATGAAATATAATACTTTTAATGATTCTAAGTTCTTAAAGTCTTTGACTTTTAAACATTTTTTGAGACATGTTCTTGTTGGTTCTGTAAATTGGGATAGATATACTTTATAGTAATATATTATAGTCATAGTTCTAAGTGGCCTGCATGTATTAATTTTCATATCTATCTTATGTGGTCAGGGCCATTATTCCCATTTTACAGATAAGACTAAGAGATAGGAGTTAAAGGTGAAGAGTTCACTTTAGATAAGCCTTAGACTCTTTGGGGCCTCGAGAGAATGATGCCAGTATTGTTTACCTTTGGCTGTGGTTCCTCAGTTGTGTATGTAATTTTTAAATAGCTACTTTGATGATCCCTTTAAATAAATAGCTCCACATTTAGAATTTGTTGTACTGATCTTTGCATTCATACTAAAGAATGCCCATCACACAGTTTTTTGATACGAATAGTCTTTATGGCATTCATTTTTTCCTATAATCTTTCTTGGTTTGGAGCAAGTTCATTTATTTTTACAAGGATCTGACTGACACTCTTCATTTCATTTTCAGTTTGGAGTTGGTTGAAAAGGAATTTTGCCTATATGTACTGCTTTAAACACTGGAAGAATGACAGATGACAAAGATGTGCTTCGAGATGTGTGGTTTGGACGAATTCCAACTTGCTTCACCCTCTATCAGGATGAGATAACTGAACGGGAGGCAGAACCGTATTATGTAAGTATGTTGCTGGTGGCACATGGGTTATCTTTGTCTGTTTTTGTAAATAAAGCTCTAAGAACCTGGAGGCTATTTATAACTCTTTATATGCAATTAATAAGACTCATTTGGGAAAAATATTAGAAGACACAGATCAGCAAAAAGAAGGAATTAAGAATAGCTTCTTACCCTACCATTCAGAGGAAAAAAGCCACTGTTGACTTGTTGATATGGGACCTTCTTGACTTTCTTTTTCTTATGCATATATATGATATATGTTAATCATAAAGTTATGTGCTGTTTTTTAACAGGAAGGTATTTTGTATATAGTAGGTTCAGATTTGATTCTTTTGTATTTAGGTGGTTTGAAGCAATAATTTAAATTTTTTATAGCTCAGATGTGTGTGTTTTCATATATTCATGAATTAATATATATTATATATAAAATATATTGTTTAGTAACAAAACAGGCTATATATAGAGTTGTAGGTTTGAGTTAGTGTATTATCTGTTCTAAAAAAAGTATTGGAGTTCCCATTGTGGCGCAGTGGCTAACGAATCTAGCTAGGAACCATGAGGTTGCGGGTTTGATCCCTGGCCTTGCTCACTGGATCTGGCGTTGCCGTGAGCTGTGGTGTAGGTCGCAGACCTGGCTCAGATCCCGCGTTGCTGTGGCTCTGGCGTAGGCCAGCATCTACAGCTCTGATTAGACCCCTAGCCTGGGAACCTCCATATGCCGCAGGAAGCAGCCCTAGAAAAGGCAAAAAGACCAAAAAAAATAAATAAATAAATAAAGAAATAAAGAGTATTGAATGTCTTCTGATTTTAGCCTGCTTTTTTTTTTTTTTTCTTTTCTTTTCTACTTGCATATATGATCCATAGTTAGGCATCTGTCAGTCAGAGGTAATAGTCTCTTGCCTTCTTACTGAATTGCTCTCAGTAGGCCAAGACACTCAGTTATCTTAGTTTTTTATTTTGTCTCAGGTACACATTATGTTTACTCAGGAGGATCTGGGAAAGTGGAAATGTATTGTGGTGCTGGACTGTTTCTTGTTTCACTTTAGTGAAGCTTGCCCTTTGCTTTTTCCCTCGTCTGTTGGAGAGGCAGGAGCACTCCTCCTCAGCCTATTGCAGCTGTGGGAGGTCAGGCTTTTGGAGGAAGCTTCTTAAAAACCCAGGCACTAAGTTTTTATGTACAGGAGCTGTTTAATTTTTCTTAGTGCATCTTGAATCTGACATAGGTCATGCACATGGTGGATACTCAGTGCATGAAAGCCTCCCTATAGTCATGTTGGGTGTTTGTTTTAAATTGTCTTTTTGGGTTTTTTTTACTGAATAATAATTTCAGAGAAATCAGGTAGTCTTTTGTGCTAGTATTCACATAATCATAACTAAATTTGAGTCATTTTAACTTTGGAAAACTCAACAGTTTCCTGCATTTAGAGAAACTTCAATAATTAAAAACAAAGTGTGGTCATAGTTTATTTTTAAAGACATTTCATGTGTTAGATGTATTGTTCGTCATCTTCTTCTGTAATATGGATTAGGATATCATTTATGTTTGTTCCCAAACTAGCTTTTGCTATTTTAATTAAAAAATTTTAACTTTGGATGGCTTTCTGTTGTATAACAAAGGAGCGTATGTGTCCAAAACTAAGAAGTATATAATTTTAGTCTGTTAACTTTTAAATAAGAATATAATGTTTGACACACTTCCTACGGTTTTAAAAAAAGAAACCAAGTAAATGGTACAACATTTTCCCTTCTTTATATATAAATCTATTTAAATATGAAAAGACCATTGCGAGAGCTAGAGGGTAAGTTGTTTTGTTTCTAATTGAATTAAAAATGGCAAAAAGTATTGGGGATAACTGTTGGAGAAATTATTTTGGGGGGAGGGGAAGAGGATTGTTTTGTCTAATAGTAACTGGGTTTTTTTTTTTTCTTGAATTCTTTCTAATTCTTCATCCAACAGAAACTCATATAGTCATTATGTTTTGGAAGAATATTAAGAATAAATCCTAAAGAAATGGGCTCTAAAACCACGTTAGGAGCATATTCCAGATTTTGCTTAAATACATATTTAATATATATAGGAAAAAATACACAAACTACCAGAAGTGATTACTCTTAGAATTATTATAGCTAAGCATTTTAGTGCCATCATGCTTTTAGTTCACTTGTGTCTTGGTTATAAATTAAGCTTGAAAGTACTTTCAATTGCCTTGAGTTATAATATAGATAATGTTTTAAAGATTCTGGATGAAATGAGGTAAAAATATCATAGCCTTAGAGCTAGTAGACCTCTTTCCCAGACATTCTCAAAGTTCAAGTGAGGTGACATAGCAGGTTGTCACCATGGCCTGAAGAGTCCATTCATGTTCAGATGGAGGTGAAGTCAGGATGGATGAATGAGAATGTAGTTTATTTTAATTAATGTTTGTAGCTTATTTCTTAGAAAATAGATTTTAAAATATTACTGATACCAAATAACATTATTAATTTAATAATAATTATTAAATTAAATAATTATTATTGAGGGTCTTCTGGAATTTTTTTTCTGTTTGGAAAAGCATATTAATATTAAATACATTCTTGTATATTTCTGCATTTTGATTTGTTGCCTCTGCATAAATCTTTCAGCCAACATCCTATATCATTGAGAATTATATCTCATTTTACAGGGAATATTAGGAAGGAAATTTATTAGAAACTAAGCAACTTTTCAGTTTTTGTTATTTCTGTTATATTCATTTGAACTGTTGCTCTTCCTTTAGGTTATCTGATATGAAATATATATGCTAAATTGCATTCATATTTTTTGACTTGTTAACCAAAGGAATCACGTAGACACATGGTCATCAATCTGAGTGAACCCTTAACATTAACCCAGCAGTCCTTTTATGTTTCCTTAGTCACCTGTCTCCCTCGTTGTTCTCCACTATTAGTATTTCTCTGAGCTCTCACCTCATCTTTCTTGACAGGTGACCTCACTTCCTTCTTCACAAAGAAAATAGTAACCACGTGATAAGACCTTCCTTAACCTTCTACCACCAAGCCTGCAAAACATATCTGCACTCACACACATTTACTTCTTTCTCTTTCTTATTTTCCTGGAAGAGGCATCCTTCTTCCTAGACCAGGCCCAGCCTTCCATCTGTGTTCTGGATCCCATCTCCTGCCTTCTCAGGAAGCTGGTGATTTCTGATATTCTCCCACCCTCTACCCCTGCCTTCTCTATTTATTTTATTTTTAACTTTGTCTATCTGCTCTTTCTTTGCAGCATTTATATTGTCTCAAGTCCTTCCTATCCTAATACAACCCACTGTTGGCCCCATCCCCCTTTCAGCCTCTCGTTTTTCCTTCACAACTAGACTTATTAACAAGGATGGTCTATACTCTTTGTCTCCCCACCTTCCACAACTTCACTGTGATCACATTTGCAAATAGGACTTTCTTGTCAAAGTCACCAATGACATCTTTGCCAGAGCTAGAGTCTGTTTTTGAACTTTCATTTGCTTGATCTTTCAGCCCTATTTGATGTTATTGGTTTTCTCCATCTTGTGGCACTTTCTCTTAATCTGCAGTGCCTCATTCCTGATTTGGCTTCTATCTTTCTGGGGTTTTGTGTTCTCCTTTGGTAGATCTCCCTCCTTTGCTTGTTTCTCAGTGTTGGCACTCCTTGGTGCTTTGTCTCTCCCCTGCCACCTTCACTTTTTTCCTCCTAGAGCTCTCATCCATTTTTATTCTTTGTTAAGCATTTTTATCTCAACAGCTCCCCAAGATTTTTCCCCTAAGTTTCAGAGCTCTATGTCTTTCTGCTGGATATCCTCACTTAGATGTCTTGAAGGAACCCAAACTGAGTCTGAAGTTGGACTCATCATCTTTACTTCAGAAAACCTGGTAATCTATCATGTTCCTTTCCTGTTTTATTATCCAGATAATCAAGCACTCTTACAACTAATTAACATGGGACTCATCCTTTGATGCTTCCTTCTCCTCTATACTTGACATTCAGTCATAACTTAGTTCATCTGATTTTATATCTTAGCTATTTCATACTTTTCCAGTTCCTTTTATACCTGTTACTAACTGAGCCTAGCTCAGACCACCATTTAAAAACTGAGGATTGTATGGTATTAACTAATTACTCTGATTTCAGTCTTGCCCTCTTTTCCAGTCCACAGTTGGAATAATCTTTTCAAAACACATATCTGATCCTGTCACCTGCCCATTTGAAACTTTAGTGGCTTTTCATTGTCTTCAGGATCCTTAATGCAGTTTACAAGGTTCCTCATGATATGGTCCCTTGCTTCTTCGGTACTATTCTGTCCCAAGCCTCCATAGTCCTGTCACTTCTTAGGATTCCTCACGTCCCTGTCTTTGACTTTCTGTATTCACTCCACACCTTCTTGCAGTTTCCTCTGTCTGGAATGAGCAACAGTTATCTCCCACCACTATTCATATCCAGACACCCACACCCACCCATGTCTGGTTCATTCCTCTTTCCCTTTTGACTCTGTCCCAGCCTTCCTGAGTCCCTAAATTAGGTAAAATTCTTTATTATCTGCTCTTACAACATTCTTTACTTCCTCTTTGCATTCATCATATTTGTAATTTTGTCCTTATTGTCTTACTCTTTAGCCTGTAAGCTCCATGAGAGGAAGAACTCTTTCTTTCTGTCTTATTGAATGCTGTAACCTCATCACCTAGTGTGATGCCTCACATATTAAAATGGAACACAATTCTAGTGTTTTATTTCTGTTTTTGTTCTAGACATGTGAATCTTTTAATTTTATAATTGAAAACTGTTGGACAAAATAGGATTTGGTGTAAGCAAATAATATTATAGGCACTTCCCCCCCCCCCAGAAATATAACTAATCTATACAACTGTGTTAAACATGTATTCCTTATAAGTTTTACAGAAAAAAAAAAGAATCGCTTATGTCATATGCACTGAGTACTTGACAGTGCTAAATGAAGAATGAGAGAATGATAGAATCCATGCAGTGGACAGTTTCCCTGGAGGGTTTAATCCTTTTTGTATTAAAAGAACTTAAAGAACCTTGAAGACATTACCTGAAGGGAAATAAGCCCAACACAAAAGGACAAACATTTTATGATTCCATTTAGATCAGGTACCTAGAATAGCCTAACCCAAAGCAACAAAGTAGAAAAGTCATTACGAAGAGTGAGAGGAAGAGAAGAATGGGGAAGTTCCTGTTAAATAGGTACAGAATTTGAGTTCAGGATGATGAAAAGCACTGCAGATTGATAGTAGTGATGGTTGCACAATAACAAGGTGAATGTATTTAATGCCACTGAACTATACGTTTAAAATGGTTAACATGATAAATTTTATGCTAGGTATATTTTACCACAGTTTAAAAAAATGAACTTGAAATAAACCAATGAGATAAACCTAGGAAAAACCTTGTGTGGTACAGTCTGGATGTTGAAGGCAGGGCAGTGTTTTTTGCTCTTGTTTCCTTTTCATTTTTACCTAGTTGAATATCTACTAGATAAATTGTATCTATACCTACTCTCCTATATTTTTTCTTTAATCTTAGAGTTACTTCTTAATGCTACTGTAGATATTTATATTAGTTACAGATTACTCCGGCAGGCCAATTTGGAACAGAAGATTCCAACTGCATCTCAGTGTAGATTCTACCTTAAATATGGGCATTCTTTCAAATTTATCACTTTGGGCTGCTCTTGCCTTCTGAGATGGACTACTTCTGTCTGTGGAATGTGTATTTCTGTAAATAAACATTCTTTCACTTAAATAAAATAAAATAATCACATTTGACTTCTTGTCCCACTTGACCTTTGGCATCTCTGATTCATTAGGTGAATGTTTATTGTATGCCTACTATAAAGCAGGCAATATTTTGTGTATTGGAAGTGTAGCAGTGAACAAAACAGATGAAAATCCCTGTCTTAATGGAGCTCACCTTCTCCTGTTCCTCATTTCTTATTGTAAAAAGTAATTTTTGTCTCATGAAAGTCATTTGTGAATTTTTCAGCAACTTTGGTTGAACCTAGTGCATGAAGTGCGACCTTCTCGTAAATCAGGAGCTGATATCCATACTCATTAGTCCTGATACATCTTCCTTCTTATGATCTCCATGGGTTGATATCATTCTCTACAGAATAGGTTACTGTGTAATGTCCAACAGACATTTTAAAGTAAAGCCCTAAACTTACTAACATGGAACTATTGGACTAGTAGGTTGTACTGTTTTTTTTTTTTTTTTAAATGACTACTTTACCATGCTGTTTTAATTTCTTGTAGAGACTGTCCATGTTACATCTGTATTTGATTCTGTCATTTTAATTAATTCCTTTTTGACATTTATTTAATAGAATATGAGTTTGGCAAGTTATTTAAGCTGTATGTAAAATGCAGGTGATAATAAGATTTCCTATAAAACAACTAGTGTTTTCTCTTATGGATAGTAAGTATTAGTTTCCTTTTTCATTTCTTTCCTAATCACATTCTACTTGTTTCATTATGAAAGAGGAATTTACGTTCTGTTGAATCCACAATGCTATATAGCAGCTTGTTCCTAGTATTACTACCTTTTTTTTAATCTCTAGTGCAGCATGCCAGCTCCCTCCCACTCCCCTGTATCCTGGATCCCCTAGGACCACTGTCATATCCTCTTAGCTAGTTGGGGCCTGAGAAGGATTTTTGGTGATTAAATATCAGTCCCTTTAACCAGAGTATTTTTCTTGGTATATTTTCCCCCATCCAGAATGTAATTCTACTTGATTTAGTGATCAAAAGACGTGGAGTTCCCGTCGTGGCGCAGTGGTTAACGAATCCGACTAGGAACCATGAGGCTGCGGGTTCGATCCCTGCCCTTGCTCAGTGGATTAATGATCTGGCGTTGCCGTGAGCTGTGGTGTAGGTCGCAGACGCGGCTCGGATCCCGAGTTGCTGTGGCTCTGGCATAGGCTGGCAGCTACAGCTCCGATTAGACCCCTAGCCTGGGAAACTCCATATGCCGCGGGAGCGGCCCAAGAAATGGCAAAAAAAAAGACGTAACCTGGAATAAGCAGTATGAAAAATGATGCAGGGTTAGGCTCACAAAAGTAGCTAAAAGAGAGTAACAATTTTACCAGCAAGCAGAAGTTTAGGAAAGCAAGAAGTGGCTAGAGCGTCTGCTGCAAAGAAAGAAAATAAATTAATTTTTGCCAGTTTGCTCCTTTTATCTCCTTGTAAGTTCTTAACCAGTTTTCCAAAATGCTGTCTTATGTTTTCTTTCTGGGTGCCTTTCCTGGGGGAGAACACTGATGGTCTTCATACCATTCTAGTTGAGGCTTTACCAACCTCAATGTTCCTTTCCAGACTTTTCCCTCTCCAAAATCCAGAAAGGTCCAGCCTCTCTAAGGGCAGGATTGAGGCAGTTGATGGACAGTAACAGGACCACCAGCCCACCAGCATTATACCCCAAGCTTGTGCTTTACCGCATTTAAAGATTTAAATGTGTAGCTCAGAACTCCGCCATCTAACTTATCTCTCTCCTTTAGTTTTCTTCAACATTAGTAATCACCATTATCTGTTCTAATTGATTTCCAGACCTCCTCTGCTTTTTTCCTTCATTCCAGTCTCATAGTATTTCCTTAACAGATTTCCTTGTTTGGAATCTTTTATCTCCTTGCAGTCTTTTATATACAACAGCTAGAATATTCCTCAAGTACTGTTCCTCTCATCATACCATCGTTTTATTCATGGTATCATAGTGGCTCCTATTGTTTTTCAAATGAAAATTTCTGTTTGATCTTTAAAGGCCTTTCTTTTGGCACCATGAAGTGTTTTTATAAGTACTTTTTATGAGGGTTTTTTTTTTTTTTTTGAACCTCCACTTTATTTTAGCTTCATAGAAGAGGATAGATTATCTTGCTGTCCTTCATTGCAACTAAGACAGTACACAGTAGGTTATCAAAACATGATGTTCCAGTTGAGAAGTTCCAATTGATAAGTCAAGGTATACATTAAATTGAGTTGATGATTGTCTTAAACGTCGAATTAACTCAGGTGAATCATACAGATGTTTAAGTTAAATGTGATAGAACTAATAAGTATCCTAAATAGCATGACATCTTGTTGCACTGTATTTTTATTTGGAAAAAAGTATTACAGAAAGAGTATGCATAGACTTGTTTTACTCTAGGCATTTATTCTAGAAGCTGTAATAAAGTAATGGCATAAGAAATTTTAAAACGTCAGCCTTTAGCTTTTGATTTTCTATAAAAAGTAGTTGACTTTGTGTGGAATGTTCAAAGTAGTGCAAAGAACATGGCTGTTTTTCCTTAATATTCAAAAACCTATTTAGTATATTTCTTTTTGAAAAAATAGTAAATAAATGTGGTTTTACAAATTTTCATTTCAGTTGCTTTTGCCAAGAGTAAGTTATTTGACGTTGGTAACTGACAAAGTGAAAAAGCACTTTCAGAAGGTTATGAGACAAGAAGACATTAGTGAGATATGGTTTGAATATGAAGGCACACCACTGAAATGGTGAGTGAAATTTTCTGCATTATTAAGCGTTGAGTATGTGCTAGCTCTAAGAAGATATAGCGCCCAGGAGTTGCTGTTGTGGCTCAGCAGGTTACGAACCCAACTAAAATTTCCATGAGGATGTGGGTTCAATCCCTGGCCTCACTCAGTCGATGAAGGATCGGTGTTTGTGGTGTAAGTTGCACATGTGGCTCGTATCCTACATAGCTGTGGCTGTGGTGTAGGCCAGCAGCCACATCTCTGATTCGACCCCTAGCCTGGGAACTTCTGTATGCCTCAGCCCTAAAAAGTCATATGTGCAGCCCTAAAAAGCCAAAAAAAAAAAAAAGAGAGCGAGAAGAAGATATGGTGCCTGGAAGCAGGTTTTTGGAAGTTCTGTATAAGAACTCACTGGTCTAGCTCTGTAATACAATGAATTTTAAACCAATGCTAGATTATTTTATTGGAAATATTCCTGGCTTCTATTTGGATGCATGGGAGACTGGACAGATTTGTATATTTTCATCAATGGATTTTTTTAATATGGCATAATAATAGTGTATTGGTTATGGGGTTTGTTTGTTTTTTAAAAATGCCCTTATGAATAAGTCACTCTGTGACACTTTTCAGGTTTGTTTCTGTTTCTAAAATCTTTATAAAAAGATCTTTATATACAGCTGATTACCTAAAGGGTCATCTTTCAAACTGATTGCCGCATGTAGTCCACATATAGTTAATCATGTGCTATAAGCACATCTTGTTTAGCCTTGGTTTAGTATTTAAAATATATTGATTTCCTTTTTTGTGTGTGAAAAGTAATCTGGATAGTATATCAAAATACCATTTTTTCCCAAAAACATTAAAAAATATATATATATCCTTTTTTAAAAAACATATTGAAAGTAAATCCTAACTGGGTTTATCCATGTACAGAAGATGTTATTTTTGTCCTACCTGTGTTACTGGGAGCTTTGATCATTGTTTCAAAAATATTGAGTGGAATTAAAGAAATTACAGAGAGAAAAATATTTAAAAATGGCTCAGGATATGCTGGGATAGTTCTTCAAATGCTGCTATGTTGATGTAGTTGAGTAAAAAAAAAGATACAAACTGGGTCAAGCTTTAAATGAAATATGAAATATAAATAGTTTAATAGTGAACCTGCTCTCTGAATCTGAGAATAGTAAAAAATGAAGAGTTTTAAAAGAGACTTAAAGCAAATGAAAGGAAACTAGTAGGTATGTAATGAGTGCAGCTGACTTGAAGTAAGGATTACTTAGAAAGAAGGAATAAACTTTTGGAGCTCACGGTGTGCTGATGAATTTGCAAGAGTAAGTTGATTTCTCCTAATGATTTAGAGATATGTGAGGTGATACCTTGTATTGAGTTATGGGTAACATCACTAATCCCCCCCCCCTTTTTTGTATTGTGTTCTTTTTTTTAGTATAGTGTTCATTTTGTTTTGTTTTGTTTTTTTGTCTTTTTAGGGCTGCACCTACAGCATATGGAAGTTCCTAGACTTGGAGTCCAGTCAGAGCTATAGCTGCTGGCTTACACCACAGTTCATAGCAACGTCAGATCCAACCTACACCACAGCTCACAGCAATTCTGGATCCTTAACCCATTGAGCGAGGCCAGGGATCAAGATGCCTGCGTCCTCATGGATGCTAGTCAGATTTGTTTCTGCTGAGCCATGACGGGAACTCCTGTATAGTATTCATTTTTTAATCAAAACAATATTGAGCTTCATCATCACATTATCAGGGGCATTATGACTCTTAAATAGTTCTAGGCCTTGGGCAGCATAGATAAGTCAATGTTTTCTGTTTCTTTTTATTTCTCAGAAGAATTGGAGGTTTTGGAATGGGAAGGAGGCTTAAAAGAAGTGTAAGAGAAGCAAGGATCAGGAGAGTAGAGGGAAAGGAAGGAGGGGGAATGATTGTGGGTGAGTAGCAATAGGCTATATCTCTGTTCTTGACAGTTCTGTGTTATACTTGGATATTGAAATTGTATTGCTTTATGTGTATTAGTTACAGATTACTTTAAGAATTCATGGGACTGACAGTGGACTTTTCAGTTTTATCGTTGTAATGCAGGGGTTCTCAACCAGGGCCCTATTGACATTTTGACCCGGGTAATTCTTTATTGTGGGAGGGCAACTCTGTACATTATAGTGTTTTTAGCAGCAACCCTGGCCTGTACCCACTAGTGCCAGTTGTACTCCCTTCATTTGTGGTAAAAATGTTGCTAAATGTCTTGGGGTAAGGGGTGCAATAGCACCCCCAATTGAGGAACTCTGGAAAAGATGGGAAAACTAAGTTATTAACTTTTATAGTAGGAGTTCCCATCGTGGTGCAGTGGTTAGCGAATCCGACTAGGAACCATGAGGTTGCGGGTTTGATCCCTGGCCTTGCTTAGTGGGTTAAGGATCCGGCGTTGCCTTGAGCTGTGGTGTAGGTTGCAGATGCAGCTCAGATCCTGTGTTGAACCAGAGGCACACTCTGGTGTAGGCTGGTGGCAACAGCTCTGATTAGACCCCTAGCCTGGGAACCTCCATATGCCATGGGAGCAGCCCTAAAAAAGGCAAAAAGTGTAGGTTGCAGATGCAGCTCAGATCCCGTGTTGAACCAGAGCCACACTCTGGTGTAGGCTGGCGGCAACAGCTCTGATTAGACCCCTAGCCTGGGAACCTCCATATGCCATGGGAGCAGCCCTAAAAAAGGCAAAAAGTGTAGGTTGCAGATGCAGCTCAGATCCCGTGTTGAACCAGAGCCACACTCTGGTGTAGGCTGGCGGCAACAGCTCTGATTAGACCCCTAGCCTGGGAACCTCCATATGCCACGGGAGCAGCCCTAAAAAAGGCAAAAAGACAAAAAACAAAAACAAAACAAAAAAACTTTTATAGTAAATGGTTGTTAAGTCATCTTTCAACTGTGTAATGATTATCTGTGTGGTGATTATTTTTGTATTCGATATGAATTGTATTTGATAGGTTTGTATTTTACATATGCTATCAATAAACAATGTTTGGACCCATTTCTCTCTGTTACTACAGAGTAATGATTTTGGCCTCAAAAAATTATGTTCCTACTTTGGCAGTATTTATCTCTTCTGAATATCTTTTATTAAAGAGTGAAATTATTTTTCCTTTCAGAGAGCTTATGTGAAAGCAGTTGTGTTGATGTATCTTCACTTAAGTTTTTGGGTTGTTAACTTTTTATGCGTGGTACTACTTTCATAGTTGTCTTGGTATACACTTATTATATTTAATGGCTTTTGTTTATTTGTTTTTTTGGGGCCACACCTGCAGCATATAAAAGTTCCCAGGCTAGGGGTCAAATCGGAGCTGCAGCTGCTGGCCACAGCCTCAGCCACAGCCACACAGTATCCAAGCCATCTGTGACTCACACCACACCTACGGCAACGCCAGATCCTTAACCCACTGAGCAAGGCCAGGGGTCGAACCCACGTCCTCATGGATACTAGTTGGGTTCTTTACTGCTGAGCCACAATGGGAACTCCTTTAATGTCTTTTGATACAACTTTTCCTTTGGTATTGTCAGGTACTCCAGATATTTGAGGAATGAATAACTTAGAGAGGCATGAGTGTAACCTAGGGCCTCTGTTTTGATCTTTTCTCTCTTTGCTTCCAACAATAGCCGTTTTCACTTATGTGAAAATAATTATTTTCCTAGAGATAGGCTATCAATTTTTACCTGGCATTTAAGCAGTGAGCTTCATAGGATAGGATAATCATTATAGGGAAGTAGCTACCACTAAAGCTTTGCAGGACTTAGATTTTTGTGACCATGAAGGTGTCTTACGAGTAGAGGAGCAATTTTTTGAATAGGATGGTAACATCTGTTTTATACATGATTCTTTGGCGTTTTAAATAAATTCAAGTGAGAATGGAAATCAAACACCAGTTTTAGACAGTTCATAAAAGAAGGAAGAAAGCATAAATTGATATTCCTTCTCTCTATATAACCCTTTCTCCTATTTATTTATTTATTTTTTGGTCTTTTTGCCTTTTCTAGGGCCACTTCCCATGGCATATGGAGGTTCCCAGGCTAGGGGTCTAATTGGACCTGTAGCCACCAGCCTACATCAGAGCCACAGTAACACGGGATCTGAGCCAAGTCTGTGACCTACCCCCATAGCTCATGGCAATGCCGGATCCTTAACCCACTGAGCAAGGCCAGGGATCGAACCCGCAACTTCATGGTTCCTAGTCGGATTCGTTAACCACTGCACCACGACGGGACCTCCTATATTTATTATTACAAATATTTAATCTGTGTGAGATGCTTGAGTAGGTCTTTTGTACCATTAGCACTTCATAAGCAGTGCTGAGTAAATGTTAAATGAATAAATGAATCTAAGTATCTTCTTTTTATTGAGAAAACTGAGGCTCAAATAAATAAAATAACTTGCTCAAATGAACAAGCAGGACCATATTTAGAGGCTCTCAGTTCAGGGCTCCTTCTGCTGTATATGCTGAACTCTTAGTTGTTTTCTCCAATTCTATATGATCTCTCTAATTGCTTGTGTCATCTGTCCATATTAGAATAGAAAAATATTTAAAAACAATAATAATGAATGCTTACTATAGTGTTGATTTACAGAGATGCCAAGGAGGTTTTAATCCTCTACATCCTTTATTATCTTGAACTTTAAAAAACTACATGGGAAATGGAAAGTGCTGATCTTAATTCAAATTAAGGGTCTCTTTTTTAAACAGTGATTTGAGTTGATTAGTCAGCAGAGGGTGCTCTAACATAGCATTTTAGGGGCAAAGTTTCTTGTTACCATAACTCAGGTGTTCAAAATTTGTATTTGTTACTTTATATTAGACTTATTTTAAGAGGAATTTCTTGGTTCTTTTGAAGAATAGTTTGTTAGTATACCCTAATGCTGGCTAGATCTTGGGCCTCTGGGTATAAAATTCAGAAAAAAGTTCTCTGTCAACTTTAAAGCAGGCATCTCTAATGGGATATTATTATTTTGTGTAAATTAACTTACTTTCAGGATTGCTTGTTGTAAGTAAGAAGTTGTTGAAAGACCCTTTTGAATTAAAAAAAAAAAGCAGTAAATACTGAGGTTGATCTTAAACATAGACTTAATTGAATGACCCAGAATTTAATAATGTACCTATGTGACTTCAAAAGTTAATTTTAACAAAATAACTTTAATCTCTTAATGGTCAAATACTATGTAGGCTTCTGCCTCGTCATTTTTCTAAGGTTGTAAACTTCAAGGTTAATAATTCCATAAATTATTCTGTAAACTTTATTTTTGAAATGTTGTTTACTTAGCATTTTATGCATTTAGTATCCCTTTGTTAATTTTTGTACTATTCATAGGTAAGAATAGGCTTAGAAAACTGTGAAACATGGTGCTAGCCTATAATTGTGTTTGTATCATAGGCCGAGTAGGCAAAATAGATAGTAATCTTTAAATTTCTTTGATTTACATTTGAGTTAAACTCTTTTTTTACTCATTGAAGTATAATCCTGATTTCAGTGAATCAGCATTGTAACAAACTTATGAATAGAATGCATTTATTTCAATAAAATAGAGTGGGACAGTAGTTCTGTAGTGTATGGGGAAGACTCCTTTCAATGCTCATCTTAAAATACTGGTGTGCTGTCTAACCGCAGATGTTCAGACAGAATGAGCACCCATGGCTGACCTCAGAGTGTATCCGTTACTGCTAGACTATGTGCCAGTATGTATATGTGTATTTTAGCAGTAGTGAGAGGGTAAAGAAGAAACAACTTAGGCAAAAAAAAAAAAAAAAAAAAAAAAGGGAAGAAAGAAAATAGTATTCATTTTGAGAATTAAATTTAGAAAAAATAAGAGCAATTTAAGAAAAAGAAAGAAAACAAACAAAATGTGAAAATGGACCTAACACTAAATATTCTGGTGCAGTCAATTATCATAGGGCAGTAAATTGACCTCTTATTAGTTGGGTTTATCTTCCGGGATAAATTTAGGTTAGACTGGCAGGAGTAGCAGTGTAACAGCCAAATGGTTGATGGATTAAACCGTTTATTTATGCTGATGGCTTATGTGGTTTCTGTGTTATGGATTAGGAGCTTCCTAACAAAACTATATAGAATATCTGTTTAGAGGAATTATGCAAACTAGTACTTTTAAATCTTTACTAAATTGGATTAAAATGTAAGTCAGTGCTTTTCATTTTTGCCAGCTCTGTTTTATAGATTTTCCTTGCATAGTAATAGATTCCTCAGAAATTAGTAATCTTGGAACCAGTTAATTCAGGCTATGTATTTGTTTGGTGTTTTTATCCTTGCCTTGAAATCATTCTGACATAGGGGTTCCTTTTGTGGTGCAACAGGCTTAGGGGCATCTCTGCAGTGCCAGGATGCAGGTTTGATCCCTGTTCTGGTGCAGTGGGTTAAAGGATCCAGCATTGCCACAGCTACAGTATAGGTCGCCACTTATCCCTGAC
This sequence comes from Sus scrofa, assembly GCF_054392235.1. Classification (NCBI taxonomy): domain Eukaryota; kingdom Metazoa; phylum Chordata; class Mammalia; order Artiodactyla; family Suidae; genus Sus; species Sus scrofa. The sequence continues at coordinate 72,670,520 of NC_139383.1, read as the reverse complement.
CTGGAAACTCCATATGCCCTAGGGCAGCGAAAAAAAAAAAAAAAAAAAAGATTAAAAGGATGGAGTTCCCATCGTGGCTCAGTGGTTAACGAATCTGACTATGAACCATGGGGTTGCAGGTTCGATCCCTGGCCTTGCTCAGTGGGTTAAGGATACAGCGTTGCCGCGAGCTGTGGTGTAGGTTGCAGATGCGGCTCGGATCCGGGGTTGCTGTGGCTCTGGTGTAGGCCAGCGGCTACAGCTCCGATTAGACCCCTAGCCTGGGAACCTCCATATGCCTCGGGAGCGGCCCTAAAAATGGCAAAAAGACCAAAAAAAAAGGAAAGAAAAAAAAATCATTCTGACATAAACATCTGCATTGAGCCATATATGATCTATATACTTTGACAATAGATATAAGTAGAATAGTTATTTTACTCCTCAATTTTTCTGGCTTAGTTTTATTTTTATAGATTGTTAGAGGATATCTTTTAGCTATTATTTAGAATGCTTTTATGTTAATGTTTTAAGTGTTTGTAAATTGAAATATACCTTTTAGAAATCCTAACTTTTTTGCAGATTATTTATGTTATTAATTTTCTATTTTAGTGTGTTTAAAACTGTTACCCATTGTCAGAGCTTTTTTTTTTTGTCTTTGTCTTTTGTCTTTTTAGGGCTGCACCCACAGCCTGTGGAGGTTCCCAGGCTAGGGGTCGAATTGGAGCTACACCACGGCTCACAGCAACTCCAGATCCTTAACCCACTGAGCGGGGCCAGGGATCGAACCCACATCCCCATGGATACTAGTTGAGTTCGTTAACCACCGAGCCACAATGGGAACTCCTGTCAGAGCTTTATACTGTGATATAGTATGTTCACATGCATACACACATACAGATGTATAACTGAAACAAAAATTTCCCAAAGTAACGTCTGTAATGTGTGATGTGTACTGAGATGTTTTCTGATCTAATCAATTTTATATTATTGAATGCTAATCTACAGGACAAAATGGATTTCAGGGCTCACTAATGGGTCAACTATAGTTTTGTTTTTTTTTTTTTTTTTGTTTTTTTTTTTTGCCTTTTCTGGGGCCGCTCCCGCGGCCTATGAGAGTTCCTAGGCTAGGGCTCTAATCAGAGCTGTAGCCACCGGCCTATGCCAGAGCCACAGCAACACGGATCCAAGCCGCGTCTGCAACCTACACCACAGCTCACAGCAATGCCGAATCCTTAACCCACTGAGCAAGGCCAGGGATCGAACCCGCAACCTCATGGCTCCTAGTCGGATTCGTTAACCACTTAGCCATGACGGGAACTCTAAGGGTCAACTATAGTTTTAAAAATACTATTTTACTGGGTTATTTTTCTTATTTTTATATTTTATTTTGGATACTAAACCTAGAAATCATAACATTTAAATTTCCCTCCCAGTCTTTAGTATATCAGGAGAGTCATCATCATTTACTATCTGAGACCAGTGAACTTTAGAGTATATGTATTTAGGACACTTTATAATTAACTGAGAAATAAGAATAAAAGAATGGCTTATAACAACTTTATTAGAAATTTTAGTAAGCATTTAAATACAGAAATTCAAGAGTTCCCCTTTTGGCTTAGTGGTAATGAATCCAGCTAGCATCCATAAGGACCCAGGTTGGATCCCTGGCCTCACTCAGTGGGGATCCGACGTTGCCATGAGCTGTGGTATAGATCACAGATGTGGCTCAGACTTTGAGTGGCTGTGGCTGTGGTGGAGGCCGGCAGCTACAGCTTCAGTCAGACCCCTAGCCTGGGAACTTCCATATGCCTCAGGTGCAGCCTCCAAAAGACAATAAATAGATAAATAAATAAATTCAGAAGTTTAGATTTTCACTCCATGTTTTCCTGATTTGGAAGTTAATATACTGGAAATGAGCAATATTCTCAGTGTAAGTAATTGTTCACTAGTTATTAAACATTCAAGTAAACCTCTAAGAGTTTCTAGCTTATTACTCTGACTCTTCTTGCACTTACAGCAATGCTTTAAGAAATTTTAAAAGCCTTTGACAGATTGCTATTTCGTTTTGAAATATTTTCTTTTTTACTGAAGTAAACATCAATTTGGATGAGCAGTCCAATTTTTGAAAATTTCTACATCATCTAATTCCTTTCAGGCATCTTTCTATATAAATCTGCCTTTCACATTTGCCCACCTATCGTCAAGTAAATTGCAGTGTACAGATGGCATTGAAGAAGAGAGAATACGGACACCCTTTTAGCACAATGGAATGGTCTAGGTTCTAGTGTAAAATATGGTATGATGATATCCTTTCTGTTAAATGGCTAAATGGGTAAGAATGCCATGTATCCTTGGAAATATATTAGTTATTCATTAGTTCTTTGAGTTTTATAAAATTTTATATTATCATCTAAAGACTCACAGTTTTGAGATTACATATGATCAATTTTCCATTGTCATTAAAGTCCAAAGTACTACTACCTCTCTCTGCAAAAATCTTCTGATTTATCTAATTATGTAACATCATCCTCTGTCAGTTTTCTTCTCTTTCCCATTATAGGTGGAAAATAAGACATTTTGAATTTTCAACTATATTAATGATATCTAAAAGTAGACTCCAAAGATGGGTCTTACTTTATGCTTTATTGAAATATGATTTAAGGAGTTCCTCTTGTGGCTCAGTGGGTTAAGAACCTGACTAGTATCCATGAGGATGCAGGTTCAATCCTTAGTCTCGCTCATTGGGTTAAGGTTCTGGTGCTGCGCCAGCTGCAGCATAGGTTACAGATGCGGCTTGGATCCCACATTGCTGTGGTGCAGGCCAGCAGCTGCAACTCCATTTTGACTCTTAGCCTGGGAACTTCCATATGCCATGGGTGCAGCAAAGAAAAAAAAAGGGAAGTATGATTTAACATTTTAGGCAACACAGTAAGAAAACAGAAGAAGGATACATTATTGTGTCACCCTTCTAGGCATGCCATTACTCTTCCAAATTTTTATTATTTTAATTTTTTTTAGTTAGGAATAGTTGATAAGTAATGATGAAATAATTCCTAGAATGATGAAATAGCAAAATATTTCAAGATAGAGGAAAAAAAAAAAGAATCCAATGATATATCTTAGATTTATAAAAAAGACCCAGTGAATTGTTATGGTGGCTACTACATACGATAAGATTTATTCTTTTTTAGGGCTGCACCTACAGCATTTGGAGGTTCCCAGGCTAGGGGTCGAATTTGAGCTGTAGCTATAGGCCTACACCACAGCCACAGCAACACAGGGTTCTTGACCTACACCACAGCTCACGGTAATGCTGGATACTTAACCTACTAAGTGAGGCCAGGGATCGAACCTGTGTCCTCATGGATACTAGTCAGATTCGTTTCCGCTGAGCCATGATGGGAACTCCAAGCTTTATTCTTTTTTTTAAAGTGAGTTATTTGGGGGGGCTCTTTTGGAAGACCTTTAAGAAAGAATAAAAGTTATGAAGTATTAAACTTAAAATAGCTGCCTAGGAAAGAAATTCAGAACCTAAAATTGGGCCCATTGGACCTTTATGGCATACTGAGGGTTAACTGTTCTGTGGATCTTTGATTTATTTATTCAACACTTATCTACTTTGTTCAAAATTCTGTGCAATTACAGTATTTTTTTTATATTGAGGGTAAAATTGATTATATGAGTCTTATTATGTTTAATTTGTATTCTGACCCAGATACTTAATATTTATTTTAAAAATTGTATTTGATTTTACATGGCAGTATAGATTGCTTTAATATTTGCACTTTAGAATTTGTATGTAGTTGCATTTGTGATTGGTTGAGAGTGTGTACAACACCGAATTGCTAGTCATTTTATGCGGTCACTGGTGAATCCATGCAGTAGGTCAACTATATAATTTGCTAAAGGGATTCTATAATTATACCTGCAGTGCTGCTTAGAGTTGGGAAAGCAATATACTCTGTTAGTTTACATTCATTCTTAATCTATTTGCAGATACCTCAGAGGGACATTATTTAAAAAAAAAAAAGAATTAAGACTAAAGAAGGTCTTATTTTGTAAAAGTGCATGGCATTACATAATTACCTAATTATGTAGAACTTGTACAATTTTAAAGAGTTCAGAGAGAAGGACTAGAATAGGATAAAATCTGTAGCTTTTCTGTAGTGCAGTATGTCTTTTATTACTTTTTTAAAAAAATTTTTAACTGAGGCTAGAGTTTTTTTCCTGATTTCAGAATCTCCTGAGGGAAACATTCTGTAATTTAGTTAATCCAAAATTTTCTTCATACGCATTTCTATTTATGAAAGACTTGTGTTAGATGCTGACTTTGAATTAGAGGAAAGTTTGAGGGTTTTATTAAGAGATTCAACACATATATGACTAAAACTACCCACTGTTTTACTTCACTTGCAGGGCTTTCATTCTGAATAAATACATGATTTCTAATGACTGATGACTTTTGCACAATTATGTAGATGCAAGAAACATGAATAGTGTTAGCTAATATTTGAATCTTGGTCACATTCAGTGTACCTAAAGTATTTGGGTTACTCATTTGGAAGAAAACTAGATCTATTTTCAGGTTTTTAAGTTCTTAAATCTTGGGGTAATTCACTAGAATATTATACAGGAAGACTACATAACACCAGATAATCGTTTTTGCCTTTGTTGCAAGTAAGTATTATTTAATTCTGATTCACTTATTATTTAATTCTGATTCACTAATTAAGGTACTATCTTACTATTCTTTAAAAGACGTAAAAACAAATAAGATATGGCCATTAAAATCTGCGAGGTTCAGGAGTTCCCGTCGTGGCGCAGTGGTTAACGAATCCGACTAGGAACCATGAGGTTGCGAGTTCGGTCCCTGGCCTTGCTCAGTGGGTTAACGATCCGGCGTTGCCGTGAGCTGTGGTGTAGGTTGCAGACGCGGCTCGGATCCCGCGTTGCTGTGGCTCTGGCGTAGGCCGGCGGCTACAGCTTGGATTCAACCCCTAGCCTGGGAACCTCCATATGCCGCGGGAGCGGCCCAAGAAATAGCAACAACAACAACAACAAAAAGACAAAAAAAAAAAAAAAAAGACAAAAAACAAACAAACAAAAAAAAAATCTGCGAGGTTCATATTACTAACTTTTGTTTGTTACTAAATTTTGCTTCAGTGTGAATAAGGTTATATTAGGAAATGTTCTCTTATTTAGGAAGTTCCCAATTTTTTTTTTTTTTTAACTTTAGAATTAGGTTGCAGAAGAATATTCAGTAACCTTGGAAAATGTTGACATATTGTTATGAAAAAAGCAGGTTATAGCAGTTTGTAGAGGATAAATCTAATCTATATTTAGATCCATATGCATAAATAAAAAACTGGATACTTATATGCTATAATGTTAACAGTAATACCTACAAAATAGGCAGTTGCATACTCTTTTAGGTACTCTTCTCAGTTCTTAACATATCTAAAATTTTAAGTTGTTTTTTTAAAAATTTTTTAAATGTATTTAAATTAACTTTAAAAAACTGGTTGCCCAGTATGATACTGTGATGATAATTAGGCGTCGCAGTACCGTGACATAACAGTGCTCTTGGCTAATGAGAGGTACCTTAGTACAGTTTCATTGTGTGTATTGAGGATTCCCTGGGGAATGAAATGGTTAGGGAAAAAACACCTGATGCCTAAAAACTATACCATACTAGCCCAGGCAAGAAACTGTTTAAAATACTACCTTCCTGGAGTTCCCGTCGTGGTGCAGTGGTTAACGAATCCGACTAGGAACCATGAGGTTGCGGGTTCGGTCCCTGCCCTTGCTCAGTGGGTTAATGATCCAGCGTTGCCGTGAGCTGTGGTGTAGGTTGCAGACGCGGCTTGGATCCTGCGTTGCTGTGGCTGTGGTGTAGGCCAGTGGCTACAGCTCTGATTCGACCCCTAGCCTGGGAACCTCCACATGCCATGGGAGCGGCCCAAAGAAATAGCAAAAAGACAAAAAAAAAAAAAAAAAAAATACTACCTTCCTGTAATTTGTGGTTAAAGCACCCTTATATTTGATGTTAAAACATGATGGAAATTTATTTTGGAGTTGTACTTATAACTTTAAATATTTATTTTTTCTTAAAATGTACTCTTTTGTTTTTAGGCATTATCCGATTGGTTTGCTATTTGATCTTCTTGCCTCAAGTTCAGCTCTTCCTTGGAACATCACAGTGCATTTTAAGGTATAGTTTAAATATCATTTCCCATTTGTCCCACTTACACTACTTAGCAAGTAAAGTTAGAGTAGAATTTTTTAAGTTGTTTCTTGCTTTTACCATGACAGTTTTTATTTGTCAAGCTGCCATTCATGTTTATCTATAAAATGCATTTCAATTTCTTCTTTAACTTTTGTCAGAACAATTTAAACATTTAATGTGTAAATGTCTTTTTTGTTGGAGGTAGATACCCTATGATTAAAATTTATAATATTTTGGAATATTTATATTCATTTTTTAAAGTCTCTAATAGAAAGGACAAAATCCTGAGTACATGAGGGCTTGGGAGTGGGGAAGGAGGCAGTCTAACACTGAGTAACTCTATTTTGACTGAATGAAGAGAAGGGTTAGTTCAAAGACTTGATCTAAATCTGTTTTGAGAAATACTAATTTCTGTTTTTAAGGGTTCAGGCTAGATTTATTGTAATCTAGTTTTGTCTCAATATTTTATAAAAATCTCGTCCCTCTTTCTCCCTCACCACCCTGATTTTCCATCCCCATCCCATAAGCAGTTCACTGAAGGACTGAACCACCTCTATTAATTGATTAGTAGGCATTGCTTCTCAAATGGCGAGCTGTTGTGGGAGGGAGACATGTTGAGAGTTTGAAAAGTCATTTAGATGTCCAATTTGCTTTCCCATTAGGGACACTCATTCAAAGTCATTGCCCAGAGATTCATCCAATATCCCTGAGGTGCTTTCCTTCCCATTTTACTGAAATTGAATTTGCAGCTCATAGGCATTTATTTTGCTCTAAGGTGCTTTGCACATTACCATGTTACCACAGATATTAGTTACCATGGAACTGTGCAGCGTACGTGGTTCTGATATGCAGGGGTTTTGGTTAACCATGAAAAGCAAGGAGTGCTTTTGTGTATAATAATTTAAATGTAGAACACCATGAAGGTAATAAAACTACTCCAAGTATGGTAAATGTAGAGGTTCCATATTGCCTGAAAGGTCTTTTCCAGTATGTTGAAAAGTAATTCTAGTAATTAGATTGTGTGTGTGTGTATGATGCACTCTAGAAGACTTGGAAATCTAGGTTAAAATACACTGTAGCTACCCTTTTATTTATTCATTCAACAAATGTTGAGAGCCTGCTGTTTGCCAGCCAGGCATACATGAGTAAATGACACAAAGGATACTCAAACACTTAAACATTTTATGGTACTTAGCTGGTTTGCGTACTAAGCCTTCTAGAATTATTGATTGAATTAGTTAATGGATTATAATATTGATAGAAAAGACTAAGAATTCTTATGATTGGTATAGTGTTAAGTTTCTCAAAGTACTTGATGGACCCAGATCCTGGGGTTTCCTAAAACCCTCTTAAGGGATCCATGAGGTAAATCTATTTGCATAGTAACATTAAGATGCTTTTTGCCCTTTCCACAATGGGTTTACATTTATACTAATCTGCAAAAGCAAAGGTGGCAAAAGTGTTGGCATCTTAGCACAGACTGAATTGCTCATTGTATTCTTCATCACCACACACTAAGCCTGTTGTGGATGAAGCAGCACAAATTATTAATCATTATTAATCTTGACTCTTAAGTACATGTCTTTGTAATCTCCTGTGTGATAAAATAGGAAATACATATAAAGCACTTTTGCTGTGTGGTAAGTATGATGGTTGTCTTAAGCAAAAGAACTTGTGCTCTTGTGCACTTGTTTGCTTTGTGAGCTAAATGACCACTTTTCTCATGAAACATCATTTTTAATTTGAAAGTAATTGACAGACAAACTGTGCTTTATTTAGACTTGGGTATTTGTCAGTTTCTTGAAAATAAAGTGAACCTCTAGTTGCAAGAAAAACAACTCAGAATGTTTATTGCCAGTGGTAAGTTTTGGACTTTTAAGTGAAAATTAGCATTTTGGAAAACACCTATCTGCCACCATGAGCTTGACAGCTTTATTATTCTTACAGAATTTTCTGATAAGATTTGTGGTCATTATAACAAATCTGATTTTAAAAAATTTCATATGTAATGAAATGTGAAAACATTTGGAAAAGACCTACCTTAACTCAGTAAACAAGTATTTTCTAATTGACCAATAAATGATGTTGCATAATCATGCACATGTATAAAGCTCTGTTTAAAGTGCAAGGTTAGCATCAGGAATTTTAATGTAACACATGTCAAACTGTTTATTAATGTGGTTGCAGATTCCACATTAACGTTATCATAAACTGTACTTATTGAATTGGAAGTAATATCAAAAGAGTATCATCCACAAATATGAAAAATCTCTTAAAAATATTAGTCCTTTTTCCAACTACATATTTCTATAAACCTGTATATTTATATACTTAAACCAAAACAAATTCATAATGTTGAATGTGAAAGCAGATAATTCATCTATTTTATTTTATTTTATTTTTTTGTCTTTTGTCTTTTTGTTGTTGTTGTTGTTGCTATTTCTTGGGCCGCTCCTGCAGCATATGGAGGTTCCAGGCCAGGGGTTGAATCGGAGCTGTAGCTACCGGCCTACGCCAGAGCCACAGCAACGCGGGATCCGAACCGCGTCTGCAACCTACACCACAACTCATGGCAACGCCGGATCGTTAACCCACTGAGCAAGGGCAGGGACCGAACCCGCAACCTCATGGTTCCTAGTCGGATTCGTTAACCACTGTGCCACGACGGGAACTCCTAATTCATCTATTTTATATTAAGCCAGACATTAAAGATATTTGCAAAACAGTGCTAGTCTTCTTAATTTTTGTTGTTGTTCTGGAAAATAAATTATTTTTCATGAAAATAGGATTTTTGTGTTAATGTGTGGTGGGTTGATATTTTTTAATGAATTGCTCTTTGAAATCCTTAGTAGGATATATATTTTCTTCCCAGATGGAAAATTTATTAGAGAAATTAAATAGAAAGCAGAATTTTAGAGAATGTTTTAAATTTGCTTAAACTACCAGTGTGTTTCTATCAACTGCTTTTGCTCTTTAGGATCATGGCCTGTGTTGGAGGAAAATTATTGCCCATATTTTTTTCTCTATACTAAGTTCCTTTTATCTAAAGTTGTAAGACGTAGTTTACTGCAAAGGTTGTCCTCAGGTATTTAATTAATAGCTTATATGGATTGACACAGGCCCACATCCCAATGTACTGCCTATGGCTTTCAATAGATTATAATGAAACTCTGTAAGCATTAAATTTGCAGGTAGAAAAGCAGTGCCTTTAGACTAATGAAGAGGGTTTTTTTTTTTTTAACTTTCTAAAAAATAATTTCTCATAAACATTAAATTTATGGAGTAACAACTTTCTATCAGTTGATGTATCAGTATTTATCTTTCATGATTTTGTATTGAGTGTGTCAAATGATGTCTATTCTGCTTTACCCAGACTACTTGGAATCTATTTCTTTTACATTTGCTTTCAAGGATACTAATTGATTTTAATTAATTGTGCAACACTAACGTCTCCAAGAGGACACCCCATACACACACTCCCACACACACACACACACACACAAACCTCCTGCCACCTCCACCACACACATTTTGGTCAGTTTGTGGTTTAGACTGAATTCTTGGGGGGGGAAACCTGTTAAAATTTTTTCAAAAGGACATTTTCCCTAGCTTTTAGCTGATTTTGATGCTTGTCCTTTGATTAGATTTATAATTTTTATAGTAAAAGAATTTTTTTTTTTTGTCTTTTTAGGGCTGCACCACAGCATATGGAGGTTCCCAGGCTAGGGTCAAATCATAGCTACAGCTGCCAGCCTACACCACAGCCACAGCAATGCAGGATCCTTAACCCACTGTGCAAGGTCAGGGGTCGAACCTACAACCTCATGGTTCCTAGTCGGATTTGTTTCCACTGAGCCACCACAGGAACTCCCAATATAGTAAATGAATTTTAATGTCTAGAGCAGTGCTTTTCAAAATTTAGAATACATAAAAATCACCTCTGTGTCTTGTTAAAGTGCAGGTTTTTATCTGATTTTGTAGGTGTGTGTTGAGAGTGGAGGTTCTGAATTTTTTTTTTTTTTTTTTTTTTTTTTCGTCTTTTTGCCATCTCTTGGGCCGCTTCCAGGGCATATGGAGGTTCCCAGGCTAGGGGTCCAATCGGAGCTGTAGCCACCAGCCTACGCCAGAGCCACAGCAACGAGGTATCTGAGCCACGTCTGCAACCCACACCACAGCTCATGGCAACGCCAGATCCTTAACCCACTGAGCAAGGCCAGGGATTGAACCCACAAGGAGGCTCTGCATTTTTAATAAGTTCACAGGTAATGCAGTGCTGTTTCCACCAGACTCTTGAATAATAAGAGTTTAGAGAATAATGCAGATTTAAAAGTTAGCATTGTGAATAAAACTAAGACATTGTAAGGATGATTCAGAAAATTAATGTTTTTGTAGGAATTTTTATACTTTTTGAATTCTGAGAGAGAAAGATATGTAATTGTAAAGTGTTAACTGCCTTAAAATCTGGAAATTTGCTTTCTTTCTCTGTTTACCAAAACAGAAGTGAAAATGGTATCTTCTTTAGGGCTTTCTAATTAGCTTCAGGGACATTTTTGATTCCTAAATTTGATTAGCCTACTGAGAAAATTATCTTCTCTTTCCTCAATTTTTTCTTTTAAAAAATTTAAACCTAAATTAGAAAAATTAAGATAACCACATACCTTTCACCTGGATTTGTCAGTTTACCAGCATTTCACCTAGATTTTGCTACCTTTGTTTTATTTCTCTGTCTCTGGATTTTTTTCTCTGATATTTTCATTATTCTTATATGCCTGCTATTTTCAAAGCTGCTTTGTAATCAAAAGGTCGCTTACAGTGTGTTCAGTTTTTAAAAAGGGAAGTTAGTAGTATGATTTAGAAATTTAGTAGCATCAGATAAATTTACTGGCTTTTTAAAATGGCCAGTTCTCTTGTATATCCTAAAAAAGTTAATGGAGTAAACCAAACCAACAATAACTTGGTTGTTTTTCTTTCTCTCTTAATAACATGGTGCTCATTTGGTTTATTTTGGTTTTGATAAGAACAGAAATTTTAATTTTGAATTTTAACCGTGATTCATAGGGGTCAGAGCTCACATTTGCTAGGCACAATAGGGTCAGCATTAAGGTAAGTATTTCTCTGCAAAACACTGCTGAATGATTGTGACCGAAGTTAGGATTTTGGACCAAGGCATTCTGTCTTTCCTGTGGTGCTTGAGAATGCACTCCTTCTGGTCCTGACTGTATACTTGTAGGACTACTGGCCACACCCTTTCTCTGATGGACAAGTTCTTTCTTGTTAGGCTGAGAGCCACTGTGTCTCTCTAAGGTAATTTAAAATGTCTCTGCATCTTCCACTAGGTCTGAGGTAGCTTTCCTTGTTCTCGAGTGTACTTCATGGTCTCTCCCATGTCTCTGCCTGTACTTCTCAGCTCTAAATATCAATGGCTATTTTGTAGTATTTTATTAATAGTGTATTATGTAAGTCATCTGTCACCGTGGTACAGATCACCACAAATGTAGCAGCTTAAACAACATGCATTCATTATCTCACAGTGTTTGTGTCAGGCCTACCTGGATCACAAGGCTATGGTCAGTGTTTTATCTAAGCTAAGTCTCTTGCCTGTAGACTTGATAATCTGTTTCCAAGCTCACTCAGGGTGCTGACAGAGTTCATTTCCTAGTGATTGTGGGACTCAGGGCCCTATGTTATTGACTATTGACTACAGGCTGTCCTCTGTACCTAAAAGCTGCTTGAAGTTCTTTGCCATATGGATTTTCCTAACAGGGTAGTAGCTTACTTCATGGAGTCAACAAAAAGAGCCTCTAGAGCTGGTCTGTTAGCAAGACTGCAGTTATGTAACATAGCTTAATCACAGGAGTAACCATAACCTCTGCCATATTCTTTTGATTAAATACAGATTGCAAGTCCTACCCACACTCTAGGGGAAGGGATTATGGAAAGGTGTCAGGCAGTGGAGATCATGGGGCAAGGGATCATGCTTACATAAAACTTTATGAAATACTGTTTGTTAGTCATTAAATTATCAAATATTTATTGAGGTTAACATCTGCTTTTAGCTATGACAGAGTAAATGGATTGGATTTTCCCTCTAGTCATAAGCGGTTATAAAGCTCGTCACAGTATATGGTAGAGCTGTTTTTAGGCACTAGACATTAGAGAGAAAGAGAACAAATAAGGTGAGCCCCACATTCAGCCCATCTTTGTGCTTCAGGACAGTTTCTTAACTGTGTCATGAGGAGTGGCACTTGACACTCAAGTAGGGCAAGGAAGTTCTATTGAGCTGAGGTTGAAGAGATTGGAGTGTTGGGCTGCTGAGGCAGCTGGAACTTCTTAATCAGGGAATTGGAGAAGAGGGAACAGAAGTATAAGTGAGTTGGCTGGAGCCCGGGCTACACACACATAGGAGACATTCCTCAAGGCCTAGTAGAGAGTACATGTCAGGGTGGTTAAAAGTGGGACAGATCCTATGATGCCTGGAGATGTTGGATTTCAGCCCATCCAGAGTGGAAAAATATTTTGCATACTGGGAATTAATCTTAGTTTCTTGAAAGACTGTACTTTAGGAATAAGGATTGTATCTCAGGAAACAGTTAGCAAAATGTGGCCTGTGTGTCCAGACTGGTTCACTGACTGTTTTTATATGGCCTACTGTAAGGATGGTTTTTATACTTGTTAGTGGCTGAAAAAAAATCAAAAGAATAATATTTCATGACATGAAAATTATGTGGAATATAAATTCTGGTGACCATAAATAATGGATAGATGCAGCCAGCCATGCTAATTCATTTATAAACCGCTTTTGGGTTACGGCAGTAGAATTGAGTGCTTGTTGTAGACATTGTATGGCCTACAAATCTAATACATTTATTGTCTAGTGTTTTACATAAAAAGTTTAAACTCCTATTATAGAGTAAGGATTGCTCTGAATCTGCCCTAATAAAGCCTAAAAATTGAGCCTTTTTAAGATCAAAGAGGCACTAGGCAGAACAAAACTCAACAAGGAATACAATATAGTCTAGAATCCTTACACCATATTTACAATGTCCAGCATACAATGAACTGTTACTAGACATACAAATAAACAGGAAAGGGAATATCAAGGGGGAAAATGCTGTCAATAGAAATTTACCTTGAGATAACCCACATTTGGAATTGGCAAAAAATGAATTGAAACAACTATCGAAAACTCAGTGCTTTAAGATACCAAAATTGTAGAACTGAGAAGAACAATATCTGAAATGAAAAAACTCACTGGATAGACTTAACAGTGGATTGGATATGGCCTAAGAAAGGTTCTGTGAACTTGAAGGCACTGTCGTAGAAATTATCCAGTGTGAAGAACTGAGAGAAGAAAATTGGAGGGAGGTGGGACAGAGTCCCAGTGACCTCTAGGATAATATCAAGCAATCTAACGTACATATAATTGGAGTCCTAGAACGAAAGGAAAGAGGGAGTGGGTCAGAAGGAAAATTTTAAGAAATGATTTGACTCACATTTCTTGGTTTCAAAGCAAGAGTAAACAAAATTGCTTGGTACCAGCATAAGGATAAACATAGAGATCAATGGAGTGAGTAGAAGTAAGAGTTGAGATATAAATACATATATTTATGGATAGTTGATTTTCTTTATGAGTGTCAAGATCATTCAGTGAGGGGAAGAATACTTGTCCATGAGATAGTGCTGGGACAACCAGATATCCAGATGCAAACGAATGAAATTGAACCCAATAAAAAAAATAAGTAGGAGTAGGTCAGAGGCCTAAATGTAAGAGCTAAAAGTATGAAACTCATAAGAGTAAATTTTATGACCTTGGATTAAGCAATGATTTTCTAAGTATGACACTTAAGTAGATAAATTGGACTTCATCAGAATGAAATACTTTTGTGTTTCAAAGGAATTGAGAAGACAACCGAATAGGTGGATGTATTTGCAAAATTATATACTGAATATGGTCTATCATCCAAATATATGAGGAACTCTTAGAATTTGGTAATAAAAAGGTAAATAACCCAATTAAAAATGGGCAAAGAATTTGAATGGACATTTCTCCAAAGAAAATTCATAAATGGCTAGTAAACACATGGAAAGAAACTCAGCATAATTACTTACAGTTACCAACACATGGAAACAACCTAAGTGTCCATCAGCAGATAAATGGGGAAAGAAGATGTGGTATATATGTTGTGTGTGTGTGTGTGTGCGCGTGTGCGCTTGCACAGGCATGCACACATGCACACACAATGGAATACTCAGCCATAAAAAAGAATGAAATTTTGCCACTTACAGTGATATAGATGCTTAGAGGGCATTATGCTAAGTGAAGTAAGTCAGACAGAGAAAGATAAATACTGTTGTATGATAATCATTTCTGTGTGGAATCTGAAAAATACAGCAGACTAATGACTAACATAAATCAATCACTCACAGAGAATAAACCAGTAGTTACCGGTCAGGAGAGGGACAGTATAGGGTGGGGAATTGGGAGGTACAAACTAATGGGTGCAAGATAGGTCCAAGGATGCATTATACAATATGGAGAGTATAGCCAATCTTTTGTAGCAACTCTAAATGGAAAGTAACTTTTAAAAATTGTATAAAAATTTTAAAAAATTATAAAGAAACTCGGTATAATTAATAGGGAACTACAAAGGCCTCAGTGAGTTACGTCTTCATGCCTACTAAGATAGCTATATAATCAAAATGTTGGACAATAAAAAGTGTTGGAGAGAGTGGACCAATTGGTACTTTTCATGTTACATGTTACTATTGGGAGTGTAAAACAATGCACCTGCTTTGGAAAACAATTTAGCAGTTCCTCAAATGATTAAATATAGACTTGGAGTAAGACCCATCAACTCCATTCATGGTTATATTCCCCGGGGGAGTTCAAAATATGTCCACACATCAACTTGTACATGTATGTTTATAGCAGCTTTAGTCATAAGAGCAAAAAGTGGAAGCAATCCAGATGATTATCAACTGATGAATGAATATACAAAATGTTTATCCATACAAAGGAATATATAGCCATCTATACAATGACCATGAGAAGGAATGGAGTACTGATACATGCCACAGCACAGAAGAACCTTGAACAGTCATACTGAGCAAAAGGAGGCAGACACAAAAGGCTGCATATTATATAATTCATTTATGTGAAACGTCCAGAATAGGCAAATTACTACAGAGACAGAAAGTAAAAAGTAGTGGTTTTCAAGTGTTGGAGGGAGGGCAGAATGGGGAGTGACTGCTTATAGATATGAGATTTCTTTCTGTGTGATGAAAGTATTATGTTACTGGGTGATGAAAATAATATATAACTTACATAACCAGTATTATGTAATGGTTCTACAATTTGTGAATATAGTTTTCCCTCAGTATCTGCAAGGTTTAGTTTCATGACACCCCCAATACAAAAATCTGCCAAATGCTTAAGTCCTTTATATAAAATGGTATAGTACAGTCAGCGCTCCATATCCACAAATAAAACCATCTGCACTTTGATTTACAGTTGGTTGAATTCACAAATGCAGAACCTGAAGATATGGAGGACAGATTGCATACTAAAAACTACTGAGTTGTAGTCTTAAAAATGGCCAATTTTAAGTGACTTGTATATGAATTATATCTTAAGTATAAAAAATAGTTAATAATTTTCCAAATTTGGAGAAGAAAGCACAATCTGTATGTCAGAGAAGCTCAGCAGATCCGAAACGAGTAAATATATAGAAAACTATACCCAGGCACGTCAGAATCACATTACTGAAAACCAGTTATAAACAGAAAATCTTAAAAGTGGCCAATGGAAAATGACACATAAAAGAACAGTACAGGAGTTCCTGCTATGGCACAGTGGGTTAAGAATCCTACTGCAGCGGCTCAGGTCGCGATATGGGGGTACTGGTCCATCTCCAGCTTGATGCCGCAACTGTGGCTGAGATGGCAGCCGCAGCTTGAACTCAATCCCTGGCCCAGGAACTTCTGTATGTGGGTTGCAGCCATTAAAAAGAGAGAACAGTACAGTGAATGATGATCACTGGCTTCTCATCAGATAGTGGAAATCAAAAGACAATGGAATGGCATCTTAAAGCAGTGAAAGAAGCTACAGGCAGGAATGAAGAGCACTAGAAATAGTAAATAAATGATGAATATAAAAGATTATAAAATGACAGTTTAAAGCAAGAATAATATAATTTTAAGCAAGGATTAATAGTGTCTGTAAGTAAAAATGCCACAGAGTTCCCGTCATGGCTCAGTGGTAAAGAACTCATCTGGTATCCATGAGGATGTCAGTTCAATCCCTGGCCTCGCTCAGTGGGTTAAGGATCAGGCATTGCCATGAGCTGTGGCATAGGTCGTAGACATGGCTTAGATCCTCCTTTGCTGTGGCTCTGTCCTAGGCTGGCAGCTGCAGCTCCCATTCAACCCCTAGCCTGTGAACTTCCATATGCCACAGGTGCAGCCCTAAAAAGACCAAAAAAAAAAAAGTCCCACTTGTCTAAAAGATAAAGCTACTAAATCCCCTAAATTAGCTAGGGGTCAAAGGAGCAGTCATAAGGGAAATTTTAAAATATTTCAAACTGAATGGTAATGGAAACAAAACATATTAAAGTTTGTGGGAGTCATTTAAAGCAGTGCCTAGAAGGAATTAAAAACTTTGTGTAGTAGGAAAACAATTTCTGGTATCAGGAATGAAAAATGGTATAGTTTTACAGATTGTGTAACTGTTAATAGGAGTAGGAAATAATACAAATAACTTCATGCCAGCAAGTTTGACAAATGGACAAATTCAATATAAAGAAGTAGCAGATATATGAATAGCCTCTTAGTTTATAAAGAAGTTAGATTTGTAATTTTTAAAAATGCTCACAAAGTAAAAGTCCTTGCCTAGTTTCACTGGTGAATTCTGTCAAATATTTAAGGGATAAATAATATCAATCTTTAGACTTTTCCAGAAAATAGAAAGAAAGGGAATATTTTCCCAGTTTTTTTACAGGCCAGAATAACTGATTCCAAAACTTACTGAAGATATTAAAGAGGGAGTTCCCTGGTGTCTCAGTGGGTTAAGAATCCAGCATTGTCACTACCATGGCTTGAGTCACTGCTGTGGCGTGAGTTTGATCCCTGGCCCAAGAACTTCCACATGCTGTGGGTGTGGAAAAAATAAAAAAAGGAAAAAGAAAAAGAAATTGCAGATTAGTGTTTCTCATGAACTTAGATGCAAATACTCTCAAGAAAATACAATCAAATCAAATCCAGCAACATGTCAAAAGGACACTACACCATGACCATGTTGAGATTGTCCCAGAAATACAAGGATGACTCAACTTTTCAGATGTCGATGTAATTCAGCACATTAGCAGAAAAACTAGGAAAGTCATGATTTGATGAATAGATGCAAAAATGTTTTTGACAGGAGTTCCAGTCATGGTGCAGTGGAAATGAATCCAACTAGGAACCATGAGGTTGCGGGTTTGATCCCTGGCCTCGCTCAGTGGGTTAAGAATCTGGTGTTGCGGGAGTTCCCGTCGTGGCGCAGTGGTTAACGAATCCGACTAGGAACCATGAGGTTGCGGGTTCGGTCTCTGCCCTTGCTCAGTGGGTTAAGGATCCGGCGTTGCCGTGAGCTGTGGTGTAGGTTGCAGACGCGGCTCGGATCCCGCGTTGCTGTGGCTCTGGCGTAGGCTGGTGGCTACAGCTCCGATTCAACCCCTGGCCTGGGAACCTCCATATGCCGCCGGAGCGGCCCAAGAAATAGCAACAACAACAAAAAACAAAAAGACAAAAAAAAAAAAAAAGAATCTGGTGTTGCTGTGAGCTTGGTGTAGGTCGCAGACACGGCTCGGATCTGGCGTTGCTGCGGCTCTGGTGTAGGCTGGCAGCAACAGTTCCAATTAGACCCCTAGCCTGGGAACCTCCATATGCAGCTAGTGTGGCCCTAAAAGGACAAAAGACAAAAGAAAAAGAAAGTTTTTGACAAATTTTGATGACTTTTTTTCATCAAAACTCTTAGTAAGCCTAGGAATAGAAGGAAATTATCTCAATTTGACAGAGACTAAATATGAAAAACTGATAGCTAAAATCATGCTAAGTGGTGGTTTATTGAATGTTTTTCCTTCATATTTGGAAAAAAGCAAGAAGTTCTGCTTCCACCACTTCTACAGGTAGTTTTGCTCTAATGCAAAGTACATATTCCAAAAAAGCACTGTGCTATTAAAAGTCAGGAAACCCAACAACTTCATTAGTGAAAAATGAAAAAGAAAGGAACCTAATAAAAGCAGTTTTATGTATGTTAAATGAGATACATGAATACCATAATAAATATGGCAGTTTTTGTTGAAAAAGACTGAAAATTTGCTTGTAGAAATGAGCACTGAAAGGGTTTGCAGCCCAGTAGTTATTGTGAAGTGGTGGAAGGAAGGTAATTTGAAATCAGACAAAATTGTAACATGGGATGTGGATGAGTGTAGCTTATAGTGTGAATTGAAGTAGTGGATCCATTTCTGAGGTGTATTTTTTGTATTCTAGTGTGTTTTGGTTTAGTTGGGTGCATTTTTTGTGTTCATCCATTTCTTGTGGATGATACTTAATTGCTCAAATTGTTCCCTAATGTATCATTCACTTTGGAACAAATCCAAAAGACCTGAAGAGACAGTTCATATGTATATACATGAACATATATTAATATATGTATATTGCGTGTATGTATGTTCATGTGGGAATATCCATTTAGCACCTGAAAAGGTACTCACCGTTGTTAGTCATCAAGGAAATATGTATTAAAAGCCAAAATGAGATACTGCTTCACACTCACTAGAATGGCTAAAATTGAAAATACTGACAGAACCAAGTTTGAGGACACAAAGGAACCAGAACTTTCTTAACACTGCTGGAGGACAGTCTGGCAGTCTTTAAAGTATATATAAAGGTAGATATAAACTTACTGTATGACAGGATTTCTGTTTCAAAGTATATTCCCAAGGAAGATGAAAACATGTTCTTAGAAGACTTCTACACTAATGTTTGTAGCATCTTTTTTAATAATTTAATAATAGCCAAATCTACATATAATGTTAATGTTTACTAACAGTTTTTTTTTTTTTTTTAAATGACCACACCTGCAGCATATTGAAGTTCCGAGGCCAGGGATAGAATTGGAACCATAGTCGTGACCTACACTGCACCTGTGCAACTGCACAACTGCAGCAACATGAGATCTTTTAACCCACTACACTGGGCTGGGAATTGAATCTGCGCCTCCATAGAAATTCTAGCCACTTCTATCTGGTTTTTAACACACTCTGCCACATTGGGAACTCCTGCTAACAGGCTTTTGGATTAACAGATGGTGGTATATCCATTCAGTTGTACACTGCTCCTTGATAAAAAGGAACTAACTACTGATATATGTGCAGTAACAAAAACGAATCTCAAAAACATGTTAAGTGAAAGAGGCTAGAGTACACAAATACTGCGTATTGGATGATTCTATTGAAATGTGATTATACTGCAGGCCGAATTAATCTCTGGTGATACAGATTAGATCAGTGATTAGCTGAGGCTAAAAGTGGAAGAACTGATTGCAGAGGGCACCATGGAATTTTTTGGAAAGTGATAGTAATACTCTGTACTTGGTTTGGGCTGACATTATTCATTATCAAAATTCATCTAACAATATATGTAAAATTTCTGTATTTTACTATATGTGAGTCATATCTCAAGTTGATTCATTTTTAAAAGCTCATTGAGAGGACATAGAGGTGAGAACAGTCATGGTCTGTCTGGGAGCTTTAAGAAGACTGTGACATAATATAAATGATATTATAGAGTCAAGTATAAGGACTTTGTGAACATAAGCTAGACTTGGGGAGTAAGGAAAATTTCCTGGAGGAAGTGATATCAAAACTGTACCTAAATTTTGAGGAGAATTTGGGGGGTGGGGGTAGCATATAGGTGGTCGAGAGATAGGCAAGGAGAGTGTTCCAGGCAGAAGGTATAGTTTGTGTAAAGGAAGAGAAATGAGAGTATGGCTGAAAGGAAGAGCAGGTGACAGATATTCAAGATCGTTGGAGCAGAGAATGTATATGGGGGAGAAGGGAAAGAGAATGGAGTGTGTGAAATCAGAGTAAGAGATTGTACTGAAGAGGTTAGCAAAGACAGAAATCATTTAGAATATTGAAGATGTTAGATGTAGTTTGACTTTATCCTAAAAGTAGAGCAGAGCAGCAGAGCGAGAAGATCAGATATGCATTTTAGAAAGATCACTGTTACTCCAAATATGGGAAATGAATTAAAGGGGGTAAGATTGTGGACATGGGACCCAGTTATGAAGTTTTTCAGAAATGTCAGATAGTTGTTAATTTGTACTAGGAAAGTGAAGTTGGGACTGTTGAAAGAGAACGGATTCAAATCTATTTAGGATGTAGATTCAGTAGAACTTGATTGGATGTGGGAGATGGGTAGGAGGAGTCAGAAGTACATGGAAAATTTTTTCGTTTTCCTTTTTTGTCATAATAGAGTTTATTATGTTATTATTAATAAACTGAAAAGGCTCCCCCCATCTTACTTTATAAGTAATTTTAGTTTAGTGTTTTGTTTAGTGTTATTTGGTTATCTCTAATGTGTCTGGACATATTCCAGATCTTGGATTAATATTTTAATTAAAGGACAGGAGTAATAATATCTAAGTAAATGTAATCTTTCAGGGAAAAAAGGTGAAATCAGATTTAGTTTATCAGGTTTCTGACTTGGAAGATGAATGAAAATAAGTAAATGTGGTATTAAAGTCACTGCCTTTATATGCAAGAACTTGGGACTGAAAAGATAAGCACGTATACACAACTGCTAATTATGTTAGAAGAGATTAGAAATATAATGTAACAAATCAAGACTCTGCTTGCAATTTTGTTGTGAAGCTTTAAAAAACAACAACAAAAAAGGATATCCCACCCCAGCCCAAGCTAGTCTGGAAAGAAAAGCATTTCATGAGTAGGAACTGAGGGGCCTTTGGCATCTGTCACTTTATTCGTTGCCACAGTTAATTCAGCTACTGTGTCTGCTTAAGCAGTTAGCTCCTTTTTTCTGTTACTGCTCTCATGTTTCCCCTGAGTTTACTTCATTGAAGAAATCACCTCCTGGAAGAATAGGACATTCTCTGTAGAAGTAGGTGTACAGATATGCACTCTCCTGATGGACACCCTCATTTGCTATAAAGACTGATCATTTGCGATTGTCAGCTGTCAATTATAGGTGTCAACATTGGTTAAGAAACCCACATAGCAATGGAAATCTGGGGAAAGCAAAACCTCAGTACTTTCTCTGGTTCTAAGAGCCATTGAAGGAATTAGCAGCCTGTGCTGAAGAAACATGAAAAAATAGTGGGGTTTTTTCCCCCCCGATTTCTCCAACCTAGAATCCTAACTCCTTTTTTTCATAATCAGCTTGTATGAAATTTTAAGAAATTCTAATAGTACTTAAACTTAAATAGGTCATAAATCAAACTACGTAAAAATATTGTTTTCTTTGGAATATGACCTTTTATATTTTCTACCACTTTCTTAGCCAAAGTGGGTAATTAGCATAGAGAACTGTACAATATCAGAAAAAGCCCTTCTGATTTTATAGATCAAATATAACAAAGTGGAAATTTCTTAAATAAAAATAGCTGTCATAATACTAATCCATTTGACTAATAGAATTGACATGATACACACTTAATTCTTTGTTCTGGTCAGAAAGCCAGCACAGATCCCCTCAGTCTAGCTGAATCAAAGCAAAGTCTGCAATTATAAAGCTGATTAAGGCAGGGGCTGTTTTCTCTGCTGCCTTGTCATCTCACCTTTGTTGCTATCCCTCATACTCTCTTTTTGCCTTTTCATTTTTATGAAATGTTTTATTTCTTCTCTTCTTTGCTTTTGTGTGCGTTGTTTGAAAGTATCCATCTTAATTTTTTATGACTTCTAGTTCAAGAGCATCATGAGTCTGGGATCCCTTTGTACCTAGAGAGACAATTTGATTGTCTCAGCTGTTTCCTTCTGCTCTAGGTAACTGTGACCAATGGGTAGTTATATGGTGGCTGACCTTTTACTCAGCAGAAACTGAGACCAAGAATAGAAGGAGGTATGACTGATCATTTACATTTTAAAAATAAACTTTAGGTAATAGCCAAAGGTAATCAAGTGCCTTTTCCTTTGGTAATAGGGCATTACAGTGAATTTCCCAGTCATTCAGGAACCTTCCATGACTTGGATAATTGGACGTTGTCCATTTATACCATAACATGAGAAGGCTATGTAAGTGAATGCTATTTTCCTACCATTATTATGTGACTAAGTTTTTATTAAAGAACTTAATAGAACAGTGTCTTTTTTTGTAAGGTAATGTTTGAATATAATCATTAAGTACATACTTGGGTCTTAGGGAGGAAGTGGTATTGCATAGTGGTTAAGAGCTGGGACTCTTTTTTGAGTCAGACTAATCCTTGCAAGCTTTACAATTCTGTCCATTCCCTGAGCTTTATTTATTTATTTTTTTTTAACCTGTAAAATAGCAGTAACAACAGTGTTTACCTCAAGGGTAGTTGTGAAGATTAAGTTATATGATACATATTAAAAGTTTTAGTATAGTGTCACATACTAAGTGTTCAATTAGAGTTTTCTATTTATTATTGACTTTTCCCCTTTTTTGGTGAAAAGTGCATTAGTTATATCATTTACATAATTGCTTATTTGTCCAATGATCATCACCTCAACTGCTTAAAAGATTCAGTGGCAGTATAGGATGTAAATATAGCTATTTGACCTTGCATTTTAACAGCTTTTTTATGCTGTAATTGACCTATAGCAAATTATACATGTTAAAAGTGTACACTTTGATGAGTTTATACCGCAATTTATTTATGTTTACCTTTTGACATTTAGATTGTTTCCTGTGTTTTTACTGCTACAAATAAAGCTGCCATGAACATTCATGTGTGGACATATGCTTTTATTTCTTTTAAGTAAATATCTAGTTGTAGAATGACAGGATCAGATGGTAGGTTTCATTTGCTCTTTTAAACTACCAAACTGTTTGCCACAGTGGTTGCACCATTTTATCTTTCCATCTACATTCTTGCCAATACTAGGTATGGTCAGTTGAAAGCCATCCTTTAATTTCTCTTTTTTCATCTTGTGTAAACACATACCATATCACATAAAGATCTGGATAAAGTACAAAATATGCCAGATAGCTAAAGATTTTTAAGTTAATTTTTTAAAGTATTGGGAGTTACACTGAAATCTCATTATTAT
Organism: Sus scrofa; assembly: GCF_054392235.1. Lineage (NCBI taxonomy): Eukaryota > Metazoa > Chordata > Mammalia > Artiodactyla > Suidae > Sus > Sus scrofa. The sequence continues at coordinate 72,647,024 of NC_139383.1, read as the reverse complement.
GAAGGTAAGATGTGGTTTACTTAAAATATTGCAAAAGTGAGGAAGATAACAGTTCTTTAAGAAGCTAATTTTGTAACCTAGGTACCTGTTTCATGTGTGTTTTTTTTTCTCTTTGATAGAGTTTTCCAGAAAAGGACCTTCTGCACTGTCCATCAAAGGATGTAATTGAAGCTCATTTCATGTCTTGTGTGAAAGAAGCTGATGCTTTAAAGCACAAAAGTCAAGTAATCAATGAAATGCAGAAAAAAGATCACAAGCAACTCTGGATGGGTTTACAAAATGGTAAATATAGCAGTGTTTAATTTCATAGTGCCGCTTTATGAAGTATGAAGTAGCTATAATCCTGTGAATGTGTACATCTTAGAATTGGTGGTGCAAGTTTAAATTTCAGCCTCTATGCACAGAATTTCACAGAGCAGCTACCTCTGGTCAGCCCTTATATTGTACCCTTCCAGCATCCCTCTCTTCCTGGATTCCCTAGCATTAGACCAGATTCTTTGCTCATCACATAGGATAGTATAAACATTCTGTATTTAGCTTCTGGAAAAAGTGCCCTCACTCCTAGTCATTGTCCTTCTGGAATTGCAACTGAATACCCTCTGTGTGAATCAAAATACCTCTGCCTGGGTGGGATACAACTCCAGTCTGTTTTCTCAGAATTGTGAGCCTTGCTCTGTGCTCAGATTCACTCTTTCCTGGATGAGAGTTAGAAAATACATTCAAGGAAGAAGCCGAGGGGAATCTGCAGCCTACGTCTGTATTCTCCATCTCTTAGAGCTTAATCTTAATCTCCATCTCATCGTAGCTCCTTAATCTTGCCCACATTGATTGCCCTCCAGCACCTTCAAACATTCCTGTGTCCAGGCAGTCCTCACTGCCTGGGTCAAATATGTATGAATTTCACTTAACATACTTAGTTGCATAATGCCAGTTCCCCAACAGTGTAGCTAAAATTTCATTTGCCACGCTATATTAACTGTGAATAATTACATAAAGTACAAATTTTATTGTTAGCTCCTCAGTCCAGTCATTATGTAACAGCAGATATGTATCATGATCAGTGACATTACTTCTTTCAGTGTCTGTCAATGAGTGAATTGTCATTATGCAGCTGTTATTTACTTCCTTCACAGACAGCAAAGCATGCAGTTGTGTTGCCTCCTTATAGCCATTGATAAGCCCATGTAACATTTGTAAAATTGGGTAATTGAAAGGGAATTGGCCAAGAAAGATGAAAGTGTAGCAAAGAAACAAAAAGTGATAATGCTGGAAGTGAAATTTGAATAGAATATAATGGAATTATAGAAGACATAGCCAACTCTGGAAATCTTGACAGTACCACCTTTTGAAAGACTTTAGATTTGTAGCTATGGGAACTTAGGGCAAACTCTTCCACACAAATGAGGAAGGTGGTTGTGATGAAAAGGATGAAGTTATCTCAGAGGGAGTAATGCTAGCAGAAAATATTGCATTAAAGGAACAGAACTATTTCATGACATTTGAAGTATAAACAACATGTTGGAAGTTGATCCAAACTTAGAAAGGAGTATGACGATTTGCCAAGGTTTAGAAAAGATGCTTGCTTGTAAGATAAATGTCAAGAAAGCAAGCACAATTCAAACTATGCTTATTATTTCAACAAATAAAACATTTTAATGCTCCATGTTTCTAATGTTTTAGTGTACTATTAAATACAATGTACTGAATAAATATTATTTTTCTTTATTTTCCTATTCATTCATAAACATTAGAGAGAGTTTTTAATGTTTTGACAATTTTTTTAAAAGATCACAGCACAGTCATCCTTTTCTGCATTAACTACTGAGATCACTTTGCATGACTTCGTCTTACATGGTCACTTTTCCAGTCCTGCACTACTATGCAAAGCAAGGACTGCCTATATTTTGTCCATTTTTGTTAGCTGTTTTTGGACCAGAAGCTAGTATGATATAATTTGTTCTTTCATGGCAGCAGCTTGAATAAAAGAGAAAACCCCTCTTCCCTCTTTAAAAAAAGCCGTAACTTTTAAAAAATGTGATACAGTTTTATCTTTTGGAATATATTATTACTACATCAAAGAGGTATTTGTAATCATTTGGTATTTATTAAACTTTCATTATGCAAACTATAGGGCATTATATTTGACTTCATTAGTACATAAGGTACATATTTTATGACAATGTGTCCTACAAATTAAAATTTTTTATTTCTTTTAAGTTTCTTAGATTTCATCTGAGTTACATGGAGTTGCTCCTTAGTTTCATATTTGTACCGCTTTTATTTCTCAACTAGATTGCAAGCTTTGCAAAGGAAGACACCAGACCTTTTGTCTCATTTATGTTACTGAGTACACAGATTCTCATTAAGTGATTAAAAGAGTTTACAAACCTTTAAGAAGATGTACCTTTTCCTTTTCCTTGCTGGCAGTTTGTAAGTGAAGTGACATTTTAGGCTTGTGAACAAGAAAGATAGCTTTGAAGAAGATAGGATTCCTTTAAAGAGAGAAGGGATCTGAAAATAATTTAGCTTCATAATTTAAGTTAATAATTAAATGGACTTTTAAGTAGGTGTTCTTGAAATCTCTTCTGAGTGTAGTGAGTCAGCTATAGAGAGCTCAGGGATACAGCAGAAGATTCTATAAATGATTGCATTGTTTCAGTTGGGACATTGGAAGATTAGATAGGGAGGGTGATGGTTAAGAGTTGTGAAAACAGCAAAGGCCTGGTTTTTAGTCTTTGCTCTTTTCATAGCTTCTTAGGGCAACTCAGTCCCTTTTAGCTTCAGTGTTAATACCTGCAAAACAAGAGAATATCTGCTGTGTTTTCTTATAGATTTCTTTAGAAGCTTTAATAAAACACTAATACAGTTTATGTGAAAGTATCTGAAAGGAAGTAAAGCTATCTCGATAAAAAGAATATTGAGAAGTTAAAGTGAAACTCTAGAACAAGAGTTGGCAAACTATGGTCATGGGCCAGCCACCTGTTTTTGTTTATTTATTTATTTATTTATTGGATTTTTAGGGCCGCACCTGGAAGTTCCCAGGCTAGGGGTTGAATCAGAGCTTCAGCTGCCATCCTACATCCAGCCACAGCAGTATGGGATCCGAGCTGCATCTGCAACCTACACCACAGGTCGCAGCAACGCTGGATCCTTAACCCACTGAGCGAGGCCAGTGATCAAACCTGTGTCCTCATGGGTGCTACTCAGATTCATTTCCGCTGAGCCACGACGGGAACTCCTAAATTTTATTTATTTATTTATTTATTTATTTATTTTGTTTTGTAGTTAAAGATTTATTAGAACCCTGCCACAGTCATTCATTTATGTATTACCGATGGCTACTTTCATGCTGTAATAGCTGAGTTAAATGGTTGTGAAAGAGAGCATGGAGTCCACAGCTTAAAATATTGATCTCTGACCCTTTTAGAAAACATTTGCCAACCTGTCTATAGAAGGTTGATTAAACCAACAGCTTGTATTTATCATAGGTCTAATAAAGTATGACTCACAATGTCACACATTCAGAACTTGGTATAGCTTAAATGTATCAAATTTAGTCTAATAACTGCCTTCATTGCAACTCTTTGGTGTAAAAATCCTTTTTTCCTATTAATTTTATTAAATTACTTTTCAAATTGTTTCATTAAATCCAACTTTAAAAAGTATGTAGTTCAAATAGACTATTCCATTTTCATTTATACCTGTAAATTATTTTTGTAACTGTTATGTTTTGTTTTATTTGTACTGGTGATGATTGAGTTCACACAGTCAAAATCCTACATGTGTCCTGTGAAGACCTTGATAGTATATTTTCTACCTTTTAAAATTGAAATGTTCATTTAGGAAATCTTTAGCTGGGTGAAGATTTTGGTAGAAAATATGGTTTGGGGCAAAATATTGAATGTCACCTACATTAAGAAAATTTGTGTTACCTACAGAAAGGTAGTTGTGGTCGTTCATTCTGTTCCTTCTGCCTAGAATAACCTTTTCCTCCTTTTTTGTCTCTTTAACTCTTACTTATGTTTCAACGCTCATCTCTGTTATTACCCTCTAAGTTAATCTTTCCCTCTTTCTTTCTTCCTTTTTTTTTTTAGCTAACGAAATATTTATTGAACATCTAACATGTGCCTGTCTGGCACTGTGCTAGGAGCTAGTGATCGTACAGCAGTGATAGACCAAACGTGGATTCTGTTTTCATGAAGCTTACAGCCAGGTGGAGGCAGGACTGTTTATGTTTTCATGCTGCCATGATTCCTTGTCCATTCATATGCATTTTTACTCTCATGTTTCACATTCTGGTATAGTTTATGTAGTTTATGTATTCTGCTAGAATATAAATTTCTCTTGGTTAGAGTATATCTTGCATTTTCTGTATCCCGGCACCTAGTATAGTCTTAGGCATAGAGTGGACAAAGTAAGTATTGACTGAATGACTCCTTTATTTTAACCCTTTCTAATACAAGGAAATAATATTAATAGTTTTTTATAAATAGTTTAATATTATTATAAATAGGGGAAGTGCCTTTTAAAATTTTAATTATGAAAGTGGATTTTATGTTTAAGAATTTTTCCATCCAAAAGAAAGTCTTATTAATTTGTGAGAACAAAGATTTTTCTCCTCTCGGTTAGTATAATTGTAAATTGGTCAGAATTGAGACAAAACAGATGATAAATTTATTTCATTCAGTACTGCACCTGTACAGCCTAACAAGTACATGATTTAAACAACTTTTGAATACTTTCAAATGCTAATTTTAATTTTTCAGGTCTCTGTGAAAGAGGAATAAGAAAAGCTTTTGAAACCAAGAAAACTCATTTAAGACATACTGTGCCTTTCAGTATTTTTTATGGGTTTTCATTTTAGATATAAAAGTTTTTACCCTCTCTGTAAAATAGAGTTAATGACCACAAAAAAAGAAAAGAAAGTAGCATTTTTATTATTTAGGAGGCACTCGTCACTATATCTGCAGTCTATTTTCTATTAAATGTCAGGCCTTTTTTCTTATAAGCTAGGGATTTGAGGAAATCTTTAAAAAATATTCCAACATGACTTAGTTTTCTGCTTTGGTTTTTGGGGTTTGCTAGAAAACAAAAGATGGCATCAAATGAATTCCATATGCAAGTTTTGACTCCTAAATATGTTGAAACTTTGCTTTGTTTCTAAGTATGGTTAATCCTTTTGAGCTAAGTAAATTTTAAACTTAAAACTAGTTTTTAAAAGGAAATAGTGATTAGCTAAAGGTGATTTTTATAGTAAGTCATAATATTTTGAAAATACTTTTGTTTGCCAGGTGATGTAAAAGAAACACAGTGGTTCTTCGAGACTTGTATGATAGAGGCAGTTGAGTTGTGATTGCATTGCTTTGTTTTTCTCAGTTGCATCTAGCAGTGTAAGTATTGGACTGAAAATCTGTTGATCTGAGATGGAGCATTGGACCTGATTTTTACTTTGCTTATCCCCTGTTGGTTGTGTGGCATGTCAGATCACTTTTCTCTCTAAGCCAGAGTTTCATTATAAATGTGAAAGTGGTGATACCTCACAAGACTCCAATTCAAGGACTGTGCAGTCAGTGATAACCACTTAACACCTGAATCCTGATGATCAGCTATTCCTAAATGATTCCAGACGATTTCTTGGAAGAATCATTATTTTCTCTTTTTCGTCCTCTCTCCCTCTTTTCTTTCCTTCCCTTTCTGGACCTTTTAAGCAACGCTTAGGTAGAAGATAACTTCCCAGAAATAAGTATGATGTCATAGAAAAACTATTAAAACAGAAAAACCAGAGCTTTTGGGGCTTAACTCTGTATCTTGAAGCTTCCATTTCTGTGATGTTCTCACAGAGTTCTTATGTGGAGGTGGAGTAGAAGGAGATTCCTAAGTACAACTGTTATTAGGACGTGTAAGTACTTTTCTTGAACCTTTCGTCTCAGTGAAAGGTGACTATTTGGTAACCTTCCTGTTTTTCTTTAGAAAAATTTGGATTCCTCTCAGTCATGAGAATGCTGGGGTCACATTTATAAATAAGAGGAGAGAAAATAGTGTTAATGACCCTCCATGTACCTATCACCCAGCCTCAACACTTGTCAGTACATGGTCAGTCTTGGTTCATCTGTTCTCACCCCCTTTCACTTTGAGTCTATGGATATTCTTTAATCCAGTGCCACAAATACTGCTCATAGGTTTATGTACTTCACAGATTTTATTACTCTGATATTTAATCAAGTCTTAGAAACAGCATTATTATAGGAGAGTCATGCCCAGATCCTGGTAGTATGGATGAGCCAATCACAGGAACCTGACAAATGCCGGGCACTGTGCTAGGCATAGGGGATGCTGGGGTGAGGTTGACGGCTGTGATCCTTCCCTCAGAGTTTGCAGAGGCAGACATTAAACAGATTGCCTTTAAGCAATTTATAAAACAATTTATAACTTGAGTAGAGGAAGAGACAGAGAGCAGTGTGGTTGTGATAAAAGTATTTCAGGCATAGGGGATGATCATTAGGCTGAGAAGCAGAAAAGAGCTTAATGAACCCTGGGAGCTTTAAGAAGGCTCTTTTTAATAGAGCATGGTGATCAAGACTGAGTGGCAAGTAGATAACACTCCAAGTCAGGAAGAGCACCCTGTCTATTCAGAGTCTATCTAATAGGACATTTTAATATTGAACTTAATTTCCAGGGAGTGAGATGGAATAAATAGGGGACCACTGAAAGACTATAAGCAGGAATATAACAGAATTAGATTTTCTTTTTTAAGACGTCTCTTTTACTGCTGTATGGTTAATGAATTTTACAGGGAACAGATATGGAATCAAAAGACCAAGTTTGGTAGATGAATTTTTCAGACTGCGGGGCAGTCTTGAGAGTAGAAAGAAGTGGACAGCTTTGAGAAATATTTGAAATGTGGACTTGCTGGGACTTAGTATTTGTTTGAATATTATGGGTAATAGAATGAGAACTGTCATGGTTCCCATATGTTCCAGAAACAATTGATTGTGCCTAACTATACTGATTTAGCTTATACATATCCAGAAGGAGATCTTTTTTATATTGTAACATAAAATATAAATCAATTTTTTGATACTCAGGCCCTTAATATTATCATAAAAGGAAATATAGGTCACTTTGATACCATACATACTTAAAAATTTATGCTGATTTCTACTAATTACTATTTGACTTTCTGAATGCTCAAAAACATTTTAAAACTTTGACATCAGGCTTACTGGTTGATAAAATCCATTCATATTTTTAGGTTGAAACATTTGCCTGTCTGTTGACCTCAGGCACCTCTTTCATTTTCCATTGTTTCGTAAGATTATTGGCATTGGTTTTGTAATGCTCTTTAAGTTCTTTTAATGCCCTCTGAAGTTATTTCTCTTTATCTGAAGGTTTACATTAATTTAAAGCAGAGTTCTCGCTGTCATGTCTGAGCCTGTTGCTGCATCATTTTTATTTTAGCTGTTTTCACATTACTTTGAAAAATCATTTGTTGGAGAAAACGAAAGCTAAATAGAAGTTGAATAGTTGAGTTTTCTCTCTGTCATCTCTTAATGTAATGATACCATCTTTCCCAATAATGTTCTCCATGTGTTCCTTCTTTCTTTGCCAAACATGGTTTATAAAGCTTGTCTTGTTTTGCCCTTTTTAAAAGATAAGCATCGTCTTGTGCTTGATGTTGACCTTCCTGCCAGTCTTCTTACCTGTCCCTTTTACTGGTCAGGACTCTCCAGAGAAATAGAATCAATATATGTATACATAAGGAGATTTATTAAGTGAAATTTGCTCATGTGCTTTTGGAGGCTTAGAAGTCCCACAATCTGCCCTCTGCAAACTGAAGACTCAAGAAAGTCAGTGGTATAATTCAGCCCAAGTCCCAAGGCCTGAGAACCAAGAGAGCTGCTGGTGTACATCCAGTCCAGTGGTAGAAAAAGATGAAATGTCTCAGCTCAAGCAACAGAGCAGGAGAAGAGGTGGCAGATTGGTATTTGCTCCACCTTTTGTTTTCTTCTCTTCAAGTTCTCAACTGATTGGATGATGCCTCTTCACGTTGTGGTGGGCAGTCTCTCTCAGTTCCACGTATTCAAATGCTAATCTCATTCCAAAACACCCTCACAGGCACACGCAGAAATCTAGGCATCCATGGCGAGTCAAGTTGACACCTAAAATTAACCATCACATTGCTGTTATAACCTGGTTCAACTTTTATGGTTGTCCTTTTGATATTAATTCATTGAACTGGTAGTTATTGAGTACATACTAGAGATAAAGTAGTGAACAAAATAGACTGAATTTCCCGCCCTTGTGCAGCTTAAATTATAATAAGGAAGATAGATGGTAAGTATATATGTAAGAGTAAACTACCTGATGTGCCATATGGTGATGAATGCAATGAGAGAAAAGGCAGGGAAAGATGAGAAAGGGCTGGGTTGGGAGAGGGCATCGCTGTTTTTAATCAGGTGGTCACAGAAGGCCTCACTGATTGGGTGACATTAAATGAAGACCTGAAGCAGGACCATGCATTTATCTGTGGTTAATAATACCTCCCTAGGCAGAGGGAACAGCAAGGGCAAAGGCTCTGAGGTGGGGGAAAACATCCTATTTGTAACTTTCACCGAAAGTTCTAGGTAACATAAGCTTTCCCCCCAGGATACCCTCTCCTCTAGTGCGCTTGTCATATTTCCCCTCTATCTGTGAGACCAGAATCTGTAGTTTAGTCTCACTGCTTACAAAACAGTCTTAGCAAAAGTGTCACTTTTCTGTTATCTTGTTCTTTTTCTAAGTCTTGTGTGACAGAAAGCATCTTTTTGGTAGTAATCTTACACTATATTTTGAAAGGAATAAATAAAGTGCTTAGACTAGAGATCATCAAGAAACTGAGCTGTTTTTATTAAGGTAGTGATGGAACACCGGTTTGAGAAGATGGTATTTAAGTTGAAATCTTAAAGATGAGGGGGAATTAGTAACATTAGGGAATGGCATATTTAAAGAACATGAAGCAAAAAGGAGTTTGTACGTTTTAAGAAACAAAAAGTATAGTGTGTGTCTTGTCCACTGATCCAGGAGGAAGAGTGACATGAGACAAGGTTAGAAAGATGGGTGGGAGATGGGTGATACAGGGCCTTAAAGTCGAGGAAAACAATCTTGGGACTCTTAAGTGCAGTGGGAAGCCTTAAAAGGATTTTTAAGCAAGAGAGTAATGAGATGCAGAATATAATGGAAGACTATTGTAGTTGCCGAATGGAGAATGGTATAGAGGGAGTCGAGAGTGGGAGTGGAGCGTGTGTAGTAATAGATCCGTTTGGGTGGCAGTGGTAGAGATGGAAAAAAGTCAGCAAGTCTGAGATTTATTTTGGAAGTTGAATTGACAGATTCTATTGTTAGATTATAGTTAAGATTAGGGTAAAACAAAGAATCATTCCTGGGTTCTGACTTGGGTAGCTAGGTGGGTGGTGGTGCTTTATACTGTGATATGAAATAACTAAAATGTCCCTAAGACATTCACGTGGAGATGCATTGAGCTAGGTGTTGATAGAATTAAGTATTGTGAGTGTGTGTCAATAGATGAAAAAGGCTTAACAGATTTGAATCAAATGCTGCAGCTTCTAATTTCATACTCATTTACTTTTTCAGTAAGTGCCCTCTATTATTTCATCTTGAAGGATATGAGAGTTAATGTCCCAGTGATACAAGGCAGTGAATATGGAGCAATCCTATATATTCCAGATGTTTGACAATTCTTTATATCCACTCAACTGTGGTGTGCATTTTTTCTGCGTACGACTGCTGAGTTAGTCATTTCCGTTATTATTTTGTCTGCAATACAGTAAGGTAATGAGTTCAGTCTGAAGCTGTGTGTGTGTGGCATTCAAGAATCTACAACTTTGTGATAAATTTGCTTAAAGCAAATTTGTAAGCTGCTTAAGCATTCAATAATGTTTCACTGTGGCGCAAACAAGCATTTTATTATATATTACATGTTTTAAAATCAGTCTCTTGGTATTCTGCTTTCTGTAATTAGAAATAAGGATGGAAATATAAAAAGTTTATGTATTTGTGTTTTAATATAAAGCCATAAAGATACTTAGTTTGGCTTCTGGAGAAAGATTGCTCTTTGAAATTACATGATTTGAATGAATAAATAAATTTGGTAATAATTTACAGTGCTTTGGGTATACTTGGCATTGAACATTATAGATAATAAAACTTGATGAAAACATTTAGACAGTTATTTCATAATATACTACAAATTATACTAACATAAGTTTTTTGAAAAGAGTCCATTAGTAACAGTGAATGGTCATACGTCCCAGAGGTAATCAGTGGTAGAGAATACATTTTTATATATGAGATTCAGTTGATAAATACATAAATCTATGAGACTAGATTTATACTTAAGTCTAAACTCTGATCAGTACTTGAAAATACTTCTAGTGAACTCCAGTGTTGCAGGAATACAAAGGTTTAGTTTGTAATGTCATTTTAAATAAAATTTCAAATCATCTACAATAAAAAAGACTACCTGCCTTATCTTTTATGTATTTTTGGTCCCATTAAAAGACTTTAAAAAAATTTATGCTTCCTAGCCTACTATCACTTTTGTGTAAGCCATATTTTTAAAGAAATTTATTGGAGTATCGTTGACTTACAATGTTGTATTAGTTTCAGGTGTACAGCAAAGGGAATTAGCCATACATAAACTTATATCCTTTCATTTTTCCTGTATAAGTTACTACAGATCTTTTGAGTAGATTCTCCTGTGCTAAACAGTAGATTCTCATTTATCATCTCTTTTATACAGTAGTGTGGATATGTTAGTCCCACTTTCCCAATTCTTCACTTCTGCTAATGGTTTCACCTGTGGTAACCATAGATTGGTTTTGAAATCTGTGAATTTCTGTTTTATAGATAAGTTCTGTATCATTTTTATTAGATTCACATATAAGTGATAATCATATGATATTTGTCTTTCTCTGTCTGACTTACCTCATTCAGTATGATAATCTCTAGGTCCATTCATGTTTGCCGCCAATAGCATTTCATTCTTTTTATGGCTGATAATTTAGGTATAATTGACATAGAGCATGATAGAGGTGTACAGCATAATGATTTAATATTCATATATATAGCAAAGTGATCACCACCGCAGTAAGTCTAGTTAACATCTGTCATTTTACATAGTTACTAAAAAATTGCTTTTTCTTGTGAAGAGAACTTTTAAGATCTGCTCTTTTAGCAACTCTCACATATGCAGTACATTATTATGAAGCATAGTCACCCTGGTATATACTTTATATACTTCCAGTCATAAAATAACTAAAAATAACTAAAATAGTGGCTGTACCTGTTTATATTCCACAGTACACAGGGTTTCCTTCTCTCCACATCCTTGCCACACTTATCTTGTCGTTTTGATAACAGCCATTGTAGCAAGTGTGAGGTGGTACTTCATTGTAGTTGTGGTTTGCTTTTCCCTGATTATTAGTGATGTTGAGCACTTTTTGTCTCCCTGTTGGCCGTCTTCTTCAAAAATGTCTATTTAGATCTTCTGCCCATTTTTTAAATTGGATTATTTGAGGGATTTTTTGTTATTGGGTTGTATGAGTGCTTTGTATATTTTGGATATTAACCCCTTATCAGATACATGATTTGTAAATATTTTCTCTCATTCAGTAAGTTGCCTTTTCATGTTGCTGATTTCTTTTGCTGTGCAGAAGCTTTTAGTTCAGTGTAATTCTACTTGTTTACTTCTGCTTTTGTTGCTTTTGTTTTTGATGTCAGATTGAAAAAAAATCATTGCCAAGACCATGATAAGGTATATATGCATATATAGTTTAATATTTTGTTTTTAAGTGAATCTTCTGTTTTGAAACCAGTATCGTAATTCTTCTTAAGAGGACGGAAAACTCCAAGTATACTTACTTTCCCTAAGATTTGTTTTGTCAATTAGCTCCTCATCATTTTTCTCTCAATCAGTCTTTCTCAAAGTGTAGACAAATGGGACAGAACCATCAGCATTACCTAGGAACTGATTAGAAATGCATCAGAAACCAAGTATATTAGAAACTCTGAGGTAGATCCCAGCAAACTGTGGCTCAGCACCCCTCCAGGTGATTGATGCACCAGGGTTTGAGAACCACTGCTCTGGTGTAAACTTTCTCAACCTTGGCGCTGTTAGAAATTTTGGACAGGTAATTCTTTGATGTTGGGGTGGTGGCGGGGAGGGACTCTTCTCTGCACTGTAGGATGTTTGGCAGCGTTCCTGGCCTCTGTCCACTCACTAGATGCCAGTATCACACTACTCCTCATTCTCAGTCAGGACTTAAAAAATGTCATCAGACATTGCCACATAGCCCCTCGGCAGCAAATCAGCACATTTGGGAACCACGGCTCTGAGAGAGGTGATGGAGAATTCTTGGATAAAATGGCTTCTCTGTTAGAGTAGCAAGTGACCATTATTGAAGCCACAAGTTCTGTGTTTGGTACTTTGCATGAATTATCACGGTCATCACAACAGCCTTGCAAGATACATTTGAAAGCTTAAAGCCTAGGCCAGTTTATTAATGAAATTTCTCATCTGTTCCACCAGCTCAGCCTTTGAGAACTAGTATGTTCAGTTGTTACAGTGACTCATTTAGGCTGTGTGTTGGAACTGTATTCTTTAAACAAAAGGAATTTGAAATATAAACAAATTAAACAGTTATTTTAATCAGTTAGCTCTTCTTGTATGTAAACTTAACCATGTGAACTTCTTATTGTAAACTTAGCTAGCTATAATTGTTTCTGGATGATGGGGATTATTTTATTTTTGTTGAGTTAAGTATTAAATGACGAATCAATAGTATGCTGTCATTTCGGTAAGACTTTACAGTAACACATATCTTCTATATTTTTCCTTTTCCTTCTTTTGCCACCTTTCATCTCCCTTTCCAGCCTTTTGTGTGGCACTTGATCTAGTTCTGAATATGTTTATAACCTTCAGATTACCAGGGAGTCTGAAATAACTGGTCTGTGGGTTCCTGATACTAGTTTTTTTAAAAAGCTTCTCAGGTGATCCAAGTGGGCAGCTAAAAGTGAGAAATGGTGCATTGTATCCTGCATCTCCAGTGACCACTGGCTTCTCCCCACCCCTGCCTTTTTTAAGCTTTTTGGTTTTTGTGTATTTTTGCTTTTTAGGGCCACATCTGTGGCATATGGAAGTTCCCAGGCTACAGGTCAAATCGGAGCTACAGCTGCTGGCATATGCCACAGCCACAGCAACAGCAATACGGGATCTGAGGCACGTCTGCAACTTAGACCACAGCTCACAGCAACGCTGGATACCCAACCCACTAACTGAGGCCAGGGATCAAACCCACATCCTCATCAAACCCTCTAGTTGGACTCATTTCCGCTGCACCATGAAGGGAACTCCAAGCTTTTGTTGTTTGTGAGTAATTATTAATAGAATTTTATTGTTTACAGTTTCTCATCAGAAGCATGAGGGGTTTGTATTAGAATGAAGACAGAATATCCTGCATAAACATTGTAGAAATGTAGTAATATAGTGGACGTCTTTTTCTTTGCTGGTCTTTCAAAAATTAAAACAGATTTTTATTTTTGTCCTATGACTTTGGAGTGCTCTCAATTAAGTGAAAATGGGCTCGATTACATGTTAAATTTATTTCTGGCCGTCTGAATTTAGGAAAGTCATAAACGGTAATTTAACCTGAGAGCAAAGATGTTTTCTTAATTTACAGTAGTTTTAAAAGGTAACATCAGGTAATCTGGTTAAAAATCTATAGATGATTTACACAGAATACATTTAGTTAATTAGTCTTCACCTATCACTGTGCAGCAGCTCTGTAAACCTCTATTTGGCAAACTTTAAAAATTGTCGTTTAAAGTTTGTGAAGACTTGAATATAATTGAGGGTTATTCTTACTTTTTTTTAAAATTTTAACATGAGCACATAGAATAAGTTGGGGGTTTTTTATGTTATAAAATTTTTGAATTTTGAATTCTTTTATATTGTTATTGGTCCAATTTGAAAATAAATTAGATGTAGACTCTTAATTGGTTGGAATATAGTAATTGAATTCTATTTAAAAGTAAAGTCAGTTACTGGGATTGACTCTTGGAATTCATTAAAGATATTGTAACTAACAGTTACTGTTTGTTAACTGGTGGTGTTGAAATTAAAATTTACAGTCTGCTTTTTTACAATATTTAGTAAAACTAGTTTTCTTTAAGTTTCCAGCAATATATTTTTTTTTAATTGTGAACCTCTTGTCCACCTAGATTAACAGGAAAACCTCATTTTTTCCCCACCATGCTTATTCCCTCTCCCCACTATTTTAAGAGATGTCAGGAGCGAGAGAGATTGAGAAGGAGTATTTTAGATTTTAATGTTAGTAGAGGTGGAACTCAGACTAGCCTGACAAAACTGGAGGACTGCTTAGTGCTTTTTGGACCTTTCCTGCTCCCTCCACCATTTCATGGTGTACTTGGAGATGAACACATTGGAAATTGATGGAAGGTAAATGGCAACTAAATTGCTCCCCCAGAGTGAGAAGATAGGGCCTTACAGGGTAGTTGAAACCATTGGAGGAAGCAGAAGGGGGTGCAGAGGGAGTTTGGTGTTGTAAAATGTTACAGCTGGATTGTGTTATGGCTCTTGTTCACCCCACTGTGGCTAGCAAAGGCCAGTCAATTGCATAACTTCAGGAGGCAGCTTTCACGTCGAATTTCTTGTGAGTGTTGCGAACTCCTTGGTAATGAGCCAGGCTGAACACTCCAACAATCTTATAATGATGGGGTTTTGGCAGAATCACTTTCCCATACTATTTTAACCCTTCACTTACTTTGTTACTCAGTTCAGAAGCTTTGTGTCTTTTCTTATTGAATCTGAGGCAGCCTAAGAGACAAAACCTTTATGTAGCACTGACTTTGTGCCAAGTACTCTTCCGAGTATTTTGTATATATTAACTCCTTTATTCTTTCCAATTACTTTATGAATACTATTAATATCTTGATTTTACAAATGAGGAAATTGATACAGAAGTTTAAAAATATGTTGCTCAACTCTCCTAGCTATTAAATGGCAGGGCCTGGAAGCAAACCCAGGCAGTGTGGTTCCAGAGTGTCTGCTCTTTCTTCTGTGCTCTGCTACATTGGAGATTCTTTTTTGTTGCTCCCCATTTGTCTGAATCAGTCATTTGCCTATTTAGTCACTTAACAAACATGCATTGAGCCTGTACTTTGTGCCATGAACTTTCTAGTGTTGAAGACAAAGGCCTTGCTCTCATGAAACTGATATTTTAGTTGGGAGAGAGAGACAGTAATAATTAAGCACACAAATAGGGTAATTTCCAAGAATGGTAAGTGTAACAATGGTAAAGAAAATAGAACAATGCTTTAGCTAGAATTGTGAGGAAAATCTTCCCTGAGGTGGTGGCCCTTTTGTTGAGACTTGAATGATGAGAAAGAAGCAGCTCTGTGAAGATGAGAAAAGTGGGGATTCTGGGCTGCTGAAGCTGTGATATGGGAACAAGCTTGGTGTTTTCTAGGGACAGGAAAGAAAACTAGCGTAACTTGGAGCTTTAGTAAGTAAGCAGACTAATAGGCAGTGAGATCTCAGAGGGATACCGGGGGTCTGTGCAAGGGGGTGGAGTGGGGCCCAAAAGGAACCTGCTTCCTGGGAAGAAGGTATTTTATTATTGACATGATAGTTGCTTTGATGCAGAATTTGGGTTTCATGCAGTCTGCCCCATTTGCAGCCAGTAAGGATTTTTTTTTTCTTTTTAATGATTTTTTTTCTTTTTAATGATTCAGGTACTTCAGATAATCATTGTTAAAGTATGTCATAAAGCCTTAGTCATTCTGGCCCATTAGAAAAGTGTTTGGAAATTTATTCATTAATGGTATGATTCAGTTTATGTTTTAAAAGAGCATTCAGGATGCTGTATATTGGGGATACAAGTGGAAGGGCAGAAACCAACTAGGAGGATGTCACAGTGGTTCAGATACAGAGATAATAGTGGTTTAGATGAAAGTAGTAGCAATGAATACAGAGAGAATTGCACCCTAAAATGTGTGTATATATATATATATATATATATATATATATATATATATATTCCTCTCCTGGAAGTCAGTTATCCAGACTGTAGCACTTATTTTTTTTAAAGGACAGAGGAGTATGGTAGTTCCTTCTTAGCTGTGGTTTCATTTTCTACTGTTTCAGTTACCTGTGGATGCATGTGGTCTGAAAATATTAAATGAAAAATTCCAGAAATAAACAATTCGTAAATTTTAAATTGTGCACAGTTCTGAGTAGCATGATGAAAGCTAGCTCTGTCTCACCTTGGTATGCAAATTATAAGAGGTGATTCCAGCCTGTCCACACTGTGTATGCTACTCTCCCATTAGCCATAGGGTAGCCAAGTTATCATGTCAAGGGTTGTGGTATCCCAGTGCTGGTGTTCAGGTAACCCTTATTTTACTTAAGAATTGTCCCAAAGCATCAGTGCTGCTGACAGCCAGTATATTCTCTTCCTGTTTCTAGTTTATAAATTAAACTTTATTATAGGTGTTCAGGTATGGGAAACACACACACACACACACACACACACATATAGGTTTCAGCACTAGCCACAGTTTCAGGCATCAACTGGAGGTCTTGGGATGTATCTCCATGGCTTAAAGGAAGACTATGTAAATGTCTTCTCTCACTTTATTATGAAGACAGGGATGGTCCAGGCCCAAATTTCCCTCAGTCCCAGGTTTTATTGCTCTTCTGAGTCACTCAAACAACAAATTTCCCCAGGGTACAAGCCTCCTGCTATGAAGAGTGTTTATGTACAGGGTTAAGGATTGGCCTTCTCCTGGATTGGTTCTCTCCTCAACCTTAATGCAGGGGGCAGCTTGCTAGTCCTGCCTACTTCCGTCTTCATGAAGGATTTGTAGGGGTCTTGAAGCCTTTGCAAAGCTTCTTTACTTTGGTTAGAGCCTCCCCACCAGATATATCTCAGCAACTTGAAACCTCAAACAGAAGAACACGTAGAAACATGTGGGTGTAGCTGTGTGATGAGCAGCATCCAAGCACCAGGGGATGTGCTGTTGTACAGAGGATGCCCCCTGCCCCGGTTCAGCCTAACTGTCCTGTTAACATATGACTCAGAGGACAATGAGTTTGACGATACGGGTCACTTATTTAACACACCTGTGTTTGGCACCTACCAGTAATTACTGGTCTTTTCCCCTATTTGCTTTACAAAGATTTTTAATATATTACGTATGAAGAAATTAATTCAAATATGCCTATACTTAGATATGCTTTCTGTTACAAATTTTGAAGGCCTCTGGTCAAAATACTGCATATATTACATGGCCACTTATAGTACTAGTTTGAATAATACTGTTGATAAATGCAAAATGTTGTGAAGAGTGAGTTCCCTTCAGCAGTGATTTTCAACCACTTTGTCCTTACACTCTTCAAAGAAAAGCTTAAAGTCGGGCCAAAAGGATCTGACACTTAGAGTGCGGTAAATCTGTTCTTTTTGACATCACTGATGCAACTAAGCAGAGGGGGATGGTGTGGATGTGGAGGCTGTTTCACCCCTTTTCTTTGTTTTTTTCCCCCAGGCATCAGTGCCACATTATGGAACTGAGGCTTTATGGAATTCAAACTGAGTTGCAGTCCCTTAGGTGTCTTTCACGTCTCCTGTGGGATCTTGTAGACAAATATACTACTTGTTACATTCGAATGTTCAGAAATTTGCCTTGAGCTCAAATTTGCCTTGAGCTCTTAATAAAAGTTTAAGTGAAAGAACAGATAGATCCTTTAAAATTGCCACTTTTTTCTGCAGTTTTTTCCATGTGAGGAATAAAAAAATACAAATTAATCAGTTTATTTCTCATGTTTCTTTGGAAGATCTCTGATTTAAAAAAAAAAAATTCTGGATTTTTTTAAATTTCCAAGACCAATATAAAAGGTTGATTCAGAGTTCCCATTGTGGCTCAGCAGGCTAAGAACCCAGTATATTCTTCATGAAGATACACGTTTGATCCCCGGCCTCTCTCAGTGGGTCAAGCATCCAGTGTTGCCTCATTCTGCAAAATAGGTAGCAGATCCGATGTCGCTGTGGCCTCAGCTGCAGCTCCAATTCGACCCCTAGCCCAGAAACTTCCATATGCCACGGGTACGACTGTAAAAAAAAAAAAAGTTTAATGCAGCAGAGAATGAGAAAAAGATTGGTACCTACCAGGATTTTGAGGAATTCTATTTTTAATATCTTTTTTTTTTTAAATAAAATTGCCCTTCTGTACACAGCCCTTCAATTTTGTGACCCCCGATTGAATAGCCTTCCTAAGTGAATGTTAAACAGAAACCAACATATCATATTCTTAATAGCTCTGGCAAGAAGTGTATAAGTTACCTTCTTTTCTCTCATTCTTTTAAAGCTGCTAGTTTTAATTTTCTTCTACTTAGTTACTTGTTTTGTTTTAGAATTAGAACTAAATTAATTTGAGAGCTCTTGAAATAGATGAACATTTGCCTAAATTTACAGTGTAAAAAATGAGCAGCTAAAGACCATTGAGCTTCTTCTACTTCTAAGTACTGTTTTCATGGCCAATAACACAACTAAATGTACAACTTAGTATAATAACTAATAACATAGTTCCAATATTCAAAATATTGCTTGGTAACAGGTTGGTATGTACTTAATTCATTAATATGTAGGAAGTTAGCAGTACATCCTTATTCCAACTTTAATTATTGACTAAGGAATAAAAGAGATACTAGTTGTTACAAAACCCAGTGTGAAAGACATTTGGTTATAAACTTCTCAGCACAGATTTTCTTTTAATTCCTTCTTTTGTGTCTTATTTGTTAATAAATATGACACATAAAAGGTAGATTATTCTTGGTTGGAATGCTTTTAGTGTTGTTGTGGAAATGCCTACTTTATATAAGAACATGACATTTTGATTAAAAGATTAAAGGAATATTAATACAGATCTCTTATTATGTCTTAATCCCTTTTAAACATAGTTGTATCAGACCAGGTATAGTCCCTGGAGATAGAAACCACACAGAAGGTTAACCAGGTTAAGTTTTATAAATAGCTTTATTTATTAAACTCTGATAAAAAAAAATAACTGAAGACATAAGAAAACTGTATCTGTTACCAGAGGGCTAAAGAGGAAGGTCACACTTACAAGGAGTTCCTTCCCAAGGCTGGATTTAGAACCTTTGAGAAGGTATATTCCAGTCCACTGGATTAATAGAGGAGTTCATTATTTTGCCTGGATTGGAGCTGGTCTGCAGTTGCTGGAAAATCAGGAAAATCTGGGCTGCGGGCCACCAGCAGCAAGTGGCACAGGCATGCAGAGGGAATGGCAGCTCCCTCGGAAACTGTAGGCCAGCCACTCACTCATATGGGCCTGCAGAGGAAGTCAGGGTGCTGATAAGGGCGAAGTCCTTCCCTGTCCCCGTGCAGGCAGGAGCCCCTTTTTCCTGCGGTATTCTTTCACTGCTTTCTACTGAGAAAGCTTCATGTGGTTGTCAGAGCAGAGATACTTGAAGAAACCGTGTTCTTTATGGCAGTGCATATGCTAAAGGGTGAACATGGAGCTGAGAGTCAGTAAATTGGTACTGTGCACAATACTGTTTCTACTTTCCGTTTACTTTCTTTGCAGTATAGATATGTAAAAGCTTTTTACTAAGCACCTTTCTATACTTTATTTATTTAGTTACTGTATTTGTTTTCCTTCCTTTAGCCCTATTGGCATTTTAGGTCAGATAATTCCTGGTTGTGGGGAGCTCTCTGTTTAGTGCATTGTAGTATGTTTAGCAGCATCCTGTCCTTTACCCACTGATGCTAGTAACACACACATATATTGATGGCATCCAGAAATGTCTTCAGACCCACACAGGAGCAAAATCTTCCCTAGTTAAGAATCATTGCTTTAACCTACTTTTTTCCCTCTCTGTTAGAAACAGTGTAAATCTTTCCTTTTATAAAGGTTTGCTTATGGTTTTTAATGTTATATTTTAATAAAGAGGGTATCTTAAATAATTACAAAACTTTATTTTTAGAAGGTCTAACAGAACTGTTTAACTCCTTTATCTCATCTGTAAGTGAATTAGGGTAGAATTCTTAGCTGATTTGTTTCTAGTCGTATAGCTATTTAGTTGTAGACTTAGGATTAGAATCCCAAAATTTTTAATGAAAAGTTATACACCCTGTACTCTGTTATTCATTCTTTGATTCAAGAGCATATGTTATGCATACACTATGCATATGTTATGTACTGTGGTAGGTCCTAGAGATTTAATGATGAGACAGTGGGTTAAATTTCAGCTATGCATGAAGAATAATTTTATTTAGCTATTCTTACTTGATATTTGATAGAGAAAGATATCTTTTTAAAAGCGTTAAATGAAGAATTGATTTATATGTGAACGGACTGTGGTTAAATGAGCTACTCAGCATTAAGACAGTTTGATGGTTACAACTGCTGAAATGGTTGTGGACTTCTCTGGTCTTGGTTCTTAACTAAACTCATAATAACCTGGAATTAGTTTTCATCTGTGAAATTGCCCTGGACTGACTGGGCTCTTAATTCCCTATCCTACCAGTTCTAATGTTGTATGAGTCTTTTCCCAGATTGGAGTTGAAGATGAGAGTAAAGAAGGCCTAGAGCCTATCACAGTCATATAGGACAACTAACTAAACTTGTTTTTTATATATATAATTGTGATACTTAAGCAGTATGAATAGATTGCCAGTTAGTTGGGTTGAGTCTAGTAGTGGAGAATAAGCTTTAACACCAGGGCCGATGTGAGTTTCTGGAGCATTCATGTGCTTTACAAAAGTTTAATTCAGAGATGAAATTCTGTGTGTAAAAATATTTTAAGGAAAAATTCTGAGTGAGTTAACACAAAACCCAGAATGAAGGAAAAAATAGTATGTTATTTATCAGATAAGGGGTTTGTACACAGACTACATAGAGAACTTTTATAATACTCAGTAACAGAAAGACCAAAAAAACAATTAAAAGGGGGGCAAAGGATTTAATTGACATTTTTCCAAAGAAAATATGTAAATAACCAGTAAACAAATGAAAAGATACTCAGCATAACTAGTCTTTAGGGAAATGAAAATCAAAACCATAAAGAGATACGACTTCACACCCACTGGGATGACTATAATAAGGAAGACAGACAATAACACACCCACTAGATGACTGTAATAAGAAAGACAAACAATAACATGTTGGCAAGGATGTGGACAAATCAGAACCCTCACATATTATTTGTAGGAATGGAAAGTGGTACAGCCACTTTAGAAATAGTTTGGCAGTTCCTCAAAATATAGTTAGCATATGGCAGTTAAATAGTTACCACGTTAACTCAGCAATTCCATTCCTTCGTAATATGCTCAAGAAAATTGAAAATATACATCCACACAAAAACTTGTATGTGAATGTTCATGAATAGCCGAAAACCCAAATGTCCATAAATTGATAAATGGGTAAACAACGTGGTGTCTCCATATAATTTGGTCATAAAAACTAATGAGGTTCTCATACATGCTACAACCTGAATGAACCTTGAAAAGATAGTTTAAAAAAAAAAACAAATGCAAAAGACTACATTATATAATTCCTGTATGAAATGTCTGGAATGGAATAGAGATTAGAGATTTCCAGAGGATCGAGGAGGGGACAGGGAGTAACTATTCATTGGTATAGGTCTCTTTTGGGGATAATGAAAATGCTCTGAAATTAGGTATTTGCAGTGGTTGCTCAACTCCAGATATACTGAAAACCATTCAGTAATATACTTCAGAAGGGTGGTTTTATGGTATGTGAATTATATATCCATAAAGTAGTTTTTTTTTAATCAAGCCTGTAATTTTTAATTTTTATTTATTTTTCCTTTTTATGGACACATCTGTGGCATAAGCTGCTGGCCTTCGCCACAGCCATAGCAACACTGGATCCAAGCCACATCTGTGATCTGTGCTGCAACTTGCAGCAATGCCAGATCCTTAACCCAGTGATCAAAGCCAGAGATCAAACCCTCATCCTCATGGATACTAGCTGGGTTCTAAACCCACTGAGCCAACAATGGGAACTCCAAGCCTGAAGTTTTTAAAAAAGGAGTTGCTTAATCAATCTAAGATTAAGCTGCAACTGACGATTATTTGTCAGTTTAACATTTCTTTCAAAGCCTGTCCTAAAATTTTATCTTTTTGCTGTTCAGTGTGTACTGTTTGTTATTTTAACTTTGTTTCTTTAAACAAGCTCTGATTAAAATTAAGGTCACTTGAAGCTGTGCCTTTATAGTTTAGACAGACAGTAGGAGTAGGGACAAGGGCATCAAGACATTCATCTATACCTGTTTTTTTGTCTTGATAATGTAAGTAATTATAATCTGTGTAGTGTTTCTCTTATGAGGAAAAAAAGGTCTATGGAAATATCTAGGAAGAGGAAGCAACAATGTAGGAAAAAATTAATTTTATATCTTGCTTCATGTTTAGTTATGGAAAGTTAAGTTTAAGAAGAAATAATATATAAATAATGCCCTTTCAGAAACTTCTCTGAGGATGGATGTTTAGTAACTTTCATCTCTTCATGTGAAGTATTAAATTACAATGTTCATTTTTGATAAATAATTTATCATTACAGACAGATTTGACCAGTTTTGGGCCATCAATCGGAAACTCATGGAATATCCTGCAGAAGAAAATGGATTTCGTTACATCCCTTTTAGAATATACCAGGTAGGAAGTAACCTTTTTTAACAATACCAACTTATGAAAACCTCAAACATCTTATTACTTCTTGAAGCACTCTAGTCCAGACAGCAACTCATTAGTATTTACTAGGGCTTTCCAGATCTCTTTCTTTTGGTGGCAATTAAATCAGAGACTACACTGAAATATGTGACTCATATAGTCGATCTTCTTTATTTGCAGATTTTTTTTTTTTTTTTTGGTCTTTTCTAGGGCCACTCTCACAGCATATGGAGGTTCCCAGGCTAGGGGTCCAACTGGAGCTGTAGCCGCCGGCCTACGCCAGAGCCACCGTGGCGTGGGATCCAAGCCTCGTCTGCGACCTACACCACAGCTTACGGTAATGGTTCCTAGTCAGATTCATTAACCACTGTGCCATGGCAGGAACTCCTGTGTTTGCAGATTTGCCTGCTTGCTAAAATTTATTTGCAGCCTCACAGTGAATACTCAGTGGCACTATCCTGGACATTTGCAGCATGATGAAAAATTTGATTTGCCCCATGTACACATTTTCAGTGATGCTGTGCCTTCTTTTTCTGCTTTCATCCTATAAATACGTAACTTCTCCCAGTTTGTTTAGTGCCACATTCTTCATGTTTTTGTGCTTTTTGTTGGTAATTTCGATGTTAAAAATGACTCCCAAGCATAGTGCTGAAGCGCTTGTCTTTAGACAGAAACATACATAAAATGAGGTTATATATTTTTGATGAGTTGAAGAACATGGGACCAGAGGTTTGCAGTAATCCTTGTACTCCCCCTAAGAATAGTGGTATTCAGTATTAGTTAATTCAGTGTTTTCAGTGACATAATGGAACATAACTACCACAAATAGGGAGAATGCGCTGTATTTGTTTTAGATGATGGGTTTTCATTGTTGTACAACAAAAGTAGTAGCTTCTCATTACCATACATTCTAACTGGGTAAAGAAACTCCATGTTTCTGTAGAGTACTTTAAAACTGCCATGTGTTTCCTACACAGCACATACTGAGTAGATTTTTATTAAATGATATGCATAGGTATCCAGAAAGGTGCCTGCTATCATGAAAAGAAATTAGAAACACAGTATCACAGACATGGACTCTCATCCAGCAGGATTTACATTCAGACTCAAAGGGATGTGTCATAACTTCCCTTTGTAGCCATTTTTACTATCTCAGTCTTTACTCCTTGTTATCTACAGTTACTTTTTAATAGAACCATCAGATAAATGTGTGTTCAAAGAGGAAAACAAACTGTCCAATTGAAAATTAGCAAAAAACAAAAATCTCAATATACTCAAAGAATGAAAAGTATTTCTGACTTAAACAAGGTTATTTCTCATTTATTTCATTAATTTAATGGCAAATAGACCATGTTTAGATCATGGATTCATAATACGTATAATAGGAATAAAATGAGACAAATGCCTGCTAGAATTAGACCAGATGATCTAATAAGCTATATTCCTCTGCTTCCTTTTTTCAATAGAAAATTAAAATTTTAATTGCACAGGTCTTTGTTAAGCATAGATATTATTCAGTGGGTTTAGAAATGCCATAGTTTATTTTATTTATACTTTATCTTGTATTATGAAGAATCAGAGGCAGTTTAAAAGGATATATTTTGTGTATTCACCAAACAGAAAGAAATTTAAGATTTAAAATTAGAGCCACCAGAAATATAAAATGAAAACCCAGCATGAAATTACTTAAGCCTTGAATATGTGAAGATCTTCAAATTTATTAAAACTCATCTATAAAATTTGACCCCAGGTTTCTTTGTAGCCAGAACCAGGGGAAAAGAAATATGACAAGACATAATTTTTTTTTATTCTCTATAAGATGAAAACTTACTAGATCATTAGGGAAAGCTAAGTTTTCTTGGACACTGCATAGAAAAGAAATTTCTCATGTGGCCTTATTTAGAGGGGGTCGGGCAATATCCTTTATACCTTACCTACAGTAAAAAACATAGTTATAGTGTCAGTAAAGCTGCTTCCTAAAGTGTCACTCAGTGTATCATAAGCCATGGATCATCAACAGTATAATGAAGTAAAGGGAAGGATAAGATGGAAAAAAAATTGTTATTTTGTGAAAGAATATCAGATAAGACAGGAAAAAAATTGTTATTTTATGAAAGAATATCAGATAAGAAGGAGAATGATGGAACAAGGCAATTGAGGCTTAGAATTAACCAGTAGAGATTAACCCAGCAGAGGAGAGGTTTGCAGAGAACACTGTTAAGGAAAAGAAGGGGAGAGCAGCCAGCAGAAAAGAGAGGTTGAACAGTTTTGGCAACTGTCATGCTCAATAGTGGGTATATAGAACAGTCCCTATATTTGCATATAATAACATGAGAAAGACAGCAGGAAGCCTAATTGCTTGTATTGAGAAAAGAAGTATTTCACCTTACATGAGTGGGTACTGACCACCTTTGTATTCACTAAGAGAAACCTCAGGAGTGACTGTACAGACCTAGATTCAGTAGTGATATGCTTTAGTTATTCCACAGAGAAAAGCCAAACTGAGTCAGGTTTTACAGATAAAGTATAGTGTCCACAGTGGATAGGATCCTTTGTGTGGTCTGTAAATTTCATAGGGAGAGGCTCGGTCTTTACCATCATTGACATAGCTATCAGTGATTAAAATACAGATTAAAAAACAATAACAGACTATCACAGAATTTTAGAGTGGTCCTTAAGTTTTCTGAGTGGATTTCAATGTTTTTTCACACAGCACCCACTTTGGGGTTGTGCTTGGAAAGGGTAGGTGATAGGACAAGTGGAAGTGACTCAGGCGGCTTGACTCTGTCCCCCTAGGGCCAGTGGTTGTGGCATCACATTTATAGAAATTCCGAAGCACAATTTTTTATCTAGACCTAGATGAGGTTGGTGCTGTGCCCAAGTTAGGCAGTTCTAGCTAGCACTCAGAATGCACTAATAGCCTCACCATGTCAGTGCTATATTTGAAGGCAAGGTTAGATTTTTTTTTTTTTCCTTTTCAATTCTATGTAGTAGGATTTAGCAGTGTTAGGTACACTGTAAGTGCTTCAAAAGTACTTCATTGATTGAATCTTAGAGTATTAAAAGCACCAAAAATCACATAATTTTAAAGCTGAAAAAGGAATTTATAGTTCAGATAATGCAAAACTGAAAAAGCTAGCTGTTTCCTTGATTTTAGGTTCCAAGAATACTGCTCTTGTAATAGTTCAAGAAAACAAAGCTTTATTTATTTAGTTATTTATTTATGGATCACAACCGAGGCATATGGAAGTTCCCAGGCAAGGGACTGAATTGGAGCTGCACCTGCCAGCCTACACCATAGCCACAGCAACATGGGATCTGAGTTGTGTCTGTGACTTACACCACAGCTCATGGCAACACTGGATCCTTAACCCACTTAGCAATGCATCCTCATAAATATAGTCAGGTTCGTTATTGCTGAGCCACAACAGGAACTCTGCACTTTTAAAATTAATTAAAATGTTGGAGAATAGTAGGAGCAAGTAGAAAAGAGCTGTTGGAAGGGTTGCATGAAAAAAAAAAAAAAAAACAAAAAAACAACAAACCAGTGCATGATAGATCAAGATCCCAGTTTTGCTTTATTCAATTATTCTAATAGTTTGTGGCTTGATGTAAACCTCTCTGAGCTCAGAAAGTTGTCAGATGTTTGAGATGTAAAGGCTAATAAAGCACCTCCCCTTGAAAAAAAGTTGTGTTTCCTACACAGAGTGCTGAAGGGAGGCTTCTAATCTAAGCCTCTGGGAGGTGTGATGCTGACTGTGTGCTGTGTTTCAGTAGGAGCTTATTCAGTCCTGTTGGACCTTTATTTCCATATCCACAAAATGAAAAGGGTGAATTTTGTACCTCTGGTTGGAATTGTTCTTTAAAGAAGCTGTATTACAGACTCACCTAATTATATCAGTCACTTCCTTATTTTTTTAAACATTTTAGACTCCTGGTTTCAGAGCAAATTTGTTATTTTTATGGTAAACACAGTTCTTTCCTTTATGGTGCTGTTTGTGTGACTTGCAATCATTTTTGAAAATGATTCATCCTGAAAATCTGTAAATGTTTGTTAATTCATTAAAACACTCATTAGTCATTAATAGTTGGTTTGGGGCTATTCTGTTGTACCATGAACTACACAGTAATGTATGGTAACGCATACCCAGAGCCTAGCAAAGAATCTTATTTGTGGAATTTAGTTGAATAAAATGTATCACAGACTCTGATGACTCCCCAAAAAAGAGTTCCAAAATCAATCTGAGATATATACCTCAATACTTATTTGGATGGTTAGATTCTAGTATATATATTTAACCATATACTATAGTTTCTAGATTGTAAATGCTTTAAGCTCTTTTAGGGAAAGTGTGTTGTAATGTTACTTAATGTAGGGCTTATGGGATTATTGTTTTTAGAATAATAGCACAAATGTACAGAATGGAGATCTCCTCTTTCGAATTTACCATTCTTTTCTGGGGAAGATTGACCTCTTACTTCTGTATCATAACACTAAAGGATTTAAAAGAGAGATACAGAAAGAGAGGACAAGAGAAAGAGAATGTGTATGTGTGAGAGAGAATGGTTTTCATAAAGTTCTATAATTAGATAGAAAGTGGGAAGCTAGAGAATTCTCAAAATTTGCTTGACAAAACCTGGCTGCCAGGTGGGGACTCTGTTAGGGCAGAGCTTGCTGCCTGATCTTTCCTTTATCAAGACATTGGCAGTTTTTCCTCAAAACTGGAGGCAAAACCTAGGGGCTTTATTCTCTTTATTGACCTAGTAACTTTATTGTTGGCTTACTCCTCTATGGTTTGGTTCTTTCTTAAATTTGAGTAAAATTTTAGATGTGAGATACTTAAATGAATATAAAAATTTTGGAATCTTAGTTTTGCCCATTGTTCATTTGCTGGCTTTTTCCCTTTCCCTGTTTTGTATTTTTGAATCTTCATTCATACCTTGACCAAAGGAAGATGAGATCTGATTTCTGCTTACCTTAATTATATGATCTAAAGATAATATCAGATTTCTGCTGTTGACTCCTTTACAGCTGATTGGTTTATATGGTTGGGATATCCCATTGATTAAGTGTAGTTTTTACTTATGTGGCATTTTGGTTAATCTGTACGCTTCATTTCTATAATATCCTAGTGATAAATCTCTGTATTATTTGAGACTTTAAAGTAGTAAGTAAATTTAAATAAAGCCTAAAAATTCAGGTTTATTAAAATAAAGGGCATAATTTTGCCAAACTTTCTTTTTCTTTGCAGAGTCCTAATAGAATTCCTGAATAGGAAGGGGTAAAAAGGAAGGGGACACTGAGCATGCTTGAGTGAGGCCCATTTATCATTGGAAGCCTCAAAACAAACTTATGATATAGAGAGCATTATCTGTGAGAAAACTGAGGCTGAGGAATTGTAAATCACTTGCTCTGGGGCACACACATGAAAAATGGAAGCGCTAGAATCCAGACCAAGGTGAGATTTACAAACAAAATATAGTTTTATTTGTAAAAATTAAGTTTATAGCATTTTCAAGACATAATTGTCTCATAAAGTGAAGTCCACCCTGACCAGATAAGTTGATAGAAACCTAGAAAATCTCAAACTGGTGATAACCTTCAAAGGTTGGCCTTTGTACAGATTATTGGAAAACTTTAGCCCTTTTTTTATCTGTAGTTCAGTTATCATGGGCTCAAAATGACTATAATCCAGTGACAGCATTTTAGTCGTAAAAGTAAAAAAGTCCAAAAGTAGTTTAGAGATCCATTACAGACCAAAATGTGTCATTTCTGTCATTTACATAACAGTTTAGTTTGGTGTGTTGGTTTCAGGTCTGTGTTCCTGAAATCCAGGTGCTTCATATTAGCCAGTATTCTAGAGATGAGGTTAATGGCAGGAAGTGTTTCAAAAATGTAACTAAAATGTTATTTAGAAGAGCACAGGTAAACAGATGTGATTAATGAAGTATATGTTAAAAAGATTTGTAAAATGACTGAGGTCTTCAGGCATTGGTATTTAGACTGTAGAGTAGAAATTAGGCACATAATTTCTGTTTTTCAAGAAGCAATGGATTTGTAAATGTTATCCTGCCAGTATGCTTTATGTAAGAAAAGTTTTTCTTGTTCATTCAGTAAGTTCATTTGCTCACAAATATTTGCATGTCATGCCTTGTAGGAGGCACAGGGGGGTACAAGTGGTGATTAATATTGTACGTCACTCTTTATAGAGTTTATAATCTAGAGAGGGAAATAAATTGACCAAATAAATGTAAAAACACATTTTAAATCACAACTGTGACTGATGCTGTGAAGGAGAGGTACAATAGTACAGTGAAGCTTAATTTCTGTAATGAGAATTTGATCTAGTTTATAGGGCAAAGAAGTCTTTGATGAAGGGTCACAGCCCTTGAGGTCT
Organism: Sus scrofa; assembly: GCF_054392235.1. Taxonomy (NCBI): domain Eukaryota; kingdom Metazoa; phylum Chordata; class Mammalia; order Artiodactyla; family Suidae; genus Sus; species Sus scrofa. The sequence continues at coordinate 72,617,839 of NC_139383.1, read as the reverse complement.
GACAGATGGGTGGAATTAAGGTAGGCAGAGAGTGTTGAGAGGACCTTTGCAGGCAGAGGAAACTAAGTGTAAGAACAATCTGTTGGTCTTGAGCACACTGGAGAAGTAAGGGTCAGACCATATTTAGGAGTTTTTTCCCTTACCCTATATATATTTTTAATAATTTGAATATCTGTTCATATTTATTCAATAATGGGTTATATAACCAACCTACTTTGTTCTGTATGTTAATTTAGAGATTATAAATTCAGAGAATCCTCTTAGAAACAGTGTTCCAATATCATTTTTAGCTTTATAAACAAAAACATGACACCAAGAAACAGTGCTTGTTTTCTGATAAAGTTGAAATAATTCCTACTTGTCTTTGGAAGACATTGTTCACGAGTTATAGTAAAATAAATAAGTTTTGTTCTCTTTTATAACCCCCCAAACTCTGCTCTTTCCTGTTATTTCCTTCGTGTTTCAATGTAATAGTTCATTTATGAATTAAAACTCTATTAGCATTCTAATTCGTTTGGGAAGTTTACTAGACATTTTACTTAAGGAAATATATTAACTTCTATTTTATTTTTTTCTAAGGACCCATTCCACATTTTATTTACAATTTAAGACTAGCTTTAATCTCAAAATCACATACCCATACACCTATTTCCTCTTTGCTGATTTTATTTAAACAGTAAATGTGTGGTTAGTCCAGCAAAGACTGTAAACAAATATTTTACCACGTCTGTTACATGGAACACACAGGAACAGCTTGTAACAGAAATTCATCCACCTCCCCCATGACTTTTTTTTATTATAAATACAGGTATCAAAACAGTCCTGAACATATTTTTGATACTACTAGTAGTCAGCAGCCATACACCACTTCAAAAATTAACACAATTTGTGACAGTATTCATTGTACCTGCTACTTTAGACAATTTCAACTGAAGCTCTTTCACTAAGCAAGATGGATAAGGCAGGCCATTTCAGTTTATCCCTCTTGAGATTTTTTTCTTTTCAGAAACACACATGCTTCTACAGCCATCTGACACTTCTTCCCATGCTTTCACGTGTAAACCTGAATCCTGTTTTGAGTACCCCAGGTTTCATTTAAGGACAGTGCTTTAACAAGAAAGAAAATGTGCTGCATCTTCCTCCTGTTACCTGAAAACATGCTGGGTGTACATGTGTTAAATACATTCTTACATATGTCCAGGTCATGTTTACCAGCTGGAATTATCTTCTCGTGTGTGTATTTTGCATCTTGATATTTAATCAAGATATCAACATGAGTAGAAGGTTGTTGATTGAAGACAGGTTTGAGATCCACTAAAATTAATTGTTGTATGTTTGTCCTTCTGGTGGCTCTGGAAGCTTCATATTTTCTTTAGACATCATTAGACGTCTTAGCTCTTGATGTACAACTTTGATGCTTTATGAATTTTGCCCTTTTGCCAACACTGGTATGCTCCATGCACCCACCTATGGAGACCACCATCTTCTCCTGCAGCTGGATGCACCGCCTTTCTGTTTTAGTGTGCTGAAATATTTAAGAATCTAGATCCTTAGAAGTTGAGTGAAGAAGAAGGACATTTTGAAAAATGGAAACCAGCATGTCATAGATTAACTTGGCACTCCTTATGGCAGTTCCTCAAAAACTTAAAAATACAGTTAGCCTATGATCCAGCAGAATGGATGCTCACTTCTCACAATAACTCCACTTCTGATTCAAGTGAAGATAACAGTTATAAAATGATAAATAACTTGTAAGTTGAAGCCATATCATTCATTTTCACCTTTTTGTATAGATATTAATCTGAGGTCAGCTTATGAAATTATTTTCATTTCTTTCCAGAGTATTTTAAACACTGATTAAACAGGTAAAGAGAATTCCTTCTTCAGTAGGTCCAAAGGAGAAGCTGAACCTCTGTATTGTGCTTAAATCTTTGTGCTCCTCAAAATGCCATACACATAATTGGTGCTCAGTAAGTACACAAACTATATGAAGAAACTTAAGAAGTTCTCATCACCTACAAAGGTGTGGGTCATTCTGGGCTCGTCGTAAGACTCTAACATTTATACCACATATTTTTACTATAGAATTCTGGACCAGATTTTCTGTTGAGAAAACTGTCGTTCTGAAGTAGAAGAGGCCTATATGGGATATATATATAATGATTTAAAAAAATCACTTTATATTTGTGTTGCACTTTATATTTTATAAAATACCTTCATGCCATCTCATTTAATCTTCACAACACCTTTGTGTGGACAGAATAAATATTATTGTCTTTTATAAGGTGAAAGTTAATGAATAGATAAAGGACACAGCTAGTGAGCAGTGGAGGAGAGGTTAGAGTACAAATCTATGTCTGTGTTGTGCACATATTATAAAGTATCGTTTTTTTGTAAGAAGATGGATGTTTATTGAGACTTGAGATTAATGTTTTATGAGCATAGGTTGTGTCAGATAATAAAGAATTTGGAGTGTTTGAGTTTTAAAGGGTTAAAGAAATAGAGGATTGAAGAAATTCTTTTCTTTTTGATTTTGTTGCCTTTGCTTTTGGAGTCAGATTTTAAAAATTACTGCCAAAACCATAACAAGGAGCTTATCACTTTTCTTACCATGTACTGGTATCTATGAGCACATACTGTTTTCTTCTAAGAGTTTTATGGTTTCACGTCTTACATTCAAGTCTTTAATCCATTTTGAGTTAATTTTTGTAAAAAAAAATGTAAAAGGTATAAGATAGTGGTTCAGTTTCATTCTTTTGCATGTGGATATTCAGTTTTCCCAGAATATTGAAGAGACTTTTTCCTCTTGTATATTCTTGGTTCCTTAGGTATAAATTAATTGATCATGTACACATTTGTGCACTTATTTCTGGGCTCTCTGTTCTTTTCCATCGTTCTATATGTCTGTTTTTATGCCAATGTCATACTATTTTGATTACTGTAGATTTTTTTTCTTTTTAGGGCCGCACCTCTGGTATGTGGAAATTCTCAGGCCCTAGCCTGAGAAATATAGGCTCAGGCTATAGGCTCAAATATAGGTTTGTAATATAGTTTGAAGTCAGGTAGTGTGATATCTCCAGCTTCATTCTTCTAGGATCAGATATTCTAATGGGTTATTTTTTGGGGTATAACTCACATACCATAAAATTTGCCCCTTTAAAATGTACAGTTTTAGTATTTTCACAGAATTGTGCAGCCATCACTACTATCTAATTTTAGAACATTTTCATCACCATACAAAGAAACTCCATATCCATTAGCAGGCACTTTTCCCTCCTCCCACTGGCCACTACTAATTTACTTTCTATCTCTGTGGATGTGCTAGAGGACATTTAAATGGAATCATATCATATGTATCTTTTTGTATCTGCCTTTTTTTTTTTTTATGTGGCATAGTGTTTTCAAGGGTCATCTGTCTTGTAGCCTATAAGCACCTCATTCTTTTTTATGACAAAGTAACATTTCATTATATGGATAAGCCACATTTTATTTACCCATTCATCAGATGATAAATATTTGGGTGGTTTCCACTTTAGGGCTGTTATGAATAATGCTCTGATGAACATTCATGTATACCTTTTTGGGGTGGGCATATGTTTTCAGTTTTCCTGAATATACACCTACCAGTGGGGCTGGTAAGTCATGTGATAACTCTGTGTTGAACCTTTTGAGGAACTGCCGTATTGTTTTCCAAATTGGTTGTACTATTTATTTTACATTCCCACCAGTAATGGGTGAGGATTTTAGTTTTTCCATATCCTTGCCAACACGTGTGCATCTTTTTGTTTAGTCATCCTAAGTGGGTGTGAAGAGGTATTTCATTGTGATTTGGGTTTACATTTCTCTAATGACTGATTGTGTTGATCATCTGTTCAGGTGCTTACTGACAATTTGTGTGTCTTCTTAGAAATATCTTTTTTGCTTATTTTTAAATTGGATTGTCTTTTCATTTTTGAGTTGTAGAAGTTCTTTATGTATTCTGGATGCTTTATTAGATACATGCTTTATAAATATTTACTTACATTTTGTGGGCTGTTTTTTGTTTTTTGTTTTTTTTTTTCCTTTCTTGGTCGTGATCTTTGAAACACAGAAGTTTTTACTTCGATGAAGTCCAGTTGTTGTTGTTGTTGTTACTTATGCTTTTATGTTGTCATATTTAAGAAAACCTTGCTGAATACAAAGTGATAAAGATTTCTTCTTATGTTTTAGTTCTTTCATTTAGGTCTTTGATCCATTTTGAGTTAATTTTTGTGTATAGTTCAAGGTAAGGGATCCAACTTCATTCTTTTGTATGTGGATATTCCAGTTCTCCCAGCATGATTTGTTGAAAACAATTCAATTATCTTAGTGTTCTTATTGAAAATCAGTTGTCCACAAAGTAGGTTAATATCTGTACTCTCGGGTCTGTTCCATTGATAGGTCTGTTTTTGAATTCTGTAGTTTTTTATGTAGAAAATCAAGAGATATCAACCCTCCACCTTTGATCTCTTTTGCAAGATTATTTTGGCATTCTGGTTCTTCGGCATTCCTTGTTATCTCTAGAATCAGCATTTCCATATTAATTCTAGAATATCTGCAAGAAAAAGAAAAAATGGCAACTGGGATTTTTATAGGAATTATATTGAATATGTAGATCAATTTGTGAAGTATTACTACCTTAACAAACAATATTAAGTCTTCCAATCTGTGAACACAGGATTTCTTCCCATATATTTATGTCTTTGGCTTGTTTCAATGATGTTTTGTAGTTTTCAGTGTACAGTTTGCACTGAACACTGTTAAATTTATTTCTATATAATTTTTGTTAAATTATAACAAAAATTCATTTCTATATAATTTTGTTAAATTATTTCTATATATTAAATATAGAAATATTGTTAAATTTATTTCTATATAATTTTTTCCTCTTTTATCTGGTTGTTTTTATTATTATTTTCAGAAGTGGCAAAAGCAGACATCCTTGTCTTATTCCTTACCTCAGGAGGGAAAGCTTACAATCTTTCATTACTGAGTGTGATATTAACATGTAAGTTTCTCCTAGATTCCCTTTATAAGATTGAGTTCTCTGCTACTCCTATTTTGTTGAGTATTTTTATAATGAAAAGGTCTTGCATTTTGTCAGGGACTTTTTCTGTGTCTATTCAGGTTCTTACGTGGGTTGTTTCCCTTATTCTATTAACATGATGTATAGCACTGCTGGTTTTCTTTGTTGAACCAACCTCATATATCTGGACTATTTATTCAGTCAGAGTATATAATATATGTAGCTAGGTGTGGTTTGCTGGTTTCTTGTTGAGGATTTTGTGTCTACATTCATAAGGATTGTTGGTCTTCAGTATTCTTTTTTTTGTTGTTTTTGTTTTTTGTTTTTTGCTTTGCTTTTTAGAGCTGCACCCATGGCATATAGAAGTTCCCAGGCTAAAAGCTGCAGCTGCTGTCCTATGCCATAGCCGTAGCAACATGGGAGCCGAGTCACATCTGCGACCTACAACACCGGATCCTTAACCCACTGAGCAAGCCATGGATCAAACCTACATCCTTATGGATACTAGTCAGGTTCATTACTACTGAGCCATGACAGGATCTCCAATCTCCAGTATTCTTATCGTGTGATGTCTTTGTCTGTTTTTGATATCAGGGTAATACTGCCCTCATAGAATAAATTGGGAAGTGTTGCCTCTTCTAGTGTTTGGAAGATTTTATGAAGGATTAGTGATAAATCTTGAGATAATTCATAGAATTCTCCTGGGAAGCCATCTGGGCCTGGGTGTTTCTTTGTGGGAAGTTTTAAAACTACTGATTCAGTGTCTCATTTGTTATAGGTCTGTTCAGATTTTTGACAGTTTTTGCCATTTGTTCTCATTGCTTTTATGAAACAGGAAATTGGAAGAAGTTTTTTTTTAACTTAGTATATTACTTAAGAACTGGAATTTATTAGGTTCTCCAGTAAAGAACTTTGAAAAATTTATAAGAATTTAAGCTGTAGTGTTCATTAGTATAGCAAGTGATTAAGATGGTGAAGTTTCATTTAGGCAATTTTAAGTTTATGTACCATCTAGCTGTGTTTTGGAATATCCACCTTGAATCTCTGGACCTCAATTTTGTCATCTGTAGAATAGGGAAAATAATATTTCATAGGATCGTTATGAAAATTAAATGTAATACTAAAAAGTATAGTTGATTTATAATGTTGTGCCAATTTCTGCTATATAGCAATAAATGTAATACTTCAGATACAATATTGTGCCTGGTACATAGTAAGTAATTTGCAAAATATTTGCTGTAGTTATTAGATGTTATTGACTTAAATCATTATAATTTTGCTCTGAATTATTTTATCAGTGATGATGATGGATTTCCATACCCTCTTATATTCTTTTATTTTTATGATTAGTGTAATATATGTGACAAATAGTTCACTTCATTTATCAATATATTTCTGGTCTTATTATCATTGTCTTCTCTTTGAGGCTCTGTCTGGTCCCCCAAATCTATTTCTCATTACTACCAAATACATAACATACTCTGTTTTAGTTCCCTATTTTTTTACCACTTCAGGTTTTAGACTCAATACCTTGGAGTCTCTTTTGATCAGTTTCTTAGATTTATATAGTACCAGAACCATTTGCATTTATCACCTTCTTGCCTTTTGCACTAATTTAGTTGCTGTTAGTTTGATTTTCATGAAACATAGCTGGACTCCCACCAAATAACATCACTTATTGTCCACCAAAACATGCTTAATATTTTATTTTCTTATTCTGTTCACTTCTTTTAGGAGTAGCACCCACTCCCAGAATGCTTCTTTTTTTTTTTTTTTTCCAGAATACTTCTTAACTCAAATGTCATTTCTTCCAAAAGTCTTTATTGATTTCTCCGTATGTGCCCCACCCCGGCATACCATGTAGAAATTATTTCTAATTTCTCTGAACTTCATTTTAAAACATTTCCTTCTGCTTTTTATTATGGCCAATGTAATTTTATGTATTGGGGAAAACCTTTTGAAGAGTCATCTAATTCAGCCGCCTAATTTTAGAAATAAGACAGCTTGCACAAAATTACTGCCCAAATGTTCAACTGGATATTTAATGGCAGAGATATAAGTAGAACTTGAGTCTTGGATTTCCAGCCTGGATCGTTTTCTATGTGCTGCACTGTAATATAGACATTTCTTAAGCCAGTTTACAATATTTCACCATGAATCTTAAGTCTATGTAATTTCTCTGTAAGAGGTATAACCTGTGAATTCCTGGATGTCAAAAAATTATTTCGTTTCTCTCTGTATCTTTATAGATGTTTCTCAGAGGCTGTTTCTTGCTAGAATGAATAAATGAATGATATACTTTGCTTTAGTGTTAGTATCATTCTTAATGTAATATTTGAATGATAGTCCCTACTTAGACGAGACCTGTAGGGGGCAGCCCAACACAGCAAGTTTTGATTGCCTTTGCTAAATAAGCTAACTACTACTCTGAGATTGTTTTGGACTTAAATTGCTTCCTATATGGATTTTTGCAAAATGAAAGCAATAATTAATTGTAAGCTGGTTTGGTGAGTGTATTTTTTAACAATTGTCTTGTATAGGGATGGGAACTTTCTGATGAAGATGATTTACCATTTTGTTTTTAAAGCACTGGATGAGAGCAAATGATAATGTATTAGAGCTTCTTAAAAATTTGCTTTGTTTATTAATTCCGAAATAACATGCATAGGCTAATGGCAAATGTGGTCTCTAATTTATTGTTAGAGAGTATTCAGACTACCAAATTTATTATTAAATGGTGTCAACATTTTCTTATTACTAATTTGTTACACTAAGGTAGGTCATTGTTTCATTCAATATTTTCAAGAAGAAAAAACATTGCTAGAGAAAAAAAAAAAAAAAAGATATTCCCTTGTGGCTCAATAGGCTAAGTATCCAGTGTTGTCATTGCAGCAGACTGGGTCACTGCTGGGGCAAGGATGCGATCCCTGGCCTGGGAACTTCCATGTGCCGCAAGTGCGGCCAAAAAAAAACAAACAAAAAGAAAAAAAAACTGGTAAACTGTAGACACATAGTAATAGTTAACATTCATTGAGTACTTAGTGTTCCAGGTACTATTAAATACTATTTTACATGTATTCGTTTAATTCTTTAATTCTTACTAGAGTCCTCTAGGACATGTGCTGGTACTGTCACATTGTATGCATGAAGTAATTGACTGATTTTTGAATATTGCCCAGGGTCACTCAGTAAGTAGAAGAGCTAGGATTTGAACCCAGGCAGTCTGGCTCCAGAGCTCTCACTCTTAATCAGTATTCTTTTGATACACTGTTGAGTTCATTACTTTTATTTTCTTACTCCTTTCTATCACAACTTTCCATTTGAGACTGTTTTCCAGTTTTTACACATATCAGGCTTCTTATTACTCCACCCTTTCTGTTGCTTCCTGCCTTCAGTCCTTTTTTTTTTTTTTTTCTTCTAATAGAGAAAATGCATGGACAGAAAGTAAAAACATAACATCCTCCCTTTAGTGTGAAGAGATTGAAACAGATAGCTAAAGTTGTGTGGTTTTCTTTCTCTTTTATTTACAGAGTGTTCTTTTTCCAATTACCAATTAAGCAATTTTTAGTGATCACATTAAACCCATGAACTCTCAAATTTAGGAGAAGAATGAACTTCACTCCCTATGCTTGAGCATGTAGTACTGAGGGGTAATTTTAAGAGCTGAACCATTAATAACTCATTTTTTAAAAGCAGACAAATTGTAATAAGATAGTCTTAATTATTTCACTGAAAATCACTTTTTTAGATCCCTCCACTAAAAAAAAAAATCTTAGTTGTAATGAAGTGCTTATATTTTGCTATGGTATTCTAATATATATAAAAATTAACCTTACTCTCAGTTATTGGTATGTATTTTCTCTCATTCTTTTGATAATTTTAACTCTCCTTAAATACTCTTGAGGATATAAGTAGATATGCTAAAAGTAAGTTTGACTCCACTGGTCAGTTTGAAATTTGAAAAAAGCTTAAGTTAACTGTGAGATGATTTAAAAAGTTATAACTTGGCTAAAATGAAAATAAAATTGTTTCATACCTAAAATATCAATTAGTATTTATATCATAAAATAAGATCTTAGTGTATTACTCTTTTAAGAAGATATTTTCAAAGAAACTCCTTGGTTTACTATTATTACTTATCAAGGCAACTCAGGTTACATTTAATATTTGAGTTTCTTAGAGGAATTGTCAACCCTATGCCCTAGAGTTGCTTAGAGGAATTGTCAGCCCTATGCCCTACATACCTGCACCTCAGGATGGTTTGCTGCTACCTTAATGGTTGGTTTACAGCCTTCCTATCTTTTTCTTACTGACACGTGTTTTAGTTTCCAGATTGACTGCTGGCCTAATGAGGTCTTGGCAGTTGCAAGCCTAAGCTCAGTCCCTGTCTAAAGAATGTTTATTCCTTCAACCTTACTATTCACAAAGATCTCTAACACCCATATCATGTAGGTGTGTATGTGTGTGATTATCACATTTTTCTTCCAGTCCTTTTCCATCTCAGAGAATGTTAATATCCAAAAATGTGTGTGTGCGTGTGCACGTGCATGTGTTTGAGAGAGAGTGATTATCACATTTTTCTTTTAGTCTTTTTCTTTCTCAGAGAATGCCAATATCCAGAAGTGATGCCTTACAGGGTGATCATCTAATCTATTGGCAATTTCATGGTGTAAGAAAATTTGCTTAATCACTTATCTATTCCAATAGTGAAAACTACCTTCTGATTTTTTTTTTCTGTTCTTCTCATAAGTGATTTTCATATAACATGCCAGACACACAACACCTGTCTGTTAAGAACAGAATTACTAGGCTTTGATTCTTAGTAGTGGTTCCTTCTTTTGGGTAAATATGAGAATTGCTTTTGGTCTAATTACTCATACTTTTAAAATAACTACTCACTGATAATTTCAAGTAGGTAATACATATGTGGTTATTTAGGAATATTAGAAGGAAAAATCAATTTAAAAATACAAAGGCTAGTATCCTTTATTTCTGGCCTGAACCTAGAAAATTTTGTTTGACATTTTATATTCTGGCATCATACTCTTTGATGAAGTATGTGTCTTAGTTGTTGGGTCATACTCATTTAAAAAGAAATTTTTTTTTTTTAAATTTTCAGATTTTGGAGAGTTTATGTATTTGCTTTATGAGCCATGCAGGTTGTTTATAATAATAAGACAGATGCTAAGGAGATGATATAAATGCAGATATATGTATAGATATATTGATGTGTGCATCAGTTACATTGACACGACATACTGATGAAGATCTTCATGTATACGTATTTGAAATTTCTTCAGTCTTTAGTTAGGCAAGTTGTTCCTTTTGCAGATTGATTGTGATATATTAAAATGTTTGTTCTCAGTTAAGAAATATAGTCTAGTATAAACGGTCAATTGTATTATTTTTGGATGCTTTGGGAGTATTTTACAGAATATATGTTGTCTCAAACAGGATGTATCTCTCAAAGGTCTGCTTTAAAAACCCCTGTAAATGTAAAGAAATGAGTATGTTGCTTAGAGGGGGTAGGGGAACTCTCTATTGATGGAATGATGAGCCTTGATTTAAATTCAACAAAATTGGATCTACATTTGGAAACCATATTTGAGTAAAATATATATCTAACTTGGGTATCCTCTTTTCATGAAAGTCAGTCATGCTATGTTGTGACACAGTTATGCAGTGAATAAATTAATTAAATTTATACTGTTGTGAAATTGTATGAATTAGTAAGGTAAGGATTTCAAATGATTGTTGAGTTCACTGGTGAGTGATTTGTATATTAAATATGTGGCTGAGTTAATGTTCACAAAACCGAGAAGTCAAACTAAAAGACATTACTTATTACTGAACTTCATCACCCATGTTTTATACCATATTAAATTTATCTTCAGAATATCACTGTGAATGGAAATTATATTTGAAATGTAGAAAATTAACATTGAGAAATAACATGCCTTCAAAAATAAAGACTCGAAAATCCAGTGTAGTATGTATTCTTAACATTTTATTTGTCTAGATTTTTCAAAGCATGATAACAGGAACATTGGTTATTTCATATATATGAAAGGAAAGGATTTCTCCAGCTAGTTTAAAATTTGAAACAAAATAATGTGTTTCTATAGGCACTTCTGTCCTTTTAGTCTTTCCTTCCATTTTCTCTTTTCTTTTCCTCTGTTTTTCGTTTTCTTCATCTTCCTGTCCCACCTTCTTTTACAGAGTCCTTCCTTTTCTCTGCCTCACTAACCTGAAAAGTTTTTACTAGGTAATAAAGCATTTCCTTTTTTAATTAAAGTTTTGAAGTTTACTTTTAAAAGGAGAGCTTTACTAAAGGAAAAAATACCTCTATTAGCTTACATTTAAAATCCTTTTCATCATGATGAAGGTAATTATCTGTTACTTCTAAGAAGTAAGCCATAGCTAATTTCTGACTCTGCATACATGTTTAAAGTAACTTAAAATCAGCTTGGGACAGTTCTGACGTCTGCTTATGTAATGCAGCATCCGTACTCTTCACTAGGTGTTCATTTTAGCTACAGATGCTTCATATAAAACAGGGTAGAGTAGCTTTCAAAAGGATCTACACATCAAAGTGTAACTTGAACTCTGGTTTTTACATTGCTTAAGGAATCCTTAATGGAGTAGAACTAACAAATTTGCTTTACCTAACACATTATCGTTTTAAAAACTTTACTTCTATGCCTTCCTAAGCCATACCACATATCATTGAATAGTTTTATAACTTTGGACTGTTTTAACAACATCTGCATTAAATATTGTCATAATTCATGTTCTGTGTTAAAAAAAAAAAAGTTTCCTTTAACAGTAATTAATTCTGGGCCATATGATCTGCTTTTGGAACAATAAAATTCCTTAAATAAAGAATTACATTTAAAGTTGAAATACTACAGTCTTTCACTCGTTTTGTAGTTCAGCTGATAACTATTCATGAAGCCAAGTGTGTCGTCTTTTAAGACCTGGTTCCCCAATAAGTGCAGTGATAATAGCTTTTAACCACAATGTAACCTCTTTGGCCTCATCACAGTCTTCCATTTCTCAGATGGGTAAACTGTCACTTAAGTTACACAAGAATTCATCTTTGATGTCTGTGGTCCTTGTAGAACCCTCTTTTTTAAAAAAATCGCTACTTCAGTGTACTAAATAACAAAATGTTTATGCTGTTGTAAAATTTAGAAAGAAAACCTGTAATTTTGACCTACTGAATTGGTAGTATTAGATTGTTATCTTGAACTAAAATTCTGTTGGGATACATCAGCCTACTTTGTATTCTGTAGTCATTCCACTCTTCATATACTGTGTTCCAAAACTCTGAATTTGTAAAGGAAATAGAGACTTGTATCTTAAGTAAAAAAAAAAAAAAAAAATTTCCAAGAATAGGTCATATATTAATAATTAAATTATATGATATCAGTACTGTAAACCCTGACCTACATTTAGAGTATCGTTCCTTTATCATTCCACAATCTTAATCAGGAATCTATAAGAAGAGCCCCTTGTCTCCATTCAGGTTGCAGCAGTGTAGGTTGGAATCGGAGGTTCCAAGCTATTAGGAATCAAGTAGGTAAGATGAAGAGTTCCTTTGCTCGTCTGACTGGTGCTGAAGGTTCTCGGAAAGCTCAGAAAGAGTAGGCATAGGTCTGTAAGCTGGGGAGCAGTTTATCAGTTAATCATTTTTTATGATCCAGGCACTGTATTTGGTAAGATAGATTAATTTTATTTTACATAACCTCTTATTAAATTCTGAGTCTATTTTAGTAAACCTTCACACACACCCCTTTAAACTAGATTTTATAATTTCAGAACTTTTGGGCTTCGCTTTAAGTATCAGAACATGAATTTTAAATGAGTTAAACAATTAAGGAAAGGTTATTTAAATTACTACAGACAACTGTAAAATTTACATGATGCTATACAACTTTTTAAAGAAAAATCTGTAATTTTTCTGAATTGATGAGGTCAGGGATATTTCTCTGATCTATATTGTTTGGGGGCTCTTGACCGTTAACATTCTTAAATTGGGGGAATGAAATTATTTTTTAAAAACTAATGAAACAAACATGGTGTGATGAATAGTTATAAATCAAACTATGGTGAATCTGGGTTATCACCCTGGAAGGACCCCCCCCCCCACTACCTACCCATTTGAGGACTTTTTAAATTGTTTTTTTTTAATAACAGATTTTTTTTTTTTGGTCATTTTTTTTGGTCATTTTTGCCATTTCTTGGGCCGCTCCCGCGGCATATGGAGGTTCCCAGGCTAGGCGTCAAATCGGAGCTGTGGCTGCCAGCCTACGCCAGAGCCACAACAACACGGGATCTGAGCCGCGTCTGCAACCTACACCACAGCTCACAGCAGCGCCGGATCGTTAACCCACTGAGCAAGGGCAGGGATCGAACCCACAACCTCATAGTTCCTAGTCGGATCCATTAACCACTGTGCCACAACGGGAACCCCATAACAGCTTTATTGAAATATAAAGTTTACCCTTTTAAAGTATGCTATTCATTGATTTTTTTTAGAATAGTCACAAAGTTGGTGCAACCATTACTAATATGTAATTTCAAAACATGATTATCACCCCATAAAGACCTCATACACCATTAGCAGTCATTCCTCTTTCCTTCCAGCCCATGGCAACCACTTCCCTCCAGTTCATGGCAACCAGTAATCTCTCTCTCTCTCTCCCTCCCCCCCTCCCCCCCACCCTGGATTTGCCTATTCTGAACTTTTGTGTAAATGGGATCTCAAAATACATGACCTTTGTGTCTGGCTTCTTTCACTTTCGTTATATTTCCATTGTTCATCAATATTATAGCATGTTTCAGTACGTTCCTTTTTATAGCCAAGTAACATTCCACTGTTTGGAGGTATGACATTTTGTTCCTCTCTTCACCAGTTGCTGGATATTTGGATTGTTTCTGCCTTTTGGCTATAATGAATAAATGCTGCTGTGAACATTAGCATGCGAGTTTTTTGTACATATACTTTCAGTTCTTTTGGGTAGATATTTAGGAGTGAAATTGCTGGGTTCTGTGGTAATTACATTTGGTCTTTTGAGGATCTGTCAGACTCTTTTCCAAAGCAACTATACCATTTTGCATTTCACCAGCAGTGTGTGGGATTTGATGTTAAACGTCTTTTCATATGTTTACTGGCCATTCATGTATCATCTTAGGAGAAGTATCTTCAAATCCTTTGCTCTTTTTTAATTGGGTTGCTTTTTATTATAGAGTTGTAAGAGCTCTTTATGTCTTCTGGACACTAATCCCCAATCAGATATATGATTTGCAGATATTTTCTCCCATCCTATAGTTTTTTTTTTTTTCATTTTCTTGATAGTGCCCTTTGAAGAACAGAGATTTTTATTTTATTTTTTTGGCCATGCCTGCAGCATGCATAGGTTCCTGGGCCAGAGATCAAATCCATGCAACAGTTATAACCAGAGCCATAGCAGTGACAACACTGGATCTTTAATCCACTGAGCCACAAAGGAACTCTTAGAGATTTTTCATTTTGATTAAATTCTGCTTATTTTTCCTTTGGTTGCTTGTGCTTTTGGATTGTCTTGCTAAATCTGAGATTTCCTTAAATATTTTCCATAAAGATTTCCTTCTAAGAGTTTTATAGTTTTACTACATGGGTTTTTCTTCACATAGTCTTTAGAGTAGTCAACAGTGAGACCTGAAAAATATTTGTTATTTGTTTTTATTTGCTATGTGTATAAACTTCACAAAACTTTATGAAATCTGCTTTTGATGATACTTCAGTGGGATCAATTTTTTAAATTATTTGTGTCGGAAACAAAGATATCAACATGCCCATATTATAAGCTTTATTTAGCATTCACTGTAAAACCTACGAATCTTGCTCAAAAAGCTGAGAGTCTGGTAGAGCTTCACTAGCTCCTGGCCCAAGTTTAGAAACACTTTTCTGGTGGATAAGACATTTGACTGGACATCAAGAGAACAGAATTTCAATTCTGAAGTCAGCATAACCTCTTTTACTCAGATATTTCTTCTTGTAGCTTTGATTTCTATGTTTGTCCAAATTAAAAGTGCTGCAGTTATTTTATGTAAATACACTGCAAAGATAGATATAAGCCTTATATAAAAGTGTACTTTGATTCTTCAGTCAAAAACAGTATATTAATTACTCTTGTAGTAGCCTGCTTTTTTAGTATGGTTTTGGATAAAACTAGCAAAAATATTTTAAAGCTCATAATTTAACTGTGATTCCCTGGGTATGGTTTTGAGGTCTTTCAGGAGAAACCGTAGAAGTAAGATAATTATTACTAAACACATCAGGCCTAGCACTCTTATAGGAAGCGACTCATTTGCACTGTACTAATTATTTAAAATAAAAAAAATTTAAAGCAATATAATTTATTTTATAAATTGCTCATAAACAGTATCAAATTGACCTCAATCTTGAGTAAGAGGGAATTCCATAGTACTTCCTTATAACACATTTTATTCAGTGAAAGGATATGAGAAAAACACCTGTATTTGAAATAAATTTGCCTTAACTGTTTATGCGGTAAAATACATTTGACATTGTCTAGACAGAATTATTATAAATATAACATTTTAAATAAGACAAAACATAAACTTCAAACCACATGTGTGGATATAATTCTGATGGGTGCTTTCATTTAATCATAGTCTCAATTAAGACACTGCTGCTTTGAGGATTAAGTGTCCCTGACTATAATAATGACAGCTTTTCAAATGTTAATTATTATTTTTTGGAGTTGTTGGGAATATTAAAAGTGGACTCTGGTAGCATAACTACAGAAAGTGCTTATTTTCAAGTCTTCTATTTCCCTACATAAAGGATAAAAGTAGTCTGATTAAGTGGCACAGAGTCCCCCCTCCTGCCGGCCTCTCTGTCCCCCCACTTCCTACCACCAAAAAGACTGTTTACTGTAAAGGTCTAAAAGCATTCATTTGAAAATGGTCTGTTCTTTTTACTTAATGAGGTATTGTAATTGTGTATATTCTTAAGCTAATTTTAACATGAGGCTTCTTTTGAAAAGCATGTGATGCAAAATTTGACATGCATGAATATATCTTAGGCCAAATATGCATGTGACAATTTGAAGCACATATCATGTGTCATTGTTGGTAAGGTCTGGCAGCATATCCTGTGTAAACCCCTATTTTCTTTTTCTTTGTGCCACATATTTATTCTAATTAAGAAAACTTCAAAGAGAACTGATGGTTGAAGACCAATTATTTTTTATTCTCTACATTCTTGGCTCTATAAAGACTAAATAGTGTTACCTTTCTTTGGCTTCACATTTAACCGTGTTTTTAAAGGGAGGAATGAAAAGAACTAATCCTTGTTAAGCACCTGTTGTATTAGGTGTTCTATGTATTTCATTTTATTTAACTGTTACAGCAGTGATTCAAAAGTATATATTATTTCCATTTTTTAGATTTAGATACAGACTCCCGAAGATTGATATAATTTGCCATGGGAACATAATCAGTTGTGTTGGGAGTTGCAATTCCAACTAAGCCTTGGCTAATTCCACTGCATTTGATATTCCAAGCTTTATATGCTAAATTCATAGCTCATTTTTCTCCCTTTATTCACCAATCTCAAAGGTACTGTTTTATTCCATCTGCCTCTGAATACTTTAGTGGGCAGGGGCATATATGAAAGGGAAGAATTGGTGCTGTACTCTGCCTGAAATGGCCTTATCTCTTTCTGTATTCAAAAATATATTTATATATATATATAATGTATTTCAAGTTTGAAGCTTGACCTATATTCTCTTCTTTGTTTTCATCTTTGAAAATTCTGTTCAATTTTATTTTAATACATTGTACCTATTGGTATAATTTCCACACTTATAAAATGAAATTATGTAACCAGTTATAGGGTTTGTTTACTTGTTTACTCTAGCTGCCAGAAAATCCAGAGTTATAGTTTGTGCTTGGGAGTTTAAATTTTTTCACAGTGCTTTGTGCGTATTTCTGTTACTACTTAACAGGGTCTTAAAATTATTTGTTTATGCATCCATTGTTCATTTTTGTATCCATCGGCACAGGTAATACCTTGGTAAGTGCTCAATAAATGTTTAATGAATGAAGATTTCTGATAAATTTGCCCCTGCCCACTGGTTGCTAGAGATCCTAGACCTGGGTACAGCTATTGGGATAATTCTTTTTTGTTTGGTTTTGTTATGGCTGGACTCTTGACTGTCAGGATCTGGATTGTTTGGTGGCGGGGGTGGCACGCCAGCATAAGGACTGTGTCTAGTTGCCAAGACCATAGGAATTTACCCAAAGCACATGAAATCAGCCTAACTCTCAAAATAGGAAGAAGGAAGTGAATCTAAGAAGTGAGGCCAGAAATGAGAGCTGCCAGTGGGGCGAAGTGGAATCAGGAAGAGAAGATGTGATCAGAAACTGGGAACAGGCTAGGAAGCAGAATTTGAAAGGATTGGGGTGAGTGGTTCTGGAAGGAGGCTGAGCGCACTCTTAGAGGGCAGGTTTTACTAGATTAAAGAAGCTACTCAGGACTGATCAGAGAGCTTTGTGAAGGCAGAAACTGCTCATTTTTTTTGCTGAATACCTTCAGCAACTGCCTAATACAATAAAAGAGATGAATTAAAGTAAGAATAAACAAATGAATTAATGAAACAAATCTATTTGCAGATCACACAGTTTATCCATATCCCTCATATCCACTCTCTTCATTTTCTTTGGCACAATTCAAGCTCATATCCTCATTATTTCTCATGCAAACAAACAGTTCTCTAATCTCTTCCAATTTTTATTTATATTATAGATTGCAGCAAGATTAGTCTTCCCACCCCTCATTCAGTTTACATAAATCAGAAGCAAAAATAGTTCACCCATTTCTTCCACACTCTA
Organism: Sus scrofa; assembly: GCF_054392235.1. Lineage (NCBI taxonomy): Eukaryota > Metazoa > Chordata > Mammalia > Artiodactyla > Suidae > Sus > Sus scrofa. The sequence continues at coordinate 72,599,889 of NC_139383.1, read as the reverse complement.
CTCCCAAAGTCTGGCAACCAGCAGATGCTCTGTATCAGTGAGCTTGGTTTGCTTGATTTGTTGGTTGGTTGGGTTTTGTTTTGTTTTGTTTTTCAGATTCCACATATAAGAGATGGGATAATTCTATCCAAGAAAAAGATGTGTTAATAGTTTTTGTTGTTACTATATACATGCTTTTGTTATAAGCAACCTCAAATCTTTTTCTTTTAACATAGGCGGGAAATAAATGTAATATTCTTCGTTGCAATTTATTTATCTTTAAATCCTTGTAATGCCTGTCAGCTGAAATATCACTGGCCACGTGATACTCGAAAGTGAAATATTACATTGTGGTTTTTTACTAATGACGTTAAGAAAAGTTTTATTGGTGTTCATCATTGTTACCATTTGGTTATAATGAAGCCTTTACTACTTACTAGTAAAGCTTTTAAAATATATAAATTTAGTTATTTTTAAGTTGAATCAAGTGAAAGTACACTGATTTTGAGGGCCACAGTAATTGTTAGTGGGATTTTTAATATTGGAAATAGCTTTACAGTTATTTGTGTTTTATTAGACTTGTGTATTATAAAATCTAGTTTTTCTGATGCCTTCAGTTCAATTTATGTTAGCTATGAATAATGACAAATAAAAATGAGAGCTTTTTTATTTCTTGATTTTTTTTTATAATTTATCCCTTTTTCAGATTTAATTCTCCCAAAACACATCATACTACCTATATAGCTAATGAAATAAACCTAATTACATTCTATATTAATAAATAGGCATTGCTAATTCCAGTTATAGTTCAGTATAGCCAATTTAAAAAAAAAAATCTATAAACCTAACAAGTGAAATCCTTTGCTATACGTCAGGAACTCTTGTAAATCTAATTTTATTTACAAATATAGTAAACCAATCATCTAACTTTTTTTTGTAGGACTTAAAGCAAAGCACACACACACACAAAGTAGCTGATGATATCAAAGTCTGTTGCTGTACCTGGAGAAATACAACATATCTAATGTGTCAACATAGTATTTGTTTCGTTAGCCCAACCAAGGAGAACAGAGTACTAGTCTGAGGCTCACTGGACCAAGTATGGATTTGATTTAGGACGAGTCAGATCAGAGATCCCAAACCTGGGTACTTGTATTCAGATGATTCTGTCCAAGCTATTGGACCAAATCAAACAGGCCCCTTGTCATCTTCAGGTACTTCCTGCTGTGGCAGTAAAAGATCCACCTCATCCCTCAACTCCCTACCCCTAGCCTTTTAAGTAAGGGCATATGTAAGTTTCACAAACAAGTGTCATTGTGCATCTACTGTACATCTTTTAGGCTGTATCCTTTCTGAATTTGGGGGGGGGGTCATAACTTTTTAATTAAATTTATTTATTTATTTATTTATTTGCTTTTTAGGGTTGCACCTGTACCATATGGAAGTTCCCAGGCTCAAGGTCTAAAAATGAGAGCTACAGCTGCTGGTCTACTCCATAGCCACAGAAACACCAGATCCAAGCATTGTCTGTGATCTACACTGCAGCTCACGGCAACTTGGGATCCTTAATCCACTGAGCCGGGCCAGGGATCAAGCCTGCATCCTCTTAGTCAGCTGAGCCACAACAGAAACTCCATTTTGGTTTTTTTTGTTTTTTCGTTTTATAACTTTTTTTTTATAACTTTTAATCAGTTTCAGTGAATAAAATTTCCCTTTCCTATTTATTGGATGTGATTCTTCCTCCTCTTTACAGTCATTGTCTCCATGGTCAGTGAGCCAGATGTATACCTTTCTAGCTGTAATTTGTCCTTTTTAACAAACCAACTATTACATTCATACAACACATATGACCAAAACAAGGCAACAACATTGGTATATCTTATCATCTGTATTTTGTATTACAACTCAATACAAAATACATATTAGTATTTAATAATTTTCTGTTGAATGTCAAGTCACATTTAATAAGAATAGAAACTGCACTTACTGAGCAGTTACCATTGCACTAGGCATTGTTCTAAATGCTTTACATGAATTAACATTCATAATCTTCACACAGTTGTAACAAATGATACAGGAAGACCTTTATATCCTTCACCCAGTTTTCCCCATTGGTGGCATCTTCTGTACCATTAGTACAATATATAACCAGGAAAGTGACATACAACCCAGAAACCGTATTCATATTTCATTAGTGTTGTTTTAACACAAAGGCTACCCTATTATAGCTCAGCCACTTACCTCACTTCCCCCTTTTCCTGACTTCTGACAACTGCTAATTTGTTCTTCATTTCTAAAATGTTGTCATTTTATGAATGTTATGTAACTAAAAGGAGCTCATAGTAGGTAACCTTTTAAGATTGGCCTTTTTCATGAAATGTAATTCCCTTGAGCTCCATGCAATTCGTTGCATATATTAATAAGTTTTTTTTGGTTGTTGTTTGTCTTTGGGGGCTGCACCTGTAGCATATGGAGGTTCCCAGGCTAGGTAGGGGTTGAATTGGAGCTGTAGCTGCTGGCCTATGTCACAGCCACAGCAACTCAGGATCCAAGCCTCGTCTGCGACCTGCACCACAACTCACAGCAGCGCGGGATCCTTAACCCACTGAGCAAGGACAGGGATGGAATCTGTATCTTCATGGTCTTCATGGATGTCAGTCGGTTCGTTAACCACTGAGCCACGATGGGAACTCCTAATAAGTTTTTAAATTACTGAGTAGTATTCTGAGGTATAGATATACTACAGACAGTTTAACCATCGGGATTGTTTTTGCTGTGAATATTTGTGTATAGTTTTTTTTTGAGAACATAAGTTTGCATTTCTTTGAGAACTCAAGAATACAGTTGCTGGGTCATATGGTAAATGTATGTTTAGTTTTGTAAGAAACTACCTTACTCTTTTTCCAGAAGAGCTGAACAATTTTACGTTTGCACCAGCAATGTATGAGTGATCTAGTTTCTCCATATCCTCACCAGCGTATTTTTTATCTTAGACATTCTAGTAGGCATGTAGTGATGTTGTATTATGATTTTAATTTGCATTTCATTAATTTCTAATGATGTGTCAAGCATCTTTTCATGTGCTTATTTGCCATGCGTATATCCTCTTTGGTGAAATGTCTTTTGGTGTCTTTTGCTTATTTTCTAATTGAATTCTTGGCATTTTTTAATTGTTGGGTTTTGCTTATTTTCTAATTGAATTCTTGGCATTTTTTAATTGTTGGGTTTTGCTTATTTTCTAATTGAATTCTTGGCATTTTTTAATTGTTGGGTTAGACAGAAAATATTTATTAAATTTTTGATTGGAGTATTTTGAGTCTTTGTCTTTCAATTAAGATTTTTGTTATATGAGAAAGTACAGTTTACTTTGATGAGCGTTTTCTTGGTTGACATTCTACAGAATTTACTTAGAACTTGTTAATAGTATGTGGCTTTCCCCTTCTTCTTTTGTATTGTGGATACAAGACCTTTGTGGAATATGTAGCCTTACAGGTACTCTCTTTCAGTCTTGTCTTTTCATCTTCTTCACAGAATCTTTTGCAGAGCAAAAGTTTTATTTTGATGAGGGTCCAGTTTATCAATACTTCCTTTTATGGAGCTTGGTTTTGGTATTAAGTTCTAGATTAGTTTTGAATTTAGTCCTAACGTGATTTTGATTTCTTTACTTTGCTATGTAAATAAACATTACAACATAAGCTGAATTTTGTAATTCCAGGCCTTTTAAGCATCTAGACAAGGGAGCTTAAAGAAAATGATTGAAAAATGAAAGGAAATAAAAAACTTTACTAAATTGGGATAATGTTAAGTTAAAATATTCATGAACAGTGCTCCAAAACTGTTGATCATGGTGGTGGTGGAGGTGATGGTGTGTATTTTAGTGCATGTTTAGGTGGTTGTGTGTACAGTGATTGTACTGAGCATGTATTTTATTTTCTCAGAAAGTCTGCAGTATAAATGTTACCTCCATTTATACTCATGCATACATATGCAAACTTGATACACTAAAATTTTACAAATTTAACTTAAATTTTTTTTACAAATGTGGTTCCTCTGCTTCTGTTCAGTGTATCTCCAAGGTGAATCAACAGCAAAACTTTTCCACATAGGAAAAAATTATTGTTACAGTGGTGAGAGTGCATATAGAACGAATGGGGAATAGCCACCCGGAAGCACCTTAATTTTATATTCCATTTGGTGTGTTTAAGAAATGAGTAACATATATAGATAGCTTAAACACTAACAAGAACAGTTTCAAAGATGACTTTACCAAGTCATATTATTTCTCATGATAAAGTAATACAGTTTCTTGGAAGTCCCTGAAATAGTTTGCATATTTAGAACTATATGGCTAGATTAAGTGTTGTGGGTAGTCCTGTAATAGTGGCTTCCTTGTCTGTCAGTCTAAGATTCAGATCACTATGGATATTGTTAGAATTATCTGGTTTCATGTACACTAAATCAGAGTTTAAAAGAACTAATGTTCATGGAGTTTTTGTATTTTTAAAATTCTCACTGTATTCTAAAGAAAGATAACTTTTAGATACTTTTAGCATAATTTAGTCTTCCCTGCTGAACTCCAATTTAGGTGTAAAGAGAGATGTTAAGAAATGTGCGTAAATTTACCCTTCATTCCCATTGACTTTGAGAACCTCTGTACAGTACTTGAATTCATGTTCTGTCTGTTGGGGGACTTTTGTTTTAAAATAAGTAACTCGCAGAGTTGAGTATTTCCCATAATCTTTGATATAACTTACTCGAGCATTTAATAGCTATTTTCTAGCATAATAAATTGTGAAGAATGAGAATATAAGTTTTTAAAAGCACTCAAATGTTAGACAGAAAATATTTATTAAATTTTTGATTGGAGTATTTTGAGTCTTTGTCTTTTAATTAAGGTTTTTGTTATATGAGAAAGTACAGTTTACTTTGATGAGTGTTTTCTTGGTTGACATTCTACAGAATTTACTTAGAACTTGTTAATAGTATGTGGCTTTCCCCTTCCCAAGCAAATAACATTATAAAGGTTGCTGAAGTTACACCTTTATTTTAACTGCTCTGAATTGGGGGAGAGTTGAAAAAAGAGAAATTATAGACCATTTTTCCTAGGAATGGGAATAGAGGAGAATTTCTCATTTTTAATATGTAGTTAAGACTACTTGGCCTTTCCTGTTTAGCATATTATTTTCAAGTTATTATATTACATATTATTATAGCTAAGCCACTTCACAATTCTGTCACTAAATAGGAGGCAAAATGGATCTTGAGAAGATTTATTTAACTTTGCTGAAAACCTTAGTGTTTTCAGATCAGACTATGGATGGTAACATTTTAACATTTTGTAATTGGGAGTACAGTCCTGCACCTCCCTTTCTACTGACAGGGTCCCAGTTGTCATCACATAGATTTGCATTATTCAGACAGCCCCTCACTGGTCATCCTGGTGTAAAGTCTTAACCAAGTCATTGTACACAGTGCAGCTTCCCATTAGCTTTCAAAAAAGCCCCTTTCATCACATCACTTCCTTTGCTAAAAGTCTTAAAAGCCTTTTCATTGCCTGGAAGATAGAAAGCCCTAAGTGGTTGGTGGCTATTTTAAATTATTACCACAGTTCCCTATTCATTTCTTTTTACTCTAAACTCCTCTAACCTTTATTATCTTTAGTTCTTTTTTTTTTTTTTGTCTTTTTGTCTTTTTGTTGTTGTTGTTGTTGCTATTTCTTGGGCCGCTCCCGCGGCATATGGAGGTTCCCAGGCTAGGGGTTGAATCGGAGCTGTAGCCACCGGCCTGCGCCAGAGCCACAGCAACGCGGGATCCGAGCCGCGTCTGCAACCTACACCACAGCTCATGGCAACGCCAGATCCTTAACCCACTGAGCAAGGGCAGGGATGGAACCCGCAACCTCATGGTTCCTAGTCGGATTCGTTAACCACTGCGCCATGATGGGAACTCCTATTATCTTTAATTCTTGATTGTGCATGAAATAGTTCTCATTTTCATCTTGTGGGGAAAGTATGAGCTTCATAAGTTGAAGGATATTAGTCATAGTTTAAAAAAAGTTAGTTCAGTTAGTACGGCGAATTGCATTATAGTCAGCACATATTAATTAGCAAAACTTAATGGTTTTTTATACTTTTCACATACTCTCAACTGTATTATCATAATACCATTTTTTTTTTGTAATGCCATTTTTAACATTTATTATGTATTCACTGAATGCACAGTATAAAGCCAGGAAGGGTACTCACATGCTGGTACCACATCTGTCTTTTCTTAGATTTTAATTTATGTCTGCACTTAAAAATCAGATTATTTTTTACCAAATCTGTTAAAAGTTATGTTGAAGAAGTTGAGGTATATATACCTCTGTGACTTAAAAACAAAAAACTTGTCCTTGATTATTAGCAGTAAATTATGACATAGTGCTAATAACAATTGTCAGAAGAAATGCTGTACCTACTATTTTGAAATTTATTGAACCTATAGGAAAGTTGAAATAATGAAACTACCAAGACCATATAATACCCTTCATCTGGATTCACCAAGTGAATTAACATTTTTCCACATTCGCATCTCTCTTTGTACACATACACACTGTCCCTCCTGCCACTATCCTATCTTTCTCCCCCATTTAAAGGTAAGTTTCAGACATGGTGGTACCTTATTCCTAAATACCTGATCATGAATTTTTTAACAGTAAGGATATTGTCCTTACAAACATTATCACACCTAAGAAATTTGACATTAATTTAATAATATTTGTCTAATATTGATTTCATATTTTCCCACCTATTCCAAAAGTATCTTTAATCTTTTTAAATCTCTCCAATCCAGTATTCAGTCAGAGTTTATGATTTGTATTTAATTGTTGTATCTGGTCAGCCTCTTTTAATCTTTTTGGGGTTTTTTTGTTTGTTTGCTTGCTTTTTAGGGCCACACCCACAGTATGCAGAAATTCCCAGGCTACGGATCGAATCAGAGCTGCAATTGCCTGCCTACGCCACAGCCACAGCCACACCAGATCCAAGCTGCATCTGCGACCTACACCACAGCTCATGGCAATGCTGGATCCTTAACCCACTGAATGAGACCAGGGATCGAACTCCATCGTCATGGATCCTAATCAGGATCATTAATCACTGAGCCACAAATGGAACTCCTGATATTATTTTTATTTTTTTTAATGCCTTCCACTTTTTTTTTTTTTTTTTTTGGTCTTTTCTAGGGCCGCCCCCGTGGCATATGAAAGTTCCCAGGCTGGGGGTCTAATCGGGGCTGTAGCTGACAGCCTACGCCACAGCAATGTGGGATCGGAGCCTCATCTTTGACCTACACCACAGCTCGTGGCAACTCTGCATTCTTAACCTACTGGGCGAGGCCAGGATTGAACCTGCAACCTCATGGTTCCTAGTCAGATTCGTTAACCACTGAGCCACAGCAGGAACTCCTGCCTTTGACTTTTTTGAAGTGTTTGGGCCAGTTGTCTTTAGAATGCCACATGTTCTGAATTTGTCTTACTGCTTCCTGTGATTATATTTATTTGAGTTTATGTTAAGCATATCTGGCCATAACACCACGTTTGTGATGTTACATCCTTCTAATTGCACTGTATCAGAGGCATCAGTTGCCACTTCAAATTTCTGATCTATTAATTTGTAATTTACAGCAACAAAGACATGTTTGAAATGGTTTTTTTTTTTCATTTTTCAAATAGACAACAACTGAACGGCCTTTCATTCAGAAGCTCTTTCGTCCTGTGGCTTCAGATGGACAATTGCATACACTAGGAGATCTCCTTAAAGAAGTCTGTCCTTCTGCAGTTGCTCCTGAAGGTAATGTAATCAGCAACATTAAAATAATTCTTTTGTTTCTCTTTGTTGCTGAAGTAATATAAGCATTCTGTATTTATAAATAACATTTACTGGTTACTTCAGGAATATATTTTCATTTTCTTGTAAGGAAAAATCTTTTGAAACAGAAGCACTTAATATTTAATTTATTACTTTATAAATTATTGGAGTTCCTGATATGGCACAGCAGAAATGAATCCCACTAATAACCATAAGGTTGTGGGTTCAATCCCTGATCTTGCTCACTGGGTTAAGGATCCGTTGTTGCCATGAGCTATTGTGTAAGTCGCAGATGCGGCTCGGCTCCTGCAGTGCTGTGGCTGTGGTGTAAGCCAGCAGCTGCAGCTCCGATTCATCCCCTAGCCTGAGAACCTCCATATGCCCCGGGTGCGGCCCTAAAAAGCAAAAAAAATAAAAATGTAAAATATAAATTATTGACACTAACAAAATAAGGAATTCACTCTCTTTGGCAAACTAAAATACACTTCTAAAATTATTCTCTTTATTTCTGGGGCCTTGAGTCTTTCATTTGTGAATTCAGTCTTGTAAACATTGTTTTTAATTTTGCATTGTGTTCCTTCATTCTAAAAGGATAAGTGATAGTTAAAAAAAAAGAAGAAAGTCTTACCTATGGTTGATATTTTACAGTTTAAAATATTGAATAGTTGATATATGTTTTGTTTGAATATTTGGCTACTCTCTAATGTTTTACTCAAATTGTTCTCCTAGGCTTTGACATTTCTTAAGTCCAGTCAAGAACTTGTCCTGTTTCGTAGTCCTCATTTTGTAACTTAGGTTAAAATCATTTTTCTGTAAGCAAAGAACAAATGCTAAAATTGCTTAATTCTCTTTTCTTAATTGCAACATAAGGAACACTAAAAAAAAATGCAGAAAACTAGAGGGAAAATTCTGTAGAGACCACTCTTGACACACACATGCAGGTGCACATTTGAATATTTTGAGAGGCGTGTGTGTATATAAAATTATACGTCCTGGTGCTTTCTTCACCTAACATAAGATGAGCATAGTTTTAGTCATTTAAAAAAAATTTTTTTTTAAATAGGAACACCACGGTCCTTTATATCAGTGTACTATAATTTGGTCATCACCCTATTACTGAATGACTTGTCTTATTATTGGTTATTAAGCTATAGGGGAAATTTCAGTGGTATGTTACTGTTTGTTAATATAATAAATAGACTTGTATTTCTTATATAGAAAAAAACTTGAAACTTGCCATCATTTATGGGAAGAGGTAAGGCATTAATAAATATAAAGGTAATACTTCAATAGATAGTGCTGTGTTTTATATTAACATACCCTAAGTTGGGGTAACGGCAGTATTATTTACATGGCTTGTTACTATATCACATATTTCAAGAAGCATGTAGTTAACGATGGAAATGGTTTGCCTATTAAGTAGCATTAGAAACAGTAGGGTTGGGAAGAAGGTTAATATTCCAGCCGTAAAGACTGAACAAAGAATATGGAGCTTGAAATGTGTATCTTTCAGCCAGTGAATACAACTGTTTTTCTTAATCAAATATAGTTATCTTTCCTGGCATTCCTATGTGTATCTAGCAGTTCGAAAATACACAGAAGCTCAATAGGAAGGGAGGAAAGGGTATCTAAAATACCCAAAAGGAGAGTTCCCGTTGTGGCGGCGCAGTTGTTAACGAATCCACTAGGAACCATGTGGTTTTGGGTTCAATCCCTGGCCTTGCTCAGTGAGTTAAAGATCTGGTGTTGCCACGAGCTGTGGTGTAGGTCGCAGTCATGGCTTGGATCTGGTGTTGCTGTGACTGTGGCATAGGTCAGCAGCTGTAGCTCCAATTAGACCCCTAGCCTGGGAACCTCCATATGCCATGGGTGCGGCCCTAAAAAGACAAAAGACAAAGAAAAGAAAAGAGAAGAAAATACCCAGAAGGGATCGGAAAAAAAAAATCATTGACCACTACTCAAAATTTATAAGGTCTCTCTGTGTCATTTGTCACCACTCTGCTCAGCTATGCTAGTCAGAGCTTTTGTTGCTGTCTTACACATTCTCGTATCTATAATGCTAGGATAAATGTTCACTCACTATTTCCGTTACTGAATTCTTTGTGTCGTTATCTGAAACATTATTTATGATCTTTGAATCATGGTGTGATTAACAGTAAGTTGATTAGAATCTGAATCTATCTTTATTGTTAATTTTCAAGTAAGAGTTGAGTTAAATAATTTTTTTTATAATTCAGTGGTTTTTATTTTTATTAAATTTAGAAAATTGTGCAGCCATCACCACAATCTAGTTTTAGAATATTTCCAGCACCTCAGAAGTTCCCATGTGCTTGTTTGTAACTAGTTGGCTCCTACTGCCAATTGTAGACACCTACTGGTCTACTTTCTGTCTCTGTAATTTACTTTTTTTTTTTTTTTTTTTTTTTGGATATTTCACATAAAGGGATTATTATACAAAATTGCAACTGATTTTTTTTTTCACTTAATGTTTTTGGGTTTCATTCATATTGTAGTGTAAATTAGTAGTTTGTTGCTTTTTGTTGCTGAATAGTATTCCATTGTATGTTTATATCACATTTTGTTTATTCACCAATTGATGGATATTTGGGTTATTTCCACCTTTTCACTTTTATGAATAACACAGCTATGAACAATCACATACAGGGCATATATTTCCATTTTTCTTGGATAGATTCCTAGGAATGAAATGGCTAGGTTACATGCTAAGTTTGTGTTTAATTTTTTAAGAGGCTACTAAACTTTTCTAAGTGGCTACACCATTTTACAGTTCTACCAGCAGTGTATGGGGATTCCAGTTTCTTCATATCCTTCCCAGTGTGTATGTTTTGTCTTCTTAGAGCCATCCTAGTGGTTATAGAGTGGTATCTAATGGTGGATTTCTCTCATGGCTAATGGTGTTGAGTATTTTCATGTGCTTATTATTATTCATGGGTATATTTGATGAGATGTCTATGTAAATAAATCCTTATTTTTTAATGGATTGTCTTATTACTGAGTTTTGGGAGAAATTATATATTCTTGATCAAATCCTTTATCAGACATGATTTGTAATTATTTTCTTCTAGTCTGGGACTTTTCAATCTCTTTTGAAGAGTAAAAAATATTTAACTTTGATGAAGTCCTGTTTATCAAGGTTTTTTATATATTTTTACTTAAATAATTAATTTTTCCCCAATAGACAACACATTTATATAGTTCCAAAATCCAAGAGTATATAAAGGAACTTGGTGGAAAGTCTCTATTCAGCTCCTACACACAAAACCCTAACTCACTTTCCCTCTACAGAGGCAGTCAGTATTTGCCATTTCCATTATCCTTACAGAGATAATTAAGTAAACTTTTTATTTTTGAACTCAAGTTATAGAAATTTGTACTGGGATATTCCCAATAATTTTTATTGATTCAGGAATAGTTTTACTGTTCCAGGTCATTTTCTCCATGCTGTAAGGGGTTTTTGTTTGGTTGGTTTTTAATCTATTTAATGTCTGTTTTGCTATGTTCTTGAAGATTTGGGGATGTAGGCTAGTTTTTCCATTTGAAGTATTATTAAGGGATTAATCATTTTTATTGCTGACAGAGATGGGACCAGTAAGCCTCATACCTTCCCCTGCTGCAAGCACTGGCCTTCAGTTTTTGTTTCTCTGCACTGTACCTTTCTCTCCTTTTGAGTACATTGTAATATTTTTTAAATTAAGAACATCAAAGAAATGCTTTTGTCAATTGAGTAAATTGAAACTTAAGCTAAAGTTTAATATTGAAATGACTCTTTTACTGTACATTTCTTAGATGTTTTTTGACATCTAATGTTTTTCATTCCAAAAGATTGTCATTCAAAATGTACCTCTTTATAAGATCCTTGACTCTTGAGTAAGACCATCACAATGAGACTCTAAACCTTAATAAAACTGTTCTGCTAGAAGAATCTATCTCCCAATTGGCAGCACAATTGTCAACAAAAGCACAGAACGATGAGGGGAAAACTTACTGGAGGAAGAGCAGGAAGAAACTGGTTGGGTGTTAATTTTGTATTTGACATCCTTAAATATTCATATACCTGTTGGACCTCAGGGTTATTTTAGTCAGTCCCTTAGTTTTTAGATGATTTGCTAAAGGTCTCTTAGCTGCTTAATTGCAGAGGTAGCTTTAGAACTCAAGTCTCTGTCTCCTGATCCATTTGTTTTTCCACTTTATGCTACCATTTATTTTCATTTTCACCTTTTCAACCTGTTGTTTTTGTTTAGTTTAAAATAACATCCTGAAATGTTTACTTTCTTCTAACTCTGTCCTGTGGTTTGTGTTTAGTACCTAATCTCACGTACATGCAAGACCTACACTCTTACAGTATTCCCTGGCATGACTTTAGGAAGGTGAACTTAAGCTGTTGTTATTTGAGTGTTCCTGTATAATTCTGGCCGCTTTTCTTGTTGAATTTATGAAAATGGTGGCCGTGACATTCTGGTGTATAATTGAAAAGTAGTCACGTGCTTTGAGCTGACATGTTCTGGCAGAAGGAACTTTTGTGCTTTTTTGCCATTCCTACACCCAGATCGCAATACATTCAAGTTTAATGTAGCTCTGCACAGGAATGGCACACAGATTTGTGAGGCTTTTTCTTCTCTCCTGAATTTTTAATTGCGCTACCTGCCCATGCATTCCTAAAGAATATACAAGGTGACTTCCACTCACAACTTTAATCCACAAACCTGCCCCTTAGGTGATTTCAGATGCTGTAAGTGGGTATCTTTGTGTGACAGGCTTCTTCCCACCCAAAGTGTCACGTGCTTGTATTGATCAAGAAGCACATGCATACCGTACACACACTTCCTTGAAATGATATAACTAACTCCTATACTTATGAGATACTTTTGATGGTACCTTTCATACCGGGCGGAGGCTGCATTTCTAACACCAATATCTTATCTTTGGAAAAACTTTTATTTGCCTCTTCTTTTTTCACTTCATATTGGAAAATAACTGTCATTTCAGGATCTATGGGGCGTATTCAAAACATCAAGTCACTCTTTCAGTGAAGAACTGTTTACTCTCTGGTTCAGCACACCTGTGGTATTGTCAGTCATGAAGCATTTTGAAACACCTGCACCCAAGTTAAGTTGAAAGCGAAAGACTTTAAGATTGGGTGTGTATGGATAAGAACTGGCTGTCATCACATGATTAAAAGAGAAAGTGCTTCATAAAAGTTATGTGGCACCATTGTCTACTACTCCCTACAACAAGTGATTCATGCATGAAGGAATTTTGCCTTATTTCATCATATGAAGGTAGAATGTACTTATATTGATGAAGACGTGCTTTAGGTCATTGTTCTCAAGGAGTAACTAATGATGAGCTGCTTTATGTGTTTCTTTTTTTTTTTTTTTTTTTTTTTTTTTTTTTGCTGTTGTTTTGTAAGTGGCTAGAGGAGTTAGCCAAGGTAACAGGAAGTAACCAAAGGTGAACTCAGGTAAATTTTTTCTGTGATGTCAGCTATAGTTAAAATGACTCAGAGAGCTAAGCTTCTGTACCAGACCTGGTGTGAAATATTTCTCTTTGTTCATTAGAAACTGTGTACAAAAACAAAAAACCATTAAACTAAAAACCATAGCTTTTATTCTTTTACTTTGGAGAATACAAAGTATTATATAAGCTTTGTCCAATCATATTTCATTTCCTGGTTTTTTAATGTATAAAAACCAACTAGAATTCTAAAAATAGCAATGTCGAGTCTCACTTTTATAAGTGTATTTCAAAGGTCCAGTTGATCAGTTCTCTGTGACAGTTGGGCTATTGTAATCCTGAATCTATACTTGATCTTGTTCAGATGAAGTGTATGAATGGGGAAAGGTTTATATTCGATGGCAAATTAGTTAGAGTTGCCTGAATTTCTCTTCCCAGCAAGTGCAGTCCTCTGGCCACTTTCCTTTATGCATTTCTGCCTTGCTCCCTGGGAGTTTATTTATTCCTCAAGGCCCTTACCAACTACTGTTTAACTTTGGGGTTCCATTTGATTATTTACAGTTTCCATTATTCATCAGTCAATTTTTTCACATTATATTGTCTTCTGGCGCTGGGGTTACTAAGATGTATAAGGCATAGTCCTTGCTTTTAAGAAACTTCAGTCCAGTTAGAGTGGACAGAAAGCTGCACAGTTGTGGTATGTGTAGGAAGGAAGATATGCAAAGAATATTCAGAAGAATTATTGTCTTAACCCTTCTGGAATAGGTGGTAAAGACTGAGCTAAGTCTGAAAAGATGAACAGAAGTGAGTTGCAAAAGAGGATCGAGGTCACACATACCATACACCACCGTAGTAGAATCCTTAACTAGTTACCCAGAGGCTGGTAGCTGAGGGATAATGTCTTAACTGAAATGCTGATCTAAAATGGCCCTACTCCATTTACTGAAGGACTAGCATTATTTTTCTACTTTTCTCCCATAAATGTGAAGATATTTCCGTGAGATCAGAGATGCGGGCGAAAGCACTAAGAATTTAAGTGACTAAGATTGGTCTTTTATTTGCTTGGTTAGTACATTTGAAAATAATTTTAACAGCTGAGGCTAGAGTCATAATAAGGTAGCCTAAATTCAAAATTATATTGCTTTATTTTTGACGTGCTTTATGAGAAACCATAGAATAGTCTCTACAAAAAGTAAGAAAAAATGTGTTCACGTTTTTTCTCCTTAGCGCTACAGCATATGATTAGATTGTTTTATAAAGTAAATCCACTGTTTGATGTTGTAATAATTTCTTAAGACATAAAACAATTACAGAAAAGAAATCCGTATGTACCACAACATTCTTAATCCATTCATTTGTCAATGGACAATTAGGTTGTTTCCATGTCTTGGCTATTGTATACACAGTAGAATACTACTCAGCTGTAAAAAAAAAAAAAAAAGAATGAAATAATGCCCTTTGCAGCAACATGGATGCAACCAGAGATTCTCATACTAAGTAAAATAAGTCAGAAAGACAAATACAATATGGTATCACTTATATGTGGAATCTAAAATGTGGTACAAATGAACCTGTCTACAAAACAGAAAGAGACTCACAGACATAGAGACAGACTTATAGCTGCCTAAGGGGAGGGGGAGAGAGTGGCATGGACTGGGAGTTTGGGGTTAATAGATGGAAACTATGACGTTTAGAATGGACAAGCAGTGAGGTCCTGTTGTACAACATTGGGAACTATATTCAATCACTTGTGATAGAACATGATGGAAGATAATATGGGAAAAAGAATGTGTGTATATGTGTGTGTGTGTGTGTGTGTGTGTGTGTGTGACTGAGTCACTTTGCTATACAGCAGAAATTGACACACATGGTAAATCAACTCTAATGAAAAAAAATTCTTAAGAAATCTAAATCTTACATTATTCGTCTGAGGCAGAGCCCTCAATTTGAAGTTTGAACTTCAAATTGGTACTTTTGTCAGCCTGATGACACTGAACCCCTAAAGAGGTGGCATTTCACTTTGCTAATTCATGCCACAGAAGCATAAAACCTTCAAATCCCAAACTTCATTAGAATGAGGATTTGTTTAGAGGTAAGAATAATAATCATTTTACAGTTTCAAGAATTCTTTTTCATTGGTTTGAAATTTGTTTTCATTCTGGTGTCCTTTTATGCCTTTACACTGCTTGATTTAGAAGATCATTTGGTAGTTGCTTTTTTTTTTTTTAATGGTTCTTACTCTATAAAATAAGAATGTTACCTGCCACCCGCCTGATAGGATAGTTGGAGGGTTTACATGAACAAAAGGTTTAAATGAGATATTATGATCTCTCTCTCTCTTTTTTTAGGACCGCACCTGTGGCATATGGAAGTTCCCAGACTAGAGGTCAAATCAGAGCTGCAGATGCTGGCCTTCGCCACAGCCACAGCAACACAGGATCCGAGCTGCATCTGTGACCTATGCTGCAAGCTGCACAACACCAGATCCTTAACCCACTGAGCGAGGCCAGGGATCGAACCCACATCTTCATGGATACTAGCCGGATTCTTTAACCTGCTGAGCCACAACAAGAACTTCTATAATCTCATGGTTTTCAAGATTCTACAGTGAACTTTTTTTTTGTTTTCTTACAGTTCTATTAGTATTTTTTCACAAATAACCATACTCATAAGGAATTTACCAAGTGGATTTAGCACTTGTTTGTTTTTTTTTTTTCCTTGTTTGTTGATAATCCCATTCTGCAAAGGCAAGTACTTATTGATGCTCAGCCTCTGCGCAGAAGACACAGATGGAGGGTGCACTCTGGTTGTAAGCTGATGTTGTAACTGCTTATACCTCACATGATGGCAAGAGTTCCATACTCTTGGGTTTTTTACTTTTTTAGAAATGATTTGCAATGCCAAAAGCATGGTTCTGGCAAGAAATAAGTAAGCTTAATCTACTAAGGCATCTCCATAGTCGCTGCAGCCAGCTGGATTATCATATACTTGTTAAAATATATTAAAAAGAAAAATCTTGAGGCACAAGGTCCAGAGGTGTTGCTGCCAGTGAAAGTTTTTCATTGAAGACATATAAGCAACAAATCACACATTTACTTGAAGTTTCAGCTGTTCACAAGTAACCCTGGAAGACCCATTTGTAACTTTGCCGAGATCCCTGCTGAGCCTGACACATGGGACTGGGTCACTGAACTGTAGGCTTATCCTAACCCTGCTCTGCTCCTCATTGTGGGCTCTCCCTGGATGCATATTTTATACACACACACACACACACACACATTTTGTTGTTGTTGTCTTTTTTTTTTTTTTTTTGCCATTTCTTGAGCCGCTCCCGCGGCATATGGAGGTTCCCAGGCTAGGGGTCCAATTGGAGCTGTAGCCACCGGCCTACGCCAGAGCCACAGCAACACGGGATCTGAGCCGTGTCTGCAACCCACACCATAGCTCACAGCAACACTGGATCCTAACCCACTGAGCAAGGTCAGGGATCAAACCCGCAACCTCATGGTTCCTAGTCGGATTCGTTAACCACTGAGCCACAATGGGAACTCCACTGGATGCATATTTTCTATTTAAAAAAAAAAAAAATTGTCATTCACAAGCATTGATACTAGAAGTTCTTCTAATGTAGTCCTCATAAAGTTATGCTGTACTCAAGTTTGGACAAAAGCAATTAATGAGGCTTATTTTAACTTTTAATTATAATGTATTTTCTTAAATTTGTCATTATGCCATCAGATTCTAAACTGAATCAAACTCTTTGCCTTGATTATTTCATTCTCCTTCCTTCTCTGTGCTTTGTTCCCAACATACTTGTAACATGGACTAGTCCTGGTGATGCAGAATCTGTTAATGACTTTATCCATTGGCATATGTCTTTTAAATAATAAACTGATTATTTTTATTATTCTCCATTAGTGAAGATGAGATTACTGGGCTTGTCAGGAGATGCCTCTGATTTCCTTTACCTAAAACTCAAGAATTTAAATGAATTAACTTGACTTTTTTAATGATAGGAACAGATAACTTGCACAATTAATATTTCATCTTTAGCACTAGAAAACAAAATTCTTTTAGCAAAATAATACCACATGCAGGCAATTAAAAGCAACTCATCTCTTCATTAAAACTAATCCTGTGAGACCTCAGTCTGCCCATATATAAACAGTGTAATTATTGCCTATGTTTTAAATAAAACAACTAGTTCTGAGCACTTCTGTAATTCATACTTGACAAATATTAATGGGCCCTATTACACCCAGCTAGAATTACTGGATCATTTTATGAAAGCAGATAAAAACATTCGAGCCTATATTTTCAGAGTTTTATTTTGTTTTGGGGGGGTTTCTTGAACAAGTATTAATTTCTGTCTTGTACATTTTTTATCTTTTCAGGAGACATTTAGTCACTTTATTTAAATGGTCTTAATCACTTAATACAATGTTCTTTTTATAATTATAGCTAATTTAAGTTTAATTTTTGATTTATTACCTCATTTAAAATATAAAAGTTATAAGCAAAAGTCAATGAAAGAATTAACATAGACATGTTTTGAAATTTTTATATAAAATGTTAAGAGTCAAGGTTCTGGAAATGTTTTCTACAGAAATAATAAAACTATAAGTACAAAATTTACACATGGAAAAAGATATGTGGTATATATAAATTGTGCTCTTATATGTTCATTAAAACCTATATTACTAAGTGAGTATAGATCCGGAAGAAGTTAATGTAAGTATTTTTTAATGGGTTTGTATTTCTCTGATAAACAGCACTCTCCTTCTGTTTGTGATCATAGGATAAAAGCTCTGTAAGCTTGTATATGTTCATTTTTACTGCTACATCATGTAGTGTGCTCTTAAGATTGAGATCTCGTTCCCCAGGAAGCATTTCTGTCTAAGATTAATTGCCCTTTTAAAATCAGCGTTTGATGTATTCCTTTGGCTATATCCTGGCTTGGTTTAACCCTCTTTGACCTGACCTCACTATTACTGCTGAGGCTGAGTCAAAATCCTTCAGCATGATGTATGCACTTCAGATTTCAGCCTGTGGTTTTTCATGTCAATGGATTCAATTAGTTGGTGTTTTACTAATGAACATATCAGAGGTTAAAGAATTTGTCAGACAGAACAAAATTCTTCAGAATAGTGGCAATAAAAAAGCTCATCCCTTTGTTTTTCAAAACCATCAAGTATTTTTCAGAAGTTTTACCTTTAGCATCCCACAATACAAGATAGCAAATCAAGGCATTCTCTATTGAATTATAAAATATAAATGTGATGTCACAAAGCTAACTACAGTAGTTACAACCTTCGGCCTTAGATTTCTATTATTCCATATTCACAAGTGTGAACTAAAAAGCAAGTTATTAATCTGAAATTTTCTAATTAAAAGCACTTTCCCTTAAAGATGTATCATCCATTTCTTTAGTTTCCTTTAAATTCAAAGAGGTTTCAGGTATTTAGTTACACATATTAACAGTAAGAATGAAACTCATGCATCTCTCTAGACTCTCAAGTAACCCGTTCTCAGAGACATTTAGGTCATATTCCTAGTTGATAATTGGCTGAAAAGTAATGGCTGAAATGCAGATTGGGATGGGGATGGCTATGAGCCATTGCTAACAGAAATTTCTAAAAGGCAGATTCAGCGCATTCGCTTAAGTTCTCAAATAATAATATATTTTAAAATGGAGTACAATGATTTGGGATGGGGTTTTCTTCCCGCCCCACTGAATTTTTCATCTTAAAAACAAAAAAACACCTATGTCTAAATCTATTAAGCCACATAACCGTAGTACAGTAGGGCTTATTTGACTTATCCAGGATATGCTCTACTGAATACACAGGTTGAGAGCACTACTAGATTAATCCAGAGGGTTTACACTACTTACACTGAATTTTTTTTTAATGTCATTCATTTCGTTGTTTGCATAATGATTGAGTTTTGAGGATTTTGTTGTTGTCATCTTTTTTTTTCTTAACACATTCATAAAATCCCTGTGCCGCACTGCATATTAATGGTGCTGAGTGATGCAGAGTATATATTAACATGAGGTCAGATTCTCATAGCCCTTTCATGACATATATGAATCCATGATTTGCATGTATCTTTTGATATACCATTCACTTTATTAAATACCTGCTATGTCCAAGCCCTGTGCTTTATGTAGATATCCCCTTTGATCCTCTTTGCAATTATTTACCCACACTGTAGGAGGAGGAAGGAACTGAGACTCAGATGGTTAAGTGATTTCCCTAAGAATTCAAAACTTAGTGTATTTTGCTGGTTAAACTCGAAAGAACTATTTTGCGTTTTAGACATGAGAGACTTGTATCCTAGAACTGGAAGACATGTTACCAATCCTCTGTTTTAGACCAGTGGCTTACAGACCTACCCAGGGAGTTATATCAGAAACTACCATGGTCATAAGCCAGCACGCAGCAGGCTTTGGGAGACAGGCTCACTCCCACATGAGCCAAAGCTACCTTCACTTGTGTTATGTATTGTGTTTCTCCATAAGATTTTGTTTGAGGAAAAATTCTATATCCATATTGTTATAAGATTTATATAAGGGAACATTTGAAAACAGACTTTACCCCAGAGATTCATTCATGTTCGAGGGGCCCAGCTTGTGTATTTTTAAAAATCTTCCAAATGATTCTGTTGATCAGCCAGATCTGCAAACCGTAGATCTAGACAGACACCTTCATTTTATATATAAGGTTAATACTGCAAAAGAGATATGATGTCTGCCAAGAGGCCTTCATTACCAGAATTAGAACTCAAGTTGCCTACCTCCGTCCCAGTTCATGTCTTTTTTAAGTTCATAATTTTCATTAATGACTTGTGTGGCTAATATGAATTTTCCTTTTTTTTTCTTTTTGTTTCTATATGTAACTCATACCATTTTAATCATACAATCAAAATCTATCTAAATATATTTTCTTAAAATGTCACACAAGTCTAAAAATGTTCACTTTGGGAGTTCCCATTGTGGCTCAGTGGAAATGAATCCGACTGGTATCCATGAGGTTGCAAGTTTGATCCCTGGCCTCACTCAGTGGGTTAAAGGATCTGGAATTGCCATGAGCTGTGGTGTAGGTTGCAGATGCAGCTGAGATCTGGCATGGCTGTAGCTGTGGTATAGACCAGGAGCTGCAACTCCAGTTTAACCCTTAGCCTAGGAAGTTCACATTGCTGCAAATGTGGTCCTAAAAAGGAAAAAACAAAACAACAACAACAAAAAAAAAACTCACTTTAAAGTAGATGTTAGTTAAGAATTAAGTTTATTTTTATTAGGCTGTTGATGAAAATACAACATTATATGATACACATATTTTTTTCTTTCATAATGCCTGGGTTTAAAAATAAATGAAATTTTACTCTCATATTCTCTGTATTGATATAAGATCACTTTAGATTTAACATCAAATTTAAAATGAATTTAATTCCTTCTCTACCTAAAGAAAATGCATGTCTGACATTTGTTTCCATCCTTTTCCTTAGTTCACAAACCCAAAGTATATATGAATGACTATCCTTGTATTTACAAAATGAATTAAAGAATTGTTTTTTTTAATTGCTATATGGACATTCTACAAAACAATGACATGTATTCTTCAAAATTGTCAAGTTTAAGTAATGCAAAGAAAGGCTAAAAACTCTCCAGGTTAAAGGAGAGTATAGAGACCTGAAAATTAAATGCAATGTGTGATTCCTGGACTGGGTCCTAGACTAGAGGACAAAAAAAAATTAGGATAGTTGTTAAATTTGAAATTATTACATAATAGTTTTATACCTGTGTTAATTTTTTTTATTTTGATAACTGTGCTGTGATCATCTAAAAGAAGATATTTATTAAAAAGTGTACACTGACATATTTACGAGTAAAAGTCTTGGTATTTCTAATTTACTCTCAAATGATTCAAAAATAGTTACATACACACAGAATGGTAAAGCAAATGGGGCAAAATGTAAACAGTTGATGAATCTACCTAAAGTGGAATTCTTTGTGCTATCTTGCAACTTTTCCCTAAGTTTGAAATTAGATCAAAATCAAAAGTTACCCCCCAAAAATGCCCTGTATGAGAGAATTTCATGTAGAACTAGTTCACTTGATTACTGTCTCAAACATTTGCCTACTTTCAAGCATCTAACTAACGTTTTTAAAAATCTGAGTGGGTGTGATGTGGAGTAACATTTTTCTCCTGAGTCATTTACTTTGTAGTGACATATTTCTTATTCCCAAGTATTAAATTCTAGATTCCCATTTTGAAACACAAAGATATATTTACCAAAAATATGATTGACTTGAGTAGCAGTATCATCAGTCGTTTCCTTTCTAACTGGGTTGGTGTGGAGGAGACATCTGCTGTTTTTTACTGCTCCATTTTGCTAGTTCTGATATTGCCAAAACGTCCGGTCATACTTTGTTGTTATTTATGGTTGCATGGATTTTGGTGTTGGCATATATCCTTCTTGGCTCATTTGGAAACATTTTGACTTTTTGTTTTGATAACCAGAACAGTCTTTATTGGTAGAGCTCTTCTACAAAGTAGTGGTAGCCATCAGAAACTATTTTCACAACGTTAATTTTGACAGTGTGTTTTACCAGCATCAAAATGACCCAGGCTCTGAAAACATTCAGTCAGGCACCATGCTAGGCACTGGGATACAGTGATGAATTAGAGAGAAGTTCCACGGAGTCTGCTGCCCCCTTGTAAGAATCCTAGTGACTGCTCTGTCATCAGGGGAAGTCAGGAAACCAAAAAGATAAATATTTATACAGGTGAAATACTTGGACAAGTGTGGGCAGTGACGAAATAACATATTTAAAATCTTAAACTGTTGTGTTGAAGGACGTGGCAGTCGTATATCACTCCCTTAGTTGTCTAAGTTTAGTGACATTATTACAGTACAGATTGAAAGTGTCCCCAATTTAAACCAGAGAATCAGTGCTACCTATTCAGGGTTCTAATAATGCGATGTATTGGGTTTGTTATACCAAGCCTTTGAATAGTGCTTCTGTTCTCTAGCTTCTTCTGCTGTGCAATTCTCGAACTCCATCTATCCCCTTGTGTAACAGGGTTGGTCTTTTGTCTTTCAGATGTACTGTGCATGGATGTGCCATATTGTCTTTGCTCTCACATTTACACACTGCTTCAGGCACAGTATTTTGGGTATTCTACTCTATTTTGTAGTATCTGGAGGTGACTCTGCTTAAGGAGGAACTTTACAGGGAAGGAACTTTTACTCTTATACCACTCCTCTTTCATTTTTTTGACTCAGTGCTAAGTAGGAGGAAGATTCTGAGAATACTGAAATATTTCAAAGAAATATATAATAAGACTATAAGGAAAACTATAGAACTACACCAGAAATGTTTTTAAATATTCTAAGAAAGATTTAATACAGTAAAACCTTGGCAATTAGAACTTACAAAGAATGAATCATTCCAGATAGCTGAGGGTTTATCCACTGGAATATCAACATTTTAAAATCTCCTCAAAGTACTAATACCTCACTTTCTGTAGTATTCGGTGTATAGCTTAACCTTGTAGTTATAGATGATTCACATCATTGTGAAAACTGCTCATTGGATTTACACTGTGATCACAGCTGTGTCAAAGGTATGTACAACTGCAGCAAAGATTGGCAGACAAATCATAACAATGAGAACATTTTTTAAGGTTAGTAGTATTATGAGGTGAAAGCTTTTTTCAAAACAGTTTTAAACTATGACACAGTGATTCAGGGGGTGTTTTTTTAGGACTTCTATTTGGTTATTTTAAGAGTTGATAGTATATTTGTTAGGTCTCTATTTGGGGCATTCTTTGAGCAATTCTCTGTAGTGTTTTTGTGTATCCTGTCATTGTCAGTCTCTTGACTGTCACCTCCCAGGACTGTGCGGCCTCCAACAGAAAGTTTAAATATTTCTTTAAAAGGGTCTCTTGGAGTTCCCATTGTGGCTCAGTGGTTAAGGAATCTGACTAGGAACCATGAGGTTGCAGGTTCAATCCCTGGCCTTGCTCAGTGGGTTAAGGATTCAGCGTTGCCATGAGCTGTGGTGTAGGTTGCAGACGCTCGGATCCCGCGTTGCTGTGGCTCTAGCGTAGGCTGGCGGCTACAGCTCTGATTAGACCCCTAGCCTGGGAACCTCCATATGCCATGAGAGTAGCCCAAGAAAATGGCAAAAAGACAAAAATAAATAAATTAATTAATTTTTAAAAAAAGGGTCTCTTGTTTCAGGTGCCAGCCAAGCCATTATCACCATACATCATCAGACCATGATGCCTAGATTTTAGAACAGTAGGGATGCAAAAATCATTGTGAACAGAGCAGAAAAAGAAAAGCAGGGTATTTCCCCCTTATATAGTTCTATGAATTCCCAGTTTCCTTGTTGTCTTCTGTGTCCAGGAAGCTGAGCGATTTAGATGTTGTATATTGAAGAGAGACAAACTAAGAATTACGCTATAGGAGTGACACAAAGTTTTTTGAAGGTTCTGTGTTTTATTTATTTATTTGTTTTTAAAAAGGGTTTGGTTTTTCTTTCTTTGTTTTTCTGTAACAACCAAGGGTGCTTCTGTTTACTTGAAAGGTGCCATATATCATACCAAAATTAAAAGACAATTGAATTTGTAATAAAATTTGGTAAGAAAAAAGTGAGAATTACAGCAACTGTTTAATTAGCGAATGGGTGGTAACAAAGTCATTCAGGTTTCATGACTCTCAGACAGAAATCCCTGAGTCAGACTCTTAGTTCCTTCTCATTAAAACTTTAACTCTTATCCTAATAGTGTCTCTAAAATTTTGATGCAGAGTTGAACAACTTTACTGAAAATTAACTCACAGCTTCCATCTGTTAAACATCTTCCTAAGCACTATCTTATTCTTAATGAATCCTGGTCACGTTTCTATTTTGTATGTTTTAAATATGTATTGACCTACTTCATACACTTGTCATTTTTAATAGCCATACAGTACAGTTTTTAATGTGTAACTAAAATAAATTTTGGTCAGTGGGTACAATGGGCTGTTTTCTCCACTATGGTTTCATTAACGTCAATCTTAGGTAAGCACAGTAATTAAGAAAGAATGAATACTTTCACATATAGCAACAGAATTTTTATCAGAATTCATTGTAACCCTCAGGTTTCTGTTTTGGGTGATACATATTGCAACATTTCAACTTTCTCCATGTCCACATTTCCTGCTCAGGAAACAGACCAGGTTTAACCTGTTAAAGCTATAAAGTCCAGTTAATTCACGAAGGATTCTCAAAGGCAGCAGATTTTTTTCTTCAGCTGTTTTGACTCATCGATTATTGTTGGATTTCTTTCTTGGAATAGATGGGGAAAGAAAGAATCAAGTGATGATTCATGGAATTGAGCCAATGTTGGAAACACCTTTGCAGTGGCTGAGTGAACATCTGAGCTACCCGGATAATTTTCTTCATATTAGTATCATCCCGCAACCAACAGATTGAAGGATCAACCATTTGCTTGAACGGAATCACCCTTAAACAGGATTTACCAGAGCATGTCACCCTTCTGCTTCAGTCAGGTTTGGTGGAGGCACCCTGACCGGAAACACTGCTGCAAGCCTAACAGGAAAGAGATTCCATGTCAGATAAGGGTACTTGGGCTGGTCTTACTCTGCATTACCACTGCTTTCCTCCACTGCCGTCATTCAACTTCAGCTGCGACATGAAAGACTTTACAGGACTACTGCAAGTCTTCTGTTTTCTTGTAAAATATAATGAAGCCCAAACCTTTGGCCTAAGAAGAAAATGGAAATATGTGCCACTCGATTTGTATTTCTGATTAACAAATAAACAGGGGTATTTCCTGAGGTGACCATGGTTGAACTTTAGCTCAAGGGAGTGGAAACATTGGTTTAATTTTCAAGAGAATTAGACTTAAGAAAGTAAAAGAGAAATTCTGTTATCAATAACTTCAGTAATTTTTTGTAAAAGATCAAATTACAGTAAACCCATCTTTCCTTAATGAAAATTTCCTATGTTTACAGTCTGTCTATTGGTATGCAATCTTGTAACTTTGATAATGAACAGTGAGAGATTTTTAAATAAAGCCTCTAAATACGTTTGTCATTTAATAACATACACTTTTGTCACTTTTCCGGTACTTTCTGACTCACATACAGTAGTTCACTGTTTTTACTCTGTGTTACCCTTCAGACTGGTCATCGTTGGCGTGGAATGGATGTAGGGCATAGGATAACTTGTCTCAGGAGCTGCCATAGAATTTCTTGCTGCCGATTTTTAAATGTTTCCTTTAAACTAAAAGTAAAAATAATGTTACCATTTCACTTTACTGTTTTATCACTGTAAATCTGTCAGATCATAGTCTCTTAAGCATCTGTATAATTTTGCATTTTTGGAAAAGCCCATTCCTTTTCAAGCTAGTGTTTTCCATTGGCCTCAGGTCTAATATTTCACCGTGGTCCCTGGTAGCCAGTCTTTGACATCTAAAGATGACCCATCTCCAGACTGCAGTAGCTTTTCCTTAACTTTACCAAAAATATTCAGTGGTTACTGGAGTTCTTATTCAAATGAGGAAATTTTTGCTGCACTTTATTACCACATTGCTGGGATTCTACCAGCTGAACATGCTTGTGCATTACACTTTGTCTCTTGTGAGCTAGCTTGCTGTCTATATCCCTACTGAATGTCGTCCCATTTGAATATGCTGAAAGACAGTATCATACAATAGTGGTTTTAGATTCCAAAATAAAAATGAATGTTTTCCTCATAAAAAAATTGTATGAATGTTAAAGTGAGATCCCACTAGTGCTTACTGCTTCCTTTTTCCTTTTGCGATTTTCATTAATTAGTAGCAGACTTATTCACAGAATGAGATAAAGGTAGTCAAAGATCAAATATTCTGGAATGGAAAGTATAAGTCTCAATCAAAAAGAAAAACATAGGGTACCAATGTGATCAGAGAAAAAAGTAATATTTGAGTTACTCAAGGATTAAAAAAAAACCCACTGACTTGTATTTTTTCAAAAGAGGTTGTTCTGAATATGATTGTTCACATTAAAAGTGTTTATTCATCTATTCAGTTTGGGGATTTTCCCCCTTGATGTTTTGACAGACTGAAGTGAGCTTCAGTGAGCAAAAAGGATCAAAATGCCAGGAGTACTAAGCTGTGACAAAGATAAGCATGGTAAGAGCAGTAAGCCATAGTTGTTTTCCACAGACAAGGCCAATATAAGGTGTCTAAAGTGAACTCAAGGGAGCTACTGATCTACACTTCCAGATTTGAAAGTAGATTTTACCAAGGCATTGCCCATTTTTACTTGTTCATTATTACACCAGCATCATAACTGTATTACTCTACTCTAGTCCCAGGTAAGTCAACCCTCCAATACCCAGAGAAAGAATAAAAACAGAAATTAAATGCTGGCTTAAATATCTATTTTTGTTTCTTTTTATTTGAATATTTAAATTTTATGGTTTATTAAAAAATTAAATTAATTTTGTGTCTGTCTTTATTTCTGGACATTAGAAATGAAATTTATATAAAGTTACCTGTTGGAGAAATCATTACAGTTTCCTTTTTCTAATACATGTCATTTATAAAAGTTTCTCAAAGAAATAAATGATAGGAGGAATAAAGGAGACTATATGAAAGAAACCTAGAGAGGGCCACAAATTTCAATATGCCTGTTTAACTCATCCTCAGTAGCGACCCTCCTAAAAAAATATGTTCTGAAGTTATTGACGTTGTTTGACTAGGAAGAAATAAATTCAGCCTAAATAAAGTAAATCATTGTTTGTCCTTCATAATGTTGGTTTTCATTCGAATGACCTAAGTTCTGACCATGGGTAGAGTGTATTGATAAGGACCTTATGTATCTGGAAACCCAGAATGCCTGTTCATAGTTCAGATTGACCTACCAATCTTTATAGCATGGTGATGTTTAGAACATATTCCAATTTTCAGAAATTTGGTTTATGTGGGTCATGTGAAAGAATGACAGTCTCACGTATTATTTATCATACTGCTGATATTTATGTCTGAGGTAAGTTGAGATTCATTTTAGATGTGCCAGCACAGTTGAAATAGGATTTTGGGGTATGGTAGGAAAAAATCAAGTATGACAGTTCCATCCATAGTCAATCACTAGGATGGAATCAGTCAAAATACTTACCTGACTTCATCCACTTAAGTGTTTTCTAAATATAATCATCTCTTGGTCTGGAAGTATTAAAAGTTACCCACAGGGTAATTGGAGAGAAGAGAGTCATACCTCTTTTCCAGTAATTTGAGATTAAATGATACTTTGTAATAATAAACATTCCTTTATCATGTTGACAAAAGAATCCTTTAAATTCTCTCAAACGCGAATTACAGATTTGATTCTTCATACTTACCAGCAAATGTAACACTACTGTGGAATCTAGTAGTCATGATTTAGGAAGCATAGAGTGAAAAAGGACTCAATTTTTAGATTCTTTGGGGGTTTCTTAAGTATTACAATACTTCATGACTTCTGTTACCTGACAATGTGTTGGAATGATCACCAGTGACTTAAAGACAAATCTGAAGATTTGGAAATGTCAGGATGTTTTGACATAGCAGTTGATTCTTCTGAAAGTGATTAATTTAGCTTTCCCTCTATAGCTTCCCTACCCCCACACCACAAGAATAAAGCACAGCCAGGCTTTTTCCTCTTTGCTTTCCATGGTTCTTAGTGGAATGTCTTACACATTAGTTGGTGCTTTGCAGCAATGTAAAAAAAAAAAAAAAAAGGAAAAAAAACTAACAGGATTATTTAATGACACCTTAAAATCAGTGTTCTATTTTCCAGTTAAAAATATCAACTGTAAAAATAGGAAGGTGCTTGTGTTTAGAAATCAGTAGACAAAGTGCATTCGGCTCAGGTTTGCAGTACTGCTGAAGTCTTGCTTACTCAAATCGGCTACTTTCAGTAGGAACCACTGTGGATCAGATCCTTGCGTCAGTCCACATTCATTTGAGTTGTAGCATAGACCACAGCACAGATCCGTTTCAACATCACTCTAATTTAAGCAGCCCCCAAGTTGGAGCTATTCTCATCAAGCATCTGGAGGCATTTATTAATTCTGGCCTTTTCATAAATGAGTAGTTTGTGTCTTGCTTTTGCCTCTAGACTTTGCTTCTGAAAATGTAATACATTTTTAGCAAAGGAAATGTGTCAGATCTGTGAGCAAGGTTATTCACACTGGAGAAGACTTTTAGAACTATGTTCATGAAAAGCTTTAAGAGAAGTATTTGGCTTTCAGTCTTTTATGTTGAGGGGAAGAGGTATCTGCTTCACATATTACTTAGAAAACACCGATTCACTTTTCCTTCACAGCATGTACTGTGGTTTTTAAAAATACTTGTATGGTATTTGTTTCCCACACTGGAAACACTCCATAATAGCAGAGAGCAGGTCTGTTTGGCTCAGGATTGTATTCTTGGGAACAAGCCCTGTGCCTGGAACATAGTGAACTGTACTACATACTTGCTGAATAAAAGGTTGGGAAAGCCTGGGCTGTGTAGGAGATCTCCCTCTTAGAGTCCAAAGTACATTAATGTATTAAAGGCTTTGAGACGTTCTAAGGTTAAGGAACCTATTCGATCCAGCAGTTCCCAAACTTTCTTGATTATAGGGTTTTCCCCTCAAGTCCTATGTCATATTGAACTATAGTTTGGGACAGGCTACATTATGTATTAGATTCTAATGACCTAGAGTTTAGAGTATAAGTTATGCCCCTCCTTCTCTGACAGCTCCAACTGTTTGAAAGTAGCCATTACACTTCTCACTCCAACAAAGCATCTTGAGCCTGATCATTCCACCCTCTAGCTATGTCCCATTTTTGTTAGTGTTATTCTTGAAACTCATTCACCAAGTGTATGGTGATTATCTAATACATGCCAGCCTATGTGCAAGAAATGCAGTATATTAGAATTTGTCATGCTAATACTGGTAGGTGGTCCGGCAGCTCAGCAGTGCTGTAATTTGACAGCATATTCAGAGTAAGATTAGTAAAAGGGCTGGGAACCACAAGATCTCTTTACAAAATTTTCATCCGGATATAAAAACTAAGGCAAATGGTTAATCCTTGGATATGAGAGTAAGCAGGAATTGGATGAATAATTGCTCTCAGGGAGCCACTATAAATGTAGCTCAAAGAGCCATGGAGTTATAACATGGCATTCTAGGAAAATGATCACTAGAGCCCCAAATGGAGAGGCCAAGCAGAGAGGCTGGCTTCACAGATGGGTAGTTTTTTTCTGGCATTGGCCTACGTGGCAGGCATTTCTGACCTCTAGGGGGATACTGTACTTGTTTGGAATGGGGCGACCTTCTCTTGTGTTGCCTAGTGCACATTTTCCAAATAGCAAGTCATGTTGCTGAAAGCTTAAGTCTGTAACTTGGGTGTTGATAGTCTTGTTACTCAGAACTGTTGGGTCTTAGCTTTTCTTTAACAGAGACAGTGGGGTGTTCCTGTTGTGGCTCAGTGGTTAACAAATCTGACTAGCATCCATGAGGACGCAGGTTCGATCCCTGGCCTATGCTCAATGGGTTGAGGATCTGGCATTGCCGTGAGCTATGGTGTAGGTTGCAGATGCGGCTCAGATCCCGCTTTGCTGTGGCAAAGGCCAGCAGCTGCAGCTCCGATTCGACCCCTATCCCGGGAACGGGAACCTCCATATACTTCAGGAGTGGCCCTAAAAAGCCAAAAACAAAAACAAACAAAAAGCAGTAACTCAGTAACCTATTACCTGTATCTGTTTCATTGTGTGCAAGCCTAGGAGAAATTGCATGCCCTGACTACTATTCTTTTTCTGGGTGGGCCATCTCCACCATGCCTTCCTTAAGAATATTGTCATTTCTGGAGTTCCCATTGTGGCGCAGTGGTTAACGAATCCGACTAGGAACCATGAGGTTGCGGGTTCGATCCCTGGCCTTGCTCAGTGGGTTAAGGATCCGGCATTGCCGTGAGCTGTGGTGTGGGTTGCAGACGTGGCTCGGATCCCGCGTTGCTGTGGCTGTGGGTAGGCTGGTGACTACAGCTCCGATTCGGCCCCTAGCCTGGGAACCTCCATATGCCGTGGGAAGCGGTCCTCGAAAAGGCAAAAAGACCAAAAAAAAAGAATATTGTCATTCCTAGTGCCCATATTTCTGTAGATCGTTTTGTCATAGTTTTGAAGTTAATTATCATGTAATATGAAATGTCAACTTATCCTGGAATCTCTGATACTAATATTCAAGTGTGACAGAGAATGTTCCTGGCGATTCTGATGATGTGTGAAGACAGCAACTGAAGCCAGCTCTAAATAAGGGAGAACCAGGTTGGGGCAGGGCTTGGGGAGGAATATATCTAAGCAAATCAGGTAAAAAGCTAAGTTACTTTTGAGTTATACCATGCATGAAACATTCAAGTAAAAAAAAAAAAAGAAATTCCTGATAAGTTGTGATTAGCTAGAGTTCAACTCAAACTCAAATACGTGATGGACATCTTTCATTCTAGGCAGAACAAGGACCATGCATTAGTCTTGGAGCAGCGCTTAGGACACCTTAGTAAAAGCAACCCAATTTGCTAATTCCGTGTTTGGCATATTCTCCTAGATTTTATAGAAGTCTACATGATTTATCTATTCAAACATTTGTTGAGTAAGTAGAGAGAGGAGCGGATGTTTAGAGAGGAAGAATATATAATATGGTCTCTGGCCATGAGGAACCTCTGTAATTGGAGTGAGGACAAAAGTAACTACAACTTAATTGTTGGATATTGCAACAAGAAGGGTACGATAAACTACTATGAGAAAATGGAGCCGAGAAAATGATTTACTTTGAGCTAACTAGATGGTATCTTGCTTGACCTCTCAGAAGCATTTGACAGTTGATCACACCTTCATTCTTGAAACACTTTCTTCACTGGACACCACACCCTCTTGGTTTTCCTCCTACCCCAGCCCCTTTCTCGGTTTTCTTTGATGATTCTTTCTTTTCTTCTTGACTCCTCTTCTTGCAGTGCCTCAGGGCTCAGGCTTTGGTCGGCTTCTCTAGTTACACTCAAGATGTGAGCTCATCCTCTGTCTTTTAACACTGTACGTTTTCTCCAATATTAACTTCTATCGGTCCCAGACTCATACCCAACCACCTACTTGACATCTATCTTAGATGTCTAATAGTTAGAATTTTATTTAGTCAAAGAACTCTTGATTTTCTGCTCCCACCTGCACCTCTCTCACTTTTTCCGTCTTAATAAATGCTACCCAGCCCCAAAGCCTAGTATCTTTTATTCCTAACCTACTCATCCTTAATTCTTCCTTCACATCCACATCTAATCCATCAGCAAATCCTAATGAATCTAACCTTAAAATATATCCTGAATATATTTTTAACACTTCCACTGCTACCACCAAAGTCTAAGCATCCATCATCTCACCTGAACTTCTTAACAGTAGCCTCTCATCTGGGCTCTCCTTCTTAAAACATGACATCAAGGCAGTTATTTGTTTGAAACATTCTAGTGTCTTCCCATGTCTTCCCATGCCACTCAAAATAGATATAAAATTCTTTTTTTTTTTTTTTTTTGGTCTTTTTGCCTTTTCTTGGGCCGCTCCCGTGGCATATGGAGGTTCCCAGGCTAGGGGTCTAATCAGAGCTGTAGCTGCCAGCCTATGCCAGAGAAACAGCAACTCAGGATCCAAGCCGTGTCTGCGACCTACACCACAGCTCATGGCAACGCCAGATCATTAACCCACTGAGCAAGGGCAGGGATCGAACCCACAACCTCATGGTTCCTAGTCAGATTCGTTAACCACTGCGCCACGATGGGAACTCTGATCTAAAATTCTTACCAAGTTCTGCTTGATATGGTACCTGCTTCTGACCTCATCACTCTGCCTCATCCACCTTATTGTGTCCACACTGGCCTGCTTCCCCACCTTGACCTTGAACACTACTAGATCATTCATTCTCCCTCCAGGGACTCTGCACTATACTTGGCTCTATAGCCAACATTTATTGAGTGTTTACTACAATGTCCTAGGCACTCTTCTAAGTGCTTTTCAAGTATTAACTCATTTGATTTCAGAGCTCTATGATATAGTTACTAATATTATCCCCATGGAGAAACTGAAGCATGGGACAATTAAGTAAC
This sequence comes from Sus scrofa, assembly GCF_054392235.1. NCBI lineage: Eukaryota > Metazoa > Chordata > Mammalia > Artiodactyla > Suidae > Sus > Sus scrofa. The sequence continues at coordinate 72,567,420 of NC_139383.1, read as the reverse complement.
TCTACTGGTATTGTGAGGTGGGTGATAGAGCCGGGATTTAAGCCTAGGCAGAACCGGCCAAGTACACATTCTCGCCCACTTCCTGCAGTTGCCTTGCTTACTTTTGGTTGCGCAACAGAATGTAAAGGCAGAGACCTTCCTCTCTTCAGCCTCAAACCTCCAACAGTGCCTGACACATTGCAGTTTCTATAACTTATAACTTCTATGTGTAGGTTAGGAAAAGCTCCATTGCAGAAAGCTTTAGGCTGGAGCTTCAAGAGGGGGAAATTCTTCCAAGAAGTTGGGAAGAGAGGGAAGGAAAGCAGGTGACAGCCAGATAGAACTGTATGAGTAAAAACTCAGAGAAAAGGTTGTCCGGTTGGACTGGAACCTAAGTCACTTACCAGAGAGGAAAAATAAGACAGGAAAGATATATTCTGTTCTGACAAGATTATAAAAAGCCTGAGTACCAGGCTAAGGAGATGAAATTTTATTTGCTGTGCAATAAGAGCCACTGAATATTTTTAGTAGTTAGGTCATATGTTCAGAGCAACCTTTAGAGATGATGATTCTGGTAGCATCTTGCAGCAATGGAATTCCATCCATGTCTGCCCCTTTGGTTCCTTGCTCCATCTGGCAGCCAGAAAGATCACTGAAAGCTTCAGCTTAGGTCCTGTGATACTGTGATTTATAATAAGAAATATATGTTTGGTCTTTGTCCTTTTTCTGGCCCAGAGCTTCTAAAACTGGGCATACCCTAGTGCTAAGAGCAATCAAATATCTTCTAAGTTATTGATGACTTTTGCACCACACCTAATGATGGGGGCTAGTTGCCCGGAGAACCAACCATGTGATTAGAGATTCCAAACTTTCAGTCCTGCCCCCCTGACCTCCAGGGAATGGGGGGAGAGGCTGGAGGTTGAATCATTCACCATGACCAGTGGCTTAATCAGTCATGCCCAGGTAATGAAGCCTCCATAAAACCCCCAAAAGACAGGGTTCCAAGAGCCTCCTGGTGGGTAAATTGATGGACAGTTAGGAAGAGTGGCATCCTTTCTCACATACCTTACCCTGCGCACCCCTTTTATCTGGCTTCTCCTTTTATGATAAACTGGTACTCTAGAAAAGAAAATATTCCTATGAGTTTTGTGAGCTGTTGTAGCAAAGTGAATGAAAAGAAGAGGGATTCATGGGAACCCCTGATCTACAGCTGGCAGGTCAGAAACACAGGCAGTGATCTGGGCTTGCAGTGGGCATCCGAAGTGTGGCAGGGGAGAAGGAGGCAGTTGTGAGGGACTAAACCCTTACTCTGTGGAGACCGATGCCATCGCCAGGTGGAGAATGTCAGGATGGAATTGTAGGACACTCACTGGTATCCAGGAAACTGCTTATTGGGGGTGTGAGGAACACCCTTCCCTCCAAGGCTGACCTTGGTATGGAACCATTTTAGGTTCATTTTCTCCTTTGCTTGAAATCTTTAAATGGCTTCCGGTTGTCTTTATGGTACTCCAAAATTCTTACCACGTACAGGCTTTCTAAGATCTGGCTTTACCCTCACTAGATTTATTCCCCTAAACTCTTCCTCTTCTCAGTGATCTCAACCATATTAACCCCTCTCAGATTCTCAAAAGCATGAAGCTCCCTCCTATTACAAACTCTTACCTCGATGGTTCCTTCTCCCTGGAATGTCCTCTGCTGCCATCCCCTTTTGCTTGCTAGTTCCTACTCTTCCTTTCTCTCAGCTCCTCAGGACTTTCCTCTCCAGCTGCCCAATCCCTCCCTGGTAGGGTTGCCAGAGGTAGCAAATTAAAATACAAGGTCCCCAGTTAAAGTTGAATTTCAGATTATTTCAAACAAGATTTTTTTTTTTTTAGTATAAGTATATCCCATGCAATATTTGTGGCATACTTATACTTTTTAAAATTTCACCTTTTATCCGAAATTCAACTTTTTCTTTTTAATGGTCGCATCTGCAGCATATGGAAGTTCTGAGGCCAGAGGCTGAATTCAAGCCACAGGTGTGACTCATGCTGCAGCTGTGGCAGCACCGGATCCTTTAACCACTATGCCAGGCCAAGAATCAAACCCACACTTCCCAAGCGACCTGGGCGCTGCAGTTGGATTCTTAAGCTATGCACCACAGCAGGAACTCCTGAAATTCAACTTTAACTGGACATCTTGAATTTTATCTGGAAATCCTACTTCCCAACTAGTTTTGGTTATTCCTTCCCCTAGCTCACTCTTTGCTTTTCTTCAGTATTTATCTCACTTGTATTAATTAATTGCTCCAGATCTGTGGTACCTGATAGGCCATAAGGTCCATGAGAGCAGGGGTAGGTCTTTGTTTACTAATGCCTAGCACAGTGCAATAGCATGTCATAGGCCCTCAAATATTGAATGAAAACAATTTAAGGCTATTGGGGTTCTAGAGAGAGGCCAGGGCTGATGACGCTGTCTGGAAAGTTTTTTTCACAGAGGAAATCTTTGAAGCAGGAGGGTTTGGAGGGAATAACACAGCAAAGGTATAGAGTAGAAAAAGAGAAGACCTTGGGTTAAGTGGAGGGGAAGGCCCGTGCTTGGGTGGCACAAAGAGGAAGAAGAGCAGATGCCAGAAACAGTGGTGCTAGAGAAAGATTCATAAACTGCAGAGGGATCCAGGGAAGTAACAGGGACCAGGCCTTCAGATTTGGCAAGTTAATACTTGGGATGTTCGAGAGAACTGATTCGGATCTGATAGTTGGCAGGCTGCATGCAGACTACTCTTGAGAAATTTAGTGAAGGGGGAAAAAAGGTTATAGCCGAGCTGTTGGCTTGATAGAAAGAATGTGTGTGTGTTTTCTGCATAAGGAAGGCCTCAGTGTGTTCACTGGTGAAAGGGTGAAGGAGAGGGTGGTCCTCCTGCAGGAGGGGGTGATGGATGGTCTAGGAACTAGTGGAGGGGATGGACTTTCACAAGTAAGAGGAGGAGGATGGGAACAGTGATTATTAATTATAGTTATTTCTGATAAGTGCGACTCTGGTCTCAAAAAAAAGTCACATTGTCCTTATTACTAAAGATTATATCCAGTGTTCATGAAAGGGTATAACCTTAATATGAACATCATTAAGATTTCTTAACCCAACAGCTTCTCAAACTTTAACAAGCATGGGAATCACTCCCTGTTTAAATGCAGATTTTGAAGAGTAGGTGGGTCAGGGCCTGCAAGTCTTCATTTCCAGCAAACACCCACGGGATGCTGTTGTTCCTTTCTTAGACACTCCGTCCTTGCTTCCCTGAGGGTGGTTGTGGTTTGTAATGGCAGCTGAATGTAAAATTTTTTGTCTTTTTTTTTTTTAGGGCTGCACCTGTGGTATATCGTATGGGAGTTCCAGGCTAGGGTTCAAATCGGAGCTGCAGCTGCTGGCCTACGCCACAGCCATAGCCACAGCAATGCCAAATCTGAGCTGTGCGTGACCCACACCACAGCTCGCGGCAATGCCAGATCCTTAACCCACTGAGTGAGGCCAGGGATTGAAGCCTCATCCTCATGGATACTAGCTGGGTTCATTACTGCTGAGCCACGATGGGAACTCCTGAATGTAAATGATTTACATTGGCTTAACCTTATAATGAAATTTATGCAAGAAATATTCAGCATCCTTTCTTCTGGCTAGCTGAAATAAGATTGAAATACATCTTCTCACAAATGTGTTCTAGTTTTAAATAACTCAAAATGCTTATGTGTACCTCAAACATTCATTTCCTCAGTACTAAGAAAAGGGTTACCTTCTGAATTTGAAATCATGTTGCTTTGGAATGTGAGAAAACAGAAAATTGCTTAAAAACAGAATGTGATCTTCATAAAATATTTACTATAGTGAATTGTTGAGCAGTTATTTTTTTGAGGGATCTATTGTTTGTTGATTCAAAGGGATTCTTAAATCTTTCCTGCAAATGTTTTTAGGATATTAGTATGATTTATCATTAATACTCTAGAGATACATTTTAAATGTTTACATTTAACAAAGTAATGCTTTTTAATAGAAAACTACAATAAGCACAAATGTGCTATTGTCAAAAATAACTATAGGACTTAACTTTTTAATTAATTCCTAGTTTTGAACCTATAAACTATGATGAATGTCTTCCTTTTTAATCCCATCATCATGCTTCTATCACTTCATGTAAAAATTTGAGATGATGTTAATATAATTATTTGAAATTACAGACTACCTGTTCATCACCTGCCATGTGACAGATCCTGCAGAAAGCAGAGGCTCAAAGATAATGATCAGAAAAAGATTATAGTAACCTGCAGGCAAAACTCAAAATTTTCTTCTATGATCATTTTTAAAAGGTTTTTTGGTGGGTTCCTGTTGTGGCTCAACAGGTTATTAACCCAACTAGTATCAGTGAGGATGTGTGTTCAATCCCTGGTCTCACTCAGTGGGTTAAGGATCCCACGTTGCCGTAGCTGTGGGGTAGGCCAGCAACTGCAGCTCTGATTCAGCCCCTAGCCTGGGAACTTTCATATGATATGCCACAGGTGTGGCCCCCCAAAAAAAGTTTTTATTCATTTGAAATACTTTAGGAGTTCCTCCTGTGGTGCAGCAGGTTAAGATCTGGCGTTGTCTCTGTGGCAGTGTGGGTTTGATCCTTGGCCTGGCATCTTTGGTTAAGGATCCAGCATTGCTGCAGTTGTGGCATAGGCCACAGCTGTGGCTTGGATTTGATCCCTGGCCTGGGAACTTCCATATGCTGCAGGTGTGGTCAAAAAGAAAAAAAAAAAAATAGAAATACTTTGTACATATGCAAAATTCAAAAGTTTCCAAGAGTGTACAGTGGAAATTTCTCTCTCCCCCCTGTGCCAACTCCATAGAACCCCCTCTGTTGATCAGTGTCTTGCGTCTATTTCAGACAGCAGCTTTACTTATGTTTTGGAGACTATTTCATGTTAATATATATAGTCTGCCTGATTTATTTATTTATTTATTTTTATTTATTTTTTGCTTCCTAGGGCTGCACCCACGGCATATGGAAGTTCCTAGGCTAGGGGTCGAATGGGAGCTACAGCCGCTGGCCTATGCCACAGCCACAGCAACTCGGGATCCAAGCCCCGGCTGCAACCTACACCACAGCTTACAGTAATGCCAGGTCCCCAACCCGCTGAGCAAGACCAGGGATCAAATCCACATCCTCCTGGATCCTAGTTGGGTTTGTTAACTGCTGAGCCATGAATGGAACTCCCAGTCTGCTCTATTCTTAATAGCTGCATAACTCAGTATGATTTTTCCATAATTTTCTCCAAATTTGAATTTTTCTTCATAAGCAAAGTTTTGCATAAGTGAATACATTGAGCATTTAGGACCATTAAGGAAGAATGTCAGTAAATGCCTACAAGGAAATTCAACATCCCTCTAAATTGTTTCCTTATATTGTAGAGGCTGTATCAAAAGGCTGAAGCCCCTGCTAATTCTATGCATTCTTACAGTGTTAGAAGACCCTGCTGGGTATAACAGGCCCCTAGAATAGAGAGGAGATTGCATTCATTCCTGGGTATCAGCAGTACTACCCATTAATATCATCAATGGGTTAAGAACCTGACGTAGTGTTCGTGATAAATAGGTTCACAATCCCTGGCCTTGCTCAGTGGGTTAAGGATCTGATGTTGCTGCAAGCTGTGGCATAGGTCACAAATTGGCTCAGATCCGGTGTCGCCATGGCTGTGGCATGCCAGCAGCTGCAGCTCCATTTCAACCCCTAGCCTGGGAACTTCAATATGCTGTGAGTATAGACGTGAAAAGACAAAAAAAAAAAAAAAACTTGCCGGCGCTTCTGTGCCTGTGGGTAAACATGAAGGCCATCCCAAACTGATGCAAATATCTACATGCCTCCCAAAAGACCTCTGATGATGCAAACACAGTCATCACCATGTACAAAATGCAAATCCAATAGGCACCTGGGAGACCTCACATGACAGTAGGGCTTCTGCAGTTCAAGAGGAGTTCCAGGAGGACTTTGTTTATCTAGTCTTTCATCAACTCAATATATATCTTTGAATGTTTGCTGTGTTCCAGGCACAGTTTTAACACTAGGGATATAATGATGAGAAGACAGACAAGGTACCTGCCTTCAGGGAGCTTACATTCCAGTGCAAAGTAGTTGGCTCCACCTCACCAAAGCCAACCAGTCCTTGTCTTCCTTCCTCATTCTGGTCATGGCTTTCTCTCATTTCCACCCCAACCCCACCCACCACCCCTCCCCTCTCTAGTCAACCTGCAGACCTGCATGCTTTGCTCAAGGTTTCACCACCCAGAATGCCTTGCCTTGTTTATGCATCTACTCATCTTCCATGTGTTTTAAGTGCCTAGCAGGATTTGAAGTACTTTGTGGGTGCTCTATAAAACCAAGCGAGTAAAGGCTGGCTCTTGGCATTAAGGCTGAACTTTTTTTAAAGTAAACTTTTAATTTTAGAACAGTTTTTCATTCAAAGAAAAGTTGCAAAAATAATGTATAGCATTTCCATAACCCCTCACCCATTTCCTCCTGTCCTTAGTACCTGACAATACAATGGTATATTTGTCACAATTAATGAGCTAATACTGCTACATAAGTATGAACTAAAGACCCCATTTTAGAAAGGGTGGGGGAAAAATGTAATTGTAATGTATACATGTAAGGATAACCTGACCCCCTTGCTGTACAGTGGGAAAATTAAAAAAAATATTTAAAAAAAAAGACCCCATTTTATCCAGATTTCCTTAGATTTTTGACTAATTTCCTTTTTTCTGTCCCAGGGTCTCATCTGAGAAGCCACACTGCCATGTCTCTTTAATCCCTCTGGTCTTTGATGGTTTCTGGTCTTGTTTTTTATGAAGTTTTGACAGATGTGAAGAGTTCTAGGTAGCTATTTGTAGAATGTCCCTCTAGTTGGGTTTGTCTGATGCTGTTGTCATGGTTACACCAGAGGGGAGATCATGGGTTATTAGAGGAAGCCCTCAGGGGTGAAGTGCTCTTCTCACATCATACCAGGGACACTCATATGAATGGACAGTGAAATCAGTCATGAACACCTGGCCAAGGTACCATTTGCTAGGTTTCCCCATGAAAGTTACCCCGTTCCCCTTTTACCTACCCTGCTGTTTGGAAGCAAGTACTTAGTGCAGGTGAGGGGTGAGGGGAGAATTAAGCCCCACCTCCTGGAGGGTAGTAGTTATAGATATCATTTAAATTCTTCTGTAAGGAAGAATTTATCTCTTCTCCCCCATTTATTTATTTAATCAACCACTTCAATCAGTCTGGAACACAGCAGACCTTCAATGTCTGTGTGTTAAATGAATAAATTATAGAGTGGTAGTAAAGATAGAGAGAAATGCAAGAGTCAAGACTTATTTGAAAAAGGCACATCGTAGTCGTGGCTTGGGTCTGTGGGTGTGGACAGGGAGAGGATGAGGGCCCTCCTTCCAGCCAGTGTGCCCCACGCCAGTGCTCACAAATGCTTTCTTCCTCTGCTGTTGAGCCACATTGGGTAGTTGCAGGATTCTTTTAACTGTGTAGACTGTATTTCTACCCCTGTGCTTAGTCATATTGGTCAGAAGTGGAAATAACAGAATTTTTCAAGAGAAACTGAGATTGAGTAGAATCACAAAAACCAGTTCTTATCACATATTTTCAGACCCACAGGACTTTATCATCTTGGATGCCAAATCTCTGAAACTCTGTGAGCATCAGTCACTAGCAAATAAAAGGTCCTCAGAGGGTGCCAGAATTTCTTGGAATTTCACATTGTGACGGGGAACAGAGGTAACCATGTGTTCCAAAGAGCTAATTGTGTTCCAAAGAACTTTCTCTCACCTGATTGGATGTTAGCTTAACAATAGCTTGACACTGCTTTTCTTGACAGCGCCGATGCCTGAGGTCTGCAGCTGGGTGCCTACTTGGCTGCTGGCTCCTTTAGCAGAGTGCAGCCACCTCCCGTCACTATGGAGGGACTAGGAAGAGCACAGGCCTAGAACAAGCCAACACAGAGCAGAAAACAGAAGGAGCCAGACCCCAGGAACAGAAAAATGTGAGTCCTCTCTGGAAAGTCTGGTATCAGAGATGGGCGTGCTCCAGAAATGCTGATTAATGTTGAAGGCTTGGTCCTTTCGGTCAAATGGGTTTTATGCTCTTGACTGAGAAACCAAAGCAACACTCAGATGTTACTGGGAGGGATGCCAGTGGTGTTTGCATTGGTTAAGAATTTTCATATGACAGAATAACAAACTCAAACTGGCTTAAGCAAACAAAGAGATTGCGTTAGCTTATGGCCTGAAAACTCCAGCGCACAGTCGAGAATTTACATCCTCCTCATGACACTGGCTCTGGGACTGTTTTGTTTGTCTCACTGCTTCTTCTGTGTGTCGGTTTCTCTTGGTGACACAAACAGCTGAGGGAATTTTGCACCTTGTATTCTCCAAGACACCATCTGGGAGAAGAGGGATTGTCCCCTCTGGTAACCCCACAGAGGACTGAGGAAGCCTTTCCCCAGAAGCCTTAGCAAACATTGTCCCCAGTCCCATTGTCCCAAATCGGCCATATGCCCACCCCTGGCCAGGCATGGGTACTCTGGCTTCAGCATGTCAGGGCCACCCCTGGGAGCTGGAGGCATCCAGCTGTTTGGGGGGGTGGTGCAGTTGTTCTTCAAGGCAAACTGCAGGTGCTGTGGCAGGAAAAGTGGGGAAGGGACACTAGGAAGGCAACCTAGGTGTGTTAACGACATCAACATCATTATTATTGTGATCAAGACCAGATTGTAGGTAATGCATCTATGGATAAGAAAACCTTTGTTCAGAACCCCAGCTCTGCCTGCTTCTAGGCAAGTGACTTAACCTCTTCAGGTCACAAGTTGCTTTATCTGAAAAGATGTGGATGCCAGTACCTCTGGGAAGGTCAAATTCATACATCTAAATATGTCATATATACATATCAAAATATATACGGTTACTTATTTGAAAAAATAAAAATAAAATATGAGGTGCTTTTTGTATTTCCTCAAAGTGCCAAATACAGTCAGTCCCATAGAAGCCAAGATTGAATCCAGGTTTCCGCCTGGCAGGATGGCAGATGGGAGGAAGGCTTCCCTGGCCACCAGGCGCCGGGCAAGTCCAGGCCCATCTCCTCTCTTCATCGCGAGAAAGAAGTTTCACTGGTTCAGAACCAAACTTAAGCAGCAGGTGTTCAGGGCTGGGGTGTTGAAGTTTCAGCTTTGATTTTTCTATGAAATCGTTCAGGTTATTAAAATGTCGGCCCTATTCTCTTGTTTAAAAACTGGTTTCATTTCTAATGACACAGCACCATCATGCCATTCCTTGATTTAGTCACAAGAACCAAAACTAATGTGTGGCTAGTTTCATGTCATTTTTATAGCAGTTAGTACAGAGAACAACAGGCTCTTGTAAAAACAGATGTATTTGCTATCTGTTTCTCTATCTGCTACCTCCCAGGCTCAGAACCCAATTTCTGAGATGGCGTGCTCCTCTGGTTTGGGCCTGTGGTGGAGGCTCTGGCAAGGACGAAAACCTGGCTCTTATTCTCAGTGGGAAACTTTTTCGAAAGAAAGAAGAATCCCATCTTCCAAACATTACAAGAATTGTAAAGAGACCATTCACTTCCTGAAGAAGAGTCCCTTGGCATTATTGTCTATTGTGAACACAGAGGAGGACTTTGGGTTTTTTTTAATTTATTGAAGTATAGTTTATTTGCATTGTTGTGTTAATTCCAGCTGTAAGCTAAGTGATTCAGTTATACATATATGTATGTGTATACACACACACACATACACACTTTTAATACATATGTATGAATGTATATATACACATACATATATTTGAATTTATGTATATAAATATAGAGACATTGAATACACACACACACACACACACACACACACTCTTTTTAAAAGGTATTATTTTCTGTTACGGTTTATCACAGGATGTTGAATACAGTTCCTTGTGCTATACAACAGAGGAGGGTTTTTTACTTGATGAGCCTCTGTAGACTTCTTCAAGGCCTTGTGGTATTAACATGAGAAAGTGACCATATATTTAGCATTTCTGGGAAAACATGGCCTTCATAATAATGCTAACACTCTCATAATGAGTCCACAACCAGTCTCCTCACGGAGGTTTGATCATCTCCAATGTCTCCACAAACAGGTTAGATAACAAATGTTTACAGATGAGGAACAGAGACCTTGAATTTTCCATGGCTTCAGAGAGTGTTATGGAATTCATTTAGAATCTGGGGCTAACTTCTGCCGGGTAATTGCTCGGTCTCTCCATGTCTGAGTTTCCTCACATATAAAATGTGAATAATAATAATAATAATACTGAATGCCTCATGAGTGGTGGTGAGGATTATGTAAACTAATGAATGTAAAGTGTTTAGAACAGCTCGTGGCACACAGTTTGCACTCAGTAGATGTTAGTCGTATTTATCACCACCTTCGCTATCCTTTTCTCTCAGTTGCAAGTTGAATGCCCTTGCCTCTTTGACTCACGCATATACAACCCACCCACCGGGTCTCCCCTCAACCTCAGTTACTTATTTCCTCTTGATCTCCAGTTGTCTCCCAACATCTGTCTCAGACTAAGGCAAGTCTTGCTTCCATGCTAGAAAGCTGGCCTCCCTAGGGCCATCTCAGCAACCTTTCCTTGTTGCTTTTTAATGCCGAATGTGACTCCTAGGGCACCAATATTTATTAAATGTTGAATATTGAATTGAATTATCATGTCAAGTAGATCCAACTCACCTAGAAGCACTGGATTGGGCAGTTATACCTCCTCCTCTTTACTCTGATTTGGAGCCTGGACTATGCTGCAGTCAAGCCCAGGTAAACTTCTTGGCCCAGTTTAAAACATTACATCCAGTTCCACCAACATCGTTTCACTTAATCTCTGCATTCAAAAAAAAAAAAAAAAAATCCACTAGGGAACACTGTCAAGAAAGCTTTTCTGTAGTTCATTTCTTTGGTTATCTTATTCCTTCTTTCTTTCAACTGATATTGCTGTGTTCATCTAAGCAATCCTAATAGTACTGCTGCTTTTTATTGCTTTGTGTATGTACATCTTTGGCCCTTCTCTCAGGTTGTGAATTTTCGGAGGCCTAAAGCCATTGCTTCTCTTTCCTTGTATCACCTGCAAGAACACAGGCAGATCTTGCAGGTGATGCAAGAGTTAACTCACAGAAGGGCTGTGACTGCATCTGTGGATCTCGTTTGTGTCCTCCCTCAGCTGATGCCCTCTTTCTTTTCTCCTGAGTGTCTCACAGCCCCTTTCTACCTGCATGAAATCAGGCCTTGAGCAAGCAGAGACATAGATTTCATTGTCAGGGCTGCTTTGAAGGTGTCATACCTGGGGCATCCTTGGACCAGGCCTCTGGCATCTTCTGTTGGTGTATGTGTTAGCAGATTACCTGCCATTTTCTCAAACAAATGATCACGTGTTTTCTCCACATCCCATTGTGTTTTCCTTGGTCTAATTTCTCTCCCACTCCCCACAGTCTCATCCTGCCTTTCCCTGATTCTTTTCCAGGCCCGTCCCATTTCCCGGCCTCTGCTCATGCTTCGGCCGTTACTCTTGCTCAATCCTTCTGCATGCCTCACTTTGGTTTCTGTTCCCCCTGTTCTTTTTCTTTCACTTTCCCCCGCCCACCAGTCCTTTTTAACAGTGTCATCATGACTTACAGTGTGGGAACATGGCACTCTCTGTCTCCCACATTACACAGCCGCCCCTGGCTTTCCTATGGCCAGCATTCCTTCCCTGAACCAATCCAGCAGGACAGAGGTTCCACCGTGGCCAGATGCCAGAGCCTAGCTCTCACCGTGACTCCTGCTTCCTGCCCACCTCCGGAAGCCAGGGCAGGGCCGAAGAGGGAGGCCACCCAGAAAGACCCCGAACCTCTTCTTGACTTCTGTTGGGATGTGTGAGCTGGGTGTGACCCCAAGACTCAGAGCAGCTTCGCTCTGTGAAAGCTCGAAACAGGGAGGGTTCTCTTAGAGGAATGGTCTGAGCTGCGGGAAGAGGTGGGGTAGCACATATGACTGAGACCAGAGAGGTTTCTGGTGCTGACATGACTTGGCCTCCTAATCCACAAAACTCAGCTGAAACACCGAAGCTAGTGAATAACAGGTTCCCAGTCATAAGCAGAAAACACTCTTCCCTTTTCCTTCCCTCAGGCTTCTATGTGCAGCCTTGTGCCATCTGTCCTCATATGAAGTTTGCAAAATTGTTCAAGTGGAGGATGGGTCTGGCATTTCTCGGCCATGCCTCCCTCCTAGAGGGTCGGCTGGGACAGCTGGAGCAAGCCGGTCTTCAAGAACGCGGGTGGGGCTGCTGGGAAGGGGGCCTTCGAGGACTCAGTTTCAGAGATCGAGAAACAGTCTTCTTATTTCAAAGATGCAAACTGAATTTGGTCAAACACTCTCCCTGTGCGGCAGCTGCGCTTTGAAGCTGTAGACCAGGGTGGAAATAGAGGCTCTTGTCTGAGAAAGGATAGGTTTCCGACTTACACTCTCTGCTGACCGTTCTATTTCCTGCTGCTTTGCTGCCTGGACCCTCTGCATGGGGGCGGGGGGCTACAGTGGCAGCCCAGTGAAAGTGAGTAACACCCTGAGCTGCACAGGCCTCTGCAGCACCTTTCTCCAGCCTGACCTCCACTTGCTGCCTTGCTGCCTTGCTGCCTTGCTACCTTGCTGCTGCTGCTGCTGCTGCTTCTGTATAAGCCAGGCTCTAGAGCGGGGCTGAACAGGCTGGTGGAAGAAAGGAGCGAGCCAAGTCTTAAGCCCAGAAAGGCCATGCAGACCTAATCCTTGTGCCCACAGTTACAGCCCACCATGGGTACATCTCACCCACGACACAGGCAGGAAAGCAGACACAGCTAAACTCAAGATGAACGTTAGTATTCAAAGATGTTTTAGGTTCACCCACATTACCTGGCATAGTGCTGAGAATGCATTTAATATTTATGGATCCATGGAGTTCCCGTTGTGGCGCAGTGGTTAATGAATCCGACTAGGAACCATGAGGTTGCGGGTTCGGTCCCTGCCCTTGCTCAGTGGGTTAAGGATCCGGCGTTGCCGTGAGCTGTGGTGTAGGTTGCAGATGCGGCTCGGATCCCGCGTTGCTGTGGCTCTGGCGTAGGCCAGTGGCTACAGCTCCGATTCGACCCCTAGCCTGGGAACCTCCATATGCCTCGGGAGCGGCCCAAAGAAATAGCAAAAAGACCAAAAAAAAAAAAAATTTATGGATCCTCTCGACATTTAAATAAGGCCTGACCAAGGGAAAGGGAAAAGGTAATAGGAATTTTGCCAAACAGCACCAAGGAATGCAATTTTTTCTTTGTCTTTTTGTCTTTTCTAGGGCCTCACCCGCGGCATATGGAGGTTCCCAGGCTAGGGGTCCAATTGGAGCTGTAAACGCCAGCCTATGCCAGAGCCACAGCAATGCTGGATCTGAGCCACGTCTGTGACCTACACCGCAGCTCACGGCAATGCTGGATCTTTAACCCACTGAGCAAGGCCAGGGATTGAACCCTAAACCTCATGGTGCATGGTCAGATTTGTTAACCACTGAGCCACGATGGGAACTCGAAGGAATACAATTTTTTAACTCTATTTTTTCTTCTTTTCCATTATAGTTTATGACAGGATATTGAATAGGGTTCCCTGTGCTATACAGTAGGACCTTGTTTTTATCTATTTTATATAGTGTGTATCTGTTAATCCCCAAATCCTAATTTATCCCTCAGCCACCCCCTTTTCCTTTGGGGAGCCATAAATTTGTTTTCTGTGTCTGTGAGTCTGTTTCTGTCTCAAAAGTAAGTTCATTTGTGTCATATTTTAGATTCTGCATATAAGTGATATCATGATATTGGTCTTCTACTTACTTCACTTACTATGATAATCTCTTGATCCATCCATGTTGCTGCAAATGTCATTATTTCATTCTTTTTATGGCTGAGTAGTATTCCATTGTATATAAGTACCACATCTTCTTTATCCATTCCTCCACTGATGAACATTTAGGTTGCTTGCATGTCTTGGCCATTGTAAATAGTGCTGCAGTGAACTTTTGGGTGCATGTATCTTTTTGAATTAGAATTTTCTCCAGATATATGTTCAGGAATGGGATTGCTGGGTCATATAACTCTATTTTTAAAGAATTATTTTTATATAATCTTAGCTTTAGTTAATATCAGCCAAAGTGTGTCCAATCTCCTATTTCTATTTTATTTTAGAACTAAATATACAAATTTCTATTTTATTTTAGAACTACCCATATTGGGTCTCTTGGATATCTTTTTCTTTTCTTTTTTTTTTAATGATTTTTATTTTTTCCGATATAGTTGGTTTACAGTGTTCTGTCACTTTTCTACTATACAGCAAAATGACCCAGTCACACATACATATAAACATTATTTTTATCATATTATCTTCCATCATACTCCATCATAAGTGACTAGATATAGTTCCCAGTGCTATACAGCAGGATCTCATTGCTTATTAGGTATCTTTTTCAATCAATCTTGAAAATTCACAGAGCTGGACTTCTGAGGCTGTCTGTTCTTGAGCCAATGAAGTGCAAGAAGAAAATATTTTAACTTCTATTTACATCTATGTTTTAATGTAAAAATGAAGAAAGGAATTAAACTTTACTATTACTACTAGTAACAGTAATAATATGACTAATATTTGCATATCTGCAAGTATATGTATATAACATTTACAAATAAATGTAAACATGATAGGGATACAGGTTCCAATTTTTGGTGGAGGGGATTGGATTCTAAGTTGAAAAATGTCTAGTGGGTCTTCTGCTTCTGACCAATATGGAATAAGAGAGACCAAATTTACCCTCCAGTCTGAAACAGCCCCCACAAAAGAAAAAAACAAAACAAAACAGGCAAATATCTGAAATTACAGTTTTCAAGACACTGGGTGTCAAGCTATGAAGAGATCCCCAAGAGCTGGAAAACTCATGAGGTGAGCTCTTGAATGAGCTCAGCTACAACACTGAGGGCACATTGCTCATAAACAGTTATATAAAAAGTTTGGTGACTTTTTTCCTAGACTGTAGACTCCTTGAGGACAACAGTCTTGTCTTGTTCACAGTGTACCCCCAGGACCTGGCACAGAAGTTGTCACATGGCAGTCACTGAATGTATATGACTTGAGTTGAATGATTATCTGAAGCTCCCTAGGGAGGTCCCAGAATGATTAGATCGCAGATGCCGGGGCCTCAGGGCCTGGTGCACCTTAGCACTGATCCAGTCCACTTTCTTCACTATCTAGATGAGGAAATTGAGGTCCAAATCCATGCTGTGACTTGTCCAAAGTCCCTCAGCCCCTCGTGGTTGAAGCTAACTGGGGATACTCTTTCCTATAAACCAACCCTTGAGTCAGGCAAATCCATAAACCAGAGCCACAGGCTGCAGCAATCCTTTCCTAAAAGGCTGATTCCTGCTGCTCACAGAGCAGGGGCAGGATGGAGTTTGAGGTGTTAAAGGTGGTGTTTTCAGAAACAAAAACAGGCACCAAGGATTATTGTAGACAAAGCCACTTGGAACTGAAGAAATGGCTAGATGTTGCTCAATTCTAGAAAAATGCAGAAAGAAACTTCCAGGTTGTGCAGAGAATCCAGAGGAAGATCATGTCTAACATAAACTCTGGTTGTCACCAGAGATTCCTCAGGACTCTAGAGGAGACCTTGGACTACCTACATGGATACTCCAGAAGATTCTGGACCTGATCCACCACACCAACCAGTACTTTCCAGGATAGTCCGCAAGACTTGGGTTTACCTGGGGGTTGGGTGGGGGTGGGCCCACAGAAGGCAGCCCCATGTTGGGACCCCACTGCCCAAATGCTTGGCCCAGCTGTGCTCGGACCCCACACAGAGAACACAGTTCTGAGGGACACATGTCAGCCAGTGGGGATCTTCAGGCCACAGGACAAGTCTGTCACAAGAGGATCTTCCCACTCTGGACTGAAGGAGCCCCTGATGTTGCACTCAGCAGGCAGGAGCAAACCCCTGGGCAGGTTTTGCCTGCTCTTTGTGGGTGGTGTGCCGTATGGCCGGCTCAATGGCCTCCCTTCTCTGCCTGCGTTTGTCCTGGCTTCTCCTGGGAAGTGGCAGCTGTGGCCGAACACTTTCACTTTGGGTTTCTCCTCAGTTCAAATTCCTCCTCAGTTCAAATACCAAAATCCTTGAGAAGGCAGCCCCACTCTTTCTAAGCACTTTGTTGGGGCCAAAAAATTCTAGGAGGTAGAAATCTGTTCCTACACTGGCCAGGTCAAGTCTTAAAATGCTCAAGGTGCAGTTCCCATCGTAGCTCATCAGGCTAAGAACCGAACATAGTATCCACGAGGATTCAGGCTCGTGGTTGAAGGATCCAGCGTTGCTGCAAGCTGCGGCATAGGTCACAGATGTGGCTCAGATGTGGCTCAGATCCGGCATTGCTGTGGCTGTGGTGTAGGCTGACAGCTGCAGCTCCAGTTCAACCCCTAGCCCAGGAACTTCCATTTGCTGCAGGTGTGGCAGTAAAAAGGAAAAAAACAAAAACAAAAAAACGATCAAGATAATGATTGCTGGCTATTGTCTTGAGCATGTTAAGGCTTGATCTGGGCCGGTGTAGGAACAGATTTCTACCTGCTCCCAGATGCTTCCTGCCTCCCCGGCAACCCAGAGCACGTCCTCAGAGGACATGGGGTGGAGGCTAATGCTTGGCTCCTATTTCAAAGACTTTCTGGTAGCCTCACAGTTCGACACAGTTTTCAACAGTGACATGGGCTTCACCTGACAGAATGGAAGTGAATGGTGACTTGGATGAGATTCATGGAGACTTCTCTGCCCTGGGATCCCCTGAAAGTTCCTCAGGAAGGGAAGCTAACAGGACATCATTGTACAGCTTAAAGTGAGTCTCCTGAGTAAGACATCATCTGATTTACACCAGATTTGGAGGTGAATCTCCTTGGGCCCAGAGCCCATGTAGGAGGATGCCTGAACCAGCCTGACCCCGGGCAGGGGAAACATAGCCGGCTAGGCTGCACCTGGGCTGTGCTCCCCTCCACACCAAACTGTCCATTCAACTTGCTAGCAGAGGCCTAGGGCAGAGCCTGGAGCTGGAAAAGGTGTGTTCCTGGCCACCAGTGACAGGGAAGTGATCTCTAAGCACTAATTAGACTGAGCAGCCGGCAGGCCTTTGTGAGTCTCCACTTTATAGGTCAGGGAACAAAGGCATTGAAAGCTCAGGTAAGGCGCCCACTGCTGTGGGGTGAATCAGCAGTAAACTGGGCCCAAGACGCAAACTTTGTGCCTCCTGGGCCAGTATTTGGCTCTGCCTTGGCCTCTGTGATCTCAGAGAAAACATTTCCCACTTTATCCGCAGCAAGAGTTCTTTGCGACACTCGTTCCATGAATCTTGCCCCATTGTCGCCTGTCCTCCTCTGGTTTGCTCAGCAGCCCAAGGTCCTGCCTTCCTCAGTCTCCCTTCACACCTTCCCTTGGCCATCTGGCAGGCTGTCCGGCTCCAACTGGCCTCTTATATGCTCGTCCCAGTTGGCTCCCCCACTCGCTCCAACACATCCACTAGGTGGTCCCCATGCCCTCAGCCTTGGCCAGGTCAGCAGCCTCCCCACACAGTGTGGCTCAGAAATAGCCCTGACTGGGGGCCCCCAGACCTGTTTCCTTCTTTACGGATTCTGCCGCCCACACTGGTCTCCCTGGTTCCTTCAGCCCTGCATCCTCGTCCTCGTCTCCATTCTCTACGTGAAAGCCCTCCTTTTCCTGTGTAATCAAGGCACTTTCAATAATTCCAGGCCCCTCCCAACTTTTTAAGAACTCCTGTTTTCCCTTTTCTGCAATGTCTCCCTATACTCCATGGTGTTTTCTCCAACCTCCCCAATTTTTTTTATTTTTTTATTTTTTAGGGCCACATCTGTGGCATATGGAGATTCCCAGGCTAGGGGGTTGAATCAGAGCTACAGCTGCTGCCCTTTGCCACAGCCACAGCAAGGTGGGATCCAAGCCACACCTATAACCTACACCATGGCTCATAGCAACTCTGGATCCTTAACCCACTGAGCAAGGTGAGGGATAGAACCCACATCCTCATGGATACTATTCAGGTACATAATCCACTGAGCCATAACAGAAACTCCTTCAACCCTCAAATTTGATTTGTCTTCAACTCTCTCATAATACCTCAAATTCATATTTAAGGTGATGTGATGGGCAGAATTAAAATAAACCCAAGATTTCCTGTTTCCCCCTTGTGTGCACACCCTGTGAATATGATGGATTTTATTCATGTGATTAGGCTATGTTTTATAGCACAGTTGACCTTAAGGGGGATTATCCCAGTGACTCTAACAGGGACCTCAGTCCTGTGACCATAAGAGACTAAATTCTGGGAGTTCCCGTTGTGGCTCAGCGGTTAACGAATCCAACTAGAGGCTATAGCTCTTATTAGACCCCTAGCCTGGGAACCTCCATATGCCGCAGGAGCGGCCCTAGAAAAAGGCAAAAAGACTAAAAAAAAAAAGAGAGACTAAATTCTGCCACCAACAGGAAAGAGCTAAAAGTAGACTATTTCCCCAGAGCTTCCAGAAAAGAGCTCAGCAAGATCAACCCCTTGATTTCAGCACTGTGTTGCCCTCTGAAGCTAGCCCAGACATGCTGTGCCAGCCTTCTGATTTACAGAACTGTGAACTAGTCAACGGGCATTGTTTTAAGCTAGTAAGTTGGTGGTAATCTGTTATGCAGCCATAGAAAGCTAATATAGGGAGTTCTTTTCATGGCTCAGTGGTAATGAACCTGACTAGCATCCATAAGGACACGGGTTCATTCCTGGCTTCACTCAATGGGTCAGGGATCTGGCATTGCCGGGAGCTGTGGCGTAGATCATAGACATGGCTTGGATCCTGAGTTGCTGTGGCTGTGGTGTAGGCTGGCAGCTGTAACTCCTATTCAATTCCTAGCCAGGAAACTTCCACATGCCACCAGTTCGGCCCTAAAAAAGACCCCCCCCCCCAAAAAAAAGGAATACTAATACAGGTGAATATTTAATTGCATTGGAGTTGTGAACATTTATCCTGGCACCAGAGTCTCAGATGAGCGGCTGTGGTCACACTTCCATGACTGTCAGCCTGTCTCCCAGCAGGAGAGCCTGGCCCCCTGGTTCCCTCTGAACATAAAATCCAGCATCAAGGGAGATGCCTGTTCCCAGCTTGCTGCCAGCTCTCAGGCAAAGATGAACTTGACCTTCCTGCCCTCAGGGGCTTCTGATCTAGTAATTAGGCAATCACACGAAGAGTCCAAGACAAAGGAGATGAAGACAAGGGGTATCACATCCAAACTGTGAAATCAGAAACTGCATGGAGGAAGCAGCATTGGACCTGAGCCCTGAAGGCTGAGTGAGGTTTTGCTTTAGAGATGGAGGTAGAAAATTGAGTGAATGTTTAGAGAAATAGTGTGTTGGGCACTTGCCACATCAGGGGTAGTATGAGTTAGGAGGGAAATGGTACTCTGGGTCCACAGTGTAAGGCTCTTGATCATTAGGAGCAGTGTGTTTGCATTACTTGGGGAGGAATCAGACTTTTCAAGTAAGAACAACATGGAGTCACTGTTTAACTTGTAAGTGGCACATTTAAACGGAGGGGGGGTCTTCGCATTTCTCCACTGAACCACCAATGAAACTTCACACACACACACACACACTCAGCTGGAGTCTGCTGACTCAATGCCTGTATGACTCTTACAATGACAAACACGGAATAACAGTTACTCCTGCAAGTGCTCAGTTGGGTTGTTCTAGGAGACAATGGGGTAGCCCTTTGGGCCATTCCTTGGGCCCTGGCTTCCCCCACCCAAGCTTCAGTGTTATCCTGACTGTACAGGGAAAGAGACATACAAGGTCGTTTTTGTTCAGCCTTCACCAGAGCAGCCAGGGGCAGACCAGGCCAGCAGGGCCCTTCCTCCTTCCCCTTCGATTCTGGGTAAGCACACATCTTCCACCCTTACTTTAAAGGCAGACAATTTGTTTTTATCATTTGCCAACACAGCTGAGGATGATTATTAATTAATCAAAAACACTGACTTTCAACTTCCCACGCTCTCTCCAGAGACGCTCCAGTGACAGCGTGCATCTGGGCTTCAGAGCTGTTTAGATAGAAGTGGGCACCATGCAGCAAAGATTGGGCTTTTTCTGGTTTGTTCTTTTTAAAACACAACTCTAGCTTAATCCCATCTAGCCAGTAAACTTGATTTTAAGGTGGTCTCATTTTGTGGGGTTTTCTGTTGGTCTTTTTTATACAGCTTCCTTTGAAACCAGAAATGCTGTGTCAGGATTTCGCAAAAAGGAAAATAAGTTCAGAGCACATTTTCTGTTCATCAAAAGCTCAAACCGACACACACAAGCAGCCTGTTTCCATGAATAATGAAACGCCATTGTCCTCCTCTGCTGGCAATTTTATGTGCCGGTAGTGGCCGCCACATTCAAGCAAGGTCTTCTCTGCAAAGAATACCTAACGGCCCCTGAGAGCAAGTTTGAGATGTGACAGTTGAAACATGACAGCAAAGAGTGATCTGATTCAGTGGGTTGAGGTTTAAGCAACTGAGTCCTTTCCCCCTGTTCTAAGATGGCGCTGCTGGGAGCATCCTCCCCTCAGCTCTGTGGCTGTACAGTGGTTTTCAGTGACAAAAGAAAGGGGTGGCAGAAGATAGCTTGCCTCAAATTACACATCAAAGCCCACTGGCTACCTCTAGAGTGAGACAGGGTATGCCCTGGCTTCACCACTTGGCAGAGGTTAGAGTGAAAAATCTGATGCCTTTTTAGGGGCTTACCGACTAAGCAAAACCAAACTTAGAAGTTAAGCATGCTTTCCTTCCATTTAGTGAGAGCCACGTCTTCAGAATCTCAAAGTCTGCAAAGTGTGTGTTGTCTTGTAAATGCAAACTTGGGGAAGGGGTTTTGTGAACCAGGGAGTGAGACGCCCCCGCTCCCACCCCCACCCCGGGTGATTGAGCTCCTCTTCCGCTGCTTCTCTTCCCCATCCTCAGTGACCTAGGTTCCCGAAGCCCCCAGCTCCTTTAAGACAACTCCTGGGAGCTGTCTTGCTAGTGCTCTAACCATCCAAGTTTTGTTTCTTCTCTTTGCCCTCCTGCCACCTGTCTTTTCATCCTTGTCATTGTTCCTTAGCAGCCACTGGAGGTGTGTGCGGGAAGTAAAAGGAGATAAAAACCCCAGTTTGTCACAGTCCATTTGCTTCTTGTCAACAGCTCTGCTAAAAGGCAGAAGAGGAAGCTATTGGCCAAGATAAGAGTTTAGATAAGGTTTGGGGATTATCTGTAAAATTCACTTATTCGCGGTTACCCTCCAATCCCCTGAGGATGGTGGGGGTGGGGCAGGAGAGCTTTATCAAGCACTTGTTTTTAGGAAGTTAAGAGCAAAATTCTTCAGTCATTTCTAAGAGCCAGTCAAAATAACTCGAGATAAAACTAGTACAGCTACTTTATACCTTGTTGACATAAACCTAGCAAGCAGCTAAATATCCATTTCATTAACTCTGCGAAGCCAACTGACTCTGGAAATGGAGAACTTGCTATCTCTTGCTAGGTGGAGAAAGAATTTAACTCATTCTCGGGTTAATAGGGGTCCCTGACAGCCCTGCAGTTCTTTTGAATGGTTGGGAAGAAGCAAATTGAAAAGATAAGTTAGGGTCTTTGATTGCAAGTAATAGGAAACAACTGCAACTAATTTAAGCCCCAAAAGGTCGGGCCTCTGCAAAGAGCTGGGGCTGAGGCCTGGAAAACTTTAGGACTCTTGGTCCACCTCTCACCCCTCCTTAAAAAAATTTCTATCCATCCTCTTTAATCATCTCATTTATACCCTAACCCACTGCCTGTTCCTCTCCACCCCACTCCATGAACAGGGTAAGGAAAACAGAGCTGGCCCGGGTTCCCAAATGTCCACTTTCACCAGGCCAGCCTGCAAAGAAGCAAAGACCACTGTCTTTTGGTCCAGTTTAAAATTCTCAGGAAAGAGCATCTGATTGGCTCAGCTTAAGAGAAGTATCTGCCTGTGGCCCAACCAGCTCTAATGGGAGGGTATGGCCATGGGAATAAATACGGCTGTGGGGTCAGAGAGAGCCAGCGGTCTGAAAAATTGTGTAGGCGATGGGGTAGGGCCACTCATTGTTTATTAAACAAGGAAAAGGGCCATGGAACCCAGTCCCCTCATACACACAATTTGGAGAAAAACCTACACACGTAGGAAGAGAGACAATTAAAATCATTTAGTGCTAATGACTGTGAAGATAAAAACCCTGATTGGAACAAACTCTTAGGAAATAACCAAAGTGGCCCATCTTCAGTTGAATAGATACATACATGAGGGCTGGGCATAAAATGGAACCACAACACGGTGGTGAGAATTAATGAGCTACAGCTATGCAGTTCATCATGGATGAGTCTCGAAAATATAATGATGCATGAAAAAAGGGTCACAGCAAAATACATCCAGATGTTTTTACTTGTGTGAGGTTCAGAAACATGCAAAATTGGGCGGTATATTATAAGCTTATAATGTGTATGGTAAACTATAAAGAAAAAAAGCAGAGAATGGTAGACTAAATTCAGGATAGTGGTCACCTGTGAGGTAGAGCATGAACGAGTGCTCAGGAAGAGATAAATATGGAGCTTCACGTGGGTTGGGAATGTTTTATTAAGCTGAGTGGTAGATTTGATGGCATTAATTTTTATTATTATTTAATCTATAATTATGTATTCTTCTTGTTCATATATTTTATAATTAAATATATGTGTAAATGAAAGCCATTATGCATTGAGAATCCTAAGGAAGCCATTTCCCTGTCCTGGGTGATGGCCAGCAATACTGTGCTTGCCTGATCAGGGGATACTAGCAAGTAACTCAGTTTGTCAAATGGTTTTCTGGATTCTATCCATGTGACAACCACCCTGACAAGGAGTGTCTGGGGTGGCCCAGCAGCACTGAGGCCTGAGAGTGCCTGAGATACAGCCATGCTTTTCTTTCTTTCCATCTTTCTTTCTTTCTTTCTTTCTTTGGGGTCTTTTTTTTAGGGCTGCACTCCAGGCATATGGAGGTTCCCAGGGTAGGGGTCCAATTGCAGCTGTAGCCGCTGGCCTACCCCAGCCACAGCAATGCCAGATCTGAGCTGCATCTGTGACATACACCACAGCTCTCAGCAAAGCCAGATCCTTAACCCACTGATCAAGGTCAGGGATTGAACCTGTGTCCTCATGGATACTAGTCAGATTCGTTTCCAATGATCTGTGATGGGAACTCCCCAGCCATGCTTTTCTCAGGTCCTTGGTCCTGATGTCAAAGTAATTTTCCATCTGTTCCCAGCTCAATATCCCAACCATCTCTACCCAAGAAAGCTACCTACCTGTGAGCATTTCCATCAAAACACAATTAAAAACTGGTGTTTTCTTAAAAAGGTGGATATCGAACTACCCTATGGCCTGGCAAGTCTATTCCTAGTATATACTTGAGAGAATTGAAAGAAGAGACTTGAACAGATACTTATACACCCATGTTCACAACACCATTGTTCACAGTGGCCCAAAGGTGGAAACAACCCAAGTGTCCATTAACAGTTGAGTGGATAAAATGTGGCATTTCCATCCAATGGAATATTATTCACCCATGAAAAACGATGAAGTTCTGACAAGGCTGCACATGGACGAACACTGAAAACATTACGCTTAGTGACATAAGTTAAACACAGAAGGATAAATATTGTATGATTGTACTTATACTAGATACCTGGCATAGGCAAATTCATAGAGATGAAAAATAGAATGGCAGTTACCTAGGGCTTGGAGGAGGGGGAAAATGGAGTTATTTTTCAATGGGTACAGGGTTTTTGTTGGAGATGATGGAAAAGTTTGGGTGTAGATAGCGTGTTGGCTACACCAATTATTGTGAATATTTTTAATACCACTGAATGGTACTCTTACAAATGGTTAAGATGATAAATATTATGTGTATTTAACCCCTTTTTTTAAAAAAACACAATTACAGACTATTGGGAAGGACATACCTCTGGATGGAGGAAAATGATACTGGGGGAAGGTAGACAAGTGCCCAACATTCTTTTTCCCTTCTGAGATTCTTTCCTAAATTATCCTTGCTAGTTCCCAGAGAGTACCTAACCATCATTTTATTTCCAGTCCAGTCCTGCTCTCTAGAACCGTCATTTCCAACAATACTCTCAGTGCAGCAAAATGAGAATATATGTGTGTCTCAGGAAGTATGATATCATGTGGTCCCCTCTGTGGCGAAACAAGTCCAGGGGTACAGAGCTAAGCCCCCAACTTCCTCCTGTCTAGACCTTAGAGAGGGGCCAGGGAGGTGGGGTGGGAGGCCCAAGGGGGGAACCTACTTCAGAGGTGTGACCAGCAGCTGCAGGTCTGTGTCCCCAACACACCAACACTGCGTTTGGTGGCTGGTTGCTGTTTGGTGTTTTGGAGGAAGAGATGGAGAAGGAAAGATGTGTGTGGTCAAGCCCATCTTGTTTTCTTTTAGTTTGCCTCTGACATGGAGAATGTCCTTGTTTCAAAAGGCAAAGATCGCCTCCAGATCCACAGCATGGCGGGTAGGTGAGGACTTGGGCTGTAAGCAACAAGGTACAGCTGGAACTAGCCTTTGCCAGATAGGACCCCTGGAGGGAGCCGGGGCCTTCCGCAGGGGCCCAGGCCATGTTGTGCCTCTGAGAGCCCTGCCTTTCTGGGCCCCTCCCATCATAATATCAATATAAAAATATTTAAAATTGGAGTTCAGTGGTAACAAACCTGATTGTATTCATGAGGATGTGGATTCGATCCCTGGCCTCTCTCAGTGGGTTAAGGATCAAGCATTGTTGTGAGCTGTGGTGTAGGTCGCAGATGCAACTTGGATTCCGAGTTGCTGTGGCTTTGCTGTCGGCCCGCAGCTGCAGTGCCAACTCCACCCCGACCTGGGAACTTCCATATGCTGCAGGTGCAGCCCTAAAAAAGAAAAAAAAAAAAATTTTTTTTAAATATAACTTTACTTCAACATTTTTTCCTCTTTTAGGCAAAATTTAATTTTTTTGTGGGACCTAAAAATTTCGTTTTTTCTAATGTGTGACAAAAAAATATAGTTGCATAGTCCTCCACAGGTCTCTCTGCCCTAGTGCTGTTCCTCCTGCATGTAACTTGTAATGGGGAGGGCCTGGGACACACCTCCTTATCTTTCTTCTCTAGGGCTTTTTCTTCTGGGGTAGGAAGGGACTTTAAGGTCATCTGTGCCACTTCCCACGCAGGCAGTAATCTCCCTAAGGCATCCTCCAGTGGGATCACACAGTCTCTACCTCCAGCATGGAATAGAAGCAGTCCCTCTAAGTCTAAGCAGGTTCTCTATGTTGAGCCCTGGAACAAAGCTTGTATCCCTGTGACTTTCACCAGCTGCTCCTAATTCCACTCAACTGGGCCAACACAGAGCCAGCGTTAAATCCTTTTAAATATTTGAGGACAGCTCTGCTGTGCCATCTCTACATAGCCCTCAGCCCACATTCTCTGCTCCAGGCTAAGCACCCTCAGATCTTGTGTAGTGGGAGCTGTACACCTGTCATCTGCTAGCACCCTCCCCTGGACAAGGACCCAGGCCCCCAGATGTGGTCTGATGTGACCACACCTGGTCCCTCAGCTACATCAGCCTCCTACTAGGGCGGCTCACTAGTATTCGATGATACGCTTGGCATACACTAACCCTGTGATCATTACACCCCAAGGTGCAGTCAAGCCAGTTTCCCCCAATATCTACTTGAGCCCCTCAAGGTGAAGTCAAGCCAGTTTCCCCCAATATCTACATGAGCCCTTGACCTGGAGACATTGTGCATCCTTGCTGACTTGGTTCATGATGATCTGTCAGGGTCCTTATTCTGTCATCCAGGACAGAGGCTGTCCTTTCCATGTTTGGCTCTGTACAGGTTTGACAAGCACGCTTTCTTGTCTTCATGCTCGTAATGGCAGAGACCAAAGATCCTGTTTTCAAATTTGCCAGTTGTTCCCTCTTACCAAAGGTTCAACTAAGAAATTTCCATTTTGGGGTTGAAACTAAGGAATTTCCATTTTGGGGTTCCCATCGTGGCTCAGTGGTTAACGAATCTGACTAGGAACCATGAGGTTGCGGGTTCAATCCCTGGCCTTGCTCTGTGGGTTAAGGATCCTGCGTTGCTGTGGCTCTGGCATAGGCTGGCTTGGGAACCTCCTTATGCTGCAGGAGTGGCCCTAGAAATGGCAAAAGAACAAAAAAAAAAAAAAAAAAGAAAAAAAGAAAAATTTCCATTTTGGATTTGTGAGTGGTTTTTTTCTAGGAAAGAAGGAAATTTGCTCTTGGAGTTAACTTGTCCTTTCGTTCTGGAAGGTATGCTTTGATGAGAGTTGTGGGTGGTTTTTTTGTCTTTTGGGGTGTAGGGCTAGATGTTAGGTGGCAGGCTTCCAGAAGAGATGATCTGTTCTGCTCGCATATGATGCATCTGTGCTTTAATTCAAGGTGGCTGGGAAAAGGTAGTGGTGATGGGGACGGCCAAGTAGCGTGTGGGCAACTGATAGCTACTTGAAATTTCTTTTTCTGCTCTGTAATTCTCTCATGTTATACTAGAGTCCCCTGCAGATGCTTTTAAACTGTTGCTGTTTTTACTATGCTTTGGAGAAACCCCAGGGGTCCCTGGGGGATTCAAGGGGCAGCTGGTGCTGACCAGGAGGAGCAGGAGTGAGAGACAATAAGAAATAATCAGTATCAGAGTTCCCGTCGTGGCACAGTGGTTAACGAATCCGACCAGGAACCATGAGGTTGCGGGTTCGATCCCTGGCCTTGCTCAGTGGGTTAAGGATCCGGTGTTGCCGTGAGCTGTGGTGTAGGTTGCAGACGCAGCTTGGATCCCGTGTTGCTGTGGCTCTGGCGTAGGCTGGCGGCTATAGCTCCGATTTGACCCCTAGCCTGGGAACCTGCATATGCTGTGGGAGCACTCAAGAAAAGACAAAAGACAAAAAAAAAAAAAAGAAAAAAAAAAAGAAAGAACCAGGATGAATTTGGGAACAACGACATACTCCTAGGGCATCCCCAGAAGGTGAGAGGTGGAATGGGGACACAGCTGGACTTTCTGACATGGGTTACTCAGGAGAAGGTGGCCTGCAAGGGCTGGAGAACATGGGATGTCCAAGTTACAGAAGCTCAACCACAATAGGATGTCTTTCAGACACAGTCACTTTAACATTTCATATTAGCATTTAAGTAACATGTTTGGGTACAGACTCATACCTGGGGTATTCACCTTGCCCAGTACCCCACCAGCTATATTGTTATCATCCTACCCACTTGTCTTCATCTCTATTTTTTGCAGATTTGTAGGGGGTTCTTTTTAGTTACTAAAGTCATCTATAGTCCTCATGAAAATCCAAATGGTGCAGAACTCTACTGGAAAACACTTTGTCAAATGTTATATTCAAATCAAGATGCACCAGGCCTGTGGCATTTGCCAGATCTCTTTGGCAGGAAGGAGCTTGTTGGTTTGGCATGCTCTCTGCCTTCTTGACTGCCCTGGCTCCCTCTTCCAGCTCTAGAGTGTGGTCCCGAGGTCCATGACCATCAGCATCCTGAATAAACAGGATGTGTGCAGACAACTAGTAGCAGAATCACATTTGCTTTTAAGTTCCTCAAGGTGGTGTTGTCCCTTAGCAATAATATTTGAGGGCCTAGCTAGGGTTTTATGAGCTGAATGGAAATAGCACTTATAAGAAGATTCTGTTACTAAATATGGTAAAATATAAACTTAAATTTCTACATATGAGATGGTAGAGATCTGTTTGTTTTTTTTTTTTTTTTTTTAACTGTCTTACATCCTTTCCCTCTTCTTTTGCAAAGACCACCTCGATTTCCTTTTGGGGAACCACTTCTCCCCCATACTTGACCCTAGTGGTCCATGAGGGTCCATCCCTACACCCTTGCTGTTTGGATGAGCATGTGACTTAGACCTAGACAAGACGACATGTCCTCCCATCACAGTGACCTCAGAGAGGGTAAAGGGGAACAGGGGTCCTGCAGCCGTGGTCAGTCCCAGGCCTGTGGTGTCAGTAAAGGAGGGCTCTCCACCTGCAGGGCTGCTTCACCAGAGGAAGTCAGCTTGAATGCAAGTGGCCACCTTTGCCCCCCGACAGGAGCCCTGTGCTATGCTGAGGGATGGAGAAACTCAATTGTTTGCTCATAGGAGTCTAGCTGTACCTGAAACCACCCCTGGAATTCTCCATCTAAGCCAGCTGGAATGGAGTTTCTGTCACTGACACCTCAGAAGCCAGAGTAAGGCTGTCCTTTTGACAGCTGCACTAAAAATTGTCTTCTCTGGAAAAAGTAATTGGCTTGGTAGCTGTGCTTTGTTTATTCGATGTTGAATTGATCAATTATTAGATATATGAATTATGAGTGGGATAGATCATGTGAGGCTGTTTTGAGTTATTGTACATGCACTGTCAGAGGTTTTAAGTTCATGCAAGTGTTATAATATGCAAGCAACAATTGGGCGAGGTAAACATAAGGAAAAGTAATTCCCAGGCTGTGTCCAAATCATTAGAAAAACAACTTGAGTTCTTTAGTTTATGACAAGTTAAGGCAATTAACTATCCCTAGCAACTCCTTGGTGCAAATTGCAGAAATGAAGGAGGCAAAGAAAGGAGGTCTAACACACTGAGAGCACGACACTGAATGGCAGGTGCCAGGAACACTGCCTTTCCTCACCAGCAATGTGGACACAGCAATGCCCTCTGTCATCTGGTTTAGATGCTGTCGACTCACAACAAGTGACTGGGAAGGCCAGTGCCCACTACACCTATCCTGTTTTCCTGAACTTCTGGGGAAATGCCTTTTTGGGGGTGCGTGTGTGTGTGTGTGTGTGTGTGTGATTTTCTTGTCTTTTTTGACAGATATGATGCAGACCTCAGGCTAGGAAACAGGGAAGCCCAAATTTTAATTTTGGTATGCCACCAAGTCTCCGTGTGGCCTTGGAAAAGCCACTTAACTTCCTGGCCTCAGTTTCCCTGTCTGCACAACAAGACTCGCCGTCCAAACTTAGACGCCTCACTGGGCTGCCATGTGCATTAATTACTGTTTATTATGTGAGTGGAAGTTGAGCTGTGTTAATTATTATTATCATTTCTGGGTCTTCCAGCCAAGTCGAAGCCAAGCCCTTGTCTTGCTTTTAGTTCCTGAGATCTGACAAGGTACAGCCCCAGGCGATATGAAGGGCCGTAAATCAAGGCTAATCAGCAGATTTATGCATATCTCACCACAAGGGACTGGCCCCAGGAGTTTCTGCCAGCCACAGAGCTTCGTCCTGGGATTCCAGGGCAGCCTAGAGGCCCACAGGCTTTATTAGAACCTCATTCTAACAGAGCAAGTGTTGTGAGGCCGCTGCCACACTCCTGTCCCTGCTTTTTTGTTTACCTGCCATTTAATTTACTAAGGAGTCTGGAGATCAATAAGAGATGCTCACCCTGTCATTAGACAAGGCCCTAAATTGCAAGTTACAGGTGGAGAAGCTTCAGAAGTATTGTGATCGCTCATGAAGAAAGATGACTAATCGCTTTCTTCTGGTCACTTATTTGGCTTGTGACTTGGGTTTCTACTCCCTAAGTACAACAGTTATCAGATTTCCATGTAAGTAGATAGCCTACAGTTGGTATGTCCAGCTTCGCTGACTACACCTTGGGGTTCTGCCCCTTAGCCTAGTCCCAAATGCTTCGTTGTGCTTTTCCCCACCATCATTTAAGTTTCAGGGGATGGGCAAAGGAGAGAAAGCTCCCCACACCTCCCCCGTTGCCATCACCATCTCCATAAGCATCAGGATCACGGCTGAGGGTCCTGGAGACACAGTGGGTTTAATCCTTTGTAGGGAAGTTGATCTCCTCATATCCGATGCAAGATGGATAAACAGTTCTAGCAGGTTTGGGCCTTGCCATGTGCAGAAGCCTGAAGTTTCGAAAGTGATGCTCTAACCCATGAGCTTTCTGAAGAGCAGAGGACCTGTTCTGAAGAGCAGAAGGGTTGAAGCTGACTGTCCAGGGCATAGATGCAGCCTGCTTCCTGTATTATCTCACTTGGCAGGGTTGGAACCATCTGAGTTTAAGGAAATCCTCAGCCCCCCGGTGAAGCACATGCTTACCCAGCAAGGACTGCAGCTCATTGTCCAAGTGCAGGTCACATCCCTGCCTGTATACTTGACATCCTTGTCAGGGAATATGCCCACATCCACTTGCACTGACTTGTAACTGTCATCTTGCAAGTTTAGTCCTTGATGTTGATAAGTGCCCTCCCCCCCATTTACACACACTTCACCCCACATGCCCTGGCCCTCACTTTCCCCTGCTTTGCAATCCCCTGGCAAACAGGCAGGTCCTGCCTGGCTCTTTTGTCTGCTCAGCACAGCAGGCAGACGGCAGGGGTATTGGTGAGTGCTAGTTAACTAATTAATGATTGTAAAGCACTTTGAAAACATAAAGAACTAGATAAATGCCAAGTATTATTGTTATTAATGATGAGGAGGCTGTTTAGTCATCCTTTGCCTTGAACTCAGCTTACTGCCCCCACTGTGGCCGCAGGCTGATCTGTGAACTAGGATGAGAACCTCCTCCTCCCTGCAGGCGCTGTTTCACACTGAGTCAGTGACCAAGGTGAAGGGCAGGGGCCAGGAAACCTCTCCCCGTCTCCCACCTGCTCTCGAAGCACGGCCTGCTTTGCGGCTGTCATGCTAACATTTACCGAAAGCCCGGCTCTGAAACTGCCTCTCTGTTTCCCATTCACCTGTTTGGTAAGTTCGCTGGTGTTTGAGTTCTTGATTACGGTGATTAGAACGTCTCTCTGTGAGCCCAGATGGAGCCCACAGTGAAGCCCCACTTTCCATTTAGCCGAGGGACTCACTTGCTCACATGATCGTTATCTCCTTTACTTATTTTTAGGGCTGCAGTCTTTTCTGGATGCTCTTATGTACATGTGCTCATTTGACAGAGTATCTCTGTGTGCTGGGGAGGCAGGCATGGTTCTCCCTGCTGCACAGACATAAGGCCCCAGGGTATCAAGAGCCTGGTGACAGGGCCAGGGTACACCCCAGCTCTCCCCAGACTCAGCAGTGCCCTCTGACATGGGAGGCAACTGCCACAGACTGCAGACACCTGGCCAGATGTGCCAGGAGGAGATGTTGAAGGGCCTCCACATTACATTCTCAAGAGCACCTGGTCTCTGTGCCACTGAAACCCCAGCACGTTCTGGTCCTGCAGAGGCTTGTGATGCCAGAACAACCTCAACATCTATCCCTGCAACTCCCTCCCTGCACAGACACTGCCAGTCAGGTCCAGAGAAGTCAAACTACTGGTCTAAGATGACAGAGCTGGTTGAAGAGTGAGGCTGAAGCCAGCCTTCCCACTCTGTGGCCAGGCCTCTTCCACAACCATTAATAATCCAGGACAGTGAGGTTTCAGGTAGTTTCAATTCCTTGTACTTTTCTGTATTTTCCAAATTTTTCTTCTGAAATGACAGAAATACTCTGAAGATGAATACATGAGTGTGGCATGCATTTCTCTTCCCGGGCACAGGACTCTTCTTGGATCAGCAGATGTCCTTTCAGCAGGGGCTCAGCGGGCTCAGGCAGTGCCACTTATCTCAGCCCTTCGAGCCGCTCTGGTAGAACACAGCCGTCCACATGGCTCATAAACACCAGGAAGGTGTGGCTCCAAGTTCTGGAGGCCGGAAGTCTGAGATCAGGTGCTCACTGGGTCAGGTGAGGCCCCTCCCAGTTCACAGACCCCACAGTTCACAGACCTCCCCCCTAGGCGGGGGGCCTGAGGGCTCAGTGGGGCTCATTATTGAGAGCACTGATCCCATTCATGAGGGTGGAGCCTTCATGACCAGAGCACCTCCCACTACCCATCCTAACGCATCACTTTGGGCATGAGGATTTTAATATGTGAATCTGGGGGCACAGATCATAATGCCCCCTGGCTTCTCCCATTTTAGTTCTCCAGAGGAGCATCACACCAGACCTACTTGGTTCTGGGTCCTAGCCCTCAAATATAGGGCCGGGTGGCCTGGGGTGGGAGAGACCACTGATCTGAACCTCAGTGGGAGGTGCAGCCTCTCCTGGTGGGGCCACGGGCGCTGTGACACCAGCCTCAGAAACCATTTGAAGGGCCCTTCAGTGACTCTGAGATCCAACTAACACCACACACTGTGCACACTTCTGACCAAGATCTGTGGCCTAGTGCTGTGGCCTGAAGTGCTGTGGGATTTCTTTTTTTAAGTAGTGAGTTTATTATGTAGCTCCATTTTTAAAAATTGCAGCTTCAAAATGCATCAAAGATCAAAGGTGCATCAAGCAAGAATGCAGGCCTGGCTTGGAGTGGAGTTAGAAAGCAGAGCAGCCGGCAAAGCCTCGAGTTCCATCTTCCCCTGACCCCTCTCAGGTCAGAGCAGCCCCTTGGGTGGGGCCATGGCCCTGCTCACAGGGGCAGGCGATGGGGGACACTGCTAGCAGATTCAATGTTTTTCGTAGGCTTTTGAGCAGAGGCTTTATCCTGAAAATTTCAGGAGCGTCTAGAGAAAGCAGAGGAGAGCCGGCATCCAGAGCAGAAACACCATCAGAGAGGCTGATTCAGGCGAGGGCATCAGACCCGCTGGTCAAGTGGAAAGTAAGGCAAGCCCGTCCCAGGAACATCAGCCCCTACCCCTTGCAGTTTTCTGACATGGGCTACAGCCTAATTCACATGGCTCAGTGATACAAAAGAAAATTAGTTTTTCTTAGTAAGGAAACTAAAGCACAGAGAAGTTAGGAGGCCCACCCAAGGACAAACAGCTAGTATGTGGTAGAACTGGTATTTGAACTGTATAGTCCTGTCTCCAAAGCATAGGCTTTTCATCTCTTTGGTATTTAGAGACCATAGTTCCATCAATGTCTCTCTAATCAGAGCAGCCCTCTCAGGCTGAGGGTTCAATGGCAATAGAAAAATATTTGGGGATCTCTTATAATCCTGAAAGAATGGCCCAAGAGATGTTAAGAAGGCCTGATAGGGGCTTTCTTACGAGGGACAGTACTCTTGGTGAGGGACGGACACTCACAGAGGACATTTGCTGCTGAAGATCAGAGTCTGGGTGTGTGTGTGTGTGGAGCCCCCACACTCAGGACACAGAAAGCCAGCCTCACTCAGCACAGAGAGACACTAGTGTAGCATGGCAGCAGTTGCTCATAATTTGAACACCTCAACACCATTTCCACTTCCATCAAAATCCACTTAGAGACACTGCTTTACCCAGTTGGATTTTACAAGTATAAACGCATAGATGCTGGAAAGAAAAGGGATTTTTGAGACACTCCCCACATGTCTGAAAGCTTTCATACCTGACCTGGCTGTGCCTGGTTTCATAGTCTGACCTGGTTGTGCCTCCCCTGGCCGACTCCCACCCAGCAACATTCGACATTCCCATTCTATCAGCAGAAAATGCTGCTCTGTCTAAGAATTTTGGCCTCTGCCCTGAATATTAGTCCTATTTCACATGTACCACACCAACAGGATAACAGCCCTTGCCCCTGACGAGTGATGTTGGTGGAGTGTGACTAGCAGGGAAACTCAGAGAAGAGGAGAAGAATCAAGCTCGTCACAGAGGCTACCCACAGACAGCCTTTCATCCAAAGGCCCCAAGCGTCGCCAGACACAGCAGTGAATCCTCACAACCCCTGTGCTCTGTAGCTAAGTGTCATGACCCTGTTTTTATAGATTGGGATGAGGAGGAGGCACATGGTACTATTATAGGACTTTTTTCAGGCAGCATCTCCCTGGAGAAGCTGGGCCTGGACCATCAGGCAGTCCTACCTCTGTAGAGGGGGAAAGGCAGAGAGAGTGATGCTGGGCTCAGTGAGTTGTCAGGCCCTTGTCACCGGGCTATCGTTCCCTCCCATGACACTCATTCCCCAGTACTCAGTGTGGCTGCGAGTGGGGGGCGGGGAGGGGGTTTCAAGAAGAGTCTCAAAGATTCAAGAAACCAAAGGCGGAGTGAAGAGTAGAAGAGAAAGAGAATGAAAAGCAAAAAATAGAGCAGGAGGAGGTTAGAGGTTCTCTCTGACTTCCTGTAAGTATAATCCGACCGGCCACATGTGAGGGAAACCAAATGTCATGTGAAGCAGTGAAATTGTCACCCTCAGGAGGTGGGCCCTGTTAGGCAAAAGGTCAGAATAATCCCTCCTCTAGCAAAGCAGAAGTCCCAGTGCTATTTTTAGAAACTCCTAGAATTTGCCACCTATTTTTAGAAACTCCTAGAATTTGCCACCTAGCATGCTATGAGAAGAGCCAGAGTTACAGCTCACCGCCCTGGAGTGCCGGCTCACACCTCTCCACCATGCTGATGGGCTTCTGAGAAGTGAGCAGAGCAGATGTTAGTCAAGTACCTCACCCCCCACCCCCAGCACATGCTGGGGCTCTTGGTGGTTCAAGGGCTTCGGGGGAGAATCAGGGCAAACAAGGCATGACCCCCCTGTGCAGTGGTTAGGAATGTGGGGTTTTTTAAATTCCTGCTGGGCTGAGCTAGGCTCCCAGCCCCGCCTCCTGCTGTAGCTGGGTCACTGGGTAGGCAGCTTGCTCTCTTTGAGCCTCCGTTTCCTCATATGTTACTTGGGACTAGTCACGCCCTCCTGGAATGGTTGTAAGAGTTAGCGGCAGTAATACTTGTTCCTAATAAGTATTCAATGCATGGCAGCTGCTATATGTTGTGAAGTTTTACATGTTGGTTTTTCTTTACTAAAAGGATATCTCTTATAGAAGACAGGAGCAAATCAGAGCACTGTTTCCTTAGGGTTCTAAAACATACCATCCTCCAAGCTGGTTCAGAGTACCTTTAGATCCAAGCCTTAGTACCACGACTGATTATGCTTGGCCTAGAACACTCTTGCTTTTCATCCCCTTGGGATGCGCACAGACCAAGATGGCAGCTAGTGCCATCTGAGGGCTGATCCACCCAGTCACTTAAAAACTCTTATAGTTTTTCAAGAAGACAAGCATCATTTTGCTTCTAGTAGAGGGTCTGAAGCAATGACTAAGGCTTTTTCAGTGCTCCCTTGGGGATTTGATAAAAGCCATAGTCCCCTTCCTTTCAAAAAATGCATATGCACACGAAAGTTTATACAGTCCATTCTCATTACTCGCAGACGTTCTGTTCTATAAAGTCATCATTGCCCCCTAGGGAAGGTATAGAGTTAGGGCCCCGCCAGCCTCTGGTCACAACATTTTTATCAACTGATCAATACATGACTTTGTGTTACGCATGTCTCTTGTTTCAAGACATCTGATTTAATGTATATTGATTCATTCACATTGAACTCACAACAAACCACACTGTAATTCCTGCCTGAATGAAGCTCTGTAACACACACATTTTCTCTAAGGAACATCACAGCCCTCTTGCACTTAGGAACACTAGGCAGCTCTTCAGCACCGGGGCCATTTGAAACAGTGAAATCACTAATGAAAAGCACAAAGATGCCCATAACATGGAATTAAGTAGACTGAGAAAGGTCACTTGTCTACAGCATGAGAGCTGAAGCAAGGGGACATCATTGGCTTGTTCCACTTCAGCTGTGCATTTCAGGTGACTCACAGTTTCTTCCGCCCCGCACATGTGTGTGTCCACGAGTGACTACAAAAGCCCCATGAGTATCGATCCTGGGATTACAAATAAATCTCCAACAAGTAGGTGTATTTGCAAATACAGAATCTTGACATAAGGAAAAGAAAAAAGGAAAATAGTTGTCGGGGTGGCAGAATATGAAAAACATTTTTTCTTCATAATGTGCTCTTCAGTGTTGATGTTATGTGATTTCAGACATAAATAAACTGAAGAACAAACTTCAATTAAAACAGTATGTCTGGGAGTAGAAAAATGACCAGTGAAAACATATTCAAACTCAGGGGACTTAATAATCTTTCATCATTTCTCCTTTGGAAGTTTGCCCACATTGACAAAAAAAGATTGAGCATTCCATGTTACCCATCATTTCTGTTCTGTAGCATTCTCTGAGGGCCACATTCGTCCTCTGCAGGATGGATTTTATTTTCTGGTTTTTTTTTTCACTGTGCCCGCAGCATATGGAAATTCCCAGGCCAGGGATCGAACCCATGCCCCAGCATCGACTGGAGCCACAGAAGTGACAACACCGGATCCACAACCCACTGAGCCACCAGAGAACTCCTGCAGGATGGACTTTAACTTCTAAGCCCTTTAGATGTTTTCATTCCTGCAGACACATTTTGCTGCTAAGACACAAAGTAGAAAACCAAAATAGTCACGATGTAATTGGTACAGGTAATCAGCACATTATCAAGTGTCTCTGGGAAACAGGAAACTCAGCATCGAGTGATTCTGTGAAAACTACCAAGAAGAAGGTCCAGAGAGAAATTGCTAGTGGGCAAAGTGGCCTGTATAAGGCAGATTGGACACAGGTGCAACCTACAGCCTCTGTGCACAAAATCTGATGCAGTTCATGGGCCCACATGCTTTAGTAAAATTACCCCTTGAAGGCCATAGCAATCAGCCAACCCAGGATTTATTGAGCACATTTTATATGCCAGGTTGAACTACAAAAACTCAAACTACAGGTTGAAAAAAAAAAAATCAGACTCAGTCCTTGACCTCAAGTCAAGTCTGCTTGGGAAGATAGGATTCCATCATCAAGGAAGCACACAGCACTGAGCTCCCACTGGCACCAGGCCATGGTCTAGGCTTTCAAGACACACTGTGAATAAGATAAAGTCCCTGCCTTCAGATGCTCAGATTTTCACAGGGGAGACATACAATAAACAGGAAAACAAATAAATAAACAGGACCACAGAGATGAAGTGCCACAAAGAAAACTAAGGCCCATGTTATAAAGAGTGCTTGGCCTCTTTGGGGAGATAGGCGGTGAGCTCAGGTGATGGGAAGTCAGCCAGCTGCAAGATCTGGGGGGTTACCACTGGCAGAGGATCTACGGTATGTGTGGCAGATCAGGAGACCAGTCCAGAGGGAGGAAAGACACATGGAAGGATGGACTCCTCCAGGGGCAGATTGGACAGAGAGGACATGAAGTAATGCTGGATTTTACTCTGTAGGTCCGGATTTTACTTCCTGCCTCTGCTCTCAGAGCAGACATTGCTAAGCTAACCTGGCGTGCTCTCCCTCCAGGCCCAGGGCAACCTCACAAGCAGACATTACCAATCAACAAAAGCTGAGGTGTGGGTTAAAGACAATTTGCCACCCGTACAGTGGGGAGCTTTTTAAAGGTTGTGACCAAGAAATTTTTATCAAAATAAAATAAGTGTTTTAAGAAAGATTAATCTAACCTTGGTATGCAGGCTAACTGGGAGCAAAATGAAATGGGTGCTCTTTTTTTTTAAGGCCATACCTGCAGCATAAGGAAGTTCCCAGACTAGGGGTCAAATCAGAGCTACAGCTGCCAGCCTACAGTTCATGGCAATGCCAGACAGATCCTTAACACACTGAGCAAGGCCAGGGATTGAACCCAATTCTCATGGATACTAGTTGGGTTCATAACCACTGAGCCAAGGTGGGAACTCCCTAAAACGGGTGTTCTTAAGGGCACTTAGAAGAGAATATTAATTGTGGACATTTATTCAGTACCTACTGTGTCATAGCACTTTACAACTATTCATTTTCGTCAGCCTCCACAGATAGGTATTATTATCCCCCCTGAACAGACAAGGAAAGTGAGACTCAAAGAAGGTCTAAGTCATTTGCTCAAGTGGAGAGACCAAGACCTAAGTTAAGTTATTTGGTTTCAAAGCCCTCTCTCACTTTACCATGGAACATTAATATTCTAAGTGTAAGGCAATAGGAATTTAGGTGGAAAGCCTGGACAAATGTGAGAAATCTAAAGGAAAAATTAGTGGGGGTTGATAACTGATGGGTGTTAGAAGAGGCAAGGGTAAGGTCAAAGATAATAACCACAACAAAAGGAAGTATGCCTTGGTTGCACAAAACAGAGGTCAAATGATACACACCAATACTTGGGAGAAGAAGGATGGCGAGCTGGGTTTGGGGAGCACATTTTTAGTCATTAGTTTATAACCTGTATTTTTTTTTTTGCAATAAGCATATAACCTTATAATTTAAAAATTAGACCATTTAAATATATTTCTAAGTACTTTTCTTCTGGGCACCTGGGAGATGCCACTGTCAGAATTCAGTAGATGCAAAGTTTTGGTGCAGGGATAAGATAATACATCTGATTTAGACCCATTGAGTGAGGCACTGGTGGGACATGCAGATGACAGTGGCTCAGAGTGTGTTAGTTCCAATTCAGGATTCAGGCACATCTGTGGTTCCAA
The DNA here is from genome assembly GCF_054392235.1 of Sus scrofa. NCBI lineage: Eukaryota > Metazoa > Chordata > Mammalia > Artiodactyla > Suidae > Sus > Sus scrofa. The sequence continues at coordinate 72,529,002 of NC_139383.1, read as the reverse complement.
GCTCTGACTTGTCATTTTGGAATGCTGCCAATTTTGGCCATCCTGTCAGACACTGGGCAGGTCACTCAAACCAAAAGCACCAGGGGCCCATGGCAAAACACTAGCACCAGTTTGGCCCAGTGCAGGGGACCAGGGTGGACCCAGAAGTAAGAAGGACTGACACTACTTTGGGGATATTTTTCATTTGTTCGCAGTTCCTAAGACTAGTCCTGGCAGGGCAGTTGGGGACAAGAGGAAAGGGATACCGCTGGCACTCTAGCCCCTGGCAAAAGGCTGGCACTCTAGCCTAAGAGGTGGGTCCTCACCAGGAGAGAACGTTCTGGGGTGCTTGACCTCTCCATGCTCTGTGTGGGCACTAGTCTACATCTGTTTACCTCAAAGCAATGGGGTTGTGAGCAATGGCTAATAAAAAGAGCCCTTTGACAACTAGCAGTTTACATAATCACAACCATAACAAGAACAATCATAATAATATGTCCAGGAAAAACAACAGTCCACTGAAAATTTGAGAGTAGATTCCTGAGGCAGGAATAAGATGCCCCCATAATCATCTTACTCAAGATGCTTTCTAATAGAAGGTAATAACCAAAAATGAAACCATCAACATAATATACTCCACGTCATAAAAAATAATTGTTGGGTCGGCCCTGGAGCAAGCCTTCCTCTGCCCTGCTCCTTCCTTCCAGCCGCAGACCTCATTCTTCCCCAGCACTTGGCAGGCAGGCTTTCAGAATCGGGGCAGAGAGGGTGCAGGAAGACCAGGCACTTGGTCCCAGCTTCCGAGCAGCCAGGAAGCTTTGTGCTCTGGGAGTGGCCATTTCCTCTGTGGGGAGAAATGAGTGTGGCTGCCCCCGGGTGAACACATTTTCCTCCTGTTTGTTTCCCAGATGCGTGGCTCCCAAGCAAGCCGGCCCAGGATGGGTAATTGCCAGCATGGCCAGGTGGGGCTCTGGGTGAGACCCACCAGCCTGCAAGTCTGTAGCATCTCCCTTGAGCTCTCCAGAAGTCATTCACATGGTCATTTTCCAACCCCAAAGCCTAAAAATACATCATTTCCTTAGAAATTGGCCTGAAACCTGGCAGCTACCTATACGTACCAGCTGATGTGCTGATGGTCCCCCTGGCCCTGGAGGAGCTCAGTGAGTCACGCCCTGCCAGGCCCACACTGTTTATAGGCTGACATTTGACCCCAAATCTCTCTGTCCCTGTGGTCAATGTCCCAGGCCCTAGAACCCTGCTTTCATTTTAAAAGCCCTAATTCTAAAGCATTACTTCACACTTGTGGCCTTTCACAGGAAAATTCCTCCCAAACAGCAGAAAGCAAATCTTGTGGTTGCAGGGCATGAGGCAGCGCTTTTACCTGTGAGAGGATCCTCTGGCTGAACCTGTAAAATTTGGGAAAGAGCCCAGTCCTCTTCAGGAAGCAGCAGCCCGAGTGCGGCGGCCCTGCCCTGCATTACTCAGACTCGAGGTTGATTCATTTCAGTGCTACAGGCAGTAGGGGAACCAGGCGGCCACTGTCTGTTCCGCACCTCTCTCTTTCCATCACATGTAATCACTTAGAATCACCTGACATAATCTCTATCACTTTACAGTGGGTTCTTGCCAGTCCTATTTGGGAAAGCTGGAGGGGACACTGGACACCCCCAGCACCCCCAAGGCCTCATTGGCGACGGACAGGGTCTGGGAGTTCTAGCCCCTGGCCCTCTGGCTTCACCTGAGCTTTGTGTTGAAGGAAGCGCCCGGGTCCGCTCTTCCTCTTGGGTGGCTGGGTGACATTCCTTTTATCCCTTGGATGAATCTCCCTGCTGCGGTTGGTGGCTCCTTCCTTCCTTGGCAAGCTCTCCAGCCCAAGGTAGACAGGATCATCTCTAAGGAAGCCCGGAAGTTGGTAATCCCGCCCCATCATATTCAGGTGCAGCAAAGCCCCCTCGCTGCCCGCATTTCCTCTTGCTCTCTTGGTTCTGCCTGGGCCTGTCATCCTCTTCCCTGACCACCCAAAGTCCTGAGAATGTGACTTAGATTCACAAAACCTCAGAATCTCGTTCATCTTTCTCCACCCCAACTCTTCTTTCATTGCTAACCCTGCTGTATCAGAATAGCATTTATTCTGCTCAGCTAGCACTGGGAGGGGCAAGCCTTGGGCATTTCCCCTTACTTTGCTGCCCAGAGAAACGCCTGTGGTTAGTGCCTGAGAGGGGCCTCCTCAGGCAGCTGAGTGACTGCCAGCATCTTCCCAGGGGGGCTGGATGTGTGCTGTCCACCACGGCAGCTGGTAGCTACCCTGGCAATGTGGCTAGTTCGGAGAGAAACATGCTGTAAGGGTAAAAGAGACACCAGACTTCTAAGACTTAGAGTAACAACAGCAAAAGAATCTCGAGTATCTCATTAATATTTATTTATTTATTTATTTGGTATTTTTAGGCTGCACCCACAGCATATGGAGGTTCCCAGACTCAGGGTCAAATTGAAGCTATAGCTGCTGCAGTCTATACCACAGCCACAGCAACACAGGATTCAAGCCGCGCCTGCGACCCACACCACAGCTCACGGCAATGCCAGATCCTTAACACACTGAGCGAGGCCAGGGATCGAACCTGCATCCTCATGAATACTAGTCAGATTCATTTCAATTAAGCCACAATGGGAACACCTTGTTAATAATTTTTATACTGATTATATGTGGAAATGATATTTTGGATAGATTTGGTTAAAGAAAATACTAAAATTCCTTAGCCTGTTTCCTTTTACTTTTTTTTTTTTTTTTTTTTTTTTGAGCTGGCTACTAAAAAATTTAAAATTACATGTGTGGCTTGCATTGCATTTCTGTTGGACAGCCCTGGTCTGGACTGAGGCACCAGCCATGACTTCCCAAGTCTTCTGGGACCACAAGGCCACCCCTTAGCCTTTTTGAAATAGTTCCAGCATATTGCCTTGAGGCTAATCCCTCAAGGGGTGATTTCTACCCACATAATGAAGATGGAATTAAGGGGAAAGTTTTTTAAAAAATAATAAAAATCCTCCCTAACTGCCTGATTAGAGTGGATTGTAGGTCCCTGGGGACTATGTTCTTTTAGGCTTTAATTGCTATCCATGTGGTGGCCCCCGAGAAACTTGTTTATCATTGTGACTATTATTAGACTCATTAATAATAGCAATAATAATCATCTGTTAAGCTGGATTGAGTAAAATATTCCACGAGAGTGAGATGTGTGCCCATTAACTCAGGTATGTTTGGAAAATGATCTCTTCTAGGAACTAAAAGCTACCTTGAAGTCCTGACAGAGTTCATGAAGAAGGAGTGTGTGGCCAGGCTGTGCTTCCTTAACTCCAGCTGGACGTGTGTAGACACACAGGTATGGATATCAAAATCGCTATAGATGCGTCCATGCAACCTCATTTCTTTGGTGTATCAAAAACAGCCCAGGCCGGAGTTCTCTGGGGGTCTAGTGGTTGAGATTTAGAGCTTTCACCTCTGCAGCCCCCAGGTTCAATCCCTGGTCTGGGAACCGAGATCCCACATCAAGCCACTGCACACCATGGCAAAAGAACAAAACCAAACTGAACAAAAACAACTTCAGGGGTATTATCTCTTCTAAAGCAGATGTGGTTGAAAACTCACCTATGGGATTCATGATTCTGTGTCAGTTGCTTGGGGGGGGGGGCAGGAGGTCTAGGGTGGGCGCTCTTCTTGGGGTACCCTCCTGCAGACCCTCCCTCCCCTATCCCTCAGCCTCACTCCATGTTCATCTTCCTGAACTGTGGAAGGCTCCACATGACCCCTTCTCAGAAACTGTCAGTGAGCTTCTGTTGTGAAAGTTCCCACTCTGGCCCCTGGCTCAGCCTCTGACTTTCCTTCCCAGCACACTGCACACGGGGTGGGTCATTCATTCCTTTCTCAGCCATGCCTCGAAGACCAAGGACGTGCCTTGTGCTCTATTAGGCTTTGGAGATGCAGACAGACTCCATTCCTACCCCATCCCCCACCCCCCAGTCTACTGTCTAGGGGAAATAATTATACAAATCTTATAAACCAGGAAGGCAGAGTACAGGAGCAGAGTACATGTCTCAGCTCTCCTTAAGACTTTGTCTCCACCTCCAGTGGACACTTCAGAAGGACAGTCTCGTGGTTATCTCCCCAATGTGCCTGAGGAGGAGTAGGAATCCCAGGCAGAGCTTATTGGTGACAAAACATCAGGAGCAGGCGGCAATTTCCAGGTGGTTTTCTGTGTTTGTGCTCAGTGGTTCACAATTCAGAAAGAGTTGGGGGACCCCTGCCAGACTTTCTACCCAATATTGTAGAGATGATTGTACTCTGCAGAACCCTTTGAGGAGCAACATGGTCTAAAATAAATAAATAAATTAATTAATTAATTAATTAATTTTAAACCTTCCAGCAAATCCTGACTCAAAGGAGAGATGATCACTGAAGGGGAAGTGATGGCTCCTCCCCTTTGTGTGGCTCAGACCCCACCCAGAAGGCGCAGGGAAAGGGCACGTATCACCAGGGGAGTTTGGTGGGTGATGTTCATCAAAGTCACCGTGTCTCGCCCTCGGGTTGTCAGTCAGGAGCGTGTGGAGCAGGAAGGAGCCTGTGGAGCAGGAAGCAGCGTGACGCCGTCGTCATCACTGCATTACATCATCCACGTCCACGAGGGGTTTCTGTGGAACCAGAACCAATGAGTTGCTTGCTTGCTGCTGGGAGGCGGTTCCAGAGTTAAAAGGAGCACAATCTTGCGAAATCCCAATGCGTTTTCTCACAGGGCCCTTGCCCGGAATTTTTAAAGAGAGGCCCTCAGGCTACTTTCGGGCCAGAATCATCCGGGGATTCCTGGGCCTCACCCCAAATCTTGCAAACCAGATCTGAAGTGAGACCTGGAAATCTGTACTCTGACTGAGTGGCTGGGGATGCGTACAAACGCACCCACCTTTGCCAACGGCTGTGGAGAGTGACCTCCCGAACCCTTCCCTCAACCACCACTGGCTTCCCAGGCTGTCAGTCTACCCCCCCCCCCATCTGCCCTGGAGATGGTGTTTTGCTTTCCCTGTTTTCTAGAGTTTATTGTCTGCTATCAAAACTGCCCATCCTGCTGTCCCCCAGAACTTTCTAGAGTTGTTGGTGGTTAAGTGCCCACCCTGTAGAGGGGGCAAAATCTATTATTTCATTTAGTTCATAATTGACAGGTTCATTTTCAATATGGGGAATTAAGTCAAATAATTGCACAAAAATATGTCACAAGTCCAGTTCCTTTCTCTTTAGTAAAATAATATTTTTGTAATTCAGGAAGTAAAGCACTATTATGTAAAAAGGAAGGGATCTTTGGACACAGTCCAGGCCCTTCAAAGAGATGACCAGACTTTTCATGTATGCAAAATAACCACAGTCCCAGGCTGACTCTAGCTCTTGCCAGAATCCTTCATGAAACCTGTACTAGCAGAAATACAGGGTCTCTTTAATTAGTCATCCATGCTTTAGAGACTCATGGTGTTAAGGCTAATTATTGTTTCATAACCTGAGAACTTGTCACTTGATGATATGAAATTATGGTCATCAGAAACTTATTTAAGAGTGACAGTGTGGGAGTTCCCTTCGTAGAGCACCGTAAATGAATCTGACTAGGAACCATGAGGTTTTGGGTTCGATTCCAGCCTTGCTCAGTGGGTTAAGGATTCAGCATTGCCATGAGCTGTGGTGTAGGTCGCAGACTCGGCTCGGATCTGGTGCCGCTCGGATCTGGCATTGCTGTGGCTGTGGCGTAGGCCGGCAGCAGTAGTAGCTCTGATTAGACCCCTAGCCTGAGAACCTTCGTATGGCCCTAAAAAGCAAAAAAAAAAAAAAAAAAAAAAAAAAAAAAAAAAAAAAGGGACAGTGTGGCTTATCTTCAGGATAACTTGCATGTAAATACACAAAGTAAAACTTGGCCAACCAGAAATCTTGAGGAATGAGTCATTTTTGCTATCTTGGTGTTACTGATAATCCTTCAGGCAACAGGCAATAAAAATTTAACCATTACGTATAGGGATTCCTTGAAAAAATGGTGAACCTCTTCATCATATCTGGCTGATCATGAGCTGTCCTTGTCCAGGGATATGATGATGAGCACAGGGACTGTTTGTCAATGTCAGGCTGTGGATGGCCTATCACCTCCTCCCCTGAGTGGTCTTACATTTGCTCCCCTATAAAGCTCCTCTCCTCCTGTGCAGGTAGCAGTTACCTCTCCCACCCACTCCAGGATGCAGGTTTCTAGCATCTCTCCCTCTGGCTTTGCCTTTTGGTGTGTGGTCTCTAGTCCTCTATGGACTGGAAAGAAGATCCCTGGCCCCTTTAGACTTGTGTAGAAAGTAAGAGTGTGTAGAGTCTAAACGACTCTAAATGAGGGGCTCAACTAATAAGCCAAGGACTGGATTTTTACATTTAACTTTTATGAAACTCTTTCTGGTGGATCAGAGGCCAGTATTGGATAAGGTCTTACCATCAAAATAACTTATGTGGTTTTAGTAAATAAAACATTTCTGTGTTATATTTTGAGCTTTATGTTGCTCCCCACCCCCATCCAATCAACATTTTAGCGATTTCCACTCCAGACTTAAGCCCAATTGACAATGCCCAGGTTCGGAGATGTTAGCTTATTGAAGGGAGTTGTTATCCATGGACCCAAATTACATTAGATGAATTATTTTTAAATTTCAAGGGGTGTGTGTGTGTGTGTGTGTGCACACGCATGTATGTTTTAATTGTCCAAGAGGTGATGGGGTAGCACATAGGTGGTGAGAGGCAGATAGCACAGTGTTAAGAGCCAGCCCGCCATGATGGTAAAATGGGGACAAGCACACAGTTGTGGGGTATTAATGAGTTGTAAAGCATTTGGTAAACACAAACTCTTCTTTTTAGGCAGAAAGAAGCATGAGCCAGGGCTGAGGGCTGGTGCTAGATCAAAACAAGAGTAAATTTCCCCTCCCCATCTTCCTGCTTCAGGCAAAGGGCAAACAAGAGAAGGTGGGATGGTGAACATGGAGGAGGAGGAGAGAGGCCCATGGAGGTACTTTGTGACTACTTGTGTCTCTTTGTAGAATGACCATTACCTAAAACAGCTGTAGGGTAAATACTGATGGCAGCAGCAGGATCCTCCAGCATCTGGCAAATAAAAATGTAGAGAAGACAAAGGAAGAGCAAGAGAGAGCATGGAAAGAGTCTTGGGAACAGAGGGGACCGGGAAAGTGCTCCAGAGGTGACACCCGCAGCAGTGAGGGCTCCCTGCCCCATTCGGGAGACTTTCCTAGTTAGACAGGGAAGTCCTAGAGAGGAGTCAGAATTGAAAGTGGTCGGGGTCAGGCCAGGGACAAAGACCAATGAGCAGTGAACGTGGCAGACCTCTTCTTTAATTTTATGATCTCATGAAAAGCAAACTCACCTGCAAGGAAGTGCAGTCTTGAGTTGTTAATTAAACACCGATTCAAGTAAATGAAAGGACAGAGCCTGAAGATGTGGTATAATTAATTCAGTGGTTCAGTTTTCCCCCCATCCGTGAGTTGAGTCATTTCCAAAGACAGACACCAAAAACCCTTGAGCTGTGGCTGGAAATGAAGACTGAAGATTAACTTAGATGATGACACGTTTTTATTCATCGAGACCTGGGACACTGGTCATCCGGTAGAACTTTCAAAGCTTTCGACAAAAGCCCAAAGCCAAGAAACCAGAAGATCCTTTTCTAAGCCAGAATGGAGAGGCCCTCTCTCTGGGGCTCAGCTTCTGGGCTGTCACAACATGAAAAAACAAGATGGTTGGTGGTTTTCGTTGTAAACATTCAGCTCCAAACAAACACCTCCATTCGTTAAGCAGTCCGATGATCCGTTTTGACTCATGCTGCCTAGGTGGCGGAAGTCCCACTGAAAACAGCAGGAGGAATTAGATGAGACTAAATTAACTCAGGTGTCTCTGGAACTGGGTGGGAAGAGGCGGTGATTCACGGCCAGGATGGAGATAAGCTGGTTCTTGTACTTATAAACTCCAAGTTCAGAGTCCATTTTCTGAAGTCATCATAAAAGAGGAAATTTATTTCAGTAAATAGAAAGTAAAAGCCATCAGGGCTACACAGGTGAGACTCAGCAGGGTTAGAGGTCAGAGCCCAGGAGTGATGAAGTATTTACAAACCCAAGCCAGTGGGCTCTGATGCCCAGAGACTTCACTTGACCCCATAGACAAAGGGGACTCACAGGAACAGCACAAAGAGAAAGGGTATCAAACAGAGGAGGACATTTGGCCCTTGTTATATTTTAAAAAATTAGTCCAAGTACTGAGGTTTCATTATTTTTTTTTTCCTTCAGAAAAAAGGGACAAGTTTGTCTATTTTCCTTACTGCCTTACTTTTGTAGGAGGTTTTATATAACCCATCACTGGTAAAAAATTAATGTTACATCAGGATGAAGATTTTTGATGTTGCAACTTGTTTGATCCATGGGGGGAGGGGGTTGGGTACCCTGAGGATGGCCGGTCCTGACTGTTTGCTGGGTGCCTGTGTGATCACTCACATTTTCTCCAACAGGAAGAGGAAATCCCTTGGTCCCCTCACTCTCACTCTGAAATCTGCCTCAGGAGTCTGGCAGATTCCCTCCAGGGAAGCCCTGAGTCTGATTTGAAGAGTTTGCCCTCACTGTGTTCAATCCGTATTAGAGGAAGAGCTGTCATGGCCTTAGAGCTGCCCCTCCTGAAAATCTAAGGGGACCATGACTGTATGTGGTGTCACAAAAAGAGCACCAGACTCAGAAGAGAAGGGCATAGTCCCAGCTCTGCACCTGATGCCTGATATATCCTGAGCGGGTCACGCTTCCCCATGGCCTGACTGTAAGATGAGGAAGGTAGGGATAGTTTTCAGAGTCCCTTCTACCTCTGAGATCCTAGTAGTCCATGGGATGCTGTCATCACTGGTAACAAAGGTCTGATAAGCTGCCACACCCTCTGAGAATGTGCCAGGAAGAACTTAGAACCGGGAAGATGTGACCCTCCTATGAGAGGAGCCAGGGCTGCCAGTCTCCTTTTTGGCCACAGGTATCCGAGTGATAGAGGACAGCCATGAGTGTGACAGAGTCAGCAGGGAAGGAAGAACCTTCTGCTCAGAGCGCTTTTTCAGCCTGCTCTCGTTTGTTCCCCAAATCCCTTTCCTCGACGCTGTCCCACATCCTTTTGAATCACCATATTAGAAACAGTTCCTAAAATTCCATGTTTAATGGAGTGTTAAGTTATTGAAACCCCTTCTGTCCTGTCCTATATTCGAGAAGCATCAGATGGGAACTGACTTGAAGGGAATGGAGCAGTAAATCTTCCAGTTAGGATTAGGGCACATTTAAAATTTTCCTTTTAATTTAAAAATTTGATAACATATATACCTGGTTGGAAAATGAACAAATGACAAGAAGAAATTAAAGGTTCAGGGATTCTTCCTCCTTCCCCTCTCCTTAGCCTCCCATCTCTTTCCAAGAGCCATTTGCTTTCTCCAGATTCCTGTATATCTAATCAAAGATATTCAATGCATCATAAGACTTTGCATCGTATTCCCAGTTTTTCTTTTCTTTTTTTTTTTTTTTTTGTCTTTTTGCTATTTCTTGGGCCGTTACCGTGGCATATGGAGGTTCCCAGACTAGGGGTCGAATCGGAGCTGTAGCCACCGGCCTACGCCAGACCCACAGCAACGCGGGATCCCAGCCGCGTCTGAGACCTACACCACAGCTCACGGCAACGCCGGATCGTTAACCCACTGAGCAAGGGCAGGGACCGAACCCGCAACCTCATGGTTCCTAGTCGGATTCATTAACCACTGCACCACGACGGGAACTCCCCAGTTTTTCTTTTCACAAAGGGCAGCACAGTACACACTATTACAAAACACTTGCTTTTTTCTCTTAAAGCTGTGTTTTGGGGCACTTCCATTTTAGTACATGTAGAGCCAGTCTATTCTCTTTAATAGCTGCATACTATTCCATTGTACAGACGATTCCACTGTGTTTCATCTTCTGTCAGTGGACATTTAGGTGGTCCCCCAGATGTTGTTATAACAGTGTTTCAGTGAATATCCTTGTACATACAATGTGGTCTGTTTGGACATAATCATATATGGTCTTGCTCTGTTTTATTTTTATATGTAAATGTCCATCTCTTCAATTAGATTGTAAATTCTAGGGAACAGCACCAGACATTGTGCTGTCCCGTGACTCCAGAAACACAAAATGCAGTGGTATGGACAAAGTTTGGGTTTCATAAATATTGGATGAATAAATAAAAGCTCTTCCTTTGTACCAGTGAAACTTCAGAGATAAGTAAATGGTAAATCAAAGTTTCAAGGACTTGCCTAAAATCACAGAGAACAGGCATAGGACATACCAATATAAAATTTTAAAAATTAGATGGAAATGAAAGCAGATATTTTGAATATATTCCAAAAGCGGAACGTTTTTACAGATTTACTTGCACACATGGAAGAGTTCGCTCCATCGTCTCTCTCTGCAAGGTGAGTGAACAGCTCCTCTGGAAAAACTGGCCATCTTGGGAGGCAGGCCCATGTCTCCAGCTCTTGGGATTTCACTTGGTAAATGCTGACTCCAGTTCACCCAATGGTGTCCCAGTGACCTGGAAAAGTCAAGCGTTGCCCAAAGTGCCTGACTGGTCAGTAGGGAGACATGTCCTCACATGAAGAAATTTAGTTCAGCCAAGAGGAAGGTATAAAAAAAAAAAAAGAAGAAGAAGAAGAAGAAGAAGAGGGAAATGAAGAGGAAGGAGAAAAAAAAAATCAGGGGAGGTAAAATGTTCTCTCACCATCTGACAGCTCTGGAAAAAAATCAGGAAAAAGGAGATGAGTAGATGCCTTTAATTGTGCCACATCACCTGTCATCAGTGATCCATGAAGAGAATGCCCCTTTGTTAGCAAACAAGGAGGGTGTTGTTATCATGATGCTTAATGAACACTCATTATAACCTAGCAGCACAAAATGTGTGGTCTGATTGGTTGATCTCAAAACAATTATGTCGACATCTCATAGCTTAAAGATTATACAGCCTTGTAGTTTCACAACTTATTATCCCCTTAAAAATAGTTTTCCATACAAATAGGGTTGTATTATCTTTCCAAAACGTGTCCAGGATTTCCAAGACGCCTATCTACCCAGGATGACTCTAGTATTGACAACAGTGTTTTTGCGGTAGTAAGTTTCCTCTGCCCTTAAATCGGGAGGAGTGTTAGATTGCTTGTTGTCTTTTTTCTTTCTCTCTTTTCTCTTTAGTGACCCACTGGGTCTAGGAAGAATATCTGGATTCACCCTTATTCCCACCCCCAACCAATAAAAGCCTTGTCATCAAGTTTATGGGTTGGACGACAACAAGCAAACTATGTGACACCAGGGAATAGAAAGTATGGGTACCACTTGGCATGGAAATGCAAGAATAATTGGAGGAGGATAATTATGCAAGGTGGCGGCTTGATGAAGGGATGGAGTTTGACACTCCTTAGCTTGAGTAAAGTGTCCTGGAATCTGCGTGCTTATAAATGGTCCACATTTCAAGCTCCTGCCTCACCCCAAATGCTGGCAGCTCCCTCATAACAAGGCCCACCTGGGCACTTGTAGCCTTGACCCACAGGCAGAAAGCCATATGCTGAGTCATCAATACCTCCCAAAGCTCTGAGCCAAGAGCCAGAGGGCAACAACCCCTATTTTCCTTTGCCACCCTGACCAAAACACTGGGTTGGCTACAACACAGAGTGGCCAGAAGGGTGGCCCCAAGCTGAGGTTTCCACAAGCCCTTTTCATGTTAATACAGCTTTATTAAAATGAACAACAAACCTTTACATCCACCAATTGGTAGAAATGGACTTAGAGGACTGCATTTGACAGATGCAGAAACAGACTTGGAGTGGTTACCCATCTTGCTAAAGTAGCCCAGCTGGCCATACCAGGAATAAACCCTGGTCTCTAGATGACCTGCCCCCCTCCCTCCCAACTGCCCCCAGTCGAGTGCCCCATCCATCCATTTTAAGACCCCCCCCCTCATTATTGCTATTGTTCTGAGAGTACATTTTATTGAAAGAAATAATAACCTGGCATGATTTTATGAATCCATATAAGATGCTTGGATATTTATTTATTTATTTATTGCTTTTTTAAGGCCACACCCTCGGCATATGGTGGTTCCCAGGCTAGGGGTCTAATTGGAGCCATACCTGCTGGCTATGCCGCAACCACAGCAATGCCAGATCTGAGCTGCGTCTGTGATCTACACCACAGGTCACAGCAACACCGGATCCTTAACCCACTGAGTGAGGCCAGGGATTGAACGTGCAACCTCATGGTTGCTAGTCAGATTCGTTTCTGCTGTGCCACAATAAGAACTCCCAGTGCTTGGATATTTAAAGGTTAAACTAGGACATCTCAGCATAGTGTGTTTTATGTAATATTAAAAACCGACAACATTTTGTTTACGATCTCATCCAGAAACTCACATTTCTGAAGATCTATGTAGAGATGACACTGTAGTCCTATGACCACCTACTTCTAAATTATCACTGATTTATAACAAAATTTTTTTAATTATAAAAAAATTTCCTTGCAGGCATGGCCAGATTTCACAATGTGTATTGTAGATGTTCAGGATTAGCATTGCCCATAGAGTCTGGTACAAATACAAGTGGGACAGGCAATTCTCTGTCAGATGTCCAAACCCAGATAGTCAGGATGTACATTGTTCTTACTTAAATTACCTTTTTTTTTTTTTTTTTATTTGCCACCCCTCTGGCATATGGAAGTTCCCAGAGATGGAACCGGTGCTTCCACAGAGACTAGGCAGCTTGTCATTAACCCACTGTGCCACAGCGGGAACTCCTTAAATTATCTTTTTTGAGCCAAAGGCAAATTATATGCAGAAGATACCTAAAATACCTATAAAGCTAAATACTTCAAATGACAGCTAGGAATTAGCGTTTCTGATTCAATTTGATCCCTCTTAGCCCTTATTCACAGAACAAATTTATTTAAAATGGACCAATAACATCGATCAGATTGTACATAGCTCTCTCTCTGTCTGAAGGTAAGAAACTATTTGACATCAGGTCGTGGTCATAGTCATACCTGATCCTGGGTTTATTCCTAGTTTGGCCAGTTAAGCCACTTTAGCCTGACCCCATATTCGAAGTATATGAGGCAGACAATAAATATTGTTGAATGAACAAACGAGTGCACAGGTCAAAATGCTAGATTTGTCTTTCATTATTAGGTTGAAAACCTCACAACTTAAAACACCCCTCACCAAACTCAATCATTCTAATAAAATGATTTAAAAATAAGAGCAATAGGGAAGATCTTCTAAACATTTTTCCCCCCTTAGAGGAAATAGGTCAAAAAACCACAAGGCTGTGTGAATTACATTTAGCGCATCCTCAACAAACTCTCTAATTCTATAGCTAATACACAATAAAATGGAGGTTCCAAAAAAGATTTAAGACTAAATCTCTTCTATTTTGTGGACTGAGATTGCTATGCTGAGGTGGAGAGAGAAGTTAGTAGCCATGGTTTAAGAAGATTCTAATTCTAGTCACTAGTTGGGTGAACATAAAGCAAGCTTCTTAAGAATAGTTATTGTTTTGGAGTACCTTCTATGTGCACTGGCTTAAAGGTATTTTTCCTGCATCGTCTAATTTATTTGATCTCTCTGGGCCTCTGTTTCCTTGTATGTAAAATGAAGATCACAGAACCCACCTCAAAGGATTTTCATGAGGACAAAAGGAGACAATGGCAGTGACAGACCCTAGTCACTTACACAGTATAAATCAAATGTGAGGCATTATTACTGTATAACAGAAGCACCAAAATCAGTATTTGAGGTACTTTTTTTCTTTTTTTTTTTTTTTTTTTACTTTCTGTTTCTTCTACTGGAACGATGCCATTTAAAATGAATACGGTAGAGAAAAAAATAGATGTGACTCATGAATCATATGTTCTTTGGAACCTTAATCTGTCGCTCTCTTCATTTATCTCATGAAGGAAATGAACCAAAGAAGGAAAAAGTCAAGGCAAGAGTGAGAGATAATGAAAAGTTACTCTAAGAAGTGCCCAGCTAATTTCTAGAAAGCTTCTTATCTGCAAAGAGTATGGTCAAATTATTCAGTGTGTTTTTAAATCATCTGTACGACTATTGGAATGTGATTTGTAATCTACTCCCTCTATTTTCTTTCCCCTGAATTTCCATTCTCTTAGGAGTCTCAGAGTAAGAAGAACATCGTAAAAGCCTGGAAGCTTTGTTCTGGGCGGGAGAAAATGGTCTATTGAAAAACAAGCCAACATCACTCTGGGCCTTGAAGCTTGACCATGTCATTTATGGAGTGACACAGTCACGCTGTAAATGACCAGAGACATTCCAGAGTTCATGACTGTTGTGTAACAACAACACTTCAAGGGTGGCTGCAGGCACGAGGCACAACACGCCCGCCCAGCACAGAGAATGGGAGGAACCCTCCCCCTGGAATGTGGCTTTGCTCCAAGGCCGGCCCTCCCCGCCCCCTATCCCAGCCACTAAGCGACGGGGGCGGGAAACTGGACAGACTGGAGGGACGACTCTATTTTCAGGGAATGGCAAATTGATTGTGCTGATTGGGTGAGAGTACTGACCTGCCTCCTGTGTTGGCTCTGAGGAAAACCTACTGGGAGGATGTGCCTTGTATGAGGAAGTGGTGCAGTGCAGCAAGAGCCCAAACAAGCTGCCACCGGTGAGGACTGCAACCCAGGCTCCATTAGAACCCCGGGGTGGGGCAAGAGGCCCTCTCCTCTCCATGGTCCTACAGCCAGCAGGCTGCTGGAGAGGACGCTCCCTTCCACAGAGCGAGAGGAGACAAGATGGCAGCTCTAAATTACATGTGCAACAACCCAGGAGGCTTGTAAACATTTAAGGAGTTGATTGTTATTTTCATTCCTGACTGCTTTGGTGGTGCCAATAACAACTTCATAAAACTGCAGTGGTCCAGCCAGTGTGCTGAGGACAGGCATTTGTGATCCCTAGCCGGTGATGAATATTCATAGCAGAGTGAGTCTGAACTGCTCCCCAGATATGGAGGCTGGCGTGTGAGCTAGGAACAATCTTGGTATGGAAATCAAGTTTATAGATTTAACAGAAGAAAAGCACTCATAATCAAGAAATGTCACTGCACAGGGGTTGAAGGGGGAAGCCAAAGGGGAGCTTCACCGGCTTGGAGTTTCAGCTTTGCATGATGAAAATGTTTTCAAGAGCAGTACACAACAACGTGAAGATACTGAACACTACTAAACTGCACTAAATTTGTATGTGATGTGTATTTTTTACCATGGTTTAAAAAATAAAGGAGAAGAGAAATGTCACTACAGGGACTGTCCTAAAATAGCTCCAACAGCTCATATACATCTATGCCTCATCCTCCCAATCCATCACCCATCCTGCGGTCAGCACAGGTGCTGAGGAGTCAGGTATAAGCTATTCCCCATTATTTCAATAGTCCCCCTTGAAAGGGCCTACACAGGTCCCTGTGGCCACTCTTCTGGCTTCCCAGAGCCATGGAGCTCCGGAAATGAATGTTCTTTCCTTCCCTTAGTGATCTTGCTCCCCATCACCCCAAGGTGATCAGGGACATTAAAAGATACGCTTTGCTGCTCTGAGCATTGTAGTCTGGCCAGGGTGGGTACACTGTCTAGGCCAAGAGGAAACCTTAATGTTGTCTCCTCTCCCCTCTCCCCACCACCCCCCAGGCCTGGCCCCCAACACCTTCTACCCCCGTTGAAAGGGACTTTCCCTCTCTAACCACCAGGGTCTCCAGTGGTGAGCAAAGACAGTGACAAAAGACGTGATGTGGTTTCTGCTCAGTTAGAAGCACAGGAAAAACTTTCAAAACCCCTTAGAAGGGAGAAAAACCCAAGTACGGAAGGAAGGAAGTCTGTGCACCTTCAGCACAGACTTTACCCTGCCCTTTTTTTTTTTTTTAGAAATACATGCTTCTCTTTTGCAGCCCACCCACTGGCCCTCAGCAGAACTCAAAGAGACTGGGGTTCGGCATCCCTGCCAGCCACTGCTCATCTCCACCTGATCACATTCAAACTCTCATTTCTTTGATGTGAACAAGATTTGGACCTGCATTTAAGAGATGCTTCTCTCGTGTCTAATTTATACAGCTTGTTTTAAAAGATTCCTTCCTTCCTTCCTTTTTTTCTTTTTTGTTTTTCAGCCAAACCTCTGAAGAGCATATAATTCTTCAGGCTATAGATGAACCATAATATATAATGTTTTTATTCTAAAGTTGGAGGAATGGTTGAAACAGCTGTAACCTATCTCAGATGGGCTGAATGGTTTGCTTCAGATAAATGTAATTTTCAGTCTGGAATCCACGTGTAGGTCAAAACTAGAGAAGACAAAAACTACCAACGTGAAGCAATGTGACTATAAATCTGTAGAGTTTCTGTGGGTTGCAAAAGCTGTATAACAGGTGGGTATACTGCACATCTTTAGATCATTCTACAAGGAATCGTGCCTTTTGGGATTACAATGCCTGGGAACAAAAAGGTAGAACAGACTGCTCTTTCTCAACTTTCATCTCTGCCTCCAGGTATGTAGGGTAACTCTATATGGGCAATATCTAAAACAGAGAACATACCTCCGTAAAGTCAGAAACAACACAAATTTTTATGTGCACGTGAAGCAGAAAATATGTCCATTTATGTGTTTCCTTTGTAGAAAACACACAGCCTCCGTGCTTTTAAAGTGGAATGAGATTAACCGCTTTATCCAAAATTGTCTGAATTTTTGCAAATGCCTGCTGCCTTCTCAGTGGCAACTGCCAGCTCCCTGAGGCATGCCCTGACGACGGCGGGGAGCCCCCTGCCTCGGTCTCCTCGTCAGAGCACCGCTGACCCGGGGCCGACCCGGAACCACTGAAGCCTGACACCCACTCTCTGCCAATGCACCCGGAAGCGCCAACTCAATCTGGGCTTTGAAGGGAAACTGGCCACCCCCGGAGTGATGAACACCTTTCAGTAAAGGGGCATCTGGAGGGAGCCCCTTCAGAGATGTGAATCCTTGTTTTGAACCGAGATGGCTTCGGAAGAATATCGGGCAGCAACAGGCCCCGAATTTCCTCCGAGGCTCGCGGTCCTCACCTGCTTTCCTGAAATGTCTGCAGAACTCGCTGAGTCAAGCTCCTAACAAAGCAAAAGACAGTCATAGAATGCCATAAAACCCTTGTTTTGGCAAGCCTGCCTTCAGCACAAACAGCATCAGTGGCTCCTGTGGGCCCTGCCAACAGCAGCATCTAAGCTACTCATTTTGGAAGCAGAGTCAGGAAGCTGGGATTCGGTTTCCGGGTCCAGCAGGAATTCCTCAGGTAGCTTGGGCCTCTCTCCTGATCTTCCCTGCCTTGACATGCCCACTCCTAGGATGGAGATCATCAAAGCCCACGCCCACCTATTTCCTTCATGAAAAAACCCAAAGAGAAAAGCCTTAAACCTTCCTCCAGCACAAGGCCTGGTCCTTCTTGCAGCAACAGCAAGATCAGATACTAAGATCTGTGCGAGGCTTTGAGGAAAACCTCAGCCCTATTGGCCAGGTATACAGAACTACAGTCTTATCCTCGTTCTTGAAAATGACAATGGATTCCTTAAAATTGGGCCTCATTTTTTGTGCAGCGAGCTGTGCACAGGGGCGAGCTACTCCATGGATCATTTGGGTCAATTGTTCCCCGAGGCTGGCTTCCCCCGAGCCCTGGAACGCTGGCGGGTCACCCATCTCCCTGGAGACAGCCAGGGACAACCCATGAAGCTCTCGCAGGCAAATGATCTTGGAATTAGTGACCATCCGTCTCCCATCTCCTTTGTGCTGAAACAAAGAATCAAAAGTTAGCTGCGCGCAGACAGCTCTGATAACAAAGAGGGATATTCTACACCCGGAATGAGAAGGGGGGCGACCCTGCAGCTCTGGAGATGGCCTGCCCCATTTGCCCCGGCCCTTTCTCGGACGCTTGACCGGTCCGCGGGTGGGTGCGAGCACTTCCGGCCCTCGCTCTTGCTGGAGACTCGGAGGGCGGAGTCAGCTGGTGGAACCGGTTCACTTCCTAGTGCTCCCGGGGCTTCCTCCAGTAGGCAGGGGCGGAGGAGGCCACAGGGCCGTGACTGACATTTTGTTTGCTAGCCCAGGTGTGATCCCCAGAAGATGTGATCGGGCAGCTCTCGGCCCAGAAAATGCTGGAGGACCGCCACCCCGTCCCTGACGTGACACACCATCAGGAATGACAAGGATCACTGAGTATGAATTCATGGTCTCATTTCCAGAAAAAGGCAGGCTGAGCCTTCGGGCCCCATCAACTTCTCTTTAGGAGATGCGCTTACCCTCCCCGCCCTCGCCCCTTGCCTCGCCTGTGTCCTGCGTGTCTTCGAGAGGCTATCGGAGTGTCAGCAGCTTGGAGAGATGACCAAGTCATGGTTTTTTTTTTTTTTTCTTTCTCTTTTTTCTTTTGGTGTGTGTGTTCAAGGCGGTAAAATGGGCCACATGCGTCTGTGACGGCGAGTAATCACAATGAAACTGACACTCAAGTAGAAAACGGAGTCCGCCCACAGGAGCAGCCCTGCACCAACTGCTGCATGTAGGTTAAGCGTGGAGTCGCAGCTCAGGTCAGCCTCTGGCTGCCACGAGCTGGTGATTCAGTAATAACTGGAAGCACGATTGCTTTTTCACTCACTATTTTTTAACGGTTTATTCATAAAGCAATTTTTCACTTTTCACTTATTTTCAGCCCCTTTCACATCGATCTACTCACAGTTTCTGTCTTGGTTTAACCTTTCCCTCTCTCCCTCTTACTGCTGCATTTTTCTTTATTCCCTTTTTTAAACCTTGAACCGTTAAAGCAGCATGGAGGCCTCCTTTGCTTTGCTAACTGAAATATTTCCTTTCAACGTCTTCTTGAGTTCTCTTGGCTGGGCTTGCCTCCTCTGCTCTAGCAACTTACTATATTTTTACCCCCTTTCCTTTTTGTGGCAACAAACTTAAATATTTCCTAGTCTTCATACAAGTAAGTCTTTGCGAGAAAAAAAAAAAAAAAAAAAAAAAAAAGAGAAGAAGAAGACAAAGACGAAGAGGATAAAAAAAAAAGCCTCTGAACATCCTAAAATTCAAGGTACTTAACTTGAGCAGAGGCTTGATTTAAGCACATTAAGCACAATCCATTATTTCCATTAAAAGAATCTTGATTCCTTTCACATGAGCATATTAATTCCTGGGTAAAGTTCATGGTTCTCACAAATTAACAGGACCTTTGTGAGCCCAATCTCTCTTGCCAAAAGAAGCCACAATAGTTTTTTCCATACAAGCCTGTCCCTCATTTCCACTTTTCTCTGACATCTGCTCTCTGAATTACAAATATCTGCCTATAGCAACAATCAGACTTCCAAGGAAAACCAACCAAAAAGAAACAAGAGACAACGATGCAATCTTAGCATATTAAGAGATGTAATGCTTCCGAAAGTGTGCAGAGAAAACCCAGGAATGGCTCCTTCTTTTTATGGAAAAGAAAACAGGTCCAGGGAAGTTCCAGGACTTTTAAGAAAGCACACAGGTAACTAGGGACTGAATCAGGACCAGAACTAAGAGTCTAAACCCCCCATTCACTGCTTTTTCCAGCAAAATAGGAGCTCCCATAATCTCTGTTCCCACCTTGGGGGAGTTTTTAGGCTCTGGCCCAGGAAGAGCAGAAATAGGACTTAAATCACCTCATTCATGATCCTTAGATGGTCTCATGGCAGATCACTCTCACTGTACTAAAACTGGGGAGGCAAGAAAGTGTTCAGTGGAAAGGGATGAAGATGTGAGCCACTTCCTTCACCTCAGTGGTTGGGAAATAGTACTCAAGGGAGGCCTTGCCATGAAAGGAGGTTAGGGGGGAGAGGTTCCCTGCTCTCCCCGAGGGGTGGCTGCCCTCAAAGGCCACCAGTCTAACCCTAACCCTGACCCTGAACCTGACCCTCCAAAGAGTGCAGGGTGCTAGGGGACAGTGGTACCATGTCTCATTTTTCACCCCTTCTCAGGATCCCTAGGAAGAACTCAAAGGGGGAATACATTTTCGAATACTTTACAAATTGACAGCACAGTTCATTTCATGGTATTACAGACTCTTCCTCAAAATTAGACAGGCTCTCCAAACCTGTCTTCCATATATATATATGGCTTATTCCTGGTTCCTGGAATATTTCTTGCAGCTGCCCTAGACCCAGAAGTGGACTCCAAAGAGATAGCCAGTTCTCAGAATGATGTGATATCTATAGTTTCCTAGTTTAAGGAAATGTGAGTTCTCTACCAGAGTCTTAGCTCAATCTTGTCCCCAGGTGCACCATCACTTACAAGCTGGATAGAAATCTTTGAATTATAGACCTGGGAAGGGCTGCCCAGGGCATCTGCATCTTGCTTATCCTGTGCCTTCCAACAAGCTGGCTCCTCTCTAAAGCCTCCCAGGTAGGACTCTACCTCCTCCCTGGCGTGGAGAAGAACCCATTGTGTTACCAACCCTAAAGATGGGTGTTAGCCTTTGTCATTTAAACCAAAGTCCCTTCTGCTATCATTCGATTTCATTTCTTTTGCTCTGCTCCTCACCCAGTGAAAAACAGCTGGTTGCCATAATCCACAGATGAATCCTTCAGATACCTAAAGATGGGAAGTTGTGCCCTAATTCCTTGAGAACAACCCCCTTTTGTTAGCACAGTGAAGAATGTCTTACCAAAAGTACCCATTGGCATTTATCTGTCACTTCCTCTTTCTCTCTTGACAGGGGTGGGAGAAACTTCTAGGTGACTATGTTCACACTTATGCTAAATAAAAGCTTCTATCTTAAATTTAGAGAGAAGGAAAAGTGTACCTGGCCAACTCTGATTCATCACTTATCAAACCTGGAAGGAAGAGCAAACCAGGAAAGGGCTTGTTAGTTTATGGGGTTCTGTGAAACTGGGCACGGGGAGTATTTGCATAAATCAGGTTAAAATTAATTTTTTGGAATCTTGCTGTGTTTTTGGCCTAAATATACATGATTAAAGCTGTGTTGAGATTAACATCCCTTCTTACTTATTTAAGGAGCAACTGTCAGCAGCACTTTGAGCAGACGGACTTGGAGGTCCTGAGGCCTTGAAGTCTAAAAAATGTTGTGATGGGAGGCTTATTCCTGGTTCCTGAAACATTTCTTGCAGCTGCCCTATACCCAGAAGTGGACTCCAAAGAGATAGCCAGGATTCAGAATGATATGATTTCTTCTGCCCAGGCACTGATCATGAAATGAACATGTGATGGGCAAAGAACTCTATGGTCTCATAAAGGAAAGAGAGGCAGCTTGTCAATGATCCCATTCTAGGTAACTTCTCTCCTATTCATTAGTGGTTTTAGCTGCTATCCTCTGTGCTGCAGCCTTCCTTCCTAGACCAGATTATCCTAGAGGCCTGGTTTTACGTTAGAAATCCTCCACCATGTGACTCTAATTATTTTCATTTCTCTGCTCTAGCCTTTTCCCATTATCTTCTTTTATTTTTTATTTATTTATTTATTTATTTATTTATTTATTTATTTATTTATTTATTTATATTTTTGTGTTTTCTTGAGCAACTCCTGTGGCACATGGAGGTTCCCAGGCTAGGGGTTTAATTAGAGCTATAGCCACCGGTCTATGCCATAGCCACATCAACGCGGGATCTGAGCCACATCTGCGACCCACACCACAGCTCACGGCAACGCCAGATCCTTAACCCACTGAGTGAGGCCAGGGATTGAACCCGCAACCTCATGGTTCCTAGTTGGATTCGTTAACCACTGCACCACGACGGTAACTCCCCCATTATCTTCTTTTAAAAAAAGACACACACAGGAGTTCCTGTCATGGCTCAGTGGTTAACGAACCCGACTAGAACCCATGAGGACGGGGGTTCGATCCCTGGCCTCGCTCATGGGTTAAGGATTGGGCATTGCCTTGAGCTGTGGTGTAGGTCGCAGACGTGGCTCAGATCCTGCGTGGCTGTGGCTGTGGTGCAGGCTGGCAGCTGTAGCTCTGATTAGACCCCTAGCCTGGGAACCTCCATATGCCTTGGGTGTGGCCCTAAAAAGACAAAAGCCAAAAAAAAAAAAAAAAGACACACCCACAGGAATAAGCTCACTTATACAAACTTATGGGTCCTAAATTGGTTTCCTGCCCCCCAAGGATTAAAAAAAAAGAAAGTTAGAAATGTGTCCTAAACTCCCAGGGGACTGTATAGTCTCTATAGTTTCTTACAGTGGAGAGTGGAAAATTGAATGCATCATTTAGAGCAGAGATTTTATTTTAAGGAAAGACCCCCAAAAGATGCCTTCTTCAGGTCTGCCTTGTCCTAGAAATAGCCACCTAAAGTCTTGGTCCAATAGTGTGGATGTTGGCCGGAGAGACTTGAGCTCATAGTGAATATTATCTTCTCATGTAATGTTTCATTAAACAGCTAAATCTACAAGTGTTCCCAAGATCTGTAATTCTAAAAAAAAAAAAAAAAAGACATGCTTTGCCAAGTAAAGACTATGATTTATGGTAGTAACTTCACATTCTGGATCTGATTGGGCTTTGTTTTGAAAAATTATTACCACAATGGTTCTGTAGAATTATGTAGTGCAACTAGCACCATTTGGCACGTTTATGACAATAGGGTTCTGGTTTTCTTAACTCCACAGTTAAATGTTGGCAGCATTTCAAATTCTTGGCACAGATGTTTAAGTGAATGTAAAGAAGAAACATTAACAAAAAAAACATTAGGCAGTTTTGAGTGTCTAAATGTAAGGAGCATTATTTTTTTATATGCACTGAACATGAGGAGCATTATCTTCTTTACATGCAGCTAGTATGGCCATGGTATTGTGACCTTGGAAATGGATGAAATGGCAAGCATGAAAACCATTTATAAAAGGCTTTTGGATTTTTTTCATTAAAGACACTAACACTTTTCTATAAGCATCTCTCCTATGCATATCTCACCAAATGAGACTCAAATTAATTTGTGTCCTTTTGTTTGTGACTGGACACAGGTTACTTTCCAGAGCATGGATGGATAAGCAAGTACACCCATTCCCACCCCAGGACCCTTGCAGCCACATGGCCACACCACCACAATCCCCTGTGCTTCAAACTACTAATGCCCAGAGGCTAGCAACACAGCAGTTTTCCTCAAATTTGCTTTAAATGTACAAGTGGCAAATCTACTTCCTGAGTTAAGAGAAGGGAAAGAAATACTGTGGGATGTAGGGCAAGAAGACTATGCAGAAGCACAAACGACTGGATTTCCCGTGGAGTGCTCAGTGTGGGTTGCTGAAGCACACGTGACATCACCAGCGGGCAAAGTGCTTCTCAGGTTCCCGGGGCTCCCCCAAGCCCCTCATTC
The DNA here is from genome assembly GCF_054392235.1 of Sus scrofa. Lineage (NCBI taxonomy): Eukaryota > Metazoa > Chordata > Mammalia > Artiodactyla > Suidae > Sus > Sus scrofa. The sequence goes on along the minus strand of NC_139383.1, from coordinate 72,505,584 downwards.
AGGAGCAAACGCACTGGGTCAAGGCAGGGATGGCATTTCTGGACTTTTTGGGCCAAGTCTTCCTCCCTCACCACCACCCTGTGCTCATCCACAAAGTCAAAAGAGTCCAACCGAAGCGAACAAATCTTCCCCTCCTTACTGGTTAACGCTTGAAATGCTTTCCTTACAGGGCAACTTTTATGACTCATCATTAAAGAAAAAACCTTACACCGCTATGAGAGACAAGAGATCAATACTGTCAGATCACTGTCAAGTGCAGTTGCCAGTGGAGGAGGGGAAACTAGAATCGTGATTGTGGGAATGGAGGCGGTGGGGCGGACACAGGCAGGAGAAAGGCAAATTGTGCTCAGAATTTGTTCTGGGGCCACCCTCACAGTATGACTGAGATGTTGCTCACTGGCCCTTCACTCAAGACACTAGACAAGCATTGGTAAAGCATGAACATTTATATTTAATTTACATTTTGACAATTTGCACATAAATAACAATGTAAACCAGTACGTAAACATAAGATAATTTGTTGTTCTAGCAAAGTAAAAAGCCAATAACTTTGGTCAGTTTTAACTTTGAGTAGAAGGAAAAAATAATAAAACCACTGCTGATTGTGGGCTCAACATTCACATGTAAGAGGCCTCAGAGGGAAAGTCAGATGATAAAGAGAATCAAGCAGTCTCAAGCCACTGGTCAGGTCTCGGTAAAAAATCCCCATGTAGGAGAAAGCTCAAAGGGAAAAGAGAACAAATGAGTGGTTGGGAATAGAAAGTATTTGGTGTCTCTGATGCTTTGGTTTACCTGCGATTAAGGACTGTTTTTGTCAAACACTGAGACATACAAAATTGTCAGTTTCATCAAAGGAACAGATCAGTAAGGCTCTTGGTGTTCCCTGGATTACCCTCAATCTGCAGGATTCTCTTCTGCAGGATCAGTTACTCAGAAAGGAGGGAGACAAACAACCAGAGGGAAAAGTTACAGTGGACAATATGATTTTTATTTCTGGGACTTGGGTTTGACCACATTGTCAGAATGTGGCCCCCACCCCAAAATTAAATAAAGCCATCTTGGATTGTCCTTTAATAGTAAAAAAGCGATGTCTCTCTTTCTCCCTGCTTGTTACTCGGTCTCCACCTTTGCTCCAAGGATTTAGGGTCTCTTACAAGAGAAGGGGGTGCCCAGGCTCACCAATGTGATTGCGAGGTCATTGAGTGCTAATTAAGCAAAGTCTTAGAAAGGGTTTTTTTTTTTTTTTTTTTGGCCGTTAGGAAAAAAAGTAGGATCTTTTACATGGTTTGGCTCACAATTGAAGTGGTTATAAATATATTATATATACACATGGAATAGTGGTATAAATAGATTTATAAATATACATCGTTCTCCGCTACACCTTGAATGCCGACAAGTCATCTTGGGCTTAGCAGAGGAGACAGAATGGCATGCATTCTAGCTTTCTGGCGCACACTAGCTTTCTCCTCTGGTAGCAAATTAGAGAAGCCATCACTTCCTCCACTACTGGACACACTCAATGAGGTAATTGTTGTTGCAACTTTGCAATGCCCTTTCTTCTTCAATTAAGTTAACCATAAAATGTAAAAACACAAATACTGAGGAAAGTCTGAGTTGTACAGAAAAAAAATACAATTGATGTGTCGGGGATAGGAATGTTCATTACCCGCTTTGACCCTAAGACAATGAGAATACCCGTTTTCCGGTTTGGGGTTTTTTTTTTTTTTTTAAAAGGGTGGCCTGAGCCTAACTAACTCCAATCCTTCCTGGTAGAGCACCATGTTTGTGCCATTGTGACATAACAACAAAAAAGACCAACAAAAAAAACACCCAGACTCATGTCATGCCCCAAGACCTCACACATACAAAACTACCTGTGCTTTTGGAATGTTTTGCAGTGGTTTTAAATGTGGTATTTTGTCTTCTTCACATTTTCAGATAAAGCTCTGGGATGTAAAAGTTTCCTGGCCACTCTGAATGGTCACATGACTTTGGGGTGGGGTGACCCTGATTGTTTTTTTTGGAGGGAGACAGATTGGCAAAGCGTTCTTGTCACCTTTCTGGTAAATCTGTGGCTGGGGTGTGTGGGGGGGGAATCTGAGCTATCTACAGAAACATACAAGATTCTCTTTCATTTCTTCTACTGAAGTTATTACTGGATAGTTCTGCACACATACCCCCCAAGTTATACAATGCTGTTCAAATGATACAATCCTATGAATGAACACATCAACTGCCTAACTTTGGCAATACCAAAACTTCATTTCCAAACCATTATTATAGAGGGAGGTTGACTGAAGTAATGTTTGTTTACTAGAACTTAGGTACTTAAAACAGATGTGCAGAAATTATCTACAAAGAATGGCCACCAGACAAAAATACAACATTTAACTCAAATTACAAGGAATTCTTCCAGTCATTGTAAACTTTTTTTTAATTATTGCTTTTTGAATGATAAATTGTATAATAAATTATGAAGGATTATCATTGAAAAAATAATTATGGCTAGGCAATAGTCTTAGCAATGGGAAGGCTATGCAAACATATCCACACAAATATTCAAAATACACAGGTTCAAATATATAGATGGGGTGTAAATAAGTATATATAATATGTATATATATATTGTCTTTGCCTCATTTATACCCTGAGATTTCAGTAACTTTGGGGCTCCTTCTTTAATTCCAGAGAGGTGAGGGGAAACCATGTGCCGTCAGGAGAGCTTTGCAGAACTGGAATTATGTACAAGCATTTGTTACAGCCACCCTGACTCGCCAAGTCATAAGTTAAGAAACAAGACAAAACACCTTTTGTTTTCTGAAAATCTTAAGGATCCATTGGTTCGACTGTTTCTTGTTTGACCTTTACAGGTCCTAGAGGTAGTGGGTTGCTGTGAGGCAACTTCAGGAGGGACGGGTCTGTTGACTCATAGAGGCTACACCCTGAGAGCAGTCCATTCCCCACGTTTCTTTGCAAAGACACTTTCAGGCCAGTTTCTTCTTTCTCTTTTCTGACCACGGCCAGAATTTCCTTTTCCACCACTGAAGTCACATCGATGTTGTCCTCCATGTCCTCCAGCCGGTCAGCATTGTCGCTGATGTCAAACTTCTCGATTTCTTCATTGATTCTGGTCAGGTCCTCCAGAGGCAGCCCAGTGGCCGGGGCCGCAGGACAGTGCCCCTTCAGATGGACCTTGAGGCTGCAGAGGTGGATGTAGCTCTTGTGGCAGTGGGCGCACTTGTGGGGCCGCTCCCGGGTGTGTAGGCGCTTGTGGAGTTTCAGGTGCACAAACTGGGTGAACTTGGCGGGGCACACCTTGCACTGGTAAGGTTTCTCTCCCGAGTGGAGTCGCAGGTGGGTCTTGAGATTGCTGGTGCTGCTAAATCGCTTGTGGCAAACCTACGGTGTGAGGAAGAGGGCAGAGAAGGGGGGCGGAGAGACCGGGAGATTAAGAGCTGCCAAGAGGAAGGGCAGGCTGCCAACCCACGCCCTGCAACCTGGGAGGGGAGAAAACTCACTGTGGCCCCGGCTGCTGTGGCGTTAAGCAAACAGGGCCATGTGGGCGCTGGGGGTGGTGCGTCCCTCCCCTACCGGTTTCCACCCACTGCAAGCTGGCTGTGTCATCCTCTGGGTGCATCAGCAGCCCGTGGAAGGCAGAATTCCTGGGCTGGTTTAAACCATGGGATATGGGAGGATGGGAGGACGACTCCTAAGACCCTATCTACAAAGGTCCAACGTTCTACCCAGAAAACCCTGCCCACCTGGCATTCATGTGGCTTCTCTCCCGTGTGTACCAGGTAGTGTTTCTGCAGGTGGGCGAGCTGCGTGAAACCCTTGTTGCAAGTCTGGCATTTGAAAGGCCGTTCTCCACTGTGCACCCGGAGGTGGACCTGGGAAGAAGCCACATGCGTTAGCTCTGCTCTCCCTCGGCCGGCCACTGTGAGGCCGAAAACTCCCTCCCGCTCAGGAACTGGGGCGTTTATGATGCAAACCTCTAAAGAGAAAAAGCATCACTATGAAGTTAAAACAAATGGAACCTCACGTGATTTTCAGAACAGAAGCAGGACCTTGAAACCGATCTAACGCAAACCCTGCGGTTTAACTGTGCAGAAGACACTCTGGGGAGGGGACTTGTCTCAAGGCGCACAGCAGAGTGGCAGAAGCAAAAGCAAACCCGCCTCGCACTGTGAAAGTCGCCATTTATAACCCGTGGGGAGGCGAACCAGATCCCAATGCGCCTTGTGCCCCCGCAGGGCCTACCTTCAGATTTGAGAGCTGGCCAAAGGTCTTGGCACAGACGTTGCACTCATACTTGATCTTGCCGTTCTGCTTCTTCAGCGGGTAGGGGAGCGTCTTGTAGCCGGTCATGTTCCTCTTGTTCTTGATGAGATTCACGGCCTCGTCGTTGCCGCCGCCGGGAGCGGCCGCGGCCGCTGAGGTAGCTTTGGGCTGCACCACGTGTTCGGCCGTGGCCGCGGTGCCGGCCGTCGGGGACCCGCTGGTGGGGCTGCAGGCCTTGTCCTTCAGGCTGGCGGCCGCCCCGGGCAGGGAGAAGGCGCTGTGCGACGGGGCGGGCACCAGCACTTCCCGGGGGTGCTCGGGCTGCAGCAGCCGGCGCGTCCCCTCCGACGGCAGCGAGCTGGGGAGGGAGGCGGGCGCCAGCATCGGGGGAGGCAGGCCGCCCCCGCCCAGGAGGCCGCCGTACACCGGGTACAGCCTGGGGAAGAGGCCGAAGTTGTTGAGGCCGTTGATGTTGCCCACGGCGCCCAGGCTGTTGCAGTTCATGCCGTAGGGCGGCAGCAGGAACTTGGGGTAGTGCGCGTTGTAGGACGGGATGAAGGCGGGCGGCAGGTGTGGTGCTGGCGCGTAGCCGGGGTAGGAGCCCAGTCCTTCAGCGGCGCCGTACGGAGCGTTCAAGTAGGCGTAGGAGTCGCGGTGCTCCTGGGCGCCGGGCGCCAGCGGCGACACGGCGTTCCCTGGGCTGCTGTGCGGGCTGCAGCTCTGCAAGCTCCGGTCGGGGCTGCTGCGCGCCGAGGGGCTGGGCGGCGTGGAGGACGGGATGGGGGAGTGCGTGATGTAGGTGGGCCTCTCCATCCCGTAGGCCAGGGACGCCTTCACAAAGTCTTCCGGGAGAGGGGCCCGGATGGGGTACACCACCCGCGGGTAGAAGGGCATGTCGGGGCTCCCGTTTTTTCTGAAGTCGTCCGGGCCCTTTTCTGAAGTCAGGGGTGAAATGTTGGAGCGGTACAAGTCCTTTCCTTTGGGAGGGTGGGAGTCCAATTTCAGGATTTCTTTCACGCTGTATTCTCTCTTTGGGACGTTCCTGGGGCAAAGTTCATGTTTCTCGGTGCTCTGCTGCTTTGGATGGCTCTGGATTTGTGCTGAAATAAAGAAAGGGTGATTACTCAGAGGGAGACAGAAAATTGAAGCGACGTTGGCTCAATATGCTCGCTCCCCGAGCACACCCGAGCCACAGCTGCCCCGAGAGGGACACCTGGCTTCTCCACGCCCACTCATTCTGGAAGGCTCAAGCCACTCGCGTTCCTTCTCAGCAAAAGCGGGTCACTGGTGCGGGCATCGAGCAAGCAAATAGCACCGTTTGGATTTATTTTGTTTCCACTTGTAGAAACCTCATGATAGAAAAGTTCTGTTCCACCTAGACTAGGAGCGCCTCCATGAAAATGGGGTGGAAAAATACCACGTGTGTGTGGGGGGTGTCACTGGTTAATAGAAGTCATTCTCATGTTCACGATTTACCTAAAGGAAATCAGCACACCCTGTGAACTAGATGTGAAAGATTAAGACTCATTTCAAGTAATAGGCAGTCATCAATTTTCATCTTGATTCTTGTTTAATTGAATTTGATAAAACCCTCTTCAAATTGCCTCTGCCGAACAGATTCGCAACGTGATGTCACCCCTTCCACTCGATTTGCTGACAACACCAGAATTTCACTGAGGCCCTGGTCTAACCAGGCTCCCAGTAATGCTGTCCCCTGGAATCACAAGGCGTGACATAGCCATCTCTGCCAAACCACAACAGGCTCTTCCCGAGCCAGTCCAATTACTTAGAGCACCAAAGAAAACAGGCAGCTGAGATGAAAGCATTCATTCCAAAAGATGGCATGTTATTACTCTGTCAATAGACTGTTTAGGAACAGCAGCAATGAGAGGACAGTTCCAGGTAGTCCAGGCCATCGCCAGCCCTGCTCCATCCCAACACATGGAACAAACAATACCTTCAGGAAAACACCAGCCAGAGCAGGGAAAACCAAAGGTAAAATACAGGCTGCTGACTTGGAAATCTGGCAGTTGGAGGGCAATGGCTCCAGCCTGAACACCTGCCCCAGGCGTAGGCGTTGGTTGAAGGCATCAGCCATTGGTGGGTGTAGATGCCACGAGGCAGGAGAGCTCCTGGCCTTGGCATTAGAGAGGACAGGCACCTCTGCGAAAGTATCAGTTTGTTGTCTTAAAAAAAAAAAAAAAAAAAAAAAAAAAGTCCCTGTCTGATTTAACCAAGAGAGAACTCCAGGCTCGATATCTGATAGGTCTCTAGAAGTGAACTCTGTGGAGCTCCAGAATCTGAGCTCTTCAAATCCATTCTCTGGCCTGACAAGCTTGAGGGATTCGATTCCAGTTTGAGAGCCCCTCCGAGAGTGTTATCTCTGCTGGCTGTTATCAGTTACTCCAGGGTGAGCCAGCAGCCCCAGAATAAACACAGCCCAGACACTATCAGGGAAGATGCTGATGGGGGCAGTGATGGAAGGCTTGTTGAGGGAGAGGGGTTTCTGAAGCCACTAAACCAAAATAAATATCCCCTTATCAGGCCAATATCAGTCTTTCAGTGAGGCTCAGCAGGCAGGAAGTTCAAATTGTCACTTTTGTTTTTTAAAGCTGAAATGGTAAAGGAAGAGAGACAACTCAGTTGGAAAACTGATAGGCAAGGCATCTCAGAAGCCGCAGGAGAGGATTCTGAGGTGAAAAAGAATGATTTGGAGGCATCCGCATAAGCTCACACTTTAAAAAAAGATGTCCACCTAATAAAATAAACACATAGAAACTTCACCACCGTAACTTTCTGCCATTTTTATGTGGCAAATTACATCTAAGCCTCGTAATTTTTTTTTTTTACGGTGGCTTCACCACTCTCTTGGTTCGAAAATTTAATAAACGAAAGTCACAAGCAAAAAGTCTGTCTGTCCCTACCACCGTCCCTCCTATTTATTCTTACTAAGCACCTCAATAATCCAATTAATGAGCTGCAACAAAGCCAATGAATGAGCCAACAGACAAGAAATTTGGAATTGATAATATTCTATGCAAACTACCGAGCACAGTGTGCCTGGTGTACAGAAAATCCACCATAAATGTTGCTCTCTTATGCCTTCATAAAAATACATTTATTTCTAATTACAAAACCATATCCAGAAGGCAATGCCAGCCCCCCTCCGGTGTTCCAAGGTGGTGAGTATGGAGTCTATAGGAGGTTCATTTAAAAAAATCCTACCTCAGCAGCTGAGTAATCAGTGGAGCTGGTGTCATTTCTGACCCTCCCACTCAGCAGCAGCTTGAGTTAACATGAAAAAGAAAATCAAGATCTGTTTTTGTTCTTAAATCTTAAATGGCTGTAGGCGGACAGAGTCATTTCAAGAGTGAACGGCTTCTGAAGGCTCTGAATGGCTTAATTATGCCGACTCACATTTTCGATCTATAATAAGAACCCCCAAGACTACAAGAAAGAACCTAGAAGTTCTGCAGTAGGCAAAACAAAGTCTGTTTTCAACTGAAACTGAGAAAGCAGATTAACATTTAGAAGTCTATAATTTGGTCAACTGTTTTCTAGATGGGTTAGTTAGATAGATAGAAAAAAAAAAAAAACCAAAAAACTTGAGAGGGGTGGGAGTTGCACTTAAATCCTTCCGACTCCTTTTCTCTGGCTCTTTCAAAACGCCGATTTGTGATGCCGGCTCTTGTTTTTCTTCACCTCAGTTTTCTTCCAATCTCCTCAAAACTCTACCAAGTGAACCATCACTGCCACTTTATCTTATTTTTTGTTTTGTTTTTGTTTTTTTGGTTTTTAGGGCCGCACCCGTGGCATATGGAGGTTCCCAGGCTAGGGGTCCAATCAGAGCTGTAGCCTCTGGCCTACACCACAGCCACAGCAGCACCAGAGCCGAGCTGTGTCTGTGACCTACACCACAGCTCATAGCAATGCCAGATCCTTAACCCACTGATCGAGGCCAGGGATCGAACCCGAAACCTCAAGGTTCCTGGTCAGATTCGTTTCTGCTGCGCCACAACAAGAACTCCCATCACTGCCATTTTAAAGCCTTCACAGAGGTTCTGACACAGGCTTCTATTGTGCTTGAAGCGTGGAAGCCGACACAACTCATGTGAAGACACAATCTACTTATTAGCCCTGATGAAATAGTGGAAATTTTCCTGATTGGTGTCTCACTCATCAGTTACCACACCTGAGACAAATGGTTTCACAATCAGCAGCAGGAATCTTGGCTGAACGGCACTGGTTATTGTTAACGCTCATTCTTTACTACGAATACTGGACAATGAATTGGTACCTGAAAAGGGTTAAGTCACCATTTAGAAAAAATTCTGCATAAATACAAAGGGATATTCGAGGGGACAAAGGTACTTTCTGGCATACACAAAAGTTGCTTCTGGACACAGAGAATAAGCCTCTGAACCTTAAAAATGCCATGCAGAGCCTTTCCTTGGGGAATTAAGCTGCAAGGCCTTTAAAGCCTTATTTCGCTTGGCAGGAGGTGAGGGACATATGTGACAACACTTCTTCGTGGTTGGAGCAAAGTCACCAGGGTGGATCATCTCAAATGGAGTTAGCGTTCTAAAAAAAAAAAAAGTCTTTCTCCAAATCCACGAATGACTAAGCCCCAGGAATGCGAGAAGGCCCCTGAGAGGAAGTGAATGGCTACGGAGACAGTCAGGAGGAGGCAGCCCGTCGGCCTGGGAGATGTCCTACTTGAATATGAGTTGCCTTTTACCACCAGGCCCCTGGGCCTGGTACCTACAGATGGTGAAGTAGCTGCAGGGCTCCTGGGATGCTTGGCACTAGTGATATGATGGCGACTCGGGCGACTGAAGAGAGAGGAGGGAAAAGAAACCGCCACCATTGGCCAGCACCTGCTTACATCCACCATGCTCATGTTGGACGCCAGTTTGTTTCCAAACATGCCAAGACTTCTTCCTGAAGCTCAAGAGTGCACTAAGCTTGAGTGTGTAAGGACACCAAGACAAATTTAAAGATGACCGTATGGTGGAGGTCCTTAAGCTTTTATAGCCCCAGCTTTTTGGACAACTACAAATATACTGGCAATCAGAGGGGGAGCTGGTGATGACCATATCGACGATTGATGAATTTGGGTAAAGGGTCTCGGAATTGTTTGTACTGTTTGTGCAACTTCTCCTTAAGTTGGAAATGCGATCAAAACAAAAGCTTACTGGGAGTTCCCGCCGTGGTGCAGTGGGTTAAGAATCCAACTGTGGCATCTTAAGTCGCTGTGGAGATGTGGGTTTGATACCTGGCCTGGTGCAGTGGTTTAAAAGATCTGGCATGTTTGCAGCTGTGGCTTGGATTCAATCCCTGGCCCAGGAACTTCCATATGCCTCAGGTGAGGCCATAAAAAAACAAAGAAAAAAAAAAAATCCTGCCCCAAACAAAAGGTTACCAAAATTTCAGCATTTAGAATGTGAAAACTTTTAAACCAAAAGAAGTTAATTTTATTTTACTTTATCTTATTTTGTCTTTTTAGGGTCATACCCGAGACATATGGAGGTTCCTGGGCTAGGGGTCGAATCAGAGCAGCAGCTGCTGGCCTACACCACAGCCTCAGCAACGTGGGGTCTGAGCCACATCTGAGACCTACACCACAGCTCACGGCAGTGGCAGATCCTGAGTGGGGCCAAGGATCAAACCCTTGTCCTCATGGGTACTATCGAGTTCATTAACCGCTGAGCCACAATGGGAACTCCCCCAAAAAGAGCTAATTTTAAAAACTGCCTTAAAACTCAGCAGTTAGAGGACACACCATCATAGTTACAACAGGTTGGAATTTTATGGTAAATCTTCAACCATTCTTAGAGATCACTTGAGAATGAGTAAAATGAAGTAGCCCCCTGCAGAGAGGTCATGACAGGAACTTCAACCAAATAAAAAAGTAAAAGCTTATATACCTAAGGAACTGAGAATTTGTTCAGATAAAGTGATAGGTGGTTACTGTAATGCTGATCAGGAGGTCAGATAATTAGGTTTTTACCATAAGGAAGGAAGCTAAGCTATAAAGGCTTTATAGTTATCAGTTATCCATTTTGAATAAGATTTGAAAAATTATAGCCCTGAGTTTTTCTAGAAACAACCTCTTACAAGGTTTCACATCACACCAGAACTTGATAACCAAATATGCATCTCTACAATATTTCAATGTGCATTTTAGGCACTGAAAAAAATTACGACACACCAGGAGCTGTACTTTGCTTTTTTGGCATGTCAGGACCAGTCTCTAATATCCTGTAATCCTATCTGCCCCCTTTTGGAGAGATTAGCACTGGACATAGATTTCTTCCTGTAACTTTTGGAGCTGAACACCCAAAGTTGCTCTCAGTAGTTTTTAAATGATCAAACTTCATTCTAAGGAATAGAGACTTAAAAAAAAAAAAAAAAGTTTTCCTCTTCCCAGTCCCTGGTTTAAGCCACCTACTTGGCCCAACAGAGAAAACCATGTAATTAAACAACGTGTCATTAGCACAAAGGGGCAGAACTGACATTACTGGCATTTTTAATTTTTTTGTTCTGTAATCCACTTACTGTCATTCATCATTGTCAGCTCTCCAGGATAAGGGTAGTGGAGCCTTTCCGCAAAGTCCCGACAATACCACACAAGAAGCTCCTGGTTGGCAGGAATGGGCTTAATGGTGTAGAAGTAGATGTTCATGCCGTTCTGACAGGCGGCCAGGTTCTGCTCCCGGGCAGAGTGTGCTGGGTTCACGTAGCGCAGCCAGTTGCTCTTCTCCTCATTAAAGCCGTCGATGAAGTGGTGAAGCTCCCCTCTGGAATAGATCTGCCCAAAAGAGAACAAGACACACTGGAAAAGAAAGCCCCGAAGCAATGGAAAGCTTTCCCCGGCACCTCAGAAAGGTACCGCCCGAGTGGGCTTTCTGGTCCCTGACAGCCTCACTTGAAAAGGAAATCAGTTTAGCCGGAGTCCTCTTGAATCAGCAGAAATAAGGGCGGAAACAGGGAAGGCACCCGTTTGTCAGTTACCTTTTCCATTTCAGTTTTAGTGTCTTTTCATGTTGGGGGCGTGGGGGGGAGAATGAAACAAAATGTCGTTTAAAGAGCTCCCTTCAGAAGGATTAAACCACCACCTAGTACTATTTCTGCTACTGCGCAGTGAATGGCTCACAGGCGATGCCACTAACTTGAGTTCCGATTATGCTGACTTTTAATGCTTTGAGTCACTGGGTATTGGACCAGCCTGACTGAGTACGTCAAACTGAGTCTCTCAACGTTTTCTATGGCCTCTGTACTTGCCCGTTTCCTACACCCCCGCCTGCCCGAGCAAGGCTAAAACTATGCAAACATCCTCCACCCCCAAGCCTCCAAGTCCAGCAGTGACACTTGTTCATCTGAATACTTGGAACCTTGCCTTTTTGTGGAAACACTGGGTGGGGCCAAGGTGAACTTCACCTGCCACAACAAAACGAACACCGGGACAGAAGCCAAAAGTTGACAGTCTACTGAGAAGTCACTTTTCCTCTTGATAAACAGCTTTGGCCTTGAGCTTTCTTTCAAAGCCAAAGGAGAGGAGAGGAGGTTGGCTAAGACACCACTCACAGAGCCACAGGCCTGGGGTGTTTGGAAAAAGAACTGGAAGCAACCAGCTTATTCTTTCAAGACAGCAACCAAAATGAAGAATTTGGTTTGCCCTAGAGTAAGAGTAATTCTGGTTAACAGATGCCCTCAGGCCACTCGGTGAAAAGGCAGAGGGAATAGGAGAAATGAACATCTACATTCTTCCTGAGCCGGCTTTATAAACAAACTCCTTATCCTTCCACAGAAAAGCTTCTCTTTCCCTCCGTTTAAGATGTACCCACCTTGTCTTCAGACTTAAGAAAGCTCCCTGCATCTACACACTCAGTACCTGCTTAGCTGCAACTTGGGGGCTCCAAGCCGGTGGGCAGGGCTCATAGCAGAAGTTTGGCTCTAACCAGACAGCAGGTGATGGCTTTGTCCTTAGTCACCTACTGATTATGTTCGTGTATAAATTCTTTCTGCATTTCGCGTCAGCGTTATCAGAGACAAAAAGGAACTCTGTCCCTTTAACACGGGCAGTAAACACCAGAATCACTTTCTTTTAAGAGTAACTTCCTGTAAATTGTGAAGGGGGAAATACATGTGGCTTCATCAAAGCAGCTTGTGAGAGCTTTTGCGGTGTGTTTTGTTAAGAGAAAATGGAACAAGGCTGGGTGAATTCTGCTATCAAGAGGGGTTTTCAAGTTTGTTTACTCTGATGTGCAAACTTCCAGGAACATGGGGTTCCATCGCTCTGCACTTCGCTGGGCGGAAACTGCTTTCTAAAGCTACGGCTGTGTTGATTCCAGTCAGCCTTCCACGGACTACAATTTACTGTATCCTCATTTAAAAACAGAAATGTCGATGCCATGAAGTCACACACGCACACACACACACACCCACAAGAAAATAAAGTAATGATACGTCAGGTGGATGCCGCTCCCTCTCACCCTCACAGCATTTCCATATATTATCAAGAAGATTAAAAACGTGCTGACTCATTGCACAGTTACAAGAAATGTCACTGGTTTCTCAACTTGAACATCCCTAATCTTCTTTGACTGTGTAATTTGCATGAAACTTTTTCTTTCCCCACAACAGATGTTCATATTCCTGCCAGCAAAATCAGGATGCTTTGAACAAGCAGTGGGAAGTTATCTCCCTAGAATATCCTTTGCACGTGAAAGAAAGACCTGCTTCAAAGAAATCCTCCCAAGGAAAGCACTTCAGTTGCTCAGAGTCAATCTTCCATGAACCAGAGAACTGGGACAGAGATAGGAGGTTTGTAAGTATTTCTTGTCTTTTTTCAAAAGAATCACGCATTAAAGAGACTTGGGCTGGATTGTCTTAATTCTGACCTTCCACTCCCAAGAATTACACATCACGATAGCTCACTTCTGAGAAGACCTTACTGGCAAGAAAGGTGAAAATGCACTCCCATTTTGCCAGGTATCAAATATTCAGGTATTAAATATACTTTAAGCATGAGTAATTATTAAATAAAATTTGTGAGCACACAATTCTTAGTGGACAATTCTCAGTTTGGGAAATACTAAAGTATTTCTAAAAACACACAACTTCCTGGATTAAAAAAAAAATTGTGTTCCTTAGGAACAGTTTCTGAATGATCCCCAAATATGTCTCTTATAAAGATACTTGTCCTAAAGATATAAGCGTTCTAGGTAAATACTGACCAGAGTAAGTGTAATGCAATTTTTGTTGTCACCATGTACATGTTCCTTAAAAGAATTTAAATAATGGTTTCCCAGTAATTATGTACATGTTATGCAAATATATATTTTGGGAGTTCCATTGTGGCTCAGCAGTAACAAACCCGATTAGTATCCATGACCATGCAGGTTCAATCCCTGGCCTTGCTCAGTGGGTCTGGGATTCATCATTGCTATGAGCTGCTAGAGGTTGCAGATGAAGCTCAGATCTGGCCTTGCTGTGGTGTAGGCTGGCAGCTGCAGCTCCGATTTGACCCCTAGCCTGGGAACTTCCATATGCCCTGGGTACAGCCCTAAAAAGAAAAAAAAAAAAAAAAACAATGCTTTTAAATTTAGTAAAGGAAGTTCCTGTCATGGAGCAGTGGAAATGAATCTGACTAGGAACCATGAGGTTGCGGGTTTGATCCCTTGGCCTTGCTCAGTGGGTTAAGGAACCGGCATTGCCCTGAGCTGTGGTGTAGGTCACAGACACGGGGCTCGGATCCCGAATTGCTGTGGCTGTGGTGTAGGTCGGCGGCTAAAGCTCTGATTGGACCCCCTAGCCTGGGAACCTCCATATGCCATGGGTGTGGCCCTGAAAAGACAAAAAAAAAAAAAAGCCAAAATAGATAAATAAATATATTTAGTGAAGGTATCTTTATTTTCTGAGAAAACAGAGTGTCCCAGAGAGCTCTCTGGGAAAAGGGAAAGCAGTTCGAGTTTTTCTCTTTTCATCTTAATCCAAGGTCTTTTACTCAAAGATTCTATCTATTTAGTTCATCTGTGAGGTCATTTCTAACTGTGATCTTCTAAAGGGAACTATACTGGTGGACTCTGACGGGATGTTAAAGGAAAGTTCATCATCTTGAATGACTGTAAGCATTTTCCTTATGCTATGGGAGTAACCAACATACTGTCAAATCCAATAGGTTTATGGTACAGATGCATTTAAACAGGACTAGTCATGCGGTCCATCTCCATTCCCCGCGCACCCATCCTTCCTTCATGGCATTTATTTTCCAGGTAATCCAGTTATGATGACTCTTCCATTCAATTAAAGTTAAGTCAGCAAGAAATCAAGAAGGGGTGATATCTAAGGCTTTGGTGACTCATTACTACTTCCTTGCACAAAAATGCAAATGAACTTAGCCTTGAAGCAAGCAGCAAACTGTTTCCTTTCATCACAAAGGCTCTAATGAATTGCAAAAATTAAGATTCACACAGAGACCATATCTCCATCCCTGTGTTTTCCCTGAAAACGGGGCTGTGTTTTCCAAGCCAAGCATTTAACCAGTTTCATCATGCTTTGCTTAGAAAATTCCGTGTCCGTGGAGACCCTGAATACTTGTGGTGAGCCCCAGGACAGGTTGAAAAAGGAAGTGACCCAGCAATTTTAGTTTCATTTTTTCCCCTTAATAGTTACTGAGTCTGGAAAAATTTCCCTACTTACCCGCCAAAAATATTTCCTGTTGGCGTTCTTGGGAACTGTGTCGTTGGTGTAGATTTCACCTATTAGAGGTCCAAAACGTGTTCCCTTTGGTATGTATTCTTTACTCACCACTCCAATAACCTAAAGGGGGTAAAAGATAAGAAACAATGACTTCAACGGTAAAATGGTAATTGATCCTTTCATCTGAATGAATTGAACTGTCACATGGTAATACAACCAACAATGACAAAACTGTACTATGGAGAGCAGACATTAATGGTGCTTATATAATTAGCAACGAGCTTAATTTGGGGGAAAACCATCTTTTAAACTCTTAGATCATAAGCAAATACTGGACCAAGTATACATAGTCAAATTCTCCCGTGACTAAGGGTCCTTTATTTTTACTAATACTGTTTATGCTAGAAGAAAAGACAGGGTAATCATTCTATTTTAGAACGAGATTCAGACACTGCAGAATTAGATAATGAAGGTTAGACGGTTTCAGCGTTTTCCTAGTTTCCTATTTCTTCTCCCCCAAACCATAAACACAGTGTGTTGAAGGGGAATAGAAGAGTTTTAACCTCAGAAACCAAAATAATGTTCCTTGGTTGTTCCACAAAGGCCTAAAGAACCAGAAACAAAACATATTCTATTTTTTTTTTTCATTCCAGATGAGGTTTTTTTTTTTTTCTTTTTTCTTTTTTCTTCTTCTTAACTTGTAAGTTCTCTTTAATAGAAGAACGTTCTTCCAAGTAACTTTGTTCTTCTCTAGCATCTTCTTCTGAACAGTGGTCAAAAGTCTTCCTTTGAAATGGAATTTATACCGAGGAGAGCTGTGGGTTCTAAGATCTGAGGAAATGACCTTCTCAGACTGGATGCATCACAACGTTTTGACTTTATAGGGCCTTGCTAAAGAAACAGGTTAACTATACCAGTTCCTCCTTGATCGTAAATTTCTTAAGTGGGGGAGGGGTGCAAAAAAAAATCACCAACCACGGATCAGGAAGCAATTCATCACTATTCAAAAGAACTGCTCTGTAATAGTCCCTTACAACATTTTGCAGTTCTTTTTCTTTTGGTTTTCATTTGCTCACTTTCCCATTTTTATTTTCTTTTTCCAAAACAGCTTACCAATCACTTACTGAATACCTTGCTGAAATGGGCCAAGAGGGGAAAGAAAACGTAAGACCGATTTCCAACTTTTATTATCCCCAGTGGCTCCTTTACATTTCTGCACCCGAAACGGTCAGCCCGAACACAGGAATCAATAAATGTTCACTGTGGAATCTAAGACTTTTGTTACGACATACACCAATACCTCATTAAATCTCCTCCAGAATTTAGGCCTCCATTTAAATGGATATAGAATAAGCACACCTACATGGTTGTGATGGACCAGTCTTTCTCAGATATGTGACTTATCAGCCAATGATTTTTTAAAATTAATATCTAATATAGAAGCCAATGGACCATACTCAGACTGGAAAGACAAAAAAAAAAAAAAAAAAAAAAAAAAGTAAGAAAATTTCCTATAGCTAACACAAGCTGAAACAAGGTTGGTGAGCTAGAATGTTATTTTTGGTCCTTTATGAATTTCTGGCAGAGAGCTGAAAAAAGCAGATGTTCACTTCATCCTCCTCCTCTGCCTCATTTACATCTATCTGCCCTTTCATAACAGTTCATCGTTATTGGTATATGTTGGCAGTGGGGGGCGGGAGTATTTGAGAACAGTTTTGAGATAAAAATACAGACTGAAGCTTAAGTAGACCTATTTACTCAAAGGCTCATTGTTTATGATATATTATTGAACCAAATTAATTGGAAGAATTCAGGGAATCAGCTTCCATGACACATAAATCATCTAGCATTCCTATCTGAGTGGTTATTCCATAATATTAAAACGCCAAACAGGGAAAACAAATAATGTCATTTGTTGGTGAGCCAATAATTAGCAGTTGATATTTTCAACATATCCACTTTAAAGCAGTCATTTTAAGAAAGGTACTCAACTGGTTCATCAACTTTGTTTTAAATTATAGTCTCTGGCAGACAGTGTCTTGGGAGTCAGAGCTTGATTACCCACAAGCAGCATTACATTGAGGTCAGGGTTTTTCTTCTGAATTGCCATTCTTTTAACCATGGGCCTTGTGGTATTCAGCTATCAATCTTACACTAAGAAAACACACACCCTTTTCTTATGATCCAAAAGAAGTCACCGAGCATCGTGTTCCTACAAAGGAGTTTGTAGAAGACATAAGCTACCCAACGGCCTTTGAGCACAGCTACAGGCAAGTCACTGAGGAAGCTGTAAGGTGGCACTTGAAGTAGCTCTTGCCATCTGAAACCTTACGCATGCAACTCAGTGGGCAAAACAGGAGAACAATGAAAAAGAGGAACGTCGGTCAAGGAAGAGGAAAGGGAGGTCTATGAAAATCCTCAATCCCAAACAAATAAAAAGAGCCTCAATATTAGATTATCTTTGCAAGTGGGAAAGAGCCCTAATATTTTAAGTTCTGTGATGCACTGGGCATGGGCCACAGATCAGCTCACACCTATAGGTGAACAGAGACACCAAACCATAGAATTGAGGTCAGAAGGAAGTGTGTAGCTTATATACCACCTCGAACTCTTCCCAGTCCAGCATCATAACACATGATCAACACCTTCATCTCTACCTCTGTCTCTGTCTGAGACGTCATTCAAAGAGGATCTAAGAGCTGCAACTCTAAGATTCCAATTTTAAGATTCCAGTGCTCAGCTAGGTAACTGGAGCAGGGATAGGAACCAGGACAGTTTTTAATGGGAAGTGGGAGACCAAGTCATACTTCTCTCTCTGGCCCTGGCAAGATCCGGATGTGAATCTTGGCCAAGAACGTTCTATCTTTGGAGCCAGCACATAAAACACGGGAACCTGGTGTGTGCCATGAATTTCCCACGGCTAAAAAGACTAATTGAGAAAGGGTTCACCTAGGTCAGGAAGGAAATGTTGCTGGAACTGACCAGGGTCCTAAAGCATCACTGCTGGGGACTGGCTGCTATGTGTCATCCCAAAACTGGAGGGCGCCGGCCTCAACACTTCCCTGCCCTGCCTGCCCGCTCAGGGCAGACCACTTCACCACGTGGGCAAACCTGTCTGCCTGTGACCTCAGTTACACAACACACCCTGATGTCTGCGGCTTGCAGACAAAAAACAGGGCTTGTTTTCCATTTTACAAAATGAAGGTGGAGTTCCCATCGTGGCTCAGCGGAAAGGAATCTGACTAGCATCCATGAGGATGCAGGTTCGATCCCTGGCCTCACTCAGTGGGTTAAGGATCCGGCATTGGCATGAGCTGTGGTGTAGGTTGCAGAAGTGGCTTGGATCTCACGTTGCTGTGGCTGTGCTATAGGCGGGCAGTTGTAGCTCTGATTAGACCCCTAGCCTGAGAACTTCCATGTTTCGCCCTCAAAAGACAAAAAACAAACAAACAAAATGAAGGTGTCACAACTTAGTATGGGTGGAGTGGGGGTGCTGAATGAAAGTCTGATAGCAAGGCAAATGAAATTTTTTTAAAAAGCAAATTCCCTCTTTAGGCATATAAGCTTAGAGATGCATGGCAATGAGTTTTAAGTAGAAACATCATTCAGGTCTAAATCTGGTATAAGCATCCTCACCCCAAATTATATCAAAATCATTGTAATTGCTAGCTCTTTCTTCCCCTCCCCCTCCACGAAAATGACTCATTCAATTAAAATTCTATTTTGAATACCAGGATATTTGCATAGAGATGACTACACCTCTGCAGTGGACCAAGACTTCAGCCTGTACTTCACCCCATTTTTTTTAAAGGGGTGAAGTAGATAGAGATATTTTTGGAAGCTTTCCTTCTTAGTTATCTTTATTTTAAAGGCAATGTGGCTATGCCTCGGTCCATGGTCTCCCCAGTAAAAGGCAGAATGAAAGGGAGTTGCATGGTTTGGTGAGATACTTTTTACACATGGCCTTAGTTAATAATGGACTTCAATCAACATGGATAAGCATCACCTGATGCCTATTGCCACACAATTCTGGGAGGTCAGACGCAGAGCCACAGAGTCTCTTCAATGCAAACACCCTCAGTACAGACGTACCGCGCCTAGAACCTGAGTGTTGATATCTTTCTGTATTCAAGTTTTCACAGAAGATTATTTCAGGAGGACAAGGGGAAAATCCCCCTAAAAGAATAGCCCAGCAGTTTAAAAAGTTTTAAAAGTTTTTTGAATAGTAGGTCTATATTTGGTTTGAGTTCTGGAAATAGGAAGTAAGAACGGCCTCATTAAAGGTGCGGAATGATTCTAAACCAAATCTAAAAATGAGGGTCAAGATCAGAAATATGGTTTGTATGTTTTGTTTTTAAACCAAAAAAAAAGGTGCTGACACATAGCACAAATTCATAATGAAAAATGGTTTTGTTAAAAAAAAAATCCCCAGGATGTCAGCACAACAGCACACGGTGTAACATCTTCTGCTACTTAAATGAAAACATTTAAAGCAGGGCAAGATAAATCAGTCAGATAAAAACTACACGTACAAAGGCTTTTTTTCCTCTTTCCACAGCTCGTGGGTCTGAAGGAACCAACTGCATAACAACAATGTAAACATTTCATCCATCCTGAAGGTGTCTGTTCTAGAACGGGTTTGCCACTATCACATTCTCAATGGCTTAATTCCACGGTTCTTTCGCCACCTCAAGGGAGCTGTCCGTTGCCAAAGTGCAAAAAGGAAGGAGGGGAAAACCAAAAAAAAAAAAAAAATAGGTACACATTCCAGAGAGAGCCTCGGAGACGATTACATTTAAGTTGGTTTCCTGGTTGCTTGTATGATGAGGGACAAAAGATGTACTGCTCCCTCTTCAAGCATTTCCTAGTAGAGGAAAATGGAATAAGAGAATCCTGATCCCTTATTAGGTGGGTTTGGAAGGAACCTCCTTAGGAACACAGGCCCTATATGCTTTTTGGGAATTGAATGCACTGAAACAGGGAGCTCCACATTCAGAGAAAAAATACCAAACAAGCTTAATAAAGGATCGGGCTGAGATATGCTAAGACAATAAATAAAACCACAGTGACACCAAGAGGGGCCAGTGTAGCACAATCAAGAAGCTCGGTTGGGGAAGTCTGAAGAACTTTGCTCTAGCTCTAACTATACACCTTAAGTGACTATCTTTCTGAACCTTGGACTAATGCTCTAAGGGCGTCATTCTATTTAGCTTTGATTTTTAAGTAGAATGATGAAAAGTGAAAGACTTAAGAGCTGAACTGAGGGTAAGAACACTGCAGAACTAAAAGGCAAGGGTGACCCACAGAATGGAGGCCTTTATTTCAATTCCAAGGGGTTGGACAGGGCAACAGAGCACAAATGAAACCTATGAACATACCAATATTTGGTCAAACTTGATATTCCGGGGGGCGGGGGGGGGGAATGCTACACCTTTTAAAGCCATAGGCACAGCCAAATTTTAAATACTCAAAGCACACAGTGACTCCACAGGCCACATATTAAGAGCCTTTCTATGCAGAAGAGTGTTACTTTCAGAAAGAGGTGTAATTAAGGCCAATCTCTGGGGTGAAAAAAAAAATTTTTTTTTTTTTAGCTGTGCTGGGCTCATATGGAAGTTCCCGGCCTGGGATTGAACCCGTACCAGTTTTGACCAGCTGCGGCAGCACTAGAAAGACCCTTAACCCGCTGAGCCACAAGGAAACTTCCTGGGGTGAAAATTTTGGTAATGTCCAACTACAATTTAAATTTTGCTTTTTGTGAAATCAGCCTCCTTTCTCCCAGCAGGAAAAAAGAAAAAAAAAATAATAAAGAAAAAGAAAGAAAGGTTGCGCTTTAATGAAACTCAAAGGAGAGTCGCTCAATTTAATTTTAGACAGCTGTGTCACCCCCGCACCAACAACACTGAACTCAGATGCACAAACAGGAAAGAGACAAAGTATTTCCCAAACAGGCTCTACACCCCTTCAAACGCTGTTCCTTAGAGAAGGAGGAAAGTGATGTGACTCAGTTGTAATAGTCCCAGTATCGCATTCTGGATTCCTACAGCAAATGATCCCCTTTCCACTCCTTTCTGAAGGCAGTGAGAACTGACAGTGACCTGCAGTGGGGGCGACGGTCTGGAAGGGTCCATTCCTTCCCCTAAGCCCGGCAGTCGACCAATGAGAGCAACTGCAGTAGCTGAATTCTCAAAACAAGAGGTGGTTCTGCAAGTTATTTCAACAGCTAAACATCACACCTAGCTATAATCATTATATAAAAGGGTAAACACAAATCCTCTGCTTCATTCCAAGTTTGGGTTTTCAGCCCCTTTGAAACAACAAAGAGTGTACCCACTTCAGAGGCTAAGAAGGAATGGGCCTGCCAGCCCAGCCAGAGCAAAGGAGCTGTGCAGATAAACAGTGGTTAGCGCTGAAGTCATGCGGACAGAGGACACTTTTACACGAACCTCTTCTCCATTTATACCATCAGTTCATAAACACGTCAAGGTTTTGAGAATAATTTTAGAAACCCAGCTAATAAAGCCGGCTCGTTAAAAAAGAATAAAGCCATCTCATGACCAAAAGGAGACAAAGGAAACATGAAAAACATTTTTTTCCCCCCTACCAAAAAGTTTTCTCCCTCAAAAGCTATTGTACAATGAGAGGTCAAGGGCCGGTGAGTCCAGAGTGGCCAGATATTTTCTCCAAGTTGCTGACAATCTCACTCACCCCTTGCTGCCACTTAGCTCTTCCAGGACGTGTCAACTTGCCAAAAGATTTAACTGTTTACTAATAAGTATGGAACAGTGGCGGGCTGGAGAAAATGAGGAGGGGCCCACTGAGGGCAAGAGAAAGCAATGAAAGAAGTGAATTAAGTGATCAATTATTTACTGATACTTAAGAGTTTCTCCCAGGGATACCAGGCCTCAAGGGCAAGTAGGGAGATTTGGCTTCAGGTGCCAGTCTTCAGCAAGAAACCAGAAGCTTACCTCTTTGCTGTTGGTGGCATATTTGAAAAGCAGATTCCTTGGTAAGGATGCCTCTGCCTGAACCGAAATCCCTCCATCGACGCCAGAATCCCAGGGGTGGTCGTTCACAATGTATGTACACTTCTCCTCAAACTCAGCTTCTGTCCACAGAGTCATATCCGCGTCCTCCATGTCCATTTTCATGGTCCCCTCGGTCCCCACTGCCAACCCTGGAAACTTCACGGCACTGGAGCTACACTTGGGGGCAGCCTGGAAGAGAAGGGAAAGGCCTTTAATCCCCATTGTCCTGTGGCTCCTCCGAGAGGCTATGACTAACACAGTCGTCTGAAGACTTTAAAAGCAGATACAGAGCGCTCGGTACAGTTGAGTAAGAGCCAAAAAGCTGTATAAAGAAGACTGCCTTGGAGAAGCAAGGTTTTAAGTGCTTCCCTTGGTTTAAAAAAAAAAAAAAAGTGGCAACCTCATTGGGGGAAATAGTTTAAAAAAAAAGAAAAAGAAAAGAACCACCTCTGAACAATTCCCAGCTTTACCTCTCAGGGCAGAAAAATGCTGTAGGCGCCCAGTCCTCTGTCCCTGGACGCCTGGGGTCATGGCCGCCAGACCCTCAGCGCTGTGGAAAAGCTGCCTCAGAAAAGTGTCACAAACAAGGAGAGGAAGAGGAAGGAGCTCTGTCTGCCTCTGAATGAAGCTAAAAATGGAAAGCGCGTGTGGTGCAGGAGCGGAACCCAGCCTGACTTTTCCAAATGGGGAAGACTGAACTTTCCCACCAGCTCCCAACGCAAAACAACTTTCAAAACAACTCCCCCCCCCAACCCCCTCTGCAGCGCGATCTCTTTCATCCTCTCACATGGAAGGCTGAAAAGGGTTGCATCCTGCCAGCATCACTGAGCTGCATCTTTTCAGAAACATTTGGACCATAGGAAAAGAGGGAGGAAAGATGGGGGGGAGGGGGGCGCGACAACTCCCCGCAGTTTCTTTTGACCGTGGGCATCTTGAAAAAGCAAAAAACCGAACACAAGACTGTTCAATAGAATTCCCTGGAGAGAATTCCTTTAGGAGTCCTCGGCTACAAATAGCACTTTCCATTTAAATCTGAAAGTGTACGAATTCCCAGAAGTCGCTGATGGGCTACAGTTTACTGTAACTAAAGTTATAACAAATACAGAAGACTGAGAAAGCGAGCTCTGCTTCCACTTGTAAATTGAGAAGGGTATTCCCGCAAATCCTCCTCACACGCAGGAAGAGTGCTTTCCAGAGAGAGAGAGAGAGAGAGAGAGAAGAGAGGTAAACACCGTCCGCAGTTTTCCCATACCAACGCGTTGGGGGAAAAGTCGGAACGAGGGTAGCATTTCCATGTAAGAGCGTGTCCTCGTTAGAATGTAAACATAACACTGTCGAAGTCCTTCAGGGTGGCTCTTACCTTCTAGTTCTTCCCTGAATATGATGCTCTTAAAAAAAAAAAAAAAAAAAAAAGTCGGATGCGAAGTTGTCTTTCCCTCCGTGACGATTTAAAAGTGCTCACGTCTATGTGGTTGCCACAGATATAGTCACGATGCCAAATAAATGTTAAAATAAAACAAAAAATTTAAATGAAGCCGACCCAAAATAGTCACTTCGTGTGACGGTGGGGTGGGCGGGAGCCACTACTGAAATTTCAATGAACTGACAATTATGCCTAGAACTGAAAGGGTTAATGATTCATAAGGAAAAAGTCTTATAAATGTTTGACAGCACCAAGTGCCCTAAAGCACAAGCATTTCTGGTGTCTACCGCGACTGCGTTAGCACGAAAAAAAAAAAAAGTTTTCGGATTTAAAAACAAGATCAAGTTCCTTACCAAGGTCGTACCCACACGTTTTTCCAAGCAAATATCCAACATCGGAGATAAGTGTTGCTCATCCCTACACAGTCCGCATGTGCTCCGCGTTCCCCTCCCCGCCGAGGGCTGTCGCGCACCGCCGCGGTGCCCTCTGCTCCGGCCGCCGGCGCCCGCGTCCCGGCTCCCGACGCGGACAGGTGCCGCGCTGCTCTGCCTCTCCGCAACACTGGAGGGCCGAGTGTCACGGCAGCACTTTCTGTCTGTTAACCCGGCCGGCGGCTCGGCCCTTTCCCCTCCCTGCTGCGGATTTCTGATTCACTCCTACCAGCTGCCTGAAGTGGGGGCGTGGCCACACCTGGACTCGGCCGCGCCGCGCCGCGCTCGGCCAGGGCTTTCCCCCAGCTCGCCAGCGCCTGCCGCTTCCTCTCTGCTCTGCGAATTTCAACATTGACTTGGAATCTTCTGACTTCCCTTTGAAGGCGCTTAACCTCAGCGTTAACTCGGGCCGCATTGTATTCTAAATACTCCAGACCGCCCTTCTTCCTGCTGCGGCTTTGGAAGGGGGCGCACATTCCTGAAATTCGGGGAAACCGAAAAATTACCTACAACTGTTGGCGTTGTTCCTCGGCGCAGATCCGGTTACAAAACACACGGAATTTACTTGAAGAGAGCACGTGAAAAGAGCAATTGTTTTTGCATTGACTGTAATAAAGATGGAGCTGTCTAGTCCTCAAGCTATTGCCTGTGAAATACCCATTTTCTCCTCCCCTACTTGTAAGCTTCCATTTCTCTTGCTAACTAAAAGCGCACTCAAATTTAGTAGAACTGACTTCCTTCTTTCAACTATTTAGGAAAGAGGGAAATAGGAAGAAGTTATAATCCTACATATTAAAATGTCTTTGCCTTTTCTCTCCTCCCCCAAACCCACAGGCAGACTTCCCAGGAGTGTGTGAGCAAAGTGTAGAGCGTTAATGTTTCCTAGTTAAAGGGAATGTGGAACTGATCACTGGCAAGTGGAAGGCAGACGGAGGCAGTAATTAGTGGGGCTCTTCGAAGGGAGCCCTGTCCCGCTCTTGCTCCAGCCCCAGTCAGTCCTCTGTTGAAGGAAGGACATCCTGTGATGATGGCATACAATGTCCTGTTTGTTTATTATTAAGAGCGTGGACCTTGCATTCCTGCTTCTCATTACAAAACAAACCAGATGCTTTACTTCCTTCAGTGGTCTTGTGCCTTCAGCAAGGAATCCTCTAATTCAGGGAAATGATGATGCAAGGGGTCCGTTTAGAGCAGACACCCCATTACAAGGACTGTCTGGAGCACTGCGACACAAGTCTCCCACTATTCCTGCTGCCCTTCTAAAAATTCTCTCTCCTTCAACCTTTGGCTGCCAGTGTCTTTACTAACAGTTTCAATACATGTGTGCACACACACCCAGTCCCAGCAGGCACACACACCCCCACATACACACCTAGTCCCAACCAATGATACCAACTTAGTCACACAATCAAGTGGACATGTGAGTATTTGTTTACAGGAAGAAACAAAACAAAGCAAAACAAAAGCCCAACTCAATCATAAAAAATGTCTGTTTACCTTTCAAATTTCTTTTCTCTTTTAAGAAGATTTCCTAGAATTTTTTTGGGGGGGGTTTAGACGGGAGGCAAAAGATTTTTTGCCAGGACATGGTGCTTGAGTCTAAAATCATTCCACAATCTCTGTAGTACTGAACAATTAAATTCCCACTAGGGGACATAAGTAACCCACACTCCCAGCTCACTGCCTGATGACCTGCGATTGCAATGTTATGCCAGAGGGGACGCTAGCACCCAGAGGAAACACGACTTTTAGGCGGCACACGTGCTGGGGGTATAAAACTGAATGAACAATTCCTTACAAGAGTTCTCAGAAAGCGCCAAGATGATAATTAAACAAGAGAAATCCAGCCTTCTCCAGAGGGTTTATTAACTGATGCTGAGTCAGCGCCCGCATGGACAAAAAAACAATGTAGTCATACTGAAGGCCGGCCTGCTGTTCAAACAGTCTCGCCTGCAGATGTTAAAGAGTATCTCACTTCCCTTTTAGAACCAAACTCTTGTCTTAGGCCATATACACCCCTGCAAGTGCTGGTGAGTCAACCGTGGTGGGGTAAAGGAATGGGCAAAAAGTTGCAAGGTTGAGGTGGGAAGAGGCTCCTTTAAGCCAAATATTTACTCTAATGACTGGAAGATGCCAGTGAATCAACTCACTGTTAATTAATATCAGCCTGCACTCACCTTCAGAGGTGGTGAAATGAGCTTGAGTCTAGGGAGGACGCAAACTTCAAATACCAGCGTGGGGCTTAGCAGGCAACCCTAAAATTAGTTCCAGGTGCTCCAGCTGAGCTGGACAAGGCCACGAGTGGAACTTGAAGGAAAGTCAAATTTGAGACCCAGTGTTGGACTATAAAACCCTTCAAATAATCCAAAGAAGCACCAAACCAAACCATTTTTTTACTGTCATTGTAGCAGTCAAGGGATATAATTTAATGTGATATAATTTAAAATGAAAGCTGCAAAAAAGGAAGAGGGAATAAAGGAAGGAAGCAGGCCCCTGTCGTAAGAAAACGCATGTTCATATAGTCCTATCTAGGTATAGTCCAGCACAAAAGTGCTTGGGGGTGAGGAGGGGAGGCAGAGAGGAGAAGGGGTGGCCCACCAAATGTCACTCACCCCTTCTAGAAGGCCCGATGAGCACCGCATTTAGGATGCTGGCAAGCAGGCAGACGTCAGCACTGGTACAGCTGTGCAGAGAGAGCTAGCTATCTAAGGCTGCCCCTGCCTAGAGTCTTTACATCTCAAAGTGTTTGCTTCTAAGTAATGCCTTGGTGTGTTTTTAGTCACTATATTATTTCCCTCCCTGTTAGAGCACCAAAAAAAAAAAAAAAAAAAAAAAGCCAACCTCAGTTACCTTTATTAATCAGCATTTCTCAGGCAGAGTTCTCTCCTTAAGAGTGTTCACAATGGCAGCGAATCATGAATGATCCAAACAGCTCGCCTCTCAGAAACCCCCATCTATTCCCTTTGATGGTGTCATCACAGCAGCTCGACAAGCCTATGATATTCAGCCTCAGCTACTGGGCCCGGCCCAGTCCTCTCTCGGTGGGCTGGGCGTTGCATTTGTAGGCTGCCAGATGAGTGTGGGCGAAGACTATTGTAGAAGGAAGGGAAGTTGAGCACCAAATCTGGAGACCTGGCTCCCCTTGGGAAAAAAACAACAACTCTCTTTTTTTTTTTTTTTCCTAAGGAAAGTAAAAAATGGGATGAAATGGGCCTAAGATGAAACGTGTTTTCATTTTCTAATTCAACTCCTGCTCTACCCAAACAAGGTCAATGACAGAGTAACCACATCAAGAGGACACCCCCCCCACCCTCCCTTCCCCACTCCCTACCCACCCACTCACCCTCACCCCCCACACCCACTTCCCACTTCCTGTAAGTCAGGCATCTTCATGCTGGTAAACATTTGGGGACCAACTGCAAGCCAGAGCTCCAAAAGCGGGGCACGGTGGCTTTGAAGCCCTCCCACATGTCTCAAAGCCAGGCTGAGCACCAGAGGGGTACTTGATTTTTACACTTTAACAGCCTTTTCAACTCAAATCATCAGGCTTGGCGTTCCGGCTGCCTTCCCTTTTTAAAGCCGGATGAGAAGGGCAGGGGTGTGTGTGAGTGAGAGAGAATGTATGTATGACACATGCTAGGTTACAATGCAGCGTGTGTGTCATTGGTATGATATGTGTATGATATGTTTCAACCATGGGTTGCATCAATTTAAAAATAGCACAGGCCTTCCTTCCCGTGACACAGCTCACCACCCCAACACACTGGACAAACATATTCAGGGCCTAACCCTTGGGATGGTAAGTAAGCCTAGGGGGCTGTGGATGTTTGGAAATGAGGTCAGTGTTTTGACTTCCTAAATAAGAGAAACAAAATTTAAGGGCAGTGAAGAACCAAAGCGGAGCTCCCTTCCCTCCCCTGGTAAGTGCCACCCAGAGAACTTTATAAAACTTTGTAAAACCCACACAAATGTCTGAGGTCTTGGGATTTACAGAACCACCTGTGTCTCATCCTACCTTCCTTTCAGATGGACAGTTGTGTCCTTATGGAATCATTTACGTATTTTTCTTTATTATTATTTTTAGGGCCACACCTACAGCATGTGGAAGTTCCCAGGCTAGGGGTCGAATCCAAGCTGCAGCTGCCAGCCTACGCCACAGACACAGCCACACAGGATCCGAGCCACGTCTGCGATCTACACCGCAGCTCACGGCAACGCCGGATCCCCAACCCACTGATCTGGGCTGGGGATGGAACCCAAAACTTCGTGGATATTAGTCAGGTTCTTAACCCGCCACGCCACAATGGGAACTCATTTACATATTTTTAAATTGTCCTTTGAGTTTGACATCCACGCACTTAATAAACAACCACAGCCAAATGATAACCATTTCTATGCGATGTGTGGGGAAACTCAGGTGGATTTCCAATATTTTTTTTTTTCTTTCTAACTAGGTATCTCTTTTATCCAATAGTCAGATAAGAGAGGGATTTAAATTTCTGGAAAATGCTGCGGGGCAGGACATGGGAAGAAAGATCATTTCTGAATCCGGAAAACGTTTCCTAAAATTGCATTCGGTAGGACAAAGGAAGAAACCACACAAACAGAAGGCAACATAGGGACTATAAATAAAGGAGGAAGAGAACAACAGGAAAGGTGTCCATCCTGATCCTCAGCTTCCTCTTCACTCTTCTCTGCATTCAGGGAAGAGGAAGAGTGGCGTCCACAGCACGAAGGAAGTCCTCTCTTCCTTCCCCTTCTCTCACCTTCCAGTGGGAGGGGAAACCACTCATTGAAGGGGTAGGGGCTGATCCAAGGTGGAAATCAAAGGGAGATTGTAGATAGGAGTGTTTTCCCAGAGTGAGATGAAAGAGGGGCGAGTTGTCTTGAAAACAAAGGCCAACAACCGATGAGACGCCTCAGCAGAGGAGCAGCTGTGAGGCAGGGAGGGCCGCGTAGGCAGCAGCGTCCCCGCGGAACAGGGAAAAGTGCCCTGCGGCGGGGGCTGTCACAGTGCACCTCCGTCCCCGCAACCCCAGAGCATCCAGCAAGGGATGGAGGGAGAGTGATTTCTGACCAAAAAATGGGGTTGATGGCTTCTTCTCATCCTTTCTAAGCAAAGGTTCGAGATCACAGAGGCTTGCTTTTTATATGCCAGGGTGAGTTAGGAGAGAAGAGACAGAAACAATAGCGAAATCCTTTGAACTCCTCACCAAACAGCAGGAAAAAGAGGAAGGAAGGAAGAAAGAAAGAAAGTTAGTTTTGTGATGTAAAGATAAAGGTGTCCCGCATGCCCCAGTTCTGCTCCAAAGGGGATTTAAGAGGTGGCCTGTGCTGAGAACCACAGATCCAGCCCAACACCTCATTTTCCTGCTACGGAAACTGAGGGCCAGAGATCAGGAAGCAGAAAGCTCATCTCTCCAGGCCCTCCTTCCACTCTTGGATTTTACATATGATCGTGAACCTGGCAGATGCCACCCACAGACATGCCTCTTCCCTGGGCACAGAGCAAAACCTGAACTCAGCTCTCATCCTCCTGGGGCCTAAGGTACAGATGGGCTAGGAAAGGTTCTCCTGTTGTAGGACCTTTTTAAAGGCTAAACTGGCGGTGACTGGAATTAAAATTAAACCTGCCGAATTCAGTGCCAGCCTTTGGAGACGGGGAACTGGTCCCTAACATGGTTTCCCCTAGACCTGAGGAGCTGGGAGGTGATGGAGGAAACAGAAGGCAATACAATGACATTTAATAGACACCTTATCTTTTGCAAAACTCTCCAATGTTGACTAAGAACACGCCAGGAAACCTTTTAACATGAAGATAGTGTGGAGATTGTAAAGCGGCAGCCCTGGCTTATCTGACCTCCATCTACAGCCCATTGTTTCCTGCAAGTACAGAGGGGAAGCTGGGGCTGAGGGGTTAATGTTCAATAGGCATCGTCCCCCTGAAGGTGTGCCCCTGGGGGCAGAAGGGCCACCCCTGCATTACCCTAGAATGGCACCAATCACAGGGAAGGCTGAGGCTCCCTGCTTTTCAGGCTGGCTTCCCAACAGCTTCTTTTAAAAGAACAGGCACTGTCTTTGGAAGAGATAATCCGACAATGGAGGTCCATTAAAAGTATTAGGACGTAGCCCGGGCCACCGGGATCCTCGGGAGGAGAGCTCTGTCCTGACAATAGACAATTAAAGCTGATAAATCCAAGCTACTTGTTGCTGTTCTAATTCCTCCTAATTGTATGCTACTTGTCCCAGGCTCTTGCATTCAGGGATGAAGCAGGCTACTCTTAATCTCCAAAGTACCTGACCTACTTCCTAACCAGATCTTTTCAGCATTCTTTCTTTCCCATCTGGACCCCTTTTTCTCTTCGACTTTTCCCCTCTTCCTCGAAGCTCGAGGAGAGGAGAAGGAAGGGTGTTGGCGGGGAAGGGGGGGCGGTGTCTGAACAGAAGGCTGCCTCTGAATCAATATCTCCTGGGCCTCTCAGACAGTTTCCTAATCGGGGGGCGGCTAATCAGGCTCAGAGGCACCCCAGTGACCACACTGCACTAAGCATGAGACTTGACAAGTGGCGGGGGCTTCCGAGGATCCAACTGTTAGATCTCTGCTGGCTGCCAAAGCTGCATGTGAGTCTGTGTGCAGAGTATATGTCGTGCTAGTTCTATTCGTGGCCGACATCTCACTAATTATGCTGCCACCACCAGTTATGCAGAGCAAAGCACTCCTTCTCACCCAGCAACGCCAAAGCATATAATTCTATCTCAACAACAGAGCTTTAAATACCAGTTTGGTGCCAGCCTGTGTGTGCCTGCTTTCCTTCCAGAATCTTACGAAAGGGGAAAATCTATCTTTGCAATACAATTTTGGCCCTTAGAGTATATTTTTTACGTTGAAAAATCTTTATAGAGGCATCTCTTCCAACCCTTCTCCACTCTGT
Source organism: Sus scrofa (assembly GCF_054392235.1). Lineage (NCBI taxonomy): Eukaryota > Metazoa > Chordata > Mammalia > Artiodactyla > Suidae > Sus > Sus scrofa. The sequence goes on along the minus strand of NC_139383.1, from coordinate 72,474,785 downwards.
GTCCTAAAGAGTGTGTAGTAATCAGCCCTTAAAAGATGCAACAAGGGGAGTTCCCATCATGGCTCAGTGGTAACAAACCTGAACCTCAGCATCCATAAGGACACGGGTTCCATCCCTGGCCTCTCTCAGTAGATTAAGGCATTGCCGTGAGCTGTGGTGTAGGTCACAGACACAGCTTGCGTCCTCTGTTGCTGTGACTGTGGTATAGGCTGGCAGCTACAACTCCAGTTCGACCCCTAGCCTGGGAACCTCCATATGCCATGGGTGTGGTCCTGCAAAGCAAAAACAATAAAATAAAGACACTTTTAAAAAAAGATGCAACAAGGAGTTCCCTGGTGGCCTAGTGGCATGCCATGGGCACAGCCCCCCCCCAATATATATATATATAGTATATATACATATACAATAATTTGGGGGTTGTTTTTAAAAGAAATCCTTGTATTTCAGATACACATACTGAAAATCAGATAAAATCGTGCGGTTTTGGGAGATTTGCTTCAAAATCCTCGGCGGGGGGCAGGGGGGCACAGATGAAACAACCCAGGTCTTGAGCTGCTAATGGTTGAACTGGGTTATAGGGTGCATTATGCCACACTCTTTAGAACTGTAAACAATTTTTATAATAAAAAAGTAAAAAAAAAAAAAAAACCAAAAAACTAGAGTTCTGCCTAACCCACGCTGTTGAACTCAAGTCGATGACCATTTGTCAGTGCGAATGACATTTAATTGAGAAGCACTGATGCAAAATGAAGGAGTCACCTGCCTGCGGTCCTGCCCCCATCAAAAACAGCATTTTCTGGGATGGTAACCATTTGGGGGAACCAAGTTTTTTTCATGTTTGGCAAAGAGAAGGCATTTTTAGTGCCCTTCAGCATCAGAAGTATGATAACAGCCATTAAATAGGTTTAATTTCACCCTCTGATAAAATTGAAAATTGTGCTCCATTTGATGTAATTTCACAGTGGCCCTACCAGGAAATGATTTAGAGTTTGACTTGGGTTGAAAACATATATACATTACAGGAGGTAAAACTACTCACAGCCATCGGAATCGGTCCCTGAGTCACGCATCCTCCGCTTCACGGAGGGACTAGGAACACAGTATGGCGGATAACTCACTTTTTCTCTGCGGTATTCTGAGCAAGCAGCTCAACTGATAAACTGTGTCAAAGTCAAATCATTTGTCAGCTCCAAAGAGAGGAGAACAAGCTGAAAGATGGACTCAGGAAGTAGATTTATCTGGTGCAACACATTAACTAGTATAAATACCAGTGGAAAAAAGTAAACACATTTACCCAGCGAGAAAGGACTAATGCTTGCACCTCACTGCTTAGCTCAGTGTTCTCCCGAAGCTTTCTATTCACCAGACAAGTGATACCAATTTGTCTTGGCATTCTACCCAGAATATATTTAAACAAATCAAAGGTTTATCTCCTTATTGACCTCGATTTTGTGAACATCTAGTTCATACTAATATAAAGAGGTTCTTCCAGATTAAAGTTTTCTCGTGTGATAATGTTCCCCCACTGCTTAGGAGAGAAGGTTTTCCAAAGTACTATTAGATAGGAAAACACGGTGTGAGAAATTATTCTTCGGATTGTGATGCATTTTAAATGTACACATTCATTCATACGATTTTGGACATTCTTTGAAATACTTTTTTTGGGAGGGGTATCTTTTTAGGGCCACACCTGAAAGTTCCCAGGCTAGGGGTCGAATCAGAGCTGCAGCTGCCTACCTATGCCACAGCCACAGCAATGCAGGATCAGAACCACATCTGCGACCTACACCACAGCTCATGGCAATACCAGATCCTTAACCCTGAGGGAGGCCATGGATCCACCCTGCGTCCTCAAGGATGCTAGTCAGATTCGTTACTGCTGAGCCACAATGGGAATTCCTGAAACATTTTTAATTTCAGAAGCCCCAACCAGCAAGGACCAGTCCAACAGCCGAGAGCTGACATTGGGTTACTGAAGTACATGCTTTGCTAAAGAGTTGCTGAAAGATGGTAGCAGTGCCAGGCATGGCTGCGGCTGGGACACCTGGCTGCCAGTGTAGGCCATGCCTCTGGCCCCATTTCCTCACGTGCTCTAGGGATGAACCCACACGCCACATGGGGATTTCTCTGTGGTCTCCAGCCTGCTGGCCTGTGAGCAATCCCAGGCATCTTTGAACACCCAGCGCTCAGCGTGGTGCCTGGCGTATATGGGATGGTTGATTCACAACACGCTGCATGAATGGATGAAAAATGCCTCTGGAGTCCCACCTGTGAACGAGGCATCGCCATAGGCTCTGGACATACTTTCTATTTCTCTAGAGAAAGTATATGCTGCTGCTCAGCCCTTGTTTGTAGAACTCAAAAAAGAACGTTCCTGGATAGGAGCCATAGACATAAAAATGTGCATATTTCTGGGGGAAGGGAGGGAGGAAGCCACTTCCAAGGACAACAGCACTTGAAAATAAGTTCAGCAGGTAAAAACCAACAGAACAGGTTCCCAGGCCTGAGTGATTTACATAGTCCTTGTGGGGTCTACTTTTGTCCACTCACAAGCACTGGACCTCTCCCTAAAATATTCCCCTACCAACCTTTGGGCCTTCCTCCCCTTCATAGCCACTCCACCCCACAGTAATTAGGTTTAACAAGAGCAATTAACAAAACAAACCCCTTGCTGCTTAGTGGGCTGATAATTCTGATTGCAAAATTGTTTTAGGATGTGCAAAGCAGTTGAAAACAAAGATAAATAAGTTATGCAACCATTTTGCATATAATACATTGTGTGTAAGAAATACAGTTCTGGGAGTTCCCGTTGTGATGCAGTGGTTAACGAATCTGACTAGGAGCCATCAGGTTGCAGGTTCGATCCCTGGCCTTGCTCAGCGGGTTGAGGATCCGGCGTTGCCGTGAGCTGTGGTGTAGGTTGCAGACAAGGCTCAGATCCCGAGTTGCTGTGGCTCTGGCATAGGCTGGTGGCTACAGCTCCGATTAGACCCCTAGCCTGGGAACCTCCATATGCCATGGGTGCGGCCCTGAAAAGATGAAAAAAAAAAAAAAAAAAAGGAAAGAAATACAGTTCTGCATCTTCAATAATGCAGTCTAAAATTGCCATCATATCTCAGCTACAATTTTACTGAGCATTATGCCATCTTCATATAATATTATTTCAGATCTAGTGAATCTAATTTGGATTATTTTTTTTCCAGTGTTACAAAGTTTTAAATGATTCTGAGACAAATGTGTCTCATTTTTTTTCTACTAAGTCAATAGCTCTTAAGTGTTTGTTTTTTTGTTTTGGGTTTTTTGTTTGTTTGTTTGTTTGTTTTTGTCTTTTTGCCTTTTCTAGGGCCGCTTTCCCTCGGCATATGGAGGTTCCCAGGATAGGGGTCAAATTGGAGGTGTAGCTGTTGGCCTATGCCAGAGCCACAGCAACACAGGATATGAGCCGCATCTGCGACCTACACCACAGTTCATGGCAACGCCGGATCCTTAACCCACTGAGCAAGGCCAGGGATCGAACTTGCAACCTCATGGTTCCTAGTCGGATTCGTTAGCCACTGCACCACGAAGGGAACTCCTTTTTTTTTTGTCTTTTTAGGGCCGCACCCACGGCATATGGAGGTTCTCAGGCTAGGGGTCTAATCTGAGCTGTAGCCGCTGGCCTACACCACAGCCACAGCCACCCCAGTTCCAAGCTGTGTTCGTCTGTGACGTACACCACAGCTCACGGCAATGCTGGATCCTTAACCCACTGATCGAGGCCAGGGATCAAACCTGTGTCCTCATGGATGCTAGTCAGATTTGCTTCTGCTGCGTCACAATAGGAACTCCGAGGGAAAGTCTACTTGAATAAAAAGTACAGTCTCCTTTCCGATGAGCATCTGATAGTAATAAAATTCCCAGTGTGTTAAAATGGGGATAATCCTATAGGAAAACAAACACAATAGCCTCTGAGGGCCAGGGGAAAGACTTAGCAGAACCAGGGACATTTAATGGTAATTATGAAGCTATGTAAAGTTTTTTTTATCTTTTGGATTTTTCCAAGAAGCCATTGTTGCTAAGTATAATGTCTACTCTGAGTGACAGAGATCACTGGAAATAAAAATCCAATTGTCTCAAAATATATAAAATCGATGAAGAGCTAGAGCTAAAACCATGGCTAGAATACTATTTTAGCTTCTAGAAATCTAATGTAGAATAGGAAATGAAGATTTCTGAAAATCAGTTTGCTTGAGAAATGAAGCCACTATAGGATTCCTCTAAATAGCAAACTGTCCTTGCTTTAAATATATGGCTCAATTTATAAATATTTTTGTTTTATAAAAAACTTTTTAATGAGATCTGTTGACATATTAAGAGATGTTGATAATACAAACCAAGTTCTGTTATGATGATCAAAATTACCCTTCCCTCCACCCCCAATTTAGTGGCTAGTCAATACAGTTGTTGCTTTTTTATTTAATGCAGTTGGGAATCAATTTTTTTTTCTATCAGTTTTTTAAAACTAAGGTATAGTTCACCTATAATATTATGTTAGTTTCAGGTATACAACATAGTGATTCACAAGTTTTAAAAATTAAACTCCGAGACAAAAAAAAAAAAAAAAAGGGGTTCCCGTGGTGGCGCAGTGGTTAACGAATCCGACTAGGAACCATGAGGTTGCGGGTTCAGTCCCTGCCCTTGCTCAGTGGGTTAAGGATCTGGCGTTGCTGTGAGCTGTGGTGTAGGTCGCAGACACAGCTCGGATCCTGCGTTGCTGTGGCTCTGGCGTAGGCCGGCAGCTACAGCTCCGATTCCACCCCTAGCCTGGGAACCTCCATATGCCGCGGTAACGGCCCAAGAAATAGCAATAACAACAATAAAAAGACAAAAGACAAAAAAAAAAAAAAAAAATTTAAACTCCGTGTATAATTATTATACAATACCGGCTATATTTATTCTGCTGTACAATATATCCTTATAGGTTATTTATTTTACACATAGTAGTTTGTTCCTCTTAACCACCTACCCCTATCTGGCCCCTCTTCAATTTTTAAAATTATAAAGAGTTAAATCAGAGACTCAAAAAATGATACTTAAAACATTGTATTTGAAACATATCAATGAATGTCAGATTCTCTGTCATTGATGTAAGCCAAGGCCTCTGTTTGAGAATGAACCTCTTCCTTCTGAAGTCCTCAGGGTCTTCTCTGCATACCACCCCCCAAATAATGCACTGCCTTTCTGTCCAAGTGCCCCGAGTGCAAACCTGCCCTAGATTTATACCTCCCAGTCCCAATACCTTATCATTGTTCACCCACATCTATTTCAATTACAGGATTTTTTAACTAGTATTTATCAAGATTTTGACTTGATTTTAATGCAACCAACTCTTAATACTTATACTTCATTGATATATATATAATATTTAATTAAATTACATAATTACAACTAGCATAGTCAAGTTTGGGAATACATACAAACATCATTGCTAAGTATACGCATCAGAAAATGCAAAGCAGAAAGGCTCAATGAATGCTGGAGAGGAGTAGATTTAGAGAAGCAAGGGAGTAAAACTCAGTGTGTTTACAGAAGGCACTGAGAATATAAAAACACCAAGCAAGTTGGTTCAGTGAGGTTAGTTAACAGCATTTCTAGGTGATCAACCAATAATTAAATTCTAAATCACCACACTTGGGATAATAAATTATTTTGAAGCAGCTGATAATATTAAGTACAACCAAGACAGAGCTGTGATTTAAAAATATTATTTCATTTTTTCCTATTGTCCTCATTTCTCTTGAACTATGAAAAAATGATTTTTAATAATTAGTAAACTTGAATGATTAACTCCATAAAATAAACATTCTTAGCTAAAAGGTAAAGGGATATATATATATATATATATATACACACATATATATACATATATATATACACACATATATATACATATATATATATAATACAAACTATAAGGCCTATGCTTAGTTAAGAGAGTATCATACAAAAAAATGTCCTTTTCTTCATAAGTAGAGTTATGAGATGTCTTCAATGAATTTAACAACAAACAGTTACTAGGAGAACTCAAATCAGAAGCAAGATGTTTCTTAAGGTTCCATTTGAGAATGAATCCACAGCAATGCTGATAAAGGAAATATTCAGACACACTCACATTTCAAAAAAATTACCCTTTTATTTTAATATGGAAGAAAGCAATGTTCATGGTTAAATTTCCTTTGTTGTTTTTTTTTTTTTTTTTTTTTGCTTTTTAGGGCTGTATCCGAGGCATATGGAGGTTCCCAGGCTAGGGGTCAAATGGGAGCTACACTGCCAGCCTACACCACAGCTACAGCAACCTCAGATCTGAGCCACGTCTGCGACTACACCACAGCTCACAGCAATGCCAGATCCTCAACTCACTGAGCAAGGCCAGGGATCAAACCCACAATCTCATGGTTCCTAGTCTGATTTGTTTCCACTACACCACAACAGGAATTCCTCAATTTCTTTAAATTAAAAAGAAATGACTATTTCTAACAATATCACGACGGCTTTATTGCATTTGATTTTAGATAGATGTCCAGGAAAGTGTCTGGTGTGCCCAATTCATAAATCTTCAACAAAAGGCTTTGTGCCTGAGATAGTTTAAGTGGGTCTATTATTCCTTGCTACCAAGTGAACCCCCACAAAACAATCATTGTTAATCATAAGGTGTAGAGTCTTGAGTCTACCCATTTTTGGATCATTTTTTAAATGGCATCATATCGTAAATAGACTTATTATCCATTTTTTTCACTTACTACTGCAAACATCTTCCCATGCCTGCATCATTTTTAATTGCTATAGATTATTCTAAAGTGCATATATCATACCATGCTTTACTTAATCATCAAACACACATCACTAACCTATTTTTAAGCTATTATATACAGAACACCATGGGCAATTAAGCAGTTTGAGCCTGAAGTTCCATGGAAAATTACAATCCTTAGAAATCTTATCTAACTTTTTAATTTCTTAGGAGAAAAGACTGGTTTCCAGAGAAAGTAATTTTCTTTTCATCCTAGTTCCTGGTATAAGGCCAGCAATACTTTATCTGCAATCCCCAAATCCAAACAGCTCTGAAAATTGAAAGTTGTTTTGCCTTTTTATTGCCACTATCATGCATCCATTCTCATCACTAAGGTACTACAGTGGTCTTCGAATAGCTTTCTCCATTTCCAGTTCCACTCCTTTGCAATTTTCATCAACATCACTGCCACTGGAATCATTAGTCTGAATCACAGTCTCCCAGGGCCCTTTCCTCCCCTAAAACTTTACATGCCACCCCCCACCCCACCTCCATCATCGACTTTGCCTCAGTTAGTGCAGCCTCATGCTGCAGAAACACTCATATTTAAATATGAACACCTCATTGAGTGGATATGCGACAATGCTACCTCTCTAAAAATCTCAAAAGGAGTTCCTGTCATGGCTCAGTGGTAATGAACCTGACTGGTATCCATGAGGACTTGGGTTCAATCCCTGGCTTTGCTCAGTGGGTTAAGGATCCAGTGTTGCCATGAGCTGTGGTGTAGGTCACAGGTAAGGCTCTGATCTGGCATTGCTCTGGCTGTGGCATAGGCCTCAGATGCAGCTCTGATTGACCCCTAGCCTGGGAACCTCCATATGCCGCGGGAGCGGCCCAAGAAATAGCAAAAAAGACCAAAATAAAATAAAATAAAATAAAATGGCTTGGTCATTTTTTTTCCGGTTGAAGGAGGTCACACTATACTAGGATATAATATGGCCCTTAACATAAGCAATTATGAGGATATGGAGAGAGAACTGGGTTTAGAAGGATATACAGGCTCACAGGCACCCAAGTTCACTGGCCACCGGGTCTTCGAAGTTTGTTCCTGGTTGCCTCATGGCGAAGAAACCACAAGCAGCCAGATCCCATTCCTTCCTCTATGCCCTTGTGCCATCTGACTTCCTCTTCCCCAGCCCACTGGAGTCAGTCTGCACAACACAGGCCGTGTCTTCCAGGGAAGCTCAAGGGCCTGCTGGCATAAGGTTCCCTTCAAAGCATCCCCTGGAAGTCTGTGTGGGATGAGCGTATTGAAACCATCCGCTTTTCCAGGGAAGAGCTAAATCCACCCCACCATGTTTCTGTTCTCATTTACCCAAGGCTGGTGACATAAATGGTTAGAGGGTTGTCCTGAGACTCCCCCACGCAGACAGCGCCTCAGAGGCAGAAGAAGCTGCACGCACATCTGGGCAGAGGCTTCCTAAAAGGACACGCTGAAACCGGGTTAATAGGCCTTGAGTCTTAGGAGAACTGAGTTATAGAGAAAAGACTCACTGTGGGACTAACTGATCATGGGAAAGAAGAGGGAATTGTTCCCTGGCTCTGCTCCCCTCCTTCTCCCTGGTCCCCCACCCTCCCTTAACACCTCTCACCCCCACCCCAGCCGCATTGGCCAATACTCAGACTCTACGGCAGAGAACAGGAAAATAGGAGAGCTGCGCTTGGGGAAGATGGAATAGTGTCACTGCAGACAAGACACACCTAATTGTGTGTGCGCTTCAGTGTAGAGAGGGCAAAGGTCAGAATTCCCAGAACCGCCTCATTTATAATCTGAAATCCTGCCTAAGAGTCATACATTGCTCTTCCCATAATGCCTGCAGAGTAATTTCCAGGTTAGTTTGTTGCTTCCTTTCAGACTGGGAAGTTACTCCTCACTTCCTCCCTTCTCTCCTCTCTTCCTGCCCCCAAAGAAATAGCTAAGACGTCTGAAGGAGAGCTTTTCATCACAGTAGGTAAAGAAGACGGATGCCTGTGACCTGGTGTGGGCAGAGACACACAAGCCCAGGCAAGGGCATCAGGGAATGGAATGTACTGATTGCAGGTCATTAAAATAGGCCCCACAAAGCCTTCCTTCAGTGGTCCTCACACATTTCTGCATCCTAGAGTGGCCTGAGGAGCTTGAAAAGATTCTGATGGCCAGGTGGAATCTCACACCAATTAAATCTGTATACAGGCCTGGGAGCCGGCATTACTGGCTTTGAAAGATCCTCAGGTCATTCCAGCGTGCCAACAAGATTAGAACCAAACGCTTTACTTAATCAGATGCCCACCTTCTAGATTATATTTACACTTAAAATACTGGCTTCCCCAATCCTCCCCTGGCAAAGGAAATGTATCATGGTTGTGGAACATTCACAGGAGTGACCTCTGAGTGTGTGGCTTGAGTTGGCCACTGGGTAATAAACAGTCTGCCCCTGAAATTAGCAAAGAACTGGAGCAATGAGGCCAAGGACAAGAGTTCTGTACTCACGAGGGTCCCTGAGACTGCCTCGGTCTCTGGCCACGGATTGTGTCCCTAGTTTCAGTTATGGATGAATATTGTCACTGAGAAAGGAAACTACCACCTAGAGTATGGATGAGTAAATACCAAGGCAATGCCCAATACCAGAAAATCAACTCAAAAATCCACATTCTACTGAGGGCAGGTCATCTTTGTACTGCAATCTTTGTGAATTAATTTTTTGTTTGCCTTTATATTACTGCCATTCTAAAATGGGATTCTGATCGTATTCGGTATTGAAAGATGGGTGGATAATCACAGCAAGATGCATTCTTCATGTCAACAGTTTGAACCTATCAATAGAAATCATGACTGTTCCAAGAAATAGTCTGGAAGATTGTTTTGAGAATAAATATTTGAGGAGTTCCTGTTGTGGTGCAGCAGAAACAAATCCAACTGATATCCATGAGGACAAGTGTTCAATCCCTGGCCCCACTCATTGGGTTAAGGATCTGATGCTGCCATGAGCTGGGGTGTAGGTCACAGACACTGCTTGGATCTGGTGTTGCTGTGGCTGTGGTGTAGGCTTTCAGCTGCAGCTCCAGTTAGACCCCTAGACTGGGAACTTCCATATGCCTTGGATGTGGCCCTAAAAAGACAAACAAAACAAAACTAAATATAAAAAAAGAATAAACATTTGAATGTAGCTAAAGCTATTCTTTGGGGTATGGCAAGGTGCCTAGAACACTGCCAGGGCCCAGTATGTTTGTCAAGTGAACAAATTATAGAAGCACAATGCCATTAGGCAATTTTTTCAAATACTGTCATGCCACCAATATTTACATAAAGAAAAGTATGGAGATTCTTGAAATTTTATGTTAAATCTAAATGTCCAGATATTTGCAAACTCTACTTCGATGGTGTAACTTTTTTGGAAAGAAATTTAGCAGTATATACCAAGAGTTTTAAAGATTCATAACCTTTGGTCAAATGGTTATACTTATGGGAATATACTGACAGGAAAATAATCTGAGCAGTCAAATTTATATAAACCTATTAGTTGCAATGTTATTTAGAATTATAGCAAAATGGAAACAACCTGAATATTCATATTTATAGAAATTGCCAAATAGGTTATGATACAGCCACACATGATATGAGTATTATATGGCCATTGAAAAAGGTTTTAAATAAATGTGACATGAAAGCACGATCATGATATAAAAAGGTATGATACAAAACTGTACTACGATGTGATTCCATTCATATTCTTTTTCAAAAGTGCTAAAAATGCCATCTTTTATATAAAAGAAAAACATCTAAAACAATTAGAAGGGAATATATGAAAGTTGATTCCCAATCCTATGCCTCTAATTAGTCTTAATGAAGTCAGCAGTTTTGTCATAAATTACAATTAACTATAATCCCCATCTGACACGCACCCGCTGGTCCATATGTTGGGCTTCTTAGTCAGCCAAATGTAACAGCCTTTGAAAACTGATTTAGCTAAAAAACATGCAACAGACACAAAAATGACAGCCACCTAGAAAATCTGAAAAGATAATCATTAGAAGCAAACCAAGGAGGAGGTGGAGGGAGTGGAGAAGGAAGAATTGCATTAAATCTCCTTTCCAATTTTCTTCCTTCCTTCAAGCAGAAGTTAATCCAATCACAGCCCATAAATGGCTTAGAGAAATTTTTTAAGGTGAAAAAAAACATACACTGGGCAGTTGGAAGCCAATTCCTTATTCCCCATCTTCCTCACTAAAGCAACCCCCTTCCACTGAAGTCAGTTAAGAGTGTAGCTCCTAAGAGTGTATTTTTTATCCAGCAGAAATATTTAGCTTGGCTGGCTGCCAGAGAATGCTGGAAGAATGGACTGAATTAGGGGATTTACCTTCCACGTGTTTGGCACGCGTCATGCAGAGTATCCGAGAAGCCGGTCTCTCCTTCTCCGTGGTCTTTGGAGACCACGTCTTTGGCAGTGGAATGGGCTGCCAAGCCATCAGAAGAATAAGGTCACTCCTACGCAGTAAGGCACGGTGTGGTCTGAATTTATCAATGGACCATTTTACCCAGCTTCCAGTTTGCTCTCTCTCCATGATTGATACAATAATAAAAGGCTATATCTAGTTATCTATCACTGCTGTAAGGAGAAACATGTACATGTTCCCTAAATTCTAAAGGTGATTTCATTTCTTTCCTCTTAACACTCCTTCAGAGTTATAGGTGTCTATAAACAATTTCTGATAATGGTGATTAAAAAAAGAAAAGCTCTGAATCATAAGGCAGTTTTAGCACCTTCACTGAGGCAGTTTGAGGAACTCTTTATTTTTAATACAGACATTACTGAGCGTTACATATAATCACATCACTGAATTTGTTTCAAGCTGCATATGTTTTGACTTAAGGTGTTTTTTTGTTTTTTGTTTTTTGTTTTTTTTGTCTTTTTGCCTTTTCTAGGGCCGCTCCCACAGCATATGGAGGTTCCCAGGCTAGGGGTCCACTTGGAGCTGTAGCTGCCCGCCTACACCAGGGCCACAGCAACTCGGGATCCAAACCGCGCCTGCGACCCACAGCACAGCTCATGGCAATGGCGGATCGTTAACCCACTGAGCAAGGGCAGGGATCGAACCCGCAACCTCATGGTTCCTAGTCGGATTCCTTAACCACTGAGCCACAACAGGAACTCCAGACTTGTTTTTTAGTAGGCGGGATCCTGCGCTAAGCTACTAAACACCTAGTAGACTCTAGCTGCCAGAAGTGCGTTTACCTTCATTCATAAGACTGAGCGACCTGCCAAAGGCAGTGGCTGGCAGAGGAAGAGGTGGTGTCAGACCCTAAGTCTTTACTCCCATGTCCCTGTGTGCTTTTGGCAATGCTGTGCCAGCAGCCCACTGGGCACAAAGATGAGACGGGAAGTCTCTTGCAGTTGACGAAGGCTCTGTCCATGCTGATGTAACAATGGCCAAAGATGGGAGACAGACAGCCTCCCAAACAGAGAATGTTTATCAACCGCCAATTCTTAAAGAACTTTGTTCTCATCAGAAAACTAACTAGAGACGGTAACATTCATTTCTTTACACGGGGAAAGAAAACGCCTGTTTGCCTTCTCTTTGCAGGAGGAACCACGAGGCTGTCATCGTATCTAGAGTTGGAAAGATGTCCCCAAAACTGCACGATGTTTCCAGACAAGGGGGTCCATCTCTTGGCCCCAACCCCCAACTCAGTACAGCCTATTAAACAACAACATTCAATTGTATGACTAAGGATGGGGGAAGGGACATTTAATCAGGCTTTTAAAAAGTGAATGAAGTGGAAGAGGTTTCTATAAATACAAATTTACATGAATGTTTTATGAGATAAAATTTATGTGAAAAGGAAGGAGGAAGCCTATACATACTGCACACAGACATACATATGGAAGGCTACACAAGAAGCTGAAAACATGTGGTACCTCTTGGGAGGAGAAGTGGAGGGCCAGCAGTGTTTGTACAGTTATTGTACACCTTTGGCACCTTTTGAATTCTGAACCATGTGACTATATCTTCCCAAGCAAAATAAATCAAATATAATTTACTTAGACATAAAATTATGTATATATAGCTTTATTTTATTTTGGTTTTTGTTTTGGCTGCACCCATGGCATATGGAAGTTCCGGGGCCAGGGATGGAATCTGAGGTTGCAGCTGCAGCAATGCTAGATGTTTAACCCACTGCACCTGGCCGGGAATCAAACCTGCACCCCGGATCGAAAAAACGCTGGGTCCTTACGCTGCTGCTCCACAGCAGGGGCCCCCATATAGCTTTAAAATTTAAAAATAATGTTGCTGAAGATATGCTAAATCTTGGTTCAGGACAATTTGACAAACATTTTTTTAAATTGTGGTAAAGTATATGTAACAATCTGCTAATTCAATCATTTAGGTGCATAATTCAGTGGCATTAACTACATTCACAGTTTTGCAACCATCACCACTACCTACCAATCTTCAATTTCCCAGCTTCTGGTAAGCTCTATTCTACTTTCTGTCTCTATGAATTTGCCTATTCTAATTTCCCATGTAAGTGAACAAATACAGTATTCGCCCTTCTGTGTATAGCTTGTTTCACTCACCATAATGTTTTCAGGGTTTATCCACATGTAGCATGTTTCAGAACTTCATTCCTTTTCGTGGCTGACTAATATTCCATTGTACGGATATTACCACATTTTGTTTACTCATCTGAATATACCATTTTGTTTACTTGTCTCTTGATAGACACATATTATTTCCACCTTTGGACTATTGTGAATAACGGTGTTTTGAACATTGGCATACAAGTGTCTGAGTCCCTGTTTTCAGTTCTTTTGGGTATATATCTAGGAGTAGAATTGCTGAGTCATATGGTCATCTGTTTAGTTTTTGTTTGTTTGTTTGCTTTGCTTTTTGGGGCTGCACATGTGGCATATGGAAGTTCCTACGCTAGGAGCTGCACCTGCTGGCCTGTGCCACAGCCATAGAAAGGCAGGATCCTTAACCCACTAAGGGGGGCCAGGAATTGAACCCGCATCCTCTTGGATAATAGGTTGGTAACCCACTGAGCCACAATGGGAACTCCATTTGTTTAGTGTTTTTGATGAAGCAAGCTCACATACATTTTAACACAGAAATTACAATTGAAGGAATTTATTCTAGGGAAGTAACAGTGGATACTCCCAGCTAATTATTTACTAGGTTATTGAACATGAGTACTGTTTATAAAATTGAAAAATTAGAAACAAGCCAAATGATCAGTGATATAGAATAGATTAAATGTATTATTTATGCAAGCAAAGTCCATAAGGTTGTTGGGGGTAGTGGTTAAGAGAATTGGCTCTGAGGTCACCCTGCCTGGGTTAAGATCTTGTCTCTACTATTTACAGGCTGTCTGACTAGAGGCAAGTTAACTATCTTCTCTACTTCTCATATTCTTCATAAGCAAAATAGAAATAATAATTGTACTATGGGCATTGAGAGGCTGCAAAGATGAAATCAGTTAACATACATGGAACATCTGGAAAAGAGCCTGGCATATAGAATATGCCTAAAAATGTCCACATGTATGGTTAGAATACTTTACAATAAGCATGTCCTAATTTTACAACACATAAGTGTTGCAGAAGATGTGTAAAAATGGAGGAAATATTTGGATTTATAGCTGACATTAATGATTTTTGGTGGAAATGTGCATATGTAGCCAAAGGGAAAAAAAGATTGGAAATATACACATGCAATGTTAATAATCAATTGCAACTAGGTGGTGGAAAAACAATTCATTCTTTTCATTTCTTTCAAAAATTTTCAAGTCTTTAAGAAGGACTATTACTTGTATCGTCAGGAAATAAGTTAAAAATTAGATAGAGGAGCTCTTTTTTGAATACTCATCACATTTTAAATTTGGGTTCCTAAAATTAAACAGCTATTGTTATCCTATCTTCAGAAATTCTAGGTTCTAACATCCACTTTGAAGGAGAATCATGAAGAAGAAACTTCTCCTTTACAAACCTGCCTGTGGTTAAAATTGTATTTAAAAATCTTTATTAAAATCTGGTAATCATCTTTGACGGTGAAGTTTGAAGATAGACTTGACCAGGCCCCCCTCCTCCAGCTCCCTCCTGCCTTTTGACATGATCAGCTAGCTCCTGTCCCCCAGCGTGATGAATTAAATGTATGACAGATATGACAGGTGAGGAGTGCATGGAGGGGCTTAACCAGCAGGGATAAGATAAAGCCCCCATTTAAGAACAAAGCCCCCACCAAAGCTTGCCCATTAACGACCTCGAACAGAATCTCTTCATTTGTCCCATTTGGAAAGAGCAGGCAGAAACCGTAGTTGTGTGGTTAGGCAGGGTGGCTGTGGCTGCAAGGGCCTCTCAACCAACTAATTGAAAATCCTTGATTTTCTGTTAAACACATCTGAACGACCAGCCCTGCTTGCACGGACATGGGTGAGACAGCCTTTCAATGCTGTGGTAATACAATAGACTTAAATTTACAGCTGGACTAAGTGGAATTACTGTATATAAACCATAATATCTGTATATAAACCCATCTATCTGCAGGGATCCAGCTAAGCCCCAGAGAGACAAGTCCGGCAGGGCAAATCCAAGGAATTTTGGAAGTCAATCCATTAGGATTACCAGGCGGGCCCCGAATTTGGAAGTCATTGGTTCAATCTATGGAAGCAATGAAGTCCCAATCTTCTTTTCGCCTAACCTCTTATCTGAAGGCCTATTGACCCAGTTTTTATTTACAATAAACTGATAAGCTACAGATGACACTATAATCATTCTCTACAATACATACTGATATGATATTATTGGGCAGGCAGCCTAGTCACATATGAACTTTCATGCAGTGATTACAAATAGACCTTTGAAAACGATTTTCACAGCAGAAGTGTAGCCCTCTTCCTATGTAATTACAATAACTGGACCATTACTGATGATGCATAATCTCATGATGCACATAAGAAGAAACACCCTGTTGGTTACCATCTCCTCCTTTGAGACGTTTAGCCGCTGTTCATTTCAGCTTATTCAGAATGCAAGGCATTGTATTAGGAGCTAAGTTACAGGCTGCTCTCTGAAAATATATTGTCTTCTAGGGTTTAGCTCTTATGGACTGATTTGTGAAGGGGCGGGTCTAAATACAGTCGATGCTCAAGAAATTCTTGTTGAATAAATAATCGATAAGATCGAGAGAAAACTTTAAAGCCACAGGCATCCCCCAGGCATCGTGGAGAAGAGAATCAATGAGATGTGCACCTGCGACCATCCCAGCAGGCTGTGCAAAGTCAGTCACATTATCAGCAGCTATGGCTGGTGAGGTCCAACGGAGGACCAGCCAGACCATTAGCAGGAAGCACCAACTCTCTTCCACAGGTGAAGAAACACTGACTCAATGAAGCAACGATCCCTAGTTCAAAAAGCAATTCAGAGACTGGGCTGAGGGAGAAGCTCCTGGAATTTGTGAGGCACCCAGGGCTTGTTCCCCCCATGGTCCCTCTCGCCCCACCCCAGCGGAAAGTTCCCTGATCAATGCAGGCTTTAATTCAACATCTGTGGGAACTCTGGCTAAAGGCGCATTCTTTCCTTCTCAGAGAGGTCCAGCTCTGGGAACTTGTGAAACATCAGGACCCAGCTGAAGCTTACACTGCCAGGAAACAAGAGAGAATTTTCCCGCTCCTAGAGGTCAAGCTAAATGGGTGCCGCCTGCCTGCTCTCAGAAGACAAACCCTTGTTCCCGCACCGCTTCCTTTCTCCAGTCTCACTCGGGAGTGGAATTAATTCGGGTGATCCTCAGAACATCAGATTCAAGTCACTTGGCCAATACTCTGCAGGTCTCTGGACTGGGACGCATCGCACAAACAACCACCTGTGTGTTTTAACCATCCTGCAGCTTCCTTGCCAGCTCAGCACTTCCCCAGGAACCGATGAGAGCGATGGAGCGCCCCAGGCAGCCCCGGGAACAGGCCTGGACTGTGTCCATCCACAGCTCAACACCCAGAGCGGACATTTTGCAGAAGAGCCAAATAGACCTCAGGGACATCGAGGCAAACTTTTGGGGAGGTCTTATCTGTGTGACAATACTTAACTTTCACCACCTGAGCCGGCCTGGCAGAAGAAACCGTCACACTCAGTTATCGTCTCTTTCTCCATCCGAGACAACTACTGTTTACGATACCTCCAGCTGCTAGCAACTGGTGGAAAGCACCAGGCTATTTTTAGACAGGACAGTGATTTCTCCCTTTCATCTGTGAGAAATGTACATCCTCTTACAGTCGGGTCTACTCCAGATGCTGGATTTGGGGTACGTTTTTTTAATGCAAAGGTGCTATTACTCTTTGCAAAGTGAGTGAGTTTTGAATTCTCTCAGTTTTTAGGAGTTCCCTGATGGCCTAGTGGTTAAGGATCCAGTGTTGTCACTGCTGTGGCATGGGTTTGATCCCTGGCCTGGGAACTTCTGCATGTTATGAGTGCAGCCAAAAAAATTTTTTTGAAAGCTGTTTTTTTTTTTTTAATTTTTAATTTTTTTACATTCTTTTTCTCACATTATCCTCCATCATTTTCCATCACAAGTGACTAGATATAGTTAGTTCCCTGTGCTATACAGCAGAAAAAAAGATGTTTTAAATCTGAAGCTGTACTTTCTATACTGAACTCTTTTAAAATGTGAAACTCAACAGAGTACAGGCTAAATCTCTACAAGCCACACTCTTGACACAATGATGAAAGATCATTTACCTTAAATTAAGACTAGTACACGAAGCGGAAATTAACCAACATCACAACAAAATCTTCCTGACATATTCCTGCCCTCTACCCTTCTCAACTGCTCTCCTCACTCCATCTTTTTAACCTCAGGCTAACAAATGATTTGATAAAAAACTTTACTCAACATGTAGTACAATTAGATTATGATTTCCAGAATTAACCAAAAAATATTTTGGGGATTGATCACAATGCCACTCTTTCATATTTTTTCTATTTTTTTTTAAACTATGTTTCAAGGAACCAGTAATTACTAAATTGATTCATTATCTTTATGCATAAAGTACGCTTTAGAGAAAAAAAAAAAAAGTATCACACAGAGAAAGCACTCATACCTGACTCTTAAATACCTGAAAATGAGGAGAAAACTCATGCTAGATGTGTTAGCAATTAATGTTCTTGCTCTAAAATGCAACTGCTTATTTCTCGGGGTGGTGTTGCAGGACGTTTATAGGCAGAATATTGATTGAGATCAGCTAAAGTCTACCAACTTTAGCACATTCTAGTTGGTGCCAAGACTACCTGCTCTGTAGCCAAGATGTGAAATCCTTGGTGAGCCAGGCAACTTTTAAAAATCCAAGCACATTATTTCCCTTGGTAATTTTCTTGCCACTTGAAGAATGATCTGGAAAGGAGGTGTTGAGTTAGTTTACATTAACCTTAGCCTGACCTGGAGGTAGAGGTTTTAAGAGCTGAGCAGTGGCCACAGTCAGGAAGCCCCAGGAAAACAGCACAAGGAAAGGATTGCATTTGTGGGGACCCAAGAATCACCCCGCCATGCTTATTGCAGATGGAGGGCATCCTCTGCGCCCTTTGAGGGGATGGGAATCCATCCATCTTCATTAGGCTTTGGGGGGTTGGGGTGGAAGGAGAGGGGACTGACTTTTTCTTTGACTTTGAAAAACAGAAGCCAGCCGTGATTACTCATTTCCACCCAGTGCCTCCTACCAAACCCTTGTGAGGCTATTGCGGAAGAAGCAACATGGCCCAACACATTAGCAGCCGATCTAGTAGTCAACTGTGCAAGCTGAGAGCAGCAAGCCACAACTTAGTCAAAAACCATAATTAATAAGTGTGTTTGGGGGAGGGGAGGTGTAAAAGGTTTTTAGAGCAATTCCATATAAAAGCTAGTCTAGGCTTAGAAATAGCCTGGTATAGCCAATGATTTTTTTTTTAATTTTTATTTTTTAAAATTTTATTGGTGTGTAGTTGACTTAAAATGTTGTATTCGTTTCAGATATAAATGTTTTTTTGTACATAACACATTATAAATAGAGTGTTAAGAGTCTGCTTTTGTTGTTGTTGTTGTTTTTGTTTTGTTTTATTTTTTGTCTTTTTGCTATTTCTTGGGCCGCTCCCTCGGCATATGGAGGTTCCCAGGCTAGGGGTCCAATCAGAGCTGTAGCTGCCGGCCTATGCCAGAGCCACAGCAACGCGGGATCTGAGCCGCATCTGCAACCTACACCACAGCTCACCACAACGCCGGATCGTTAACCCACTGAGCAAGGGCAGGGATCGAACCCGCAACCTCATGGTTCCTAGTCGGATTCGTTAACCACTGCGCCACCACGGGAACTCCAAGAGTCTGCTTTTTCATACTCCCAGCAGCAACTGTGCTGGCAGGAGTATCTGGAGCACTAGAAATGCATCTCAAATCACTTTGCAGTATAAATCCATGGGGCAAGTTTCAAGATATGAATTTTCACATTCTGAATTAACCTCAGGAAGGAAGGGGTTACATTTTTCTTCCCTATGAGAAGAAAGTCAAATAGATTGAAAATGAATGCCATAGGATAAAAAGACATAGAAAATTCCCCTTGGCACTTAGATCTTAAGAATAAAAAGAAACATTGCATTACAGAGATGTGTTCCAACATATGGAACAAAAATGTATTTTTAGGATTCTATAACCAGTTCCAAATTTGAAATGACCTCTTCATAGAGAGTTCCCATTATGGCTCATTGGTAATGAACCCGACTAGTATCCATGAGGATTCGAGTTGGATTTCTGGCCTTGCTCAGTGGGTTAAGAATCCAGTGTTGCTGCGAGCTGTGGTGTAATTTGCAGATGTGGCTCATAACCTGCTTTGCTGTGGCTGTGGTGTAGGCCAGCAGTTACAGCTCTGATTCGACCCCTAGCCTGGGAACCTCCATATGCCACGGGTGGGGCCCTAAAAAAAAAAGCACCTCTTCATAAATAATATTCTGATATATGTAGACAGTGGAGGCTAAGAGGTTTTTTTGTTTTTTTTTTAAATTGTAATATATATGTCCTACTTGCTGTGCAACACTGATGAATGTATTTACAATTTCACCAACAGTTGTTTTCTGTCACCCTTGCCTATACTGGCATTTTTCATCTATTATCTTTGCCAATGCAATAAGCAAAATGATATAGGATAGTTAACTGTATCCAGGATACTGTATCCTGTATTCAGGACAGTTCCTCTCCTGAATATATCTTATGACTGTGCTTTAACGTCTGCCCACTTCACTTCCAGGCCTCTTGGACAGGTCTATGTTCTAAGTCCATACTTGAAAAATAGAAACTGATCATAGATGGCCAGGGCTGAATTTCCCTGTTGGATATCGTTAACATCTCCAAGTGCCTCTGAAATGTATGAAGACCTCTGCCCCTAATTAGCTGAAAGCTTCAAGCCTATCACTCAATGTCTCTGAGCCTCATTTCCCTTATTAAGACCCTCAGCTCAGGAGTTCCCACTGTGGCACAGAGGATTAAGAATTTGACTGCAGCGGCTTGGGTCGCTGCAGGGGAGCAGGTTTGATCCCCAGCACAGCACAGTGGGTTAAAGGATTGGGTGTTGTCGGATGTTGTGTCATAGGTTGCAGCTGCAGCTTGGATTCAGTCTCTGGCCTGGGAACTTCCTTATGCTGCAGGTATGGCCATAAAAATAAATAAATAAATAAATAAATAAGCCCTCAACTCCAACAAGAAATAATGTGTCTTTAAACCACAGTACCTGTTGCTAGAAATGGCTGAAATGAAGTAGAACTCAGAATTTAATTACATACTGGAAAATAGATTTGAAATAACATGAGTTAAAGGACACAATTATCATGTGCATTTGGATTCAGTCAAAAAGAAAGCCAGGGACATCTGGCTTGGTTGGTAACTCCTGAGCCAGATGTTGAAGGACCAGGTGGATACAAATTGCCGGAAGGTGTTCGGTCCTTCCAGTTTAGCCAGTTAACTGTTCTGGCTAAATTTGGGGACATCAGCTGAAAACCAAAAAAAGGAACAGAGTAGAGGGCATGGTATTGAAGTTGGGGTTCTTGCTTCTAGATCATTTCTTCCCACCCCCAACCCCCCCTTTTGAAGGACCATGACATCACACATCTACCTCGGCTAGCTGCCATTATCCACAGATGCCCTGGTCTATCCTATACGTATTGACTTAAGACTTTCACCCTGGCTCCTCTCTTCCTTGCTCCTGTTACTTCTTGTTACCTGCAACTTCACCTGATCTTTTCTCCCCTTCACTCCCACCCAAGCCACCCATTCCCAGTCCACTTGATGGCTTCACATCATCCAGCACCATGAAGCATTCTTCCTCCAAGCCTCTGTCTTAATCTCCTTCTCTCCAGTCTTCCCAACACATGGACTTTACTATCCTGACTCCAAAAATCCCTCAAATTACATCAGCTCTTTCAGTCCAATGACTAGTTACCCCCTTTTTTACTCTCTGATATTTATTTCCTGTTCTGATTTATCACCCAACTTTGAGTCTATGATCTCGCTTCCCTTGCATATTATTTTCAAGTACACAGTCCCTCTTCTGTCATACTTACTCCAACCCTCAGTACCCAAGAAAGTTATCTATGTCTTCAGACTCTACTTTCTTTCATCCCAGTTTCCCTCCAGTCCACAGCAATCAACCTTTCACTCCCACAATTGCACTTGAAATAACGTGTTCACCATTGGCTTCCATCTTGCTAAATGAGTGGGCAATTCTCTGTTCTCCTCTTTAAACAAGAGGTGCTCTGAACAGTGCTCTAAACAGCTCTTGACACAGTCGTGCACTCCTTCTTGAGAAAATTCTTCATCTGACTTTGAGCACTACTGAATGTTTCTCCCACCTGGCCACTGCTTCTGGTTTTTGTTGGAGCCTCCCTTCCTCCTTAAAGAGGTGGCGTGAGCCAGGGTTCAGCCACCGCACCTCGTGCTTGGATTTCAATAACCACCTATATGCTGACAACTCCCAGTTTCAGATCTCTAGCTGGCAGCTCTCCCCTCAGCACCTGACTTCTACAACCAGCAACCTACTTGACATCTTTACTTGGGCAATTTATGGACATCTCCATCTTAACAGTCCAAAATAGACTAGATTTTCTCCTCCCTAAATTTCTCTTCTTCCTATTTTCCAGTGTCAGTGAATGGCACTTCCATTCACAAAGATCAATCTAAGGAATCATCAGTCATTTACAATTCCCTATTGCTCTCTGTCCCCTCCCCCCACATCCGAGCCATCAGCAAGTCTTACTACCGTCACCTTCCAAAACATATCCCAGATCCTCCAACCACATCTCACCATCTCTACCGGTAGTACCTAGTCCCAGATCATCTCCTGCCTGGACTGTGGTAAGAGTCTACTAGCTGGTCTTTTCCCTGTCTTGTCCTATAAACTCCATTCTTTACCCAACATCCGGAGAATCTATTAGAGCATAAATCCGATCACCTCATTCCAGTGATAAAATCTGCCAAGGGCTTTCTCTCACCCTCAGAATGAAATGAAATACTTACTTAACATGTTATACAAGACCTTCTATGTTCTATTTCTTGAATCTCATCTCCTTTCACTCTCCCACTGGTTCTCCAGGCTTTAGCCACATTGGTCTTTCGGCTGCTTCTCTAACAAACAAGATCATTCTAACCTTTGTACTATTCTCTCACCAGACTTTACCTGGATCCCTCACTCATTACATGACAGTCTATACTCAAATGCCACTTCCTCAGGGAGACTTTCCTTGTGTACCTTTATCTAAAACAACACCTTATCTCATCATTCTCAAGGATTTTACCCTGTTTTAATTCTACAATCATGATTACGCTCACTTATCAAAATCTAAACCTGTTTTAATTAGTTTGTTTACTGATCTATCTCTCTCTCCCACTAAAATGTAATCCGCATTAAGGTTACAGAACATATTTTTTGCTTTTGGTCTTTTTACCTCTCTATCCTTAGCACTTAGAACAATGCTTGGTACTTGTAGGTACTCAAGAAAAATTTGCTGGACTAGAGAATTATTGAATGAGTGGATAGAGAACATTTAAATGCTATAAATTTAAATTAGGTTCATTAAATGATTGCCCAGCACAGTGATTTCTTGAACAGGAACACTGACACGATAAAGATGGAGATAGAGAAATATGCTAGCTACTCACATGAGAGTGCTGAAGCAGAAGCACTTGCCCTGAGGCTGTTCCAAGAAGCATCCGAGAATGGGAGAGAACTTTTGCTAAGCGTTGCTGCAGGATGGTATGTAATGTAAGGAGGGGCCGAGGAGAGGAAAAGTCACAAGGCATTTTAAGAATGTAAACTTATACAACCAAGAAGCTCACTTGCCCAAGGAGGAACTAGCAGGGGACAAGAGAGGAAGACTAGAAATGAATTTGCATCATGTTCTACCTACTTTTAACATTGATACTTGAATTTTGAATTTCAGAATATACCTCTCTTTATTTTCTGACTTACATATATATATTTCTCCATACCCCCCACCCCTTTCTGAAGTGGGGTTGGAGGAAAACAGCAGCAAGAAAGAGCAGAAGAGGCTCAAGTGAGAGAAGGACTCTGGTGGCCCAAGGCTGATGGGCAACTGTGGGAGGAGTTTACCCCAAGTGTCCCTCCCACCTCATCCCTGTGCAAGGAACACCCCCCCACCAGGGCTGGAGTGGGGGAGAGGCTGGAAGAGTCCTCCTGGGCACGAACCTGTGGTTATCCTGGGGCCTCAGCAACCTCTGCCCTGCCTGTCTCCTTTATATTTGTATATTTAAGAAGAAAATGAATTATCTAAGGCTTAAGGCACATTTCCTTAGAGGAGCACAGAAATGAAAACGAAAACGAGTTTTATGTAGAGCAAGATCCAACGGCCAAATGATTAGTACATCTAGTTTCATTTTTAAAAGATGATTTATGGTTCAGGTAGGAATCCTGTTACTCCAAATGATTTCAAATGGCTCTTTGACATGCTTTTCTTTGAAACAGAGGGAATTTGGCACAAATATATGTAATGCTGATTTATTGAAAAGAAAAATCAACATTGTGCAATAAACCAGTAAATTATCCTACAAGTTCAGAACACACACACACTCCTATGAACTTAGGCTCTATTCAGGGTGCATCCTAAACCAACAATTGTGGTGAAAAATTAAGGACCACTACCTCCTCTCAAGGTCTACAGGAAAAAGCTGCATTTATGTGAATATGTTTGGCAGGTGTATGAGGTAAAAAGCTTCTTTCCACCTTTCTGTGCAAATATAAGTTTAACAAGAGTGCTCGAGCATGCTTTTCTCTAAACCACCCATAAAAATTCTTGAGGTTCTTAACCTTACTGGAAAAGAAAACCTCAGATGACTATAAAGTAAATACACAGCATATTCTCAATATCACGGCCATCTTCAAGCAATTTCTCACACTTATAATGCATTTATTTTTATACAAAGCAGATGCGTGTCTCTGGGGCAAACCATGCCTTTTATTCTTATGTTGTGAAAGTCCCTTCTAATTAAAACAGGAAATACAAATTTCCTTGTCTAGTTCTAAGGATAAATCCTACTTAGCACGAGCAGCTGTCTGCAATTTTTGATGAACCCTTTCTGGCTATTCTAAATGTGCACTGCTGAATTCATAGTTTGTGGGCACTTTTGAATCTCCATTCTGAAAACAAAGGGCACATGAAGCGTTCCTGATTCTCACTAGCCAGGGCTTTGCAAGTTCTGGGCACCTTCACAAGCTAAACTGGCACCACAAGCAGTGAGGCAGCTTCAAAACCATATTCGGTACTGAGAAAGTTGAATATAGTCTAGTGGAGGGGTTAAACAAAAATGAGAAGTCATTAGAAGAAAAGACTAGAGGATTGAAAGAAGGAGAGAATGAAAATGAATTTCTTTCTTTCTTTCTTTCTTTCTTAACATTCTTCTTTAAATGCTTTACATTGTAGCGCAAATTGCAATTAAGAAGTCTCTGGTCCCACCCATCAAATTAAAAAGCACAAGTAGTTCCTTTAGTGACCACAACAAAGGGCAAGTATACTCAAACCCACTTCCTTTGCAGGAACTACTCTTGCTACTTATATGCTGTTCTTCGTTTGTGTAGGGCTGATAAAAACGGCTATGGGGTCTGAGGGATTCAAACCCAAGCAAGTTTACAAAACTTGGAGCAGATTAGATGCAATATCAGGTGAGTGGGACAGTTTTTCCACTCTTGCCAAGTCTAGATTAATATTCCTGCTAATTGCATTTTAGGAATGACCAATCAGTTAGAGCAAATCACCTAGAGAGGAGGTGGCAGGAAGGTGGGGATAGTGGGAACCGCCCTAACCCCCTTAGGGATCTGTAGGTCTCAGGACAATTGCCCTGTGCTTCTTCCACTTCACTGCTGAGAGCTCACCCACTGGAAGGCCAACACCCTAACTCCTGCTGGGCTGTAACAACAGACTTGGGGATGGACATTTGCACTTGAAGTGAAATAAAACTGCTTTGTAGCTTCATCTGTTAAGAATTAGGATATGGAATTCTTAGCTTGAAAGGATTTTCTTTTCATCTTAAATACCTTAATCTCTACCTTTATATCGCAAACAATGAGTTTTTTTCTCAATGAGTGAAAAAAATGATGTTGGTTTTTAAGAATGAAACTCTCTCCTAATCCTCTTCCCATATACCTAGCTTTAATTTTATTTGGCCTCTCAGTCAAGAGTCATATGACCTAACCTAAATTTGTAAATTCAGCAAAGTGATGGGCGTGTCCTGGAATAACAACAGACACCTTGGCAACTAAAGTGTCAATAACGACCATGAACCCTTGAAGAATCTAGTCAGGGGCCAGAGGGTGCACCCATGATTCTCCATAAACATGGCAAGAAAGTTAGTTAATAAACACCAGCTAACTTTTTTCAACTGCAGCAATAAATTGTTCCAATTGGTGAAATGTCCACAAGTTCTGCTCAAAACATCTAGCGAATTGTTTAATTAGCAAACTCTTGCAACACTCAACAAATAGATATTGGCAAGTTAGGGAGACACAAGGTCCCTGAAGTATTAGCTGTGTTGATAATCTCATCTGCAGGCTTTTCCAAAGGACAAATATTTCATCCTTTGAAAAAAAAAAAAAAAGATTTCAGACATTCAAATGACAAACGTTTTCCACTTAAAATGCTCTAACAAGTAAATAAAACATAGGAGATGTATAAACAACTAGTTATAATTGTGAACCAGCTTGCTAACCAGATTTGTAACAAGTCTCATGTATATAATAATGTAGGGCATTTAAGTACCTTCCTGATGTAATGACAGCCTTTTGTTCACACAAATATAACTAAATGAAAGAAAACGTTCTTCTGTAAGCCAAGACTTCTTGTTTTCTCAGCAAAATGCAGAGTAAGGTATTGTTGAATATATATTTGAGGCTGTCTGCCCAGTCTCATTCCAGCCAAAGTAACTACGAAGTTCAACTGGTAGTGGATTTTTAATCATTGAACAATCTTGGGTCGAAACTCCATAGCATGTTTTGAACCAAGAAGTGCTGAATGGTAAGGGTCATCCTTAATGGTAGCCTCTTTTGCAAAGTTACCAACACCCAAGGGAGAGTGAGCAGTTTAGGTGTGGTAAAGCAACCCATTAACTGTTGGGAAAGCCCTGGTGGAGCCATGCTGGATGTGAATGGTTTCTTTTCCTGGCTCAGATAATCCAAGGCAGACAACCCTGAGGAGTGCTGGTTAGTTGATGAAACCCGGGTCACAAATCTAAAAGCAGTATAGATTGTTTCAATATATTTTGTTCCAAGGATATAAACCAAGTGCAATATTTATGGAGTGATATCTTGAGTAAAATGGTGTGTATGGATATGTCAAACCCTATCTTCACTATGAATTCAAAATATATGTCCCCTCTGTCAAAAGATCAGTAAGAGCATGTTTTTGCTTATAAAGGAAAACATATACACTAGTTCCACAAAGACAAAGAAATATATACCTTTTCTTGGCATCGTCAAGTCTGAAAAGTGTTAAATTAAGCTTCTCTCTCCTTTCTCCTTAGAGGGTACAGCTATAATTCATTACAATCACCATGAAATAATTAAGCTGTATGTAGCTATTCTTAGCTCTACCTGAAGAAGTTAAAATGCACAGGGTCCTTAATTCTTAAGGCTTGTATAGTAATCTGACATGGATCTTCTTAAGCTGAAAAGTCCAAGTCTTTCATACATTGGTTTGCAAAGCACAAAAATTGAAGAGCTATGCTTATTATCTACCTATTGATCTTTTAAATACTTGACATTTTCTTGAAAGAAAGTCTTGATAGAAAACCAAATACCACCAAGGACACACTCCCTTCCCACCCACAAACACACAATTCAGCATTAGTTTTAAACGAGACAAATAGAAGAAATTGAGCAAACATTTGATCTTCAATTTAGAGCAGAAATATAACCAAGCATTCACACTGAAGATTTTAAAAATATTGATAAGAAGAATAAGAGGTACATGATTTATTTGAAGTCAAAAAGCATTTAAAAACCTTTCTGTAAAATATCTGAGTTTGTAACTTTCTTGAGCTTTCTCTACACATAATTGTGTAAAAACTTTTAGATGACCTGCTTCTCTATTTGTCTGCTACCATCGAAGAATGACAGCTACCTCATGACACCATCCGTCTTGGGGTTGGCCACTTCGTCAAGCAGTAGGCAGACTGATGCTTCCAGAAGATGACCTATGATCTAAGAGTTTAGTCTCCATGAAAAAAAAAAAAGAGAGAGAGAGAGACCAACCCAACAATCTAGCTCTGCCCTGAAACCCCAGAGGGGCTTTTATTCTGGAAGTTGTTACAAGTAGTTTCTAACCTTTGTACTCTAGACACTCATTCAAACTATCTCACCACTCAGGTGACCAGGGGCTAAGGATGCTTGAAGGCATGAACTTTCTACCCAAACAGGGGATTGTAAACATTTGGGGGAGGCACAGTGCTACTGCTAAGATAAACCATAAAAAGGACATTAGCCAAGACACTTTTATTCAGAGAGCCTCTCTCAAGTCAGGGAACCCAATTTCAGCGTCAACTCTTTGGCTCAAGAGCTAGGTTGCAGTGAGAACAATCAAGTGTCTTTAGAGCTCTGGCTTTTCAAGTTTTGTCAGCACCCTTCTGTGGGAATAAAAAGGGTCTTTACAAGAATCAGCATACGATAGAATAGAATAATATATATTTAGAGTCTGGGTCACAGCAATGTTTTCTATTTTTTCAATTGTAAATGAAATGCGGAGTGGGGAACATATATAAAGGGGAGATGGTCCCTCCAAAGAAATTACTTATGGCTAAGCATTTCTACTTCATTCTAATTTGGTTGTCTTCATTTTAATTGTTGATTGAGTTTCAGTTTTTAGTAAGCGATCTTACTAAAAATCTCTTACTTCAGGGATCTTTGTTAGGCTCAAAGATGTTCTGACTACAAATTTAAGTTAGATTATTTGCACCTAGACTGCAATAGGCATTTCTTCTTTGGGGAGGGAGGAAGAGTACAGAAAGGAGTTTCCAAGCTCTCCAAATGGGTGTAAATAAAATCACCAGGGGAAGCAGGATGTGCAGTTGGGCCCTCTCTGTCTAAACTGAAGAAAATGAAAGAATACATTTATTCTAAAACCCAATTAATGAAAATAAAATTGCACCCTGAACAATCACTTTCAATTAAGGTGTAAAGTTGTAGAATATAAGAATATGTTATACTATATAGGTTTTAACAATCTCTGGATGATCACTGTGAATTTGTAAAGTTATATGATTTAAACACATCTAGTTAAGAGGTTTTTGGGTATAAATCTGCCATCCCACCAAATGCATCATCCACTGCTAACAACCAGGGGACAGTGTTTTCCTGTGAAGGAGTCAAAATAATTGTTGAATTTAATCTGCTGGATATTTTACTGTGATGGTCTGACGAGGTGGGATATATGTTATTAACATCAAGTTGATAATTATTTTTAGAATTGTTAGTGAAATGTAAAGTACATAAAGCATAAAAGAGATAAAAGACATCTGTTAACTAGAAATGCAAGGAGACCATGCCTCTAACACACTGGATGTGGAAAAGCTTCCACAGAGTAAAAAATACTACCCAAAGATTCAGTCCACTTAAAAAACAAAACCAAACCAGACAACTTGTTATGTCTTAGTCACACTATTCTCCAAGTCACCGAACCAAATTTTTACAGGCTTCCTTTGGTATATCGTATAATAAAAATGTCTTTGAACAATATTTATAAAGCTGATTTTTAAAAAAATTGGGTTAGATATCCATAAAATTTACCATTTTAACCATTTTAAGTGCATGGTTCAGTGGCCTTAAGCACATTCACTCTTGCTGTGCAACCATCACTGCTTCCATTTCCAGAACTTTTTCATGATCGCCAAACCCATTAAACACCAACTCCTAATTCCTTCCGACCTCCAGTCCTTGCTAATTTCTATTCAACTTAATGTCTCTATAAACTGGACTATTCCAGAGACCTCACATAAATGGAACCATACAATATTTGTCCTTTTGTGTCTGGCTTATTTCACTTGGCATACTGTTAATTTTTTTAATGTAAATCTTAATCATCCAATTTATACATGGAAACAAAACAAAACAAAACCCTGTTACTTGGAAAAATATAAAGACGATGCCACTCCCCAAATACAGTATAACTTAACCATCACAGACCACTCACTCACCTTTTCAAAAATAATTTTTGCCTTCTATAAAGAAAATTCAGGTTTCAGCATCATCTCCCCCTTCAAGGGTCCAGACTCCAGAATCTTCCTGGACAAGCCACGCTGTGGTCTACTTTTTGCCCGGAAAAGAAAGTTATGCCAGCTATCCTAAGCAACCCTTTGCTGTACCACACACCTGTTCAGACAACGGGTCAGTTAAACAAGCAAAATAACAGCTGAGAAAGCCAGGTCAGCTACCCTCTGATCTGAAAGACATTTCCAGAACCAGTCCCCCTTCTCTGCCTTCTTTATGTGAAAATAGCAGTTGAAGTAACCTGACTCTTTCCCTTCCTGTTTGAAGAGACAGTGAAAGCCCTCCTGGTGTGAGTCCACTCTCTAAGTCTGGGGAAGAGGCCACCTCAATCCTTCAGCTTAGTCCCTAAGCCTGGTTCTGCTGGGGAAAGAGGACCCAGCCCACCATGGTCCTGTTTGTTTAAGGAGCCAGGTCCAATTCAAAGAGTTAACCATTAACAAGGGCCATGTTACCTGTCACATTTTCTTGTTACCTTGTTACTCCTGGTTCTCCTAATTAAGGAGAATTTTTTTGCTTTTTGACCTTTCTTAAGTTTCTCTTTGGTTGGGCCCAAAAGTTTAATTTAAATGCAAAAAACAAACAAACAAACAAATGGAATGAGTAGCATTGTGGTCTTATGACAGGTTAAATCTGAATTCTCCAAACAGATTTTTTGTTTTTTTGTTTTTGGGAAAGCAGATATACTACATGTATACCAGCAAAACCAACCAATCTGATTTTATGAATGTACCTCTACTGAATATATTTTCATATATCTTCTTCCAAGTACAAAGGACCATTGGATTATAAATATGAAAAGTATACACTTCTGTCTTTAAGGATATGACTTTTTAAAGTGTCTTCCTTTCCTGACAGAATAGTATTTCTCTCAATAGCTTAGGTATGAGTACACTGGTTTGCTTTATTTTACCTCAAGAAAAGAGAAAGGATGAATGACCAAAATTCACCTAAGCACTGACTCTTACCTGTTTTTGAATGTGTAATTTTATAAGAAATTTATCACACCAAACTAGCAGGTCCTAAGCCTTCTGTAAGGAAGGAAGTTTTGTCTTGGTAGGTAAAATGGATAAAGGGAGAAAGGGGAGTTCCCCTCGTGGCACAGTGGTTAACAAATCCGACTAGG
Organism: Sus scrofa; assembly: GCF_054392235.1. NCBI lineage: Eukaryota > Metazoa > Chordata > Mammalia > Artiodactyla > Suidae > Sus > Sus scrofa. The sequence goes on along the minus strand of NC_139383.1, from coordinate 72,444,083 downwards.
AACCATGAGGTTGCAGGTTTGATCCCTGCCCTTGCTCAGTGGGTTGGGGATCCGGCATTGCCATGAGCTGTGGTGTAGATTGCAGACTCAGCTCGGATTCCACGTTGCTGTGGCTCTGGCGTAGGCTGGCAGCTACAGCTCTGATTAGACCCCTAGCCTGGGAACCTCCATGTGCCGCGGGAGTGGCCCGAGAAATGGTAAAATGACAAAAAACAAAACAAAACAAAAAACAAAAACACACACAAAAAAAAAGGGAGAGAGGAAGAAAATCTAGCAAGCCTAAAAGATGACAGCTCAAGAATACACATTATTTTCAAATAATCTCATCTGCTTTGGCAAAATATTTTTTTTTTAATTTTCCAAAAACGCAACACTTTATATATCCTAAATTACCACAAATTGTTCTGGTTAAAAAATCCTTTATATACTCATTTTCTTTTAGGCTTTCATTTTAATTTTAGTAAAGCTTCTCTCATGTGCTCTTAAAGTCACACAATTTTAGAATCCTGTATGGAAACTTAGAGATAATGTAGTATAGTGTAACAGTATCCAAACTTTTTTTTAAGTAGCGGAACCACCGCTGATTAGCTTTTTCTTCTATTAAAACTACCATAATCTTACAGTGCTCTGAACAAATGGGATAAAAGCAGAAAGCTGATCTTGGTTGGGGAGGCAATGTGAAGGTCCAAAGCTGGAGTCTGAGATCCACTTTATGTCAGTCCAATCCCTCATTTTACTGATGAAAATCATGGAAAGAGAGGCCCCATCAGGTTAGGAGACTTCGAATTCACATCACACCACACCAGCATCGGGGCTGAGACTAGTAGGCACGCCCTTTCTTCATCTTCCACCTTCCTCTCCACCAAATCTTAACGGTTTGCAATTTCAAATCTGTTATTTTGCACTTGTAGGAGAACCGAAGAAGCAGCACAAAGTTTAGGGGGTGTATGTGGGAAGTGCAAGTTTTGAAATTCCCTGATCACCTAAACTTTAGGTTTTCGGGGCCAAAGAGGCAAGAGATGATGACAGAGAATCAGGAAGAGGAGGAGCCAAATTGAATTGAAGGGCAAAGGCAGTTATCCATCATTTTTTTCCGGTGTTCATTCGCTCCACAAACAGTTACCACAGACATGGTACCAGGTACTGACAAAGATGCTGAGATAAATTAGGACACAGTTTCTGGGCCAAGTGTGCAATTCCCCGAGGTACCCCGCCTGTGCGTGTGCGCATGCACACACAGTGCAAGGCAGGACACGGTTGGAGAGGCAGAGAAGGAAGAGCTATCAGGGATGGGTGATCAGGGGGCGTGACAGAGAAGGTGTCATCTGAGCTGAGTGAGCCTCAAAGACTACGATGGGGGTGGTGGCATCAAGGATGGATCCCGGCAGCCGCAGCTGGAGAGCAGGGGTGGAAAGGAAGAAAGAGCGCAGGCCTTTCTCCCGTCCACTCCGGCTGAAACGAATACCTCTTGCCAGAATTGGGGGAAGTAGGTCTGGAAAGTTATTTTGGCCAAAATTTTGAAGGGGTGCGGAGAAGAGAAGTAGCCAGGAGATAGGATGAAGAGCAGGGCTTCAGACAGGGGGTGGCGGGTAGGGCGAAGGTCTGGGGTGTGGAAGTGTTTATTTACCAAGGCGATGCCTGGAAGATACACCCCTCTAGAAATAAGATGCCTAAAATTAGGTCAGCCGCCTAAGGGGTGTCAGTACAAGGAGGCTGTAGATTCCCCACAGCTGTTGCCAAGCTCTTTGTAGAAATAGTAGAGGTAGCAAAATCAGCTCTGGGGGTGGGGGACGGTGGCAGCCAGTTTGCTTTCTAGAATTGGTGTCTTTACAAGTGACTCCCTCTCCCCCTCTCCTATACTCTGCTGTCTCCAAGAGTCTAACATCAAGTTGGAAAGCCTGTCCCTCACATTTTGATAAAACAGGTTCTGAAGTACTAAGGAATGGAAAAGGTTAACTGAGAAGCGTGACAAGATAGCACCAAGCAAAGAGAAAAAAGCCTGCCCCTACCTTTCTGGCCTTCTATAAAACACATTTCCCTCCTGATAAGACCCTGTGCTGACCAGGCAACCACATTTTACTGCAGGTTCACTCACTAACTAAGCTATCTTTTTCAAGGATATCAATGCAACCAGAAGAGCCATAAAATTGTGAAATTTCGAGAAAAGGGGGCTAAGTCAAACATAGGCTTGGCCTAGCCTGATGAGTACAGCTGTGGACAGAGAGCTGAGCTGCCGACATCACGATAACACAGTGTGGTCAGTTCTGAGTGCCCCTGTCCTGCCTGTGCCTACTCACACACTGCTTCTTCCAGAAATGTTGTGGAGTGATGCAGAGCCCGAGCCATGCAAAGTCTGGAAAAGGGAGAGGCATTTTCCAAATTCCAGTTATTCATACTCAATAAACTATAAACAAGGGCAGAACATTTATCACACCATCGACCACACCATGTTAGGTTTTCTGGGATAAGCTATTTAAGAAGGGCCAAATCTACAGTTTTACAGCTGAAACAAAAGACTCTCCCGCTACTTTGATTTTGTTTATTAGAATGTCCCAGACTTTTAGAACCGCACCGTTCTTCCAGCCAGCTCCTGTGCTTCAGCTCTGAGGAAAGCAAGGATTTGGGAGGATTGGGATTTGCTCACACTTGGCTAATCAATAGGAGAAACTGACATCTCTCCAGGGTTCTCAAGTCCCTGCTCTGTTACCAAAAATACTGTTCTTATTAGTCTTTAAAATTGTAGTGAAAGTCCATGTCATTCTTATTCCTTTGCTGCAGCTATTATGAAAGAAATGTAACTCGAAAGATAAGGATGTCCGAAGTGGTGATCCTAATACACATTTTCTCCTTGGAAAATCCCAGTGAACTTCCTATGACAAAGATTTACCTCTTTACATCCTACTCTTGTGTGATTAGCTAAGCTGCACACAATGAAAAGACGATAAGGCAATTCTCGATTTATCTTTTGACCAACTATCTGTGTGTCTGTCTGTCTCTCCACAGGCATTTCCCCCAAGACCTATTTCACTGCTAAAGACTCTTTTTAAAATGTGCTGTGCCAATTATACCCAAATTAACTACTTCTTTCACTGTCCTCAGAAACTCAAGAATTGCATAAACCGTGACTAAAAAGAAGGGGTACACCATGTACAGCAGTTACAATGAAAGAAGCAAATTAAGATTCTAAATTCTTCTTCACCTCCCTTATTCCTTTTTCCTTTCCGAATATTTCTGATATAGGCATTAGCAGAGAAAACAAAATAGATGCAATGTGCATAAAGAATTATGAAGATCCAGGACCCCGGGTCCTCTGGGTTAGTTTGCTAAGAAACCAGGAAAGATCATATAAGTCACTTCCTATGGTGTTCAACAGTCTCTTAATAAGTCTTGCTTTTCAGACTTCTTAATGAGTAAAAAAGTGAAAAATACCTATGATGACCTTACTTAAAAACTTCAGAAAAAGTATTATTAGGAAGAACATCATTTTCCCTCTCTAAGAAAGAATGAATTCTCATGACACAATCAGAAGGTCAGAGAATTTCTTAATCTTGAATGCACTTGTCCTTCATGCTTCTTTAATTGGGCTAGAATAAGTTTCTCTCCCATTGTTGATCAAATACTCACTTTTCCACTCAAGCAGCCCGGACCTCTCCTCTGACACCTCTGCAAGAGCTGCCCGGAGCACAGCTCTTCCTCTCCCAATGCAGAGCCCGGCCGCAGGGCAGAGGCCACCAGCAGCACTCCCCCCTAGAATGTGGCTCTGCAAAAGAGGCCTGTGTCAACAGCCCTATCCGGGTGGTCACATGACATGGCCTTTGTCTCCTTCCTGCCGGTGTGTCAGTGGTCATGGCCAAAGCCTGGTACAGGGGATTGGAGGAGATGAACAGTGCTTCATGTGTCTCTACTCCAGCTGTCACAGAGGGAGGACAAGCAGCCTCTTCCACTGCCTTCCATCTCAGCCCAGAAAGGACATGCTTCTCCCACCTGAATGGTTCAGGACATGCCCGGAACCAGAGACACAGGAAACTAGATCTGCAGCCAGGAGCCCACTGTCCTTATTCCCTGGAGATGAAGGCCAAGTTGCTTTGATCACCTTGGAGACCAACCACTGCCTTCTACCGAAAATGAACCCCGTCTTGGTGGTGCCTGCCTCCCTTCCCCCCAGGAGCCCCACTCCCTCTACTCCTGCTTGGGTATCAGGCTAATCAGTTTGATCTGACAGATTTTAATTACATTAATTAGGGCTTTTCTAAATAGGCCTGATTAGCATCCTACTAGAGTGTGCGTGTGTCTTTTCTTAAAGCAGCTCTGCTGGGATCAGGACTAATACTTTCTTTTCCTCTAACAATGGTGAAGGGGTTTTTTTTGTTTGTTTTGGTTTTGTTTTTTTTTTTTCTTGATCAAGGTGAATAATCAGACTTTTGGTGGCAATGGGTGTGAGGGTGTATTTTATATTTTATAATAAAATCACCCATAAGGATCTGGAGTAGTCTCTGAATTGATCTTCTGAGCCTTGGTGAGGGAGAAGAGATGGTTATTAAGAATACTTGTCCAGGAGTTCCCGTCATGGCTCAGTGGTTAACGAATCCAACTAGGAACCATGAGGTGTGGGTTCTATCCCTGGCCTTGCTCAGTGGGTTAAGGATCCGGCGTTGCCGTGAGCTGTGGTGTAGGTGGCAGACAAGGCTTGAGGCTCAGATCCTGCGTTGCTGTGGCTGTGGTATAGGCCGGCGGTGACAGCTCCGATTAGACTCTTAGCCTGGGAACCTCCATATGCTGCAGCAGGATCGGCCCTAGAAAAGGCAAAAAGCCAAAAAACAAACAAACAAACAAAAGAATAAAAGAAAAAAAAAGAATACTTGTCCAGAATACGAACATCAGTTTTGTTTAGCCTTTGCTTAGTAAGTACTACATTTACTAAGTGTGACTTTAAAAATCCAAGTTCTTCAGGGAGTTCCCTTCATGGCTCAGCCGTTGACGAACCTGACAGGAATCCATGAGGATGCAGGTTTGATCCCTGGCCTTACTCAGTGGGTTAAGGATCTGGCATTTCCGTGAGCTGTGGTGTAGGTCACAGACGTGGCTTGGATCTGGCATTGCTGTGGCCGTGGTGTAGGCCGGCAGCTACAGCTCTGATTCGACCCCTAGTCTGGGAACCTCCATGTGCCTCAAGTGTGGCCCTAAAAAAAGCAAAAAAAAAAAAAAAAATCCAAGTTCTAAATCTTGTTCTATACCCTCATCAGACTGAACTGAAACACAAAGAAGCAGATTCATACCACTCTGTATGATTTTATCATCACATTTTAGAGAGAACCAATGATAACCACAGAACCACACGAAAGCCAGAGATTTATCCTTTTTGCCCTTTCCATTGTTTCTCTGAATAAAAACACCTTGAATGTCAAAAGGTTTCCATGAAAACATTTCTTAGCTACTTTTAGCCACTAATAAAAGAGAACAACAAAAGATTTCTCAGAACACTGTACAAAGATTAGCATGGCACATATATTTAGTCTTGTTGAGCATCTGTACTTTAATTATTGCTTTAAATATGCTGTTTTGAATAAGCCACAATAAATGAGGGCATAGGTCCAGACACCAGGAAGAAAATCTACGAAAGTAAATAAAGTTTGTTTGCTTTTTAAAAACAGTCTAATTCGAAACTAATTTTTTTTTAACCACGTATCTTAAGGAAAGCAGTAAAAGCGTGGACTTGCAACCCTCAATCCAAGTTTTGAATCCTATCGACACCTCTATCCCCCTGCTGCCACTTGTGCAACAGCCACTTCTCCTGGGGATTAACGTGGCTGCTCCCACTCACCTGAGCACCTGTGTCATAATCAGGATGGTGTCTTATTGCAATAGTTCCTCCAGAATTGGTTGGAACCTCGGTAAGATAGCTGAGAAACTGCATTTTCTAGCCACAGTGACTATCCAGAAAGACAGCCTTTTTTTTTTTTTTTTTAAATCACATAAAAATATTTGAAAGCCATATTTTTTATTTACAATGTATCCAATTATCTTATCTTTAAGGGTTAACTTGGACTTAACATTTCTAGCCATTTGGTTCTCTAGTCACTTGAAAGTGAAAGGGAAGTTTCTAAAGGCAGCTATGTATTCACCTTTTTTTCCATTTTGAGGGGAAAAAAGAGCTCAGTAAAAATGATATTCATTGGCTTTTCATTATCTCCTGATTCTCAGTGGAAGTCAGAGTGATTTTTCTCCTTGCCTTGATCTTATCTAGGTGGATAGCATGTCCTTCGAGAAGCAACCTGATTTAACTCACTTTGACGACCACCACCAGCTTATACCTGAGCTTAACAATCCCAAGAATGGGAATGAGCCATTTACCTGCTGGGGAAGTAGCAGGAATCCAAACCTTTTAACTCCAGGTCTTTGATCCACTTTGGACTAGTCATTTAAGATTTTCTAGGAAGCATTCAAAAAGATGGAAGGAATGACGGGTAGCAACAGGTTATGTGATTTGATGTCAGATGCTGCTCCCTCCACACCCACTGGATAGGATCTGCTTTATGCTTTGTACTGATGGTTAACTTCTGGCTTCCCTTAGCACAAAATACTAAGTGATTTATTAAACAAACAGACAAACAAAAAAACAAAACAAGCAAACCTACACATAATAACACAGTGCCAAATTTTACCTAATATTCCATTTAATTACTTAATTACATCTTTCAAATCTTCTAAACAGTTCAAAGGAAGGGAAATGGAGTTAAGAGTCTTGAAAGAATGTGGTTGAGGGGGGAGAAGAAAAAAGAAGATAACAACCAAAAAAGAAAGAAGGGAGGACTCCTTGTGGTACAGCAGGTTAAGGATCTGGTATTGTCTCTGTGATGGCCTGGCACAGTGGGTTAAGGATCCAGCATTGCTGCAGCTGTGGCATAGGTTTCACAATGGCTCACATACAGTCTCTTGCCCGGGAATTTCCATATGGTGAGGGTGTGGCTGGAAAAAAAAAAAAAAGAAGGAAAGAACAAAAAGGGATAAAGAAGTGGTGGATGGGAGAAAAAAAATTACAGCTTTTCTTTTCCAAAAAAACGAGAACTTTAAAAGCAGTGGTAATTTAAAAAATATAGATATACATAGACAAATGTGTGTGTGTGTGTTTGTGTGTGTAGAGAAAGAAAAAGAGAGAGTAAGGGGGGGGGATAGGGCATAAAATTAACAGAGAAAAGAATTGTGAGTGAAAAAAAGCCTTTCCTTAGATCTGAAAATACTCACTCCAGTGTAGAATAACTTATTTATTTATTTATTTATTTAATATATAATGATTTTAATTTTTTTATTATAGCTGGTTTATATATATGTATAATTATTTTTTTCATTATAGCTGGTTTATTTTTATTAAATTAACATGCACTGATGGTCACTTACCAATCTCAATGCTACTCACAGTTACTTTGACTAAAAGTGTTCAAGTCTGAATGTATTCTCTCCAAACATATTTTTGTAATCATTAGGTGTGTGTGTTACTAGACAGCTCTGCATTCAGGTCATTCAGCCAGTCAGCAGTCATGGATGGTTTACTGGGTCCCCACTAGGTCCAGGCCCTGTGCTAAGCAGTGGGTATACCCTGTACTCAGCAAAATGGACCTGGTCCTTAACCTCCATGGAGCTTCATTAAGGGAGGGACTGACATGAAACAAGTACATGTGAAAGTGTAATAATCACGGAGTTCCTGTTGTGGCTCATTGGTTAACGAATCGGACTAGGAACCATGAGGTTGCGTGTTCACTCAGTAGGTTAAGGATCTGGTGCTGCTGTGACTGTGGTGCAGGCCGGCGGATACAGCTCTGATTAGACCCCTAGCCTGGGAGCCCTAGAAAAAGACACAAACAAACAAACGAACAAACGTATAATAATCGCCGTGTATGGGAAGTGATGGGAAAGGAAAAAAGGAGAGGGTGCTCTCTGAGAAAGGGAGGGATGAATGGTTGAGAACTGGGCATTCAAGGAAGACCACCCTGGTAACTTCTGAGCTGACGTCTGATAGCTGGAGAGGGAGGGAGAGGACAGAGGGGCAGGCAGGATGGAGAGAAGAAAAAGAAGAGAAGCAACTCAGCGTTTCAAAGCTAGGAAGCATTCGTGAGCCCTGGGGGCTGAAGGGCTACAGGTGTGGCTGAGAGAGTGGTGGGAGTGGAGGTGGCAGAGGCAATAGAGCTTTGGAGCTCATGGAAACGGATTTTCTGCTGAGGACAATTCTAGTAGGAGCCAAAGGGAAGCATTTATCTTTAAATTAACAATTTTTGTCTCACACTCGGTGGTGGAAATGTACCCCAGTAAGAGAACAGTTAAATAAACTTTAGTACATCTTATGATGGAGTATTATCCGTCTATATCAAAACGTTTTACAAGAATATTTAATGATCCAAAAATAATCAGGATATTTAAAATCAGTATATACACTGACATATAATAGCAATTGTGTTTAAAAAAAAAGAAGTGGAGTTCCCATTGTGGCGCATCGGAAAGGAATCCGACTAGGAACCATGAGCTTGCAGGTTCCATCCCTGGCCTCACTCAGTGGGTTAAGGATCCAGCATTGCTGTGAGCTGTGGTGTAGGTTGCAGACATGGCTTGGATCTGGCGTTGCTGTGGCTGTGGTGTAGACTGGCAGCTGTAGCTCCGATTAGACCCCTAGCCTGGAAACCTCCATATACCGTGGAAGCGGCCCTAAAAAAAAAAAAAAAAAAAGGCAAGAAATTCATCTGTAGTTCTAGTCAGAGAAATTGTGGAAGGAAACATACCAAAATGCTAAAAACGATTAAAGCTAGGTTGGAGGAATTATAGTTGGTTCTATGTTTAACTTTGTTTTCAGCTATCATACAGCAAAGAGAGCTTTCTCGGGGGATGTATAGTTCTATGAATTTTGACACATGTACGGATACCTATAATAGTCAAGTTACATAATGGTTTCATTATGCCCCCCAAAACTCCTTCATGCTATTCCTTTATAGCCACACCTAATGGCTTATTTTAATCTTTATGCTTTTCTCTAGCTTCCAAACTCTATAGTTAGCATATACTGCTTTAATATACAGGGGGAAAAACCCACATAATTTGAAGTAATGGAAGTAAAAGAAAAACATAATAAACAATAATTCCCTAAACAATGACTTTTGTCTTAATCATAATTTGAGATCAATGTGCTTCATCTATTTTTAGATTTTAGAATCTCCCTCAACTAACTCATTCTGCTCCTGATCAGAAATACTAAGCTTTCAGCACTGTGCAGTATACCATCCTTGGGGATAGGGTAGGGAGGTTGGAGGGAGACTTTTATTCACCCAGGAGAGTCTCGCAAATGAATGACAGTGAAAAGTAACACAGATGTAGAGAATATTCATGGGAAGACCAGCTTAAAAGACCTGGTGTGGAGGAGAGACAGAATTCAACCCAAGAAACATTCCTGTTCTCTTTCTTGTTTAATTAAGCATCGATTCTGATGAGCCCAGCACACGTACAGACAATCCTAGCCTTTGCATTCTATTATAAGAATTAGCTACCACAATTTTATAACTATTTTTTTCCTTTTTGACTTTTCTAGGGCCTCTCCTGCAGCATATGGAGGTTCCCAGGCTAGGGGTCTAATCTGAGCTGTAGCCCCTGGCCTACACCACAGCCACAGCAACGTCAGATCCCAGCCGTGTCTGTGACTTACGCCACAGCTCATGGCAATGCCAGATCCTTAACCCACTGAGCGAGACCAGGGATCAAACCCGAAGCTCATGGCTCCTAATCAGATTCATTAACCACTGAGCCATGACGGGAACTCCGATTTTATAACTATTGAAGTCTGTTCCAACTGAATTATCCAGCATTGAAAGTAGATGCTTCATTTTAAATTTATTAAACAGAAAAATATATTTCTACAAAGCCAACTGTAGGCAGATAGTTTTCCTCGGGACAGGATTTCGGGAAGAGGGTAGCTTGCAGTGTTCCCACTGCCTCCCCTCTCAACTCAGATCCAAGTGAGGAGCAACTCTGGGGCAGGCCTGGAGGGTGGAGAGGAGGCCGTGGTCTTCACCTGCGTGAACGTAAGACCTGAGGAAATCTGGATGGAATCCCCGCTCAACCCCAAACACACACAGCTCTGAGCCCTGAGGCTCCAGGGTCCTTGGATGGCCCCTCCCATCCCCCCATCCCCAAGAAGGATGCAGCCTGAAGATCCACCTTGGCCCCTTCTTCCAGCCAGACAGCTGAATAGGTAAATTGAATTATTCCTGCCCTAAGGCGAGGCAAGTGCTCAACTGTGCTTGGGAAGAGACTTGGGAGGTGAAGACTTTCATTTGTTTTTACTTCCAGCAGAGGAAAATGGGGCAAAGGAAAATGAGGCAGAGAGTAGCTGAGAAACTTGCCAAAAAGTTGCCTAGTGGTTTTATCAGGATTCTAATCCAAGCAATACAACTTCAGCACACATGTTACTATTATCTCTTCCAGAAGGTTGTGTTGTTTATTGTGAGCAACATAGGAAACTAAATGAATGCCCATCAGCAGGGAATGGTTGAATACACTGAGGCACAGCCACACCATTGCACACCAGGCACAAATTAAACAGAAGTTGCATCTGCAATAGTTTTAGGAGGAGTTAACCCATCCATTTACTGAGAAAAGCAAGATATATTATAGGACTTCATTTTTCAAAAACAATGACAGAAAACACTGTACATCTTAAAGGGGGGGGCACACTTGTGGCATATGCAAGTTCCCAGGCTAGGGGTAGAATTGGACCTGTAGCTCCCAGCCTACACCACAGCCACAGCAAGGCCAGATCCAAGCCACATCTGCGACTTACACCACAGCTTAAGGCAATGACGGATCTTTAACTCGCTGAGCGGGGCCAAGGACTGAACTTGCATCCTCATGGATACTAGTCAGGTTCTAACAGGCTGAGCTACAGCAGGAACTCCCACACTGTATATCATTACATTCCTCTGTATTTACAGGAACATGGAAGAAGGTAATAAAGGCCATACAATGTGAGGTTAATATTGAAAATGGAGTTTATATTCTTAATTCTTAAAATGCAAGTTAAGAATAATTGTTCTAATTATAAAAAGTCAGAAATCGATAAACTTCTGATCTACTACAGTCAGGTACGTATTCCGACAACAGCTGAGCCCACAAGATACAGATTGGAAGAGGAAAGCCTGTTTTCTACAGAGAAGCTGCAGGCTACTACTGCTATTCTTGATCACTGAGAAAGTAGAACAGAAACTAGGAGTGTATCTCTTACGCAGACTATCTGCAAGCCCCTTCAATCCTTTTATTAGAGGCTAAATACACTCTGGTTTGAGTGTGGAGAGGTGGTGCTTGTACTTGTGCGTGCAAACACACGCACATGTGTGTTTATTCTAATAGCACCACGCTCTCTATTGCCCCGCCCCATCTAGTCGGAAGGAGGGCACACAAAAATCAATTCAGCAGTCCCTCTTGGCAACCTTGGGAAATCAGCTCGATGCTCTGATACCTTCATTAATGTCAAGAAAAGGAAAACAATAGGTCCAGCCACTAAGCCCCTCCCGGTTTAAGATAAGAAAGAGTTAAATAGATGCTAATCCTTGCATTTAGCTGGGTTTCGAACATTTGGCTGCTTAATCATTTCTTCCTCACTGTGCGCTGTACAAACACATAGGGAATGTCTGGAAAGCCTTGGTCTTAGGGATGAGGAAAGGAAGAGGGTTTCTAGAGAGGTGTGGGGAGGGGAGTGGGAAGGATGGAGACAGAATTCACGGGGGTGGACAAGCCCCAGAGATTTCACAGGCAAACCTTTACTAGGAAATGAAACCATTTCTTAATTGCCATTTGGGAAATAGGCTAAATACAATCTCACTAAGCCTCTATAGACTAGCTAACTGATTAAGGCAGGGATGTCAGGAAGAAATACTTAATTCTAATATCATATGACAATAGATTTGTGACTAACCCATTTAGTACTATTGTTTTGCAAACTAGCTTATTTTAACTTTTAAGTAACATTTTAATTATGTTTCACTGAACACATTAGCGGTAAAATTATATACTTGAATTTTAATGAGAAGGAGAGACAGAAGGAAGCAAATTCCAGGTGGCCTACATATCAATCTTTACAAAACAAAAACAACAAGTAAAAAGAAGAATTTAGGTGTGGTTATTTCCTGAAATGAACAGGCTTAGGAATATAGACTTCTGATAAGCTGGCACAATGTTTCAGAAATACTCATGAGTGAAACAGTAGCTATAGAGGATAATTCATCTTCCTATAATCAATATGCTGTAGAGTATGGAAACTTATAAAGTTATAGCAGGAATTGATTCATTCTTCTCTTATGTTAAAGAAAAACTTAGGAACTCTTTTCTGGAGTGTCTGTTGTGGTACAGTGGAAACAAATCTGACTAGTAACCATTAGGTTGCAGGTTTGATCCCTGGCTTTGCTCAGTGGTTTAATGATCCAGCATTGCCATGAGCTGTGGTCTAGGTTGCAGACACGCCTCAGATCCTGCATTGCTGTGGCTCTGATGTAGGCCAGCAGCTGTAGCTCCGATTCAACCCCTGGCCTGGGAACCTCTGTATGCCTCGGGTGTGGCCCTAAACACACTTTTCTAACTATGCAGACCAAATACAATTTTGTATCCTTGATGGAACAAAAATCTATATCTACAAAAGTGCTCCCTACCTGTCTCTTTTCTAAGACATGTCCTCATCCTTTGAGAAAACCTCTTAGCCTCTCCCTACCCTGCCAATGCAAACTGGGAAAGTAGAGATGACCATGAAAAATCAAAAGGAATGCTTATAAATTTTCTAAATTTATGGTCTACTTAAGAATATGAGCAAGAAAGAAGATACTTTAGTGATTTTCTAAATGTTTTAAAAACACATACATCATCTCATTAGATCTCCTCTAGCAATGGGTCATTAGGCAAGTTCTATGCAAATCTGAAAAAGGTTCCTAAAAAATACACGTAGAAGGATAAATCATAAGTGTTCTAAATGGCAACTGGAGGAGAGGATTCCAAGAAGATGGAGTAGGAAGTACCAGCAACCCATCTCTCCCCAAAACAATGCAGGGCACAGCACTGGTAGGTTCCCAAAACATGGAAGGAGAAAAGGGCGGGGGTTTTTATCAGCTGTACCCCTGTCTATTCCATAAGTTATATTTGCATTTTCCTCTTTGTAGCCTTTAGCTGAACCTTTGGATGATGATAATATATATTATTGAAACACCAAAAATAAAGATTGTATGTCCCCCGCCCCCCCGATTCTGAGGCAGATTGTTTTTATCCACAGAATCTGTTGGAAGGAGTTCCTGTTGTAGCTCACTAGTAATGAGCCCAACTAGTATACATAAGGATGAGGCTACCATCCCTGGCCTCGCTCACTGGGTTAAGGATCCGGCGTTGCCGTGAGCTATGGTATAAGTCACAGATGCAGCTCAGACCTGGTGCTGCTGTGGCTCTGGTGTAGGCCGGCGGGTGCAGCTCTGATTCAACCCCTAGCCTGGGAGCTTCCATGTGCTGCAGGTGCGGCCCTATAAAGACCAAAAAAAAAAAAAGAGAGAAAGAGAGAAAAAAAGAATCCGTTGGAATCTGGAGAATGTGGTGTTTGAAAGAAAAACAGAAAGTTCTAGGCTGGACTCCTTCTATCTCGTTAAGCAGATAGTACATATGTCTTAAACCAAGCTTCCTCTGCTTCTATGAGCTGCATGGGCTTCATGTGGTAAATGGCTTCATCCTGAAAATTGTTTAATTGTTCTATATTAGCTCTGGTTTGCTCTAGTCAATGTGGAAAGCTCCTAATGAAAAACCAAAAGCGATTTCAAAGAAATTTAAATCCATAAGATTTCTCCTACCATAGGAATACGAACTGTGCTATAATTCTATAAATGCTTCCTTATTCTATACTCCCACTGAATCCTGTTAAAGTGGTATGCCTGCTCTGAGAAATAAGAAAATAACAGGGAGTTCCCATTGCGGCAAAGTGGAAATGAATCCAACTAGTATCCATGAGAATGTAGGTTTGATCCCGGGCCTCAATCAGTGGTTAAAGATCTGGCATTGCCGTGAGCTGTGGTGTAGGTCACAGATGTGGCTCAGATCCCACGTTGCTATAGCTCTGGCGTAGATTGGCATCTGTAGCTCTGATTTGACTGCTAGCCTGAGAACTTCCATATGCCATGAGTTTGGCCCTAAAAAGCAATGAAAAAAAAAAAAAAAGAAAGAAAAAGAAAAAAGAGGAAAATAACAATACCTAATGAGAGGTATCTTCCCCTTTTGGAAAATCGTTAAGATTTTTAAAGATAAATTTTCTCACTGAATGTTAGATACGACGATCACAAATCAATACATGTGGACTTAACATTGCCAGTGAAGGACTGAGTAATTAGTTCTTTTTTTTTTCTTTTTTTTTCTTTTTCTTTTTCAGGGCCCCACCCTCAGCATATGGACATTCCCTGGCAACCTACACCACAGCTCACGGCAATGTCAGATCCTTAACACACAGAGCAGGGCCAGGGATCAAACCCATATCCTAATGGATACTAGTTTGGCTCATTACCACTGAGCCACAACAAGAACTCCTGAGTAATTAGTTCTAAACAAATTCTCCAACTAAAGTCAACTGGAACACTAGACAAATACATGATACAAATTTTTTTAGATAGAGAATAGACAACACAGAACTGCGATCTTAGAGAAATGGAAAACTAACAAGATGAGCCTCACCCTGCCCCCAGCTTTCTACCTGAGCCCCTATAAGACACCAGAAAATGAAGGGAAGCCAAGAAGACTACTGCCATCTCATTAACCTGAAGTGCCAAATACCAAAGAACAAGCCAGTGGAGGTGGTTGGAATTTGTAAGGCAAAGAACCAAACAGAAGAGAGCTATGCAGAGGAAGAGCTTAAGAAATCTGCAGTTCCCTGGTGGCTCAGTGGGTTAAGGATCCTGTGTTGTCACTGCCGCGGTGCAGGTTCAATCCAGGGAACTTCCACATGCTGTGGGCATGGCCAAAAAAAAATTTGCAAATGGGTCCTCTTGAGTCCTTAATGCCCTTAAGGGGAGAGTCCATAAGGCCAAGAAACAAAGAAAAACTGCTAGGGAGCTATAAGTAGAACAATGAGCATCAAGAGATGAATAGATCATGGACTACTATTCAACAACATAAAGGAATGAATTCCTCTTTTCTTTTTTGGCCACACCTGTGGTATATGGAAGTTCCTGGGTCAGGGATTGAATCTGAGCTGCAGCTTTGACCTATGCCGCAGCTGCAGCAATGCCGGATCCTTAAGCTGCTGTGCCACAGTGGGAACTCTAGGAATGAATTCCTGATAGACACAACAACATGGGTGAATCTCAAACTCTTTATGCTGAGTGAACAAAGAAAACACACACACACAAAATGAGCACAAACTGCAGGATTCCATTTACATAAAATTCTAGACAATGTGATCTAATTTATAGCGACAGGAAACAGACCAGTGTTTGCCTGCGGATAGAGGTGGAAGGAAGAATGGATTAATAGATTACCAAAAAAGCACAAGGAGACTTTTTTGGAGGGGGACTAATTACAATATTTATTATCTTGATTGTGTGATGGTTTCACAGGTGTATGCAGAGGTCAAAACTCATCAAACTGAACACTTTTTTAAAAATACTGTTTTAGGAGTTCCCGTCATGGCACAGCAGAAACGAATTTGACTAGGAACCATGAGGTTTTGGGTTCAATCCCTGGCCTCGCTCAGTGGGTTAAGGATCCCGTGTTGCCATGAGCTGTGGTGTAGGTTGCAGACATGCTCAGACCCTTTGTTGCTGTGGCTGTGGTGTAGGCCGGCAGCTACAGTTCCGATTCGACCCCTGGGCCAGGGAACCTCCATATGCCACGGGTACAGCCCTGAAAAGACAAAAAAAGCAAAAAAACAAAACAAAACAAAACAAAAACTGTTTTATATATATATATATATAATATATATTTATTGTTGTTGTTGTCTTTTTGCCTTTTCTAGGGCGCTCCAGCGGCATATGGAGGTTCCCAGGCTAGGGGTCCAATCGGAGCCGTGGGCACCGGCCTACACCAGAGCCACAGCAACGCGGGATCCGAGCCGCGTCTGGTCTGCTCGGATCCTTAACCCACTGAGCAAGGCCAGGGACCGAACCTGCAACCTCATGGTTCCTAGTCGGATTTGTTAACCATTACACCACAACGGGAACTCCAAAAACTGTTTTATATTAGTAATTTTTTCTTTTATTTAATCTTTCTTTTTTTTTGTCTTTTTTTATCTTTTTAGGGCTGCACTCATGGCATATGGAGGCTCACAGGCTAGGGGTCTAATCAGAGCGCCAGATGTCAGCCTACACCATAGTCACAGCAACTCAGGATCCTTAACCCACTGAGTGAGGCCAGGGATTGAACCCAAGTCTTCATGGATGTCAGTTGGGTTCGTTAACTGCTGACCCATGATGGGAACTCCTCTTTTTTTTTTTTTTTTTTTTTTTTTAATTGGCTGTACCCATGGCATGTGGACGTTCCAGGCCAGGACTGAATCTGAGCCAGAGATGCACCAAATCCTTTAACCCACTGCACTGGGCTGGGGAACAAACTCGTGCCTCCACAACAACCTGGGCCATTGCTGTTGGATTTTTAACCCGTTGCGCCACAGTGGGAACTCCAAATTGTACAGTTAAATATGTATAGTTTGGTTTACTTCAATTATTATATCTCAAAATCAAACATAAGATCATATATACATGTGTATGATACGTAATGCATTATACATAATAATATAATGTGAACATTTCTATACAAATGTCTGTTTCTGTCCTGTGTTTTAGCATCCCGTTATATGAACAAACTGATATATTTAACCAAACCCTTGAATTCGATATTCAAGTTGCTTTCAACTGCTCACTATTACAACCCATAGACAGCAATGTTTTCAGTGAGGGGATATGTATAGCTCAGGAACATTACCTCGTATTTTCAGTGAGGGGCCCTGTCTAATTCTTGGTGGCATTACCTCAGTTGATTAGAACACTACACTCATGAAGCAAAGGGCCAACATTAAAATGCTGTTCATGAACTCAGTCTGAACCTTAGTCTGGGACTGCTGGGCTAAAAATACGCACAATAGGACCAACAGGCACTGGATCAGCGCAATGTAAGGAAAAACAACAACAACAACAACAGAAATCCAATCTCACAAGAGAAGAAACGTATGCTGAAAAGGAGGATCCACTGCATTATTTCTGAACATAAAGGATAAGTTTAACCTGCCTTAAAACATGGATGAAAGAAAAAAGAATTCTTATTGCAGGTCTTCAATACGTATTCATTTTTTTTGTCTTTTTTGCTATTTCTTGGGCCGCTCCCACGGCATATGGAGGTTCCCAGGCTAGGGGTCGAATCGGAGCTGTAGCCACCTGCCTACGCCAGAGCCACAGCAACGTGGGATCCGAGCTGCATCTGCAACCTACACCACAGCTCACGGCATCGCTGGATCGTTAAACCACTGAGCAAGGGCAGGGACCGAACCCGCAACCTCATGGTTTCTAGTCGGATTCATTAACCACTGCGCCACGACGGGAAGTCCTTCAATACATATTCTGGGTTAGGAGAGGAATGCAGAAGAGCTCTCCAAGAAAAACACCACCATCTCAGCTCCATGGTGCTGAAGGCCATCTTGCCTTGAGGAAAGGGAATTCAGGGGGCAAATTCATGTTTGCAAACCCATACAGGTACTGGTGCATAATGAGCTAAGCACCACTTGTCCCAGTGGCCTGAGACCCAGGAGGAAGAGATGGTGAAATGGTCACAAAAGCAGCCTAAAGAGCATTTCACATAGGTTTAAAAGAAGAAAAGAAAATGTATGCAAAACTTTCCCTTCCAAACGGAGGTATTTTTTCATTTGGAAGATAGCTGCCAAATGACACCATCAAAACCACTGTTTTTGGATAAAGGGACAAGACATCGTTTATAGCTATCTGGCACTCAAGAGAGCAAATGCAATCAAGGGCTCCACTCTCCCTCTTCCCCTCCCTTCTGGTCTCTGGCCACCTATTTCCCTGCAGCCGGTACTTTACAACTCTCTCTCTCCCTGCCGAGGGAGCAGACATCGCCTTCATGCCAAAACTGCCCTTTGAAGTCTGCCCTCCCATTAGGGCTTTGGTGTAGGTATTCAGACTGATCACACAAGCCCCGCAGAATTCCCCGACCATCCACGTTCTGTCGTATACAGTTGTTTCATGTGGCCTGTGATTTACAGTCTTAATTAATGCTCAAAAGAAGAGGAGCACATCTTTGGTGGAGTTTTTCCCCCCTTCTTTCTACAAAACAGGGCTCTTGGGGTTTCCGTGGACATTGTGCAGGATGGTTTTGCCAAATGGAATGAAGCACACTTAATACTTTTCCTTTATAACCTTTGCCATAAATCAGCTGGCACTCCGTTTGCACAAGTGCGGCGATTAATGTCCTGCCCCTCCCCCTTGCCCCCCCCACCGCACTTCCCGAATTTTAAACAAAGTAGGACTAAACTGAGGGTGAGCAGAGCCAGCGGCCCCAGTAAATCAGTTTAATGAGATCTGAATAGATCACATAGGACATATTGTGGAAAAATAAGGTGGGTGGTGGGGAAGTGAATTTCATCGGGCTGTGGGGTGGGGGGCGCGGCAGGGGCGAGGAGAGAAAAGATGGAAGTTGCGGTAGGCGATGCTCCAACTCTGACACATGTCTTTGGTAAAAACAGCACATCTTACATTCTCTTTCCCATTTGCTGAAACTTACTGCTGTGACTCGTTTAGATTTAGCACTGTTTCCTGTCTGTGGTTTTGCTGGTCCATGTTTTCCCACAGATGGGGACTTTTCTGTTTGCTTCTCATCCAGAACTATCTAGATCTGAGCTCACTCAGTCTATGAACCCCCTTCTACAAATCGATATCTTTGTATGCACAAATACCTTTTTATATAAGATAGGAAAAATAAAAACCTGCAGATCTAAGGGCTGGACTAAGTAAGAAGCAAGAAACTAATTATTAGGTTATACCCATCTGGGGCTGGCCAGCCAGGCGCTGCTAAGCACACCCTCCCTCACTGTCACTCACTGAGCAGGAAATTCCCGCTCCGCCCTCCCCTCCCCGGCATCGGAGGAAAACATATTGTTCAGTTTTCTGCTCTTTAAATCAAATGCACAAATGGGATTCCCTCTGTATTGAAAATGGTTTTAAACGGAAAAGAAAACAACCTTCTTTGAAAGAGGGTGTCTGGTTATCTAGTTCATTAAGGTTGCTCACGAGGAAAGGTACAGCCTCCTAGATGTCTCCATTTATAGCTCTCTCCTGAGTTGCAGAATTTTTGAGAAGATTTTTGAAGGGAATAAAGGAAAAAGAAATGAGAAAAAAAAGAATGCCTTCGTAATGTTTCACTTACGTTACGAAATGCGTGAGATTTGTTTCAAAACTTCTGAGTCCCTTGTATATAAGATTACCAACTTTTAGTCATGTTTATTGTTCTTACCCTCCATGACTAAACACCAGAAAGACCTTATGATGCTATGAGGCCAAATGACTCTGTGAGAAAACTGCACACACAACTTACTAACCTCCCCAAAGAGTACCTATTTGACAGAAAGAATGCCATGCTATTATACCTTTAGGTAAGGGAGGATACGCATCATTCTTCTTTTCTTTTCTTAGGAGATAAATCAAAATTATTTTTACATATATGTCTCTCCTGAGCATACTAAGCGGCCTTGGCCTCACGCTAAAATGTTTTTTCTAGGGAGCAGATCAAGATTTGAATTTGAATTTTTTTTTTAAGATTTTAATATTCTAAATCTGGAAGGCAATGCAGAAAAGAAGTGCAACCTCTACCTTGCATCACTTTAGGTAATAAATACTAATGAAATGGTTTTCTGGGGAGGAGGGGGCGGGGCAGGGGGGGAGGAGGAGGTGGGCATATGGCAGTTCTCAAGTCAGGGATCAAACCTGCGCCACAGCAGCAAACCA
Source organism: Sus scrofa (assembly GCF_054392235.1). Classification (NCBI taxonomy): domain Eukaryota; kingdom Metazoa; phylum Chordata; class Mammalia; order Artiodactyla; family Suidae; genus Sus; species Sus scrofa. The sequence continues at coordinate 72,424,089 of NC_139383.1, read as the reverse complement.
AGCCATAGCAGTGACAACATCGGATCCTAAATCCACTGAGCCACCAAAGAAGTCCTGAAATGTTTTTAAGCCTAAAAATGGCCAGCACAAAACCTGAGGAATGTCCATGAGCTGGACGTTATACCCGGTTTATGGCAAATTCAGCCCTCTTGTGCTTCTGGATTATTCTGTACCATGGATTATGTCAAGCATATGGCATAAAAGCTAATGAGTTCAGCAACACAAAGGAATACAGCTGTGGAAGAGCCTAAATTACACAATAGCCATTTAGCATTTTAACGTTTAGTCCTCTAGTGCTTTTCAAACTTAACATAAGGTCTCCATCTCCACTGCTCCTCCCTTTCTTTTCTCCTTTTAAAATGTGAAAAGAAGTTGATTGATAACATATTTCAACTTTACCCGATAGCCTAGACATGCTTTCTTGTTTGGAAAAAAAATCTCAACTACATGCAGCATGAGATTTTAAAATCATGACTTTTACATATTCTTTTCTTTCATGTAGAGGTCAAAGATGCTTTACCTTTGCAGAAGTAATAAATAGAATCAGTGGCAGACAGGAGACTGTGGGATTCACTTCCAAGTGCTAGATCACAAGCATCTTCTTCTGTGCAGAATCATTTCCATTTCTTTTTTTAAAAAACAAACCCGGATCTACTACCTAACATGTATTCTATGTGCAAAGCTGATGGCTAAGACAAAGAAGGATTTCACTATCTAGAGGATGGCAAATAAGCTCATGGAAGGATGAGCTAAACCCAGTGTCTGGGTGCAGCTGTGTATAAAAACCAAGGTGAACTCTCTTTCTACCCCTTGGAAAAACCAACGCCTTCATTTGTACTCTACTGGATAGAAAAAGATTGACTCAGATTTGGTGAAATATTAAAAGCTTCACAACGTCTACCCTGACTCCTTCCACTGGACAGATGCCTAAGAATGCAGAAAATAATAGTTTGAATTTACAATATAATGCCATTTTCAAATGTCACATGTCTGTCTCTTATGAAAGTCATTTCTTTTCATGGAAGGGCAGCCAGAGGCAAATTATTAATTTCATCTGCAATCTGCTATCACAGTGTGCCAGTAAAACAAAGGGCCAAAGTAGTTTAATCTTCTGAACGGGACAGAGTACTAATTAGCTGGAGGGAAATGCTATCTCTAATGTATAAACAATATTATGTTAGTTTATAACCTTTTTTTTTTTTTTGGTTTTTTAGGACTGCACCCACAGTATATAGAAGTTCCCAGGCTAGGGGTCAAATCAGAGCTGCAGCTGCCGGCATACACCACAGCCACTGCAAAGGGGGATCTGAGCTGCATCTGCAACCTACACCACAGCTCACGGCAATGCCAGATCCTTACCCACTAAGTGAGGCCAGGGATCGAACCTGTGTCTTCGTGAATACTAGTTGCATTTGTTTCCACTGCGCCACAGTGGGAATTCCCTATGTCCATTTTTTTAAAGGCCAAAGGTCCTTGAAACTTTGAACAAAGCTATGGTCATAGACAGGCAGACAATTCTTACATTTAATTTGGGGGGATTGTGGCTAATGGGAGACAAGGCCATGCCCAGGGGGAGAGGTGGCATGGAGGCACAAATGAATCACACAGGCTTCAGGGACACTTAAATGTAACTACTTGGCTTGGTTTTCCTGGATCTTTTATCAGAGAAGTAAGGATTCAGGTCACAGTTGAGATATGGTAGAAAAATAGTTTGGAGTTGGACACCAGCAGATTCCATCAGCACCAGTCTTGGCCCTGCCATAAGCCATGTGCCTTATGCCACTTAAACCAGCCCTAGTGTTTCCTTGTTTGTAAAATAGGGACAGAATTAGACAACTAGTATGCAGCCTGTCCTAAGGACAGGCTTTTTCAGGCAAGATGTGTGGTTTCCTACCTTAAGGAAGACCTAAGAACCCAGCTTGCTCAACGGAGATGACAAGACAAGGAATTCAGCAAAGTTCTTTTTTATTTATTTATTTATTTATTTTTGTCTTTTTAGGGCCACATCCTCACCGTATGGAAGTTCCCAGGACAGGGGATGATCAGAACTTACTTTAAATTACTAAAATCAAAGCCACTGTTATACGCTAAGGTGTCTTAGCAAAGTGCCGGAATGACATAAACACTATAGGAAAGACACTGTAGTAGAGGAAGAGAAAGAAATAAGAATATAGTAAATCCATGGTGTGTAACAGACCAAATAACCAATACAGAGGCAACAAAGCTTGCATCCACAAATCATGGCAATTCCCCACAGCTGGTCATTTACTTTTGTATCAAAGTATCAAGCATCAAAGCAGAAAATCAGAAAAGGCAATCAGAAAGGATGAAGAAAACCACAGTTATTACGGAAGAGAGGCAGGAGTTTTTCAGTGAGAAAGAAATGGAAAAGTAGAACAAACGATTAAGAACTCAAAAAATCACAGCTGCCTGAAGCCACTTAGAATAAAGGGAAAGATCTTGAACCATTCTTTTTTTTGGGGGGGGGGTGAATATCTACTTTTATTAAGCTAATATTCCTTGTACCTAAATAAGCATTCCTGTTTGTTTTCACAGGTAACAAATAGGTAGACAGATGTTCCCCTAAGAAAATTCAGGACCTCTTTCTTTGTTTAGATAATCAATGAGTAGCCTACTGAAGAGTTAGCCCTATTCTAAGCTTGCTTCCAGGGACCTTAAACAATTCTATAACCAATATTCATGGTGATGGCCTTGAATCTTTAAGAACTAACAAAATGACATGAAAAATTCTATATATTGATAAGGGTACACACACCTTACTAGCTAGAAGATTTACATGGAATTTCATATTTCTAATTCCTCTAGAAAGGTTTATCTTTTAATAGAAATATCATTATGTTTCTGGGGCACTTTAACATCTTATGCTCTTTCTTGTCTTATTTTATTCCTGTACCAGTCTTTAGGGTGAGAAGGCAGGCACTGAAACTCCCATTTTATCTATGACAAAACTGAACCAGTGGGCTTCAAATGAGTTTCTCAGAATCATTGATCTCCTTAGTGACAATCTCCTGAGTGTTGGCACACACTTGAAGAAATAAACATTCAGCGTGGACCAGACATTTTGCTTCTTAATTAATGGCATGACCATCATTATCTTTTGCTGCAATAGTGCTCACGAAAGCTTCCCTTTGCGCCCAAGTAAAAAAGCAAGAGTCTCTTAGGAAAACCTTCCCCATCTGTCTTCTCCCCTCACGGATTCTGCCTTAGTTACTGGGCAGATTTCGAAGGAAGAGAGACTCTGCTGAGTCCTGCTTTTTCCCCCACCCCCGCCCCCGTCTTCGTTGGCTTTTCCTCTGTTCTCTATATCTTTGGCTGAAATTGGAACGATCTAAGTAGGAGCGGGGAGGTCAAGAAGGGAAACCAACTAAATGTAGGAAAATGGAAGTCGTTTAAAAAAGAAAAAAAAAAAAACATAATCAAAGAATCTGTCAGTAAGACTGAAGTGTGTTCAGTTTACACTTGGCCTCAGATTACACACTCTTGCCAAAGTGATTCAGTGCACACACTTGTGTTTTCCTTCGATTATCCAAAACCAAACAACACTATCTTTAATAAGTTACTGTTATGAATGACCTACATTTCTACTCTACTTATTAATGCTATAAACCTTTTTCTTTTTTTTCTTTTAGCTGCCACACCCTTGGCATATGGAAGTTCCCAGGCTAGGGGTTGAATTAGGGCTGCAGCTGCCAGCCTACACCACAGCAACAGCAACTCGGGATCCTAAACCCACTGAGCAAGGCCAGGAATTGAACCCACATCCTCATGGACACTGTGTCAGGTTCTTTAACCCACTGAGCCACAGCAGAACTCCCAAAGTTCTTTTTTTACCCATTTGGAAACTGAGATTTAGGTTTGAAGGGATTTGCCCAAGTAACAAATGGCCAACAATCAGTTTATCAGTTGATACAAGTCAGTTTATACAAGCCAGTTTATCGGTTTATACAAGTCATAGAAAAATGGTCTTGTGTGGAATGCCGATAGCATTGCTTTAGAATATTCCGTCAATCACAGCAAACCCTCCCCTCAGTTCTATCAAATTCACTATGAAAGATAGGAACTAAAGCTTGGGGTTGGGGGTGCAGAGTAGACTAAAAGAACACTCAAGGGTTTTGCAGACCTGGACTAGATCAAGAATAGTCCATGTAAACTTTGAGCAATAGGCTTAATTTTTCCAAATATCATCTTCCTCATCTGTGAAACAGGAAAAATACACTTCAAACACCTCCAACCACTCACCACCAGCTTTCAGAGTTTCTATCAGATGATATAAATTTAAAGTGCCTTGCATATAAGAAGTACGAAGTAAATGTGGTTTCTCTCTCTTGACATTAAGTAGAATTTCAAAAATTAAAGAGAGACAGAGAGGAGTTCCCATCGTGGCACAGCAGAAATGAATCTGACAGGGAACCGTGAGGTTGCAGGTTCGATCCCTGGCCTTGCTCAGTGGGTTAAGGATCTGGCATTGCCATGAACTGTGGTGTAGACTGCAGATGCGGCTTGGATCTGGCTTGCTATGGCTCTGGCATAGGCCAGCAGCTACAGCTCCAATTAGACCCCTAGCCTGGGAATCTCCATATGCCGCGGGTGCGGCCCTAGAAAAGACAAAAAGAAAAAAAAAAAAAGAGAGAGAGAGAGAGAAAGAAAAAGAAATTAATCAACAATAAACAAAATAATAATAATAATAAATAAATAAAATGAATAATTTATTTCTTAGGGGCTGAACAACCAGTGTATGGACTGCTCACATTTATTTCTCCAACCATTCCATTCCACTTCTTAGCTTGCTTATGCTTGCCACAGATGAACAAAAATACAAGTTTATCAAGTTTTCAGTTCTAGGAGTTCCCGTCGTGGCGCAGTGGTTAACGAATCCGACTAGAAACCATGAGGTTGCGGGTTCGGTCCCTGCCCTTGCTCAGTGGGTTAATGATCCGGTGTTGCTGTGAGCTGTGGTGTAGGTTGCAGACGCGGCTCGGTTCCTGCGTTGCTGTGGCTCTGGCGTAGGCCGGTGGCTACAGCTCCGATTAGACCCCTAGCCTGGGAACCTCCATATGCCGCGGGAGCGGCCCAAAAAATGGCAAAAAGACAAAAAAAAAAAAAAAAAAAAAGTTTTCAGTTCTAGTTTAAAAAAAAGGATAGGTGGAAGAAATAATCCAAAGCTACAACTCCATATTTGTGATTTACCTATGTTTCAATTATTCATGTTATTTTGAGGTTCCACCTAGATAAATTTACATGAGTAGGTAACATACAAAAGATTAAGCTTTTCTTAAAATATAAAATCCCTCTACACCAAATAATTTGTGTAGATATTCTACCCTCAAGGAAATGAAACGTAACTTCCTACTCCTTAAGTACTGGCTGTGCATAAGACTTCCTTCCAAAGAGTACAGTAAGAGAAGGTGGCAGGGAAAGAGTAGTGGAGAAGCCTGACAAAAACTACCTCAGCCAGGTTCACGAGGTCAGCATCAACAATGATGTCACGTTGATAACACGCACCTTGATATGACATGATGACCTGCACTTTATCTCAGGGGTCTCACTATCCAAAATCTATAATGCCTGTCTGATCATGTAAAAAAAAAATTAGACAAATCCCAGTTGAGGGATATTCTACAAAATACTTTAGCAAGAACTCCTCAAAACTGTCAAGGTCATAAAAAACAAGGACAGTCTGAGAAATTGTCACAGACCAGAGGAGCCTAAGAAGACATGGGAGCATGATAGGATCCTGGAATAGAAAAAGGACATTGGGTAAAAACTTAGGAAACCTGAAAAAAGTATGGGCTTTCGTTAATAGAATGTATCCATATCGATGCATTATTTCTAACAAATGATGCATACTAAAGTAGGATGTTAATAACAAAAACATTCCTGTACTACCTTATCAATTTTTCTGTACATCTAAGTCTATTCTTAAAAAAAACTATGTCATTACATTTACAAAATGATTTTAATAACTATACATTCCATTATTCACTTCCCCGAAGTCAAATGTCTATTCATGCCAACTTTGTTTAAAAAAAAAAAAAATGGTGTTCTCTTAAAGTAACGGCCATCATTGGAAAACCAAGTTGTTTTATAAAGGCTGAGGAGTTCAGATGAAATTGTCTTGGAATTTGCCCCAACTTGGCCTCAGAGTAACATGGCCACAGGCAAGACCCCTTAAGCAATCTCTTCTGTTAATTTCCTCACCAATAAATCCAAGAAGCTGGATTAGATTATCCATATGGTTCTTTTCAGCTCTACAGTTCCACCATATTCAATATCACATCTCCAAAAGCCAAAGGCACACATTCAAAATAATGGAGAACTCTCCCACCTCCATCCCGCCCTTCTTTTTTCAGCCTGGGACAGGATTTATTTCTCATTCCCAAAGCGGGACTGGCCTTTCACCTGCCCTGACTTCCACATCATCACCATGACTGACAGAGTCAACCAGGAGGGGCCACCACTAAATCAACATCCCTTCAGGGCCTTTCTGCAAAAAGGAAAAAACTGGCAGCTGGCCTTGGAGCCAGGGTTGTTCAGCTTAGTCAAAGCTGCTGAGTCATCCATCATTGAGAGATGAGAAGACATCTGCCCAGGGTCAGAATGGCTGAGCAACTGTGTGAACTTACCCCAAGCCCCATGGCGGCGTCCTTTTGCCTGTTTCTAAACTTAGTCGCTTTATTCTTACCATGGTGCCCTCTGGCAGGGGTGGGGGGTGGGGGTCAGCCTCTGTGGCCAGTTCACAGCAGAGTCACATACACATTCAGACACACACAGAGCAGGAGTGTTTTCTATTAGCCTGTGTTCATTAATACTGCTGTCTGGCTGCCATGGTGTGTTTGGAAAATGGCTACCTGTCTGCAGCAACTTCCTATCACCTAAACATGCTTTAACTTAAAACTAATTCCAAATAAACAAGATCGCTGCTTCAGAACTGACAGAGCTGAACAAACACCTTTGAACCCTCTTTATGAAGGAAACTCAAATCTTATTTTCAACGTACTGCTTAGTTATTGGACAGACAAGTGCCAACTAAACACTAGCTTATTATTCTACCAGTGCTAGGGATTCAGAGAGATGTATAAGAGTCATCAGACATGGCCCTCACTCTCAAGTTTCCAGTCTAGAAGGGGAGAAAGATAAAATGCAAATGATTAACCATTGTAAGTATATAATGGTAAAAAGAAAGCAGAGTTAACTCATAATAGCTAAAAGGTGGAAACAACCCAAATGTCCATCAGCAGATGAGTGAATAAACAAAATATGATGTGTGTGTGTATATATATATATATATATATATATATTCAGTGGACTATTATTCAGCCATAAAGAGGAATGAAATTCTGTACGTTACATCATACATGAACCTTAAAGACATTATGCTAAGTGAAATAAGCCAGACACAAATGGACATATATTGTATGATTCCACTTAAAGTATCTAGAATAGCCAAATTCACAGAGATAGAAAGTAGAATAGAAGTTTCCAGGAGCTACAAGAGAAAGGGTTATTGTTTAGGACATATAGAGCTTCTGTTTAAGATGATAAAAAAGTTCTAGAAATGGGTATTGGTGGTGGTTGCCCAACACTGAAAGTACTTAATGCCACTGAAATGCACTCTTAAAAGTGGTTAAAATGGTAAATTTCATGTGGTGTGTATTTTACCACAGTGTTTTTTGTTTTGTTTTGTTTTGTTTAACAAAGATTGTACTTTCCTAAAAAAAGAAAAAAAGAAAGAAAAGATTAAAAAAGTGCCAAAGATCAAAATACGATGGGAGTTAAGAATTTGGAAAAGTTTTATTTTTAAATTTATTTATTTATATTTTGGCCACACCCATGGCACACATAAATTCTCAGGGCCAGGGATCAAATGCAAGTCACGACAGTAACAACCCTGAATCCTTAACCACTAGGCCATGAGGGCACACTGAAAATTTTTATTTTTATTTTTCATTTTTGGATAGGGAATATATCACATGATTCAAAAGTCAGAATGATGAGTTCCCACCGTGGCCCAGTGGAAACGAATCTGACTAGGAACCATGAGGTTGTGGGTTCGATCCCTGGCTTTGCTTCATTGTAGGTCACAGACTTGGCTCGGATCTGGCGTTACTGAGGCTCTGGCATAGGGTGGCAGCAACAGCTCCGATTAGACTCCTGGCCTGGGAACCTCCAAATGCCTTGGGTGCGGCCATAGAAAAGGCCAAAAAGACCAAAAAAAAAAAGTCAGAATGATATAAAAAGATAATACAGGATGAGTCTCACCCTGGTCCCATCCCCAGCCTTGCCCTCCACCCGCCCTCACAGTCCCACATGCCCTTCAGAGACTCTTTTGGTCTTTCTTCTTTAGCAAACAGAAGCTAACACAAATAGAGGTCTAGATTTTATCCAGTACAATATCTAGATTTTAATCTAATATCATAGATTGTAATCTAATATCTAGATTTTTATCTAACACACTAGATATCAAGATTTTTCCTTTTCTTACACAAAAGGTGGCATGTTGTATTCATTGTCTAGCACTTGCTTTTCATTTAAGTCTTCTTTTCTTTGCCCAAACAGCACTTTTTAACAAGTGCAGTGAAGTTCACTTTCTACTTCATTAACAAAAGTTAAGAGAGAGAGAGAGAGAGAGAAAAGAAGAAACTTTAACTTCAAGAAGCATTAAGGATGGCTAACCTTGCCCTGGGGGAAAAGTTTACAAGGTGTAAAGCTCCTCTTTCAAAGCAGCCTTATTTCCATAGGCAGCTAAGAGATTACCACCTTGTAAAAGAAAGGAAGAAATGAAACCTCCCCACCTTTGAGTTAGAGAAGGGAACACTTGAGGTGGGGGTGGCCTCTGGATGACCACCACTCAGACTGCAAGGACAAGGCTCTGTTCTTTTCAATTTAGGGAAGTTCACTGGGCGTCCCAGGGGACCATGCCTTGAACTCTATGAACCTCTTCTGTCTCTGGGCCTCCTTCCTTTCCCCTCAACCCCATCTCGCAAAAAAGACAGACAAAACAAACAAAATCCAGCCCATCATTTTCCCCAAACTATTTTGATCACAGTAATTTACAACTTTGGCTATTAAAAGACAGAAAGAGGCACCTGTCACCAGCAAACCAACTGCTGCCTTTTAAGTTTCCAGTTTATTAAAAAAAAAAAAAAAAAAAGCACGCTTTATATTTTTTCAGGATAAATCTAAAATTTAGAAGTGACAATAGCAGTAGCTATTACATACCAAAGGTAGATAACATATATATTAAAAGGATTTGGCTTCAAAATTTTTAAAAATCTTAAGATCTTCAGCATTTGCATTCACCCAGGTCACTCATTTAATATTTTTTATCCAAGTATTTTTTGAGCATCTTGATGTGCCAGAAACGGTTCCAGACACAGAAGTGGACAAGGCCGGCCAATAAATTCTTTGCCTTCATGGGGTTAGCATTCTGGCTAGACACAGACAACAAAGAGGTAAACAAAACAAGACACACATTTGGACAGTGACAGATGGAATGACAAAACGAAGCAGGATAATGTGATGGGGAAGGAGGACAGAGGAAGCTCTCACCATTAGGAAAGGCCCCAGTGAGGAGGCAAGCAAACCCAATAAAGGCAGAGGGCCAGTCTCTGGCAAATGAGGGACACAGGAAAGAGCTGGGGAAGGACTGTCACAGAACATGGAGGCTGGACCGGGGTGGGGAGAAGGGAGCAGTAAGAGGTCAAAGAAGTAAGAATGGGCCAGGTAAGTGTGGCCTCCTAAGTCGGCAGCTGGTAAACTCTGGCCCAAAGGCCAAGTCTGGCCTGTTGCTTGTTTATCTATGGCTCATGAGATAACATGGAGTGTTACTTTTGACTGGGAAAAAAAGTCAAAAGAAGAAGAATTCATGACAAGATTTCATATGAAAATTCATGAAGTTCAAACTTCAGCATACTTTTTTTTTTCCCATTGCTTTTGTGCTATAATAGCAGAATGGAGTAGCTGTGACAGAGACCACATAGGCTGCTGCCATGGACTGACATGTGTCCTCCATAAATTCATAAGTTGAAGCCTTAACCCCCAATATACTGGTATTTGAAGATGGGCATTTAGGAGGTAATTAGGTTCAGTGAGATCATGAGGGTGGGGCTCTCATGAGGGGGATTAGTGCCCTTATAAAAAGAGGCACCAGAGAGTTTGCTCTTGCATCCCCCAACCCTTCCCCACTGGCCCTGCCTCCATGAGAGGAGAAGCAGCCAGGAAGGGGGTCCTTACCAGAACCCCACCATGTTGGCACCCTGCCCTCAGACTTCCAGTCTCCAGAGTTTAAACCACCCAATCTGTGGGATTTTGTTATGGCAGCCCAAGTAGACCAAGACACATCCAACGTCTAAAATATTTACTATTTGGCCCTTTTCAGAAAGGGCTTGCCAACCTCTGCTACAGAGCATCGATTTCACCTTAAATGAAATGGGAAATGAGTGGAAGATCACATCCCCATAAATAAACAGATCTAATATTACTGTTTGAACCATTCAGAGTGGTTCTGACATTCCTGAGCAACATGATGGTCTCTGACAAGTTCTTCTTCTCAAGCAGGAATCTGGGTCATTCATTTCAACAGATCTTTATGTAACAACCACTAAGTTCTAAAATGTGGGCTGTTCACTTTGTGGAGGGTGTGGTTCCAGACCCACACACTGAGCAAGCCCTGCAGCCACTTCAGCATCTGTATCTCTACTGGTCCGCGTGGGCTCCTCTGAAATTCTTGGCAGCACTAACTAAGACGAAATGTGTTGGTTCTTCATGAAGATGACCCTCGAATAAAAGTGGAACTTTAAGGAAAGGTCAAAGGGGGATTTACATGCACAGTGAAGGTAAGCTCACTTTGGGCAGCTGCCCATTATTTCTGTCTTTAAAGGATTTGAAGGGATGATGGATGTACATTTGCAAATATCAAGTACCTATGGTCCAAGAGTAGCATATAAAGAGAAAAAAAAGGACATGGCAGGTCTTAGACAACTAACTGCATATTTATTCAGCCATCTAATCAACGGGAAAAAAAAAAAAGCAGAAAACAAATTCTAAAACTTAAAATCAGCAACTCAATATATAAAGGAGCAAGTAATCTTTTTCCTAGAATGTATCAGTCAGGTTCAACTCTTCAGAATGACTGGATTTTCTGGAGTTGCTCTAGAAAACCATTCACCTGGTTACTGTGGGGAGGTTTGCAAGCTGCAAAGCGAGAATAACCATGGCTCTCTCTTTGGGGGTGGGGAGTGGGAGCTTGGCAGCAGGTTGATTGGGAATTGGGGGCTCTAGCCACCAAGCACACTGTTTTCACTTACACTGTATGCAGAGGTGAGCAAGGGCCACTTCTAAGTCTCACCCCCTTTGCAGATGCCACTGTCTATCGGCATTACAGGAATCACGTAACTAAGGAAGACTTCTGCCTCTGAGACCTGTCTTCCTTCCACCACCTTTTTTTGGGGGGGTGGGGGGCTTTTAGGGCCGCACCCTTGGCATATGGAGGTTCCCAGGCTAGGGGTCCAATCAGAACTGTAGCCACTGGCCTACACCACAGCCATAGCAACTTGGGATCCAAGACGTGTCTGCGACCTACACCACAGCTCACGGCAATGCCAGATCCTTAAACCCACTGAGAGAGGCCAGGGATCGGACCTGCATCCTCATGGATCCTAGTCAGGTTCGCTAACCACTGAGCCACAACGGGAACTCCCCTTCCACCACCTTTTGAGGCTTTCTGGGCTGGGAAGTGAAGGCAGGAGACAATGAGGAACTCCTGACTTGGGTCTTTGGTGAGAATAGCATTGAGTGTCCTGCTCCTCCTCACCTGTCCAGAGCTTACTTCACTCACACGCCATCCTACTTCTACCCAGGAAGGCAAGACCCAAAATAGCCCTACTCTTCTCCATAGTCCAGTCTACAGATAGCCTAGAGAATTCAGGTTTCTGACACACACACACACATACATGCAAAACCGAAGGCCTTTTTAGATTTAAGAAAACTGTTGTCAACATCAAGATGTCTTGGGGTTCCCATTGCGGCTCAGCGGTAACAGACTTGACTAGTAGTATCCGTGAGGACTCCAGTTGGATCCCTGGCCTTGCTCTCTCAGTGGGTTAAGGATCTGGCATTGTTGTGAGCTGTAGTGTAGTCGCAGACACGGCTTGGATCTGGCATTTCTGTGGCTGTGGCGGCAGCTGCAGCTCTGATTCGTCCCCTAGCCTGGAAGCTTCTACCTGCCGCAGGTGCGGCCCTTTAAAAAAAAAAAAAAATCAAGATGTTCGCAGTGGAGTGCCAGCTTCCCTTTCCACAGGCCAGGCCAAAATCAGCCACTGGAGGTTCCTTATAGTGGCTAACATCTGGGATCGTCTGTCATGAAAAGGGACACACTTCAGCCTTTTTACATCTTGGGTAATACCTGTAACAATTCCATGTAATTAAAAAAAATTAGGAGTTCCCGTCGTGACGCAGTGGTTAACAAATCCGACTAGGAACCATGAGGTTGCGGGTTCGGTCCCTGCCCTTGCTCAGTGGGTTAACGATCCGGCGTTGCCGTGAGCTGTGGTGTAGGTTGTAGACGCGGCTCGGATCCCGCGTTGCTGTGGCTCTGGCGTAGGCCGGTGGCTACAGCTCCGATCAACCCCTAGCCTGGGAACCTCCATATGCCGCGGGAGCGGCCCAAGAAATAGCAACAACAACAACAAAAGACAAAAAGACAAAAAAAAAAAAAAAAAATTAAACTAGGGAGTTCCCATCACGGTGTAGTGGAAACGAATATGACTAGGAACCATGAGGTTGTGGGTACGATCCCTGGCCTTGCTCAGCGGGTTAAGGATCCGGCATTGCCGTGAGCTGTGGTGTAGGTGGCAGTTGTAGCTCTGATTCGACCCCTGGCCTGGGAATGCCCATATGCCATGGGTGAGGCCCTAAAAAATAAAAAATAAAATAAAATAAAAAGACAAAAAAAAAAAAAGGGTAAGCAAAACAAACAAAAGAAAACTACTCCAAGATGAAAAGACCAAATGAGAGAGGACAATAATGATGAAAAGCTGTACTATTCAGGGATTAGTGGTGCCGGGTGTGCCAGAGCAATAGTTTGCAAACTGGGTTCTGCAGAACGTTTCTGCTGTTCTTCTGTGGTTACAGCTGAAATCCTCAGATGTGCATTACTGATTAAATGGCCACTTGCCTGGCACGAGTCTTATTAAAATCATAGCCTTGAGCAAGTTCATACAGGTAAAGCTATCTGAATGGACTTCCAGTCCCCACAGGAAGAGCTCAGTGAGATCCCAGAAAGGGTTTGGGGTAATCGTTCCAGGCTGATTTTCTGCCAAAAGTGAGTTGTATGATAACACATGAACCCCTCGCAGGGCATGTGTCGTTGACACAGGTCCACAGCAGCATGTGGTGCTTTTTGACTTCAAAATTAGAAATACAGAAAGGAAATTTTTTTTTTTTTTTAATCTTTAGGGCCGTACCTGTGGCATGTGGATGTTCCCAGGCTAGGGGTTGAATTGGAGCTGTAGCTGCAGGCGTATACCATAGCCACAGCAATGCGGGATCCAAGCTATACCTTCGACCTACACCACAGCTCAGGGCAACGCCAGATCCTTAACCCACTGAGCAAGGACAGAGATCGAACCTGTATCCTCAGGGATGCTAGTCAGATTTGTTTCTACTGGGCCATGATGGGAACTGCCAAAAAGGAAAAATTTTAAAGAGAAATTGATGGTGGATGTAACAAGATTGATCAGTCTTAACATAGATTGAACTGAATCAATCCATCATGAAATTGATTTTGATAAACTGAACACGAAAAACATAGAGAAATTAACTGGATGCCCAAGCTGATGAAAGACTACCACCATTATCCACAACCATAGGTTTTGTATTTGAGATTCAAGAAGAATTGAACTGATTCATCTCATAATAAATATTTTAAATTTAAATATATAAAATAAGCTTATATTATTATGGATTTAATTAATAATATTAGCAATCAGTGATTTTCTTTTTTGGCTGCACCTGAGGCATGCACAGGTTCTCAGGCCAGGGATCAAACCTGCACCTCAGCAATAACCAGAGTCACAGCAGTGACAATACCAGGTCCTTAACCTGCTGAGCCACCAGGGAACTCTGGATATATATATATATATGTATGTATGTGCATATATATATATAAATTTACATTATAAGTTTATATATGATATATATAAATAAAATTTTCCCCTTTTTAGGGCTGCACCCATGGCATATGTAAATTCCCAGGCTAGGGGTCAAATCAGAGCTGCAGCTTCAGGCCTACACCACAGCCACAGCAATACAGGACCCAGGCCACATCTTCAACCTACACCACAGCTCACGGCAATTTAACCCACTGAGTGAGGCAAGGGATTGAACCCATGTCCTTATGGATACTAATTGGGTTCATTCCTGCTGAGCCATAACAGGAACTCCTGATGTATTTATTTATTTATTAGGATTCTAAATAAACTTTTCTCTGAAAAAGGCGTTCTTTTCCATAGGAGAAAAATTAAAGGGTTGGGCCCACCAGATTCCTAGGGATCTCGAGCTGTGAGGCTTAAGCTAAATGAGCCTGCAGAAGGCCTAAAGCAGCCTCACCAGACTCCACAGGAAGGGGAGCTGGGCACATCTGGGTACCCTCAGGTTTCTGAGTGGTCTTTTGGACTTCTGCAGACCCTGACCTGCCATGTGATGACAGGGATCACAGGAGCAGTAGCAATCACATCCCCGTCAAGGCAGCAACCGCCTCTGGTCTCCATCCGCTCCTCTTATCCCCTTCTCTCATTTAGTGCTTTCTCTCCTACTAGCACCCCTGATTCATTGATTCACTGGTTTGTTCTCCACCCAGATAGAGCTTTTTCTTTCCTCCGAATAGATCAATGTAGACACATCTTCTGAACCCTCTTCCTCCTTTACTACTGCTCTGAATATGTGTGAATTTTTGAAATGAGCAGCATTCATAGGAAAAGCAAATCAAAACATAACCCTGGGGGAGTGATTTATCTAAAGAGGGCTTATTACTCATCCAAGTAAAGGTACAGCCTTTCTAAACATTTTCTTCATCTTAGTGTGATCCAGATCTCTGGACCCGAAGGAAAAGAAAATAATCCTGAAAACCCATGTTAATATCTGCTACAATATAAACTGCAACTGGAATGAAGCCACTTTGAAGCACAGGAGTAACTTAAAAAATCTGATGGTCACATACATCATTCCACTATATTTGATTCATTTGGACTTTGTTCACTGCCCTTGCTTCAAATACCTTCCGTCAGGCTGAGAAGCAAAATGTTTTTGTCATGCTGAGAGGCAAAACCAAGGTATGACACCCCACATTCACTTGTTCTAGGGGAGATAATCATAATTAAGATAGGGGAGTTCCCAGCATGGTGCAGTGGAAACGAACCCGACTAGGAACCATGAGGTTGCGGGTTCGATCCTTGGCCTCGCTCAGTGGGTTAAGGATCCAGCATTGCTGTGGCTGTGGTGTAGGCCGGCAGCTGTAGCTCCAATTAGACCCCTAGCCTGGGAACCTCCATATGCCGAAGGTGCAGCCCTAAAAATGCAAAAAAAAAAGAAAACGAAAAACATAATTAAGATAGCGATTCAGGAGTTCCCATCATGGCACAGCAGAAATGAATCCGACTAGGAACCATGAGGTTGTGGGTTCAATCCCTGGCCTCGCTCAGTAGGTTAAGGATCCAGCGTTGCCATGACCTGTGGTGTAGGTGGCAGATGTGGCTTGGATCTGGCTGTGGTGCAGGCTGGCAGGTGTAACTTGGATTGGACCACTAGTCTGAGAAACTCCATTACACTGCAGGTACAGCCCTAAAAATCAACCAACCAACCAACCAAACAAACAAACAAACAAAAAAAGGGATTCAGACGGAGGTAGCAGGACCTAGAGGTGGAAGATGAGGACACAAGGCTGAATGTGGTCCCTGTCACCAGGAAATCACGCCCAGTCTCTGGGGCCCTCAGGAGGAAAAGGTGATGTCTGGCCATGGATGGGACCTTGGTGAAAAGCAGAGTTGAAAGAGAGGAGATTTCAGATGGGTGGCGCTAATGGGAGCAGAAGCTGGGACAAGCGAGAGGGGAAAGGGATCACAGGTCACAGTACATCTATTTCAAGCAAAGCATCAGGTAAAGCCCCAGAGAAAGGGAGATGAAGAAAGGGGTACCACTAAACACCCGCCACTTTCCCTCCTCCATTCAGTTGTTCCCAGCAGGGCTGTCCCTTCCTGCCTGCCAATTAGGGGAGGGAAGAAAATCCTAGAAAGCAGGAACCGCTTGACTTAGCTTGTCAGTACCCCACTCCAACCCCTGTGCCCCCCACCCCACTCCTGGACACTCAGTAACTGTTCGGTAAGTGTTCACTGATGTTATAAAGAGGACACTAGGGGCTGAAGAAAGAGTGGGATTTTCAAAGGGTTAGGGATCCAGTGCCCAGGTCCAGAGAGATACTTAAACAGAGTGGTGAGGCAGCTCTGGACCCAGACAGGAAGAATGGTGAGCCCGAAAAAGAGCTCCCACTAATGTGAGTCATGTGAGAATCCTTGGGGCCATTTCCTAAAAGGCTTTGACAAGAATGCGGGATTCAGGTGCTGGAAATTTAGTTTGTATATAATATAAAGCCATTAGAGGCTCTGGAGATAAAAAGAGATTTCATCAAAGTGATAATGTTTGTCACTGAGCAAAGAGCCTGTGAGTGAAAGGGATACAGCAGGGAGGGGAACAGGACAGGCTGGGCCCCTGGCCTCTTAGGGGGGCCCTGGCCTCTTGGGGCGCCCCAACGAGTACATTAGGAAGCTGAAGCTGATGCTGTCATGGAGGAAAGGTGGGCACTGGGAGTGCTCTGAGCTGCAGTCTTTAGTAGTTGAGTTGAGGAAAACATAAAGAAGCCTGGCCTGTGTGATGCAAAAGGAGTAGATAGGCAGGCCCTGCTTTGCTAACCCCCAAGTGAGGAGGGACAGTAAGAGAAGATCCTAAGGAATAAAAAAGTAGGAAAGAGTCCAGACAAAATGGGAAATGTCTAAATTATCTCCTTTGTTTAAAAGCCTCAAGAAATTTAGGAGATTAAAAGTACCAAGAAAAAAAAAAAAAATGAGTTCCCGTCGTGGTGCAGTGGAAATGAATCTGACTAGGAACCATGAGGTTGTGGGTTCAATCCCTAGCCTCGCTCAGTGGGTTAAGGATCTGGCATTGCTGCGAGCTATGGTGTAGATTGCACACGTGGCTCAGATCCTGCGTTTCTGCGTTTCTGCGGCTGTGGTGTAGGCCAGCAGTAACAGCTGAAATTATACCCCTAGCCTGGGAACCTCCATATGCCGAGGGTGTGGCCCTGAAAAGCAAAAATAAAAATAAAAATAAATAAAAAATAAAAATACCAAGAAAATCAGGGTTTTTTTGGAGTTTCCTTTGTGACTCAGCAGTAATGAATCTTACTAGTATCCATGAGGACGCAGGTTGATCCCTGGCCTCACTCAGTGGGTTAAGGATCCAGAGTTGCTGTGAGCTGTGGTGTAGGTCACGGAAACAGCTCAGATCTGGTGTTGCTGTGGTTGTGGTGTAGACCAGCAACTATAGTTCCAATTGGATCCGTAGCCCGGGAACTTTCATATGGTGTAGATGCGGCCTTAAAAAATAAGAAAAAAAAAATTAGCGTTTTTCTTTTTTTTTTCTTTTTTAGGGCCACATCTGTGGCACAAAGAAATTTCAGGGCTAGGGGTCAAAATAGAGCAGTAGCTGAGGCCTTTATACCACAGGCACAGCAACACTAGATTCTTAACCCACTGAGTGAGGCCAGGATTTGAACATGAGTTCTCACAGGGACAATGTTGGGTCCCTAACTCACTGAGCCACAACAGGAACTTTCAGAATATTAGTTTTTGTTTGGTTGGTTTTTTTTTTTTTTTTTTTTTTTTTGTCTTTTTGCTATTTCTTGGGCCGCTCCCGCGGCATATGGAGGTTCCCAGGCTAGGGGTCGAATCGGAGCTGTAGCCATCGGCCTACGCCAGAGCCACAGCAACTCGGGACCCGAGCTGCGTCTGCGACCCACACCACAGCCCATGGCAACGCTGGATCATTAACCCACTGAGCAAGGGCAGGGACCGAACCCGCAACCTCATGGTTCCTAGTCGGATTCGTCAACCACTGTGCCACGACGGGAACTCCAGAATATTAGTTTTGAATATAACTTAAGCGCCAACTCCCCTCATCTTTATTCCATATAATTTGGAAGATGTCACAGAGCAGATCATTTTCTATGAAAAGTCTGCTCAAATAGGAAAAAAACTGAGAGTTTCCTCTGTCCTAAATAATTTTTGATTCACCAGCTCCTGAGAACATGTGAAATGGAAATGCAACAAACTAAGAAAAACCAAGAGGAAGTATTTACAAGGAAAACAGGTCAGATATAACTGTGACTAAGCCCTCGTGAAATACACTGGGGAAACTGCAAATAATAATAATTAATTTGAGTACAGTGTGTTATCATCTGCTAGGGCACCTTCCAAATTATATGCAAGTGGCATAAACAATCACTGTGGGAGTCAGGATTTTTTTTTTTTTTTTTTTTTTACTTTTTAGGGCCGCACCTGCAGCATATGGAAGTTCCCAGGCTAGGGGTTGAATCAGAGCTACAGCTGCCGGCCTACACCACAGTTACAGCAACGTAAGAGCCGAGCCGTGTCTGCAACTAACACCACAGCTCACGGCAATGCCAAATCCTTAACCCATTGAGTGAGGCCAGGGATCAAACCCGCAACCTCACGGTTCCTAGTTGGATTTGTTTCCACTGCGCCACGACGGGAACTCCAAGAACATTTTAAACTTATCCTCTGGCCCAGGGAATGAGGTGATTTTGCTCTGCTGTCCCAGCAGAGAAGCCACGAGGGGGATTCCTGCTTCCCAGGGGGAGTCTCCTGCCCCACAACACAGTGCCAGAGTAGGAAGCAGATAAGCAGTTTCTGATGGAAAGAGGGGCCCAGTATGTGGCCTTCACCTTGCCGAGCCGGAAAGAAGGCAGCATTTCTCCATTCCGTGTACCAGCCAAACCCCGAAAATACTTTGCTTCTATCTGGTAATGGTCTCACTTTTGTTCTTTCTGTTTTGTTTTTGTTTTGGGTGGCGGGGTGGGGGGTGGATAACTAGTCGAGGAATGGAGGAAAAGGGAAGATGTCTTCTAAGGACAAACAGATGATAAAATGATAAA
The DNA here is from genome assembly GCF_054392235.1 of Sus scrofa. Classification (NCBI taxonomy): domain Eukaryota; kingdom Metazoa; phylum Chordata; class Mammalia; order Artiodactyla; family Suidae; genus Sus; species Sus scrofa. Next base: position 72,404,846 of record NC_139383.1, on the reverse strand, counting down.
ATGATGCCTGAAGTTGATGGACATTTTCAAAGACTCTCAAGCTTCCATTTAGGCAGAGTTTAGGTTCAGCCTAGAAGGGAAACTTTCTAAATTCTCCTAACTGCAAGCTCATTAGGCAGGGGTCCTTTGAGGAAGCAAAGCTACTTCTTACCCAGACAGACTTCCCAGTCATCAATGACTCAACTGTTGTGTAGACAGGTCATCTCTACCATTGCAGAGAGAAGAAGAAAAAAGGGGGGAAAGAGAAAAAAAAAGGCACCATGAGTCTTGGCTGAGTTTGAACACACCCATAAGGAGAGGCTTAAGTGTTTACACGCAACATGTTTTCCTCAGTCTAAACAAGGATCTGCTCTCTCAGGAATCCAGCACTTTCCATGCTTCGGGGAGTCAGATCTTTCCTAGGAGGCGGTGGAACCGTGAAGTCATAGGCACTTTGGATAAGGACTGGTGTTGTTTCCAACCTAAAAGACTAGAAGGGGCTCATCTAGACTCATGAAATCATCCTGTGATTTCCTTCCGGCTTCAGAAGTCTTCAGAAGCCAGAGAAATAACTTTTCTGGAATGGACAGATTTATAAACCCCATGGGACTCTCAAACCAGAAGGAGATCTAAAGTTCTCTGGCTTCTTAAGACTAAAATTAGATTGAAGATGATTATAAAAGAACATGTACTCTACAGCAGAAGTTGGCACACTGTAAATCAACTATACTTTAATAATAACAATAAAGAACATGTAGCACAATCATCAAGATTTAAATCTATGACCAACAAATATTATAGGGGGAAGAATCTTAGTGCCACTTTTCTCCTCCCTCCTTCAGCTCCATTTCAAGAAAAGAAGTCAGGACATCCTTAAATTTTACATGTATACTTACATGTATGCTTAGGCTAAAGATTTTAATAAAAATTCTGGTGCAGTGTGTGAAAAATTGAATGTAATGGTCAAGCTTTTCAACTCCAAATTTGGAACTGAAGGTTACTTTTTCCTCAGTTGTATTGATTTTACTCAAAACCTGATACGCAAGGAATGTCTGTGAGCAAACAGAAAATCCAGACCTCATTGATTTTGCAAGTTACTGGAAGATTCGTGCAAAATAAATTCTCTTGAAATTAAACACCTGGTTTGACAGCTCCACTAATTACAGTCCACTCTACAGAGGAAGGCCAAGGCCTGTGGCCAAGCAGACAGATTAGCCACAGTTACTCAATAAAACAACTATTTAGCAGAGACAAACCCTGAGAGAGAAACCTAAGAAGTCATGTGCATATCCAAACAGGCTGCCCCAGCAGAAAGAAATCCCCTTAAGTCACTTTCGGCTTCATTAGCACATGAAAATGGGGTAATTGAACATTCTTCAGCCTTCCATCAAGTGCCAAAATCAATCATTCATGGAAATTAAGTTTTGATAAGGGGTGTTTAAACACTGTCAAAGACTGCTTGAATATGTCATTCTTTCTGCCTTGAGAAGATTCCAGCCAGCACTTAACTGTACAAAGAGACTGGAGAATTAAAGTTATCAGTACTAGTGTAAACGTACAACGTTATTAGAACCACAAACCAGAACAGGAAATCTAGTGAGGAATTTGTTGTTTCCATAAAAACATTTATTTGCGGGGGAGGTTGTTGTCCTTTGCACCAAGATATCATTCCTAACAGTTGTTTTGAAGAGCTCACAAGGACGTATTTTTAACTCAGCATCTATTTCTAAGAAAAGGTAGTTGTATACCAACTGTGATATATTTTTAATCACCATGCCAATATGTATAAAAGATTTTAGAGTGCTTTCATATATTCATAACAGCATATCATGCTATTACCACTATCAGCAGCCTCCCCCCCAAAAAATTCACCAGACTTGTGTTTCCAAAAACTTAAAAACAACAAAGCAATAGCACAATAACCCTTAAAGGGGAAAGAATGAGGTATAGAATAATTTGACACCACCATCAAAAAGAAAAACCTTCCCTTTTTTTTTTTTTTTTTTTTTTAAACAGATAAGTTATCTACTGAACTGCAGGAAAACCAGAAGGTAAACCACTACAAAATCACTTGGGCTCTTTGGTCAAACTATATTCTTTCAACCTGTAAATATTTGTAAAGGGTCAAGAAGTTACTCAGGTTACGCTTCCCTTGGGTGCCACAAATACCAGTCTTTTATACAGTATTAGTCAAGAGTTACATTCATTATTGTTGAACAAAAGAATTCTAAGCCAAGGGGCTCCAGTGAAAGCTGAACAACCTGCTTCAATATTTATGTTAGCGTGTATGTTACTGTCTTTTTTTTTCCCTACCTCCTAGAGGGCTCCAATTTACCATATCCATACACAGGTCCACACCTTCCACCTCAGAAGCTCCTGGGGAGAGCATACCCAGCGGCTTTCTATCTAGTGGCCTATCCCAAGCCCAGTTACAATGAGAGCAGGTAGAGGTCAGGCTGCAGAAAGCTGCTCTCCTTTCCCTTTTCAGGTAGTTCACCCCCTGGGAACCTTTGATCTGACCATCAGCAAACACACACTCCCATATTTTGTACTTTCGAGTATAGATTTCAGAAAAGGGAGGGGTAGAACCCACCAACCCAGAATGACTCCTTCCCAAACAGTCCACACACTGTCCATCCTGTCGGCCACACAAAGAAAGGCAACCCTTCCTCCATCGCTCTCTCCTCCACTGACCACCCACTCTCCCTTCGGAGGAAGAGGCAAACTGCAAAGCCGCAATGCTGGAACACACCCTTCTGCTTTGCGAGCCACCTGCAAGGCCCCCAAATTAGCCAGATCCAGACTTGAGGTGAAAGCCTGGGCTCTTTTCAGATTCTTTATAATCCAAAACAAGCACCTACAAGTCCTATGACTTGAATGACTTGAATGGGAATGTCTGACTAGGAAGCCTTCTTCTCCAATGGCTAAAAGAAATAGCCAACTGATTTGCCTAGCAAATGGCCTGGAAATCTAATGAATCTAACTTTAAAATAAGAAAACTAGTAATAAAGACTAGGGCCAGGAGTATGTTACTGATCCAAGATAAAAGAAATGCAGAAGCTAAAGACGATTTTTTTAAAGGTCTAAGATGAATACACTTAAAGCTAATACAATGTTATGTGTCCATTATATACTTTTCCAAAATGTCTAAAGATAATCAGGAAGCAAGGGGGAGGCACAACTTCCAGAAAAGCAGGACTAAGGGTGTGTAAATTCAATGAAACCAGCAGATTACAGCCAGGGCACACTTAGCACCCAATAAACCTGCAGTCTCTGGCTGTTTGTTTTCTATGAATAGGTTCATTGCCTATACAGACGCCTCCCCCTCCCTTCTAATCAATTCTTGCCCTTCCTTTCCCTTCCTGAGAGAGTTAACTAGGTTATTAAAAAACTTCCTGATTATAGAAAGCATGATACACACTGCTCAGAGCCTGGGGGTTTGCCAGGGAAGACCCTGGTTTGTGTTTGTTGTTCTAAATGCTCCCTTTCACTCTCAAAAGTGTCCTGCTCTGGACAGTACATTCTACAGCCACTCTCTTCATAATATGTACAGGTATGTGTAATAAGGGAATGAATATATAAGCGACTATCTTCAATTCCAACTGTCTATCCCTAGGTGTATTGGAAAAAGAAGTCTCTGCCTAGGCTTATCTTGTCTTTACTAAGTCGGAATAAACTAACTAAAGAACAGAAAAAATAATCACAAAACCATTGCACTATAATAAAGTAGAAACTCCCAAACACCATGATCCCGTAGAAAGCGCCAAAGGAGCTTGGCTAACTCTGTGGGGTCTTTGTTTTGTTTTGTTGTGTTTTTTCCTCTCGGCCACACACACAGTTGAGGAAGGTGGCCAAAGAAAGCTCAAAACAGAAAGTGGATGAGAAAATGAGAAAACTCAGCACTGTGAACCAGAAAATGCACTCTCTACAGGTGTGCACAGCAACACCTAGGGTCAATAAACACCCAGGGTAAATTATAGAATGGAATGAATTGAATGCCTTAAGCATCATCTCTTCTTCCAGTGGACAAAAGCAATGAAGTAAGTAAGGAAAACAAAACCCCAAATATCTATAAAACAATCAGGACGTAAATTCATATTCAATGAGGATAATTCAAAGCCTTTTCTACATTTGTATAAAGCAGAATACATTTCAAAAAAAAAGACCAAAGCCCTAGAAATCTTCCCTACTTTTTAACATTAAAATTCATTTCCAATATTAGATGCCTTAAGGATGAAAACATTCAAAGTGATTTTTCAATTAGCTATAACTCTGACAATCCTCTTTTGAATCACGCCCCCAAATAAAGATGTTATGAAATAAATCCCTTACGTCACCAGTAGATATTATTATCCCATTTCCATGCAGCTCAGCAAGGTTAAGTGTCTCTAAGCGATTCTCTCTGAAGTTAAACATTAAATTAAAAAATTAAAACACCGCTAAGAAACATGTGGTGACCTGAAGGCATTTTAAGAGCAGCAAAGGTTAGAAGGGCAGCTCTCAAATAACACCCATTGTTCTAGCTCTACTTAATGACAAAAGGAGAAAAGAAAGCGATTACCTGGCCTTACCTCTACATCTCAATTCAAATGCTACTTAAGAAAACAAAAACCCTCATTTTTTGCCACCGAGCACTTTTCAGCTTAGTCAAACTCTGATTTTTTTTCTAAAAATCAAATTAACTTCTCCAACTCTGTTCATGCACCAAAATTAAGGACAGCTAAATTCAGAAGTAGATTTGAGGAGAGTTTAGGGTCTTAATGGAGCTCAATGAAGATCCAGAATTTAAAGAGCAAAAATATTAAATGAATATGTCCAACTTGAAATTTCGCAGAAAGTTATTTTCAATATTAGCATCCCCTCAAATGTTATAATCTGTTTTTCCATTTTGAAAAAGTACATATACTAACTCCAAAATCTAGGGGGAAAGCAAAAGGCCGAGAATAATAAAGACAGTTTTGAAGAATATGATTGGGGAATATACCCTGCCAGATGCCAAGACATAAAGCATTTAGTCCACTGTCCTGCTACCTGGATAGACAGAGACCAATGAAAAGAAAAGAGTCATGCAAATGTATGTATGAATCTGATGTTTGATGGAGGTGGCATTTTCAAAGCAAAAGAAAAGGATGGGCTATTTAATAAATGGTGCTTAGACAATCAGAGATCCATCCAGGAGGAAAAATAGATTTATACCCCATACCAAACATAAAAATACATTTTAGGTAGATTAAAAACAACGTGAAACTTATAAGAAAATATAGGTAAATACACCTGTGACTTCAGGCTAAGGGAGATTTCCTTCAACAAGAGACAAAACACAAACTCTAAAGGAAAAATATTTCATGATATTAAAAATAAACCGTACTTTTTTTTTTTTTTTGCTTTTTAGGGCCACACCCGAGGCATATGGAAATTCCCAGGCTAGGGGTCGAACCAGAGCTACAGCTGCTGGCCATGTCTGCAACCTGCAACCTACACCACAGCTCATGGCAATGCTGGATCCTTAACCCACTGAGGGAGGCCAGGGATTGAACCCAAATCCTCATGGATTCTAGTTGGATTGGTTTCCACTGTGCCACAATAGGAACTCCCAAAACGTATCCATTTTTAAAGACACCATAAACCATGCCTGGCTAAGGCACAGAACAGGAAAATATTTTTACAGCAAACATAACCAATAAGGAATTAGAATCCAGAACAGCAAAAGAATGATAAATCCCTAAGAAAAATAAACCATCCCAAATACGACAAGGATAAACAAAGAACAAGCAATTCACAGCAGAGGAAAGCCATGTCTAATGTACAGTCTCACAAGCAGTTAGGAAAATTTAAAACAAGAATGAGTTACTACTTTATACTCATCTGAAGTGGGAAAATATTTGAGAGTCTGACCATATGAAGCGTTGGTAACAATATAACTGCAGCAGAAACTCTCACTCACTGCTAATAAGCAGTGTAAATGGGTACAAATATTTGGGAAAGCAATTTAGTGGGAGCAAAGCTGAAAATATGCATAGCCTGTGACTGACCATTCCATTTCTGCATAGTACTCTAGAGAGACAACCTGTGAATGAGCGGGCAGGTATAATAATTTCATAGCAGCATTATTTGAAAAGGCAAACATTGCAAAATAGATAAATTCCTGAGGGTATGTTCATTGATGGACTACTACTAGCATTGACAGTGGAACTGGACCAAAGCAGCATATATCAGTGTGGGTAAATCTCAAAAAACCCCATAATGTTTGGTTAAAAAGAACATACATATACAGTAGGTGCTATTTATGTCAGCTTTTAAAATAAACAAAACAATACAATGAATACATACAAATGTATTAAGTCTAAAACCTATGCATGAGAATTACCTTGGTTAGGGAGAGAGGAAAAAGAAATGGACTGTTGGAGTTCCTGCCCTGGCTTGGGGGTTATTGAACCCGACTAGGAACCATAAGGTTGTGGGTTCCATCCCTAGCCTTGGTCAGTGGGTTAAGGATCCAGCATTGCCATGAGCTGTGGTGTAGGTCACAGGTGTGGCTCGGATCCTGTGTTGCTGTGGTTGTGGTGTAGACTGTCGGCTACAGCTCAGATTCAACCCCTAGCCTGAGAACCTCCATATGCTTCAAGTGCAGCCCTAAAAATACAAACAAACAAAGAAATGGACTCTTAAGGGGACTAGGAGTTCCTTTGTGGTGCAATGGATTAAAGATCTGGCATTGTCATTGCTGTGGCATGGGTGTGATCCCTGGCTCAGGAATTTCCACAGGCCACAAGTGTGGCCAAAAAAACAAACAAACAAAAAAGACAAGGAGTCTTTAACATTAAAATGTATATTTTTAGGAGTTTCCTAGTGGCCTAGCACTTAAGGATTCAGTATTGTCACTGCTGTGACTCAGGTTCAATCCATGGCCTAGGAGCTTCTACATGCTGTGGGTGTGGCCAAAATACATAAATTAAAAAATAAAAATAAAATGCATTTATTGTTATTATTATTATTATTATTTTTTTTTTTTGGCTGCCCCCTGACATTTGGAGTTCTGGGCCAGGGATCCGGGATCTGAGCTGAAGTTGCAACCTAAGCCACAGCTGTTACGGCAATGATGGATTCTTAACCCTCTGTGCCAGGCTGGGGATTGAACCTGTGTCCCAGCACTCCCAAGAGGCCACCAATCCCATTGCGCTGCAGCAGGAACTCCATAAAATGTATATATTTTTAAAACTTGAAACAAAGATGGCTTTGTTGTGTCTCAGAGATAGGTACATAGAGATAAGTACATTGAAGATAATATTGATTATATTATTCTCTATGTTTTGGGGTATATTTGAAATATATAAATAAAAGAAGGTGATATATTTTACCCTACCTTAAAAATGACATAAATTAAAACCAAGTATTCTGAAAATACTCTGATACCCTCAGATTTGGCTGGATATTTTTTCAATATCCTTTCATCTCAACTCCCCCTGCTGAACAGATGGGGAAACCAAAGCACTGCAGATCAGTAACTCTGAAGGTTACAAAAGCTTCAGAGTAAACTCTGGGTCCAGGTCTCTTCTACAGCAACGAGGCCCTGAGCCAGTAGCACATGACTTGAGGGCAGGGGACTGGAATGCCAGTCCTGTTATCCTTAAGTCCATCACACGCTGACACTAATGTCCAAGATGACTGCATGCAAGACAAGTAACACAGAAAGGGTAACAAATGCCATCAAAGTCCACAGAAGGATTGCCACTGGTTGAGCAAAGTATTCCCTTGGAATCAAGTCTACTTGGACCATCGAGAGTATTTAATGAGCAAAACTGAGGAGAGAAACCAGAAGGAGAAATGTTCAAAATGAGGAACCACTTGGAAGCACATTGGGTTTGCTGTGTACTTACAACACCGGTTCTCCCTGGTTCCAGGGTACAGTCCTCCTCTTATCACTTCCCAGAAACTTTCTGGAAGCTGGGGTCTTGCTCTAGGTTAATACAAACAAAAGCATTATGTGTCACTTGTGTATACAAATATTCTTTTCTTTCTTTCCTTTTTTTTTTTTAAAGGAAGTTTCCTGGCTAAGGGTCAAATTGGAACTGTACCTGCTGGCCTACACCACAGCCACACACAGCAATGCTGGCTTCCCCACCCACTGATAAAGGCCAGGGATCTGGATCCTCATGGATACTTGTTGGATTTGTTTCTGCTGCACCACAATGGGAACTCCTTATAAATGTTGTTCCAATGTATGGATCACGATATGTTTCCTAAATTTGGATGAAAAAGTACATGAGTATTATCTTTTTTAAAATTCCAATGCAAAACCATAGCCAGGTTGATTTGTAATAACCTGGTAAGGGAAGGTGAATGTTACCAGCCTAAAAGAGACAGAACCATAAATGATAAAAAGTTTCCTTTTGATGAAAGTTGGCTAATAGTCCCTTGGGCTGACCAAGGAACGGTGTAAGAGGAAGGAAAGAAGTACTGAGAAAATCTGGGAATTGATGTCATTTTATTTTAAATTAGGTGGACTAGCCTCCCTGAGTCTGACTCATGAAGAGAATGGCAATCCCAGGAGTGGTAAAAATCTGAATAAAGTAAAATTAACTGTCCAAGGTACAGAAGGAAACCATTCAGTGTATCCATCTGACTCATGAGTTTGTTTACAGTCTAAACTTCTTATCAACCAAAATATTACATCTTTTAGATTAATTTATGTCAGGGACAGAAAATATTTATTATCCACTATAAAACTCTAAAATTGTTTTTCAAGTATGTCTCATATTTAAAGTATCCTTTTAATTTAAAAAATTTTAAAAGTGTGACTATTTTGCTACAAACTTATAGTTTGACAGACTCAAAATATACTTCACAGATATTTCATGTATGAAATACTGTGAGAGGCAGCAGTGTTAATCTGTAATAACAAACTAGTTAGAAAACCACAACCAGGTGCAAATTAAATTTGTAACAAAAATACGCAAAATTCAAAACGTTCAAATTCCTCGCACTTTATAATTACATATATTAATGGAAAATAAGAATCTGCTGAAGCATGTACCCTTTACTAAGTGAATTAGTGACAAAAATTTGCCTTTCAATTGTCAGATGCGAATAAATACTATGTGCAGTGATCTTTTCTTTGAAGCAAAGATCCTCACTATTGCTAAAGTTTAAAAGTGTTCTGGTCAAAAGAAGCACAGCATTTTTCTTTTGCAATGGTAATATTTAACACACATGCTTTTGTTCATATATTATCCACAGATTGTATTAGAATTTGCAGAGCCATATTTAAATTTTCATTAGGGAAAAGCCCACACATATTTTACTCAGGCAACTATGGAAAGACATTCTGTTTGGTGTACAAAGCTTTTCACTGCTTACACAAGCAACTTTGTTTACAGAACCGTTTAGAACTTAGGAGCAAATGTGGCTAAAATCTTGGAAGAAAGATCTTTGAACTGAGGTACATTTTTGAAGGGCAAGAAACCAACATTTTAAACTACCAAACAATAAAATACTCCTGAAATAGTTGGTATGGTTCCTTTTTTCAGTTCAACTCTTGAAGTTCTCCTCCAAATGCCCATTATAAAGCCCAGAGATCTCCCTTTTTAATTATTTTCCAGTAATTTCCAGTAGTTTGTATTGCCTCTACTTATCTTTCTAATTTCCAATAGGTAAAGAAATAACTCAAAACCCCTTTTACAAGTATAGAAAAGAGAAACTTTTTAAGGACAACCTCTCCAACCTACTTCTAATAAAAAAGAATTGTAAGTGGACTGATCACAGTCCTTAGGGAAACTTTAGTTCTAAATGAAGCACCATCACCTCTAACTAGTTAGGGAGACAAGACTGGACAGTTTTCCAAATACAATGAGACCCTCAAGTGTAATCGAGAAATGTCATTAACTTTAAAGAACAATTAAGTAATTTTGTTTAGAAAGGATTACACTTGTGCTGTCAGTTAAGCAATTCTCCTAGTATTAAAGAGAACAAACTGAGAAAAATGATTTTAAAAATTATAATCCTGGTCCACACTTTCTGGCTTTCTGTGATATAGGACAAAGCTCACCAACAATTTAGACAGCTAGGAGAAGTTACTCAGCACAAAACTTAAAATACCGCTATTAAAAGAATTTGGAGGGAAAGTAACATGATCCATCCCAGTACTTGATGTTTATTGGTGAGCCATTTTTATTTGTAAACACTGGGTTTCCTGTCTCCCCCCGAATTTTACCTTTCCCTCCTTATAGTGTGTGTCCAATACATATCAGTCATTTAAATGAGATTGCCCATCAAAAAGATTTTTACTGCTCAGAACTTCTCAGCAGCCTGTAAGTATATAGTGTTAAGTGTACAGTGCAGGGCAGGTAAGTGAAGGAATCAGAGAAATAAGCAGTAGTGTTTGCAAGGCCAGCATTTTTTTTTTCTTCTTCTTCTTTTTTTTTTTTTTCCTTACCTACATGGCAAACCAAAATCTTGGTGATATGACTTGAACCCAGGAGACAGTCTATTTAGCAGAAACAACATTTACGTCAGAACCATAGGATTCTAATCCCCTCTCTGTCAAAAGGAGATGATAATATATGTCTATGTCCCCTTCAAAGACGTTATCACTATAAAATGAAATGCACTTATGAGCCCAGAGACTCAGATGAATGTGAACTCCCCAAAAGAGACTTGACTTTGTGATATTCTTTCTCAGTATTTACTTAAAAAACAAACAAAAACAAACAACAAACAAAAAAACCCTTCTATTTAAAATAGCCATAAAGATCTACTGAAGGATAATCAGTCATTCTTGCATAGAGGCTGAAGTTTGATCAACATTAAATGATTTCAAAACATGGCACACTAAAATACAATCTAAACCTTAGGTTTTTGTCAGGGGAGGGGCTGAATGCTATAGAAAACATGTTAACTTTCTGCTCCTTTCCAATGCTTGGGAAACACAATTTACAATGCCAAATCTTTAACATATCACAGGCCGAATACCATAAGAATTAAGAACTGGATGTATTTGGATATCTGACTTAATAATTTGTCTTGATGTTTTATATTCAATTTAGAAATGATCAATCATTAATTAACTTTCACTTTGTCAAGAAGAACCAATGATTATCACATTAACCTGACAGTTATTATAAAGAATTTGACCTCTGTGCTTATATTTCATTATACTAGAAGTTTGGCAACATTCATTCAGATTAAATCATGCATATTCTAAAACTATGTTTCAACTAGCTGCTGGGGCATAGTCTTTATAACACTGAGCTAATTAAGAAAAAGATGTGTGTGATCTGTTCAGGACCACCTGTTATGTCAAGGATTTCGTCTTGCCTTGCTGACTTTTTTAAATCATGAAATATCTTAAAAGCAAAATTTCCTGAGATGTTTTGTGATCAGAAAGACATCAAGTCTGAATAAAGAAGTGTTGGAGTGAGAGGAGAGGAGCCATATCCTACAGAAGGAAGCCTTTCTCATTGAACACAGAGCAAGGAAATGGTGTCGCTACAAGGCTCTGGAATAAATATGTTTCCCTGTGTTTTGGTACCACAATGTTTAAAAGACATCATATTTTAATTTCAGACCTTATAAACTAAAGATGTCCCCTAAAATTAATTACACTGACTCTTTTGGATCAGACTTTGTGGCTGCTTACATCTGTTAGAAACTTCATTGTGCCTCTTAATTAAGGAACCAAGTCTAGTTGGCTGATGGACAAAAAAAAAAAAAAAAAAAAAGTTTAATTCAAAGGGAGACGTAATACTGTGAAAGCAACCAAACCATTTTTCACGCAAGGCTTTCAATGGGAGCAGAGCTTCTCAAATCATCTGCATCGTGTATCTACTGTGCATTTTATTATTTTTCCCACTTGTGTCTTTCCTATTACCGTTACTGCTAGAGGGTCTACTTAGCCAATTCCCTTCTGAAACGCTCTTCCCGTCCTGGTCCTGCACAAGGGTAGCCTCAGCAATAACCGTTGAGGAGAAACACCTCAGACTTTTGTTTCCCCGCCTCCCGTTTGGAAATTTTGTTTTTCGTTTCTATATATATCAAAATATTTAAAACTTTTTAAAGACGCTTTTTTCTTAGAAGGCTCTGCTGCAAAAGGAAAAAAGAAACCACCCCCCTATCCGACCATCTCCTCAAGTGCCCACACTGCTGAGTTCACGTGCCCAGCCGGGTTATCAAGGGGAGAGGCAGTCGGTGGCTCACTGACCCCCTAAGAGAAATGACAACACAGGGTAGGTGCCTCCTGATGGCACCTGCCCAGACCCTCTTCCTCTCAAGGCTAACCTATAGACGCGCCTCGAACGGAGGACCTAAACGAACGTGGGTAGGGGGTTAAGGGAAGGAGGAAGAGACTGGGCAGGAAGCTCGGATTGTTACTCCGCAGCGTTTGAATTTGACTCATCTTTCTGGCTTTCAAAACCGGGAAGAGGGAAGTGCGCGGCTGCGGAGGAGTTAGGCGGCGAGCTCGGTGGGAGAAAAAGCGCACTCTAATCCTCTCGACAAGGGGCCCTCTTCTCTCCTGGCCAAAAAATAAAAATAAAAATAATTTAAAAATCAATAACAATAATCAAGCTTTAGGTATGCTCCGAGGTCTAAGGAGGCTCCTTAAACCTGCCCACTGTGTCACCCGACTGGCGGACTGCGTGACCCGGCACCCGGACGCGGGAGTGCGTCCCCCAGGCACCCTCCGACACGCGCGCTGCAATTGACCAGTGTATACACCGGTCATCCGAGCCGCGAAATCTGCTAGGAGAAAGCTACCCTTAGGAAGTTCTGAGGCTTGTGACCTCAGGGGCATCCGGGAAAGGATTTCTCTGGAAACTTGTCCCGGAGACCCGCAGACCTCGAGACAAAATGACAACTCAACCTATGTCAAGAGTCCTCTGGACCTGATTCAGGACTCCAAATTCTTTCCTTCTCATCTCGTCCAAAGGAACACAACATTTCTTATTCCCTCACCCCCCTTTTTGAAGGGGGAGTGACTCTAGAGGAAGAAGCTCGAGCACAAGAGGAAAGGTGCCTAATTGAGAAGCTATCTCCGCGCGGCGTCAGGTCCCTGCTCATCTTCCAACGGAAGCTTCGCTGCGGGCTTTTTTTTTTTTTCTTTTTAATTACGCAATTTTAGGCTCATGTAATCCAATCGAGAGCCGATAGTTGCACACACGCTGAGCTCCGTAGAATTCACCGTGGAAATTGCTCCTTCAACAGTGACCCCGGGGGGAGAGCCTGTCCCGAGCGAGATCCCAACTTTAGCCGCATCTTACCTGGACCCCCCGGCCTCCTACGCCGTCTCCGGTGGACAGTCCACTCTCAACAGCGTCCACCGCAGGCCGGCTGAGAGCCGCAAGCCCGGAGCCACTCCCGATCCTAGGCCACCCCCCTACCCCCCCGCCACAATCCCAAAGCCTTTTAAAACTTTGGGCGAAGATTTTCTGTGACTGGAGAGTAAAAACGCTCCTTCCCTGGTTCAACTAACGCAGCTATCCTTGCTCCCCTTCACATTTCATAAATTCGGCAACTACAACAATCCAAAAATAAACTGTATCCGACTCTGGGTTTCATTTACCCTTACAAGTTGGTGACACGGGAACTCTATTCTTCAAACAAACCGTACGAATCAATCCTATCGTCCCTCTTTCCAAACCGTTTTAAAATACCGACGAATGAATGCAGGAGAGTTACCTATCAGCACTGCCGGGGTTTCAGATTAAGCAGGGATCCAAAGAGCAAAACCCCAAATCACCACACTTCTTACTAACACTGGGCGTGAGTGTCTTCACTAAAATCCTGGCCCAAATATTTTTTGCCACTGTAGTCTTGATTCTTGGAAAATCTATTTCCTAAAATCGCAAACGTAACATTTTAAAGACCTTTCAACGTCGCCCTCGGCATGGCAATCAAAACCCGCACACCTGCGCAGTTCAGCCAGCTCCTGAAGACGTCGTGCAGGAAACCCAGCTATTTTCCGAGTGGCATCTTCTCTGCTCGCCTAGATAAATCTAGAAAACAAGCAACTTCAATGAATGCAAGCTAATCTTTCCCAGGAGAAATGGCGAGGCAGCTACAATCAGTCTCTGATTACACAAACATACCTAGGGGCAGGTTGGAGTGTGAAGGAGGACTTGGGGGTGGGGGTTGCCTACTCAGAGGTGGATTAAACCAGTTCTCCTATTGTTATTGACTTCAGGAAAGCTAACTTTTGTTTCGCGGTGAATATTGGGGGTAAAAACCGTGAAGCTACAGTTAAGCCTCCCAGAATTCTTGGAAAGGACAAAACTATCCATCAGGACTCCGGTTCCTTTAAATTGTTCTTTAAATCTGAGTTGAGCATAAAGATTCCAGTGGAGAAAATATTCAAAGTCATTTGAAATACTGTAAAAGAAGGGCTGAGCTCTGACTCAATCTGATGTTTTTCAGAGACTCACAGGTTCCCCACTCTCAAATGAGTAAATGTGGCGACCACAGACTCCTCGGGAGCATGTTGGGGCCCAAAGACTTCAGACTCTTTCTAATCATCACTATACTCCTCTGCTTTGGAGGAAGGAGCTAGCCCCTTTCTCAGCAAACAAACCAGAGAGAACTGAGGCCAAAGTCCTTCCTGGGCCGACCTGGAGACTTACACCTAAAAGGAAGTGCTCTTTCCAGCATTAAGTAGGTAGCTAGCGTCTGATGAAAGGGATTGTGCACAGTGTCCGGGAACCCCGAGTTCGGGACGTCGGATTCTCCACATCTACAGGGCGGGGGGTGGGAAGGAGGACCTAAACCTGAAAGAGGTGCAAAGCCCTCTTTACACTGTGTTTAGTCTGTAGCAGCCTGAATGACAACTTTCATTGACAGAAAAGCGCTTCCCCGGCCCAGTCGGCGCGCGCGGCACGGCCCCGCTGGGATTGGGCGGCCGCTCGTCACGTGACGGGAGGACGTCCTGAAGACCCGCCCTCACCCCCAGCGCGCGTTCCGCAACAGCAGCCAGGCCCCTAGCCCACTTTCACTTTCTGCACTGGGATTTACACACGAGCGTTGGCGTGGGGTGGAGGGTTAAAAAGGATTTTGAGGTCACCCGTACAAAAAGTTGGCATTCTGAAGAAATAAGGATTGCACTGCTTGGGGGGGAGGGGCCGCTGACCCCCAAGTCTATTCCCAGGAAGGAGAGGGGCCAGGAACCGGTGTTTCCTGCCTTTCCAGGGTAAAACTGAGCTGACGGATACACGCAAAGTTCTGCGAATTACTAGGACGCCCCGCGTCCCAATCAAAAGTAGCAAGTCAGAGCTTCGTCTTTTGAGTGCTGACTTGGTAACTTGGTTTTGATGAGGAAAGTCTTCCTTGTAGTTTATTAGGTTTGATTAAGTAAAGGACCACCAATGGTAGCTTGTTATGCAACCTAAGAAGCAGCACTGGTTTAAAAAACACACTGATGATGGCTGCCATCTCACTTCTAATCCGTGGGTGACTTGACTGGAATCAGTTTAGCAAAAGTGTTGGGAGAGAGCTCTGCACTGGCTGAGGAATGACCTTGTGAAGTCTGTAAAACCTAGGCCTGGCTGACTACCCAATGTGAGTGCTGGGACGCTTACCTCCTATTATCACTTATTGTCTATGACTACAGCTAGTTACCCTCTATTAGGTTAAAAATATTCTCCCCAGAGTCCTAAGTCATAAGTTCACCTTAAGAAAGAAAGTATTTCAGGAGTTCCCTTGCAGCATAGCTAGTTAAGGATCTCACGTTGTCACTGCAGCAGTTTGGGTCACGCTATGGCTCTCGTTCAGTCTCTGGCAAGAACTTCCACATGCCTGGCAGGGCAAAAAAAGATTTAAAAAAAAAGAAGAAGAAAAGAAAAAGGATTTCAGAATATTGAAAACAGTTACATTATCACTAACACACTGTGGAAACCATTCTCTGATCAACTAATATGGGTTTAGCCCATTCCTTTGTTCATATTTGTGAAACAAAGTTATTATACCTAACAGGTATTTGTAAATGTCTGACCTGCTATGTCCTGGGTGTAGCAGCAACCTGTGAAGCAGTCAAACCGTCTCACATAGAGTGCTTTCCCAGTGCCCATCTGTAACTGGTCAAGATAAGTTGCAGCTAATAATTGAATCTGGAAAGAGGAAAGATTTTTTTCCCTCTCTCTTTTAAGATGACTCCACCACTTGATAGCAAAGTGATATTTAGCAAGTTGCTCAACTCAGTCCTGTTTTGTTGTTTTATTGTCTGTTCCTGTCACAGGGCAAGGAGAAACCAAGTAAAGCTTTTCCTTTTTCTTTTTTTTAGGTAAAGCTTGAACAATTGCCTGGCGTAAAGTAAATGCTCAATAAATTATTATTATTACTATTATTGAAGTGAAACAATTTCCACTTCCTCCTGCTTGTAATTTTAGGTGACAATATAGTGTTATCCCTTCTTCTATGCTTTATACTCATATAGAGGTTTGACGGGGTAGAAGGGAAAGCTCATAAAGCAATTTGTTTCAATCGTTTGCTGTGATAGTCACTTCCACTAACTAATTACATATCATTTTGAAAGTATTTCCTCAAATTTGTTTTGAATATATAATATTGCCTTTGAATTTCTTTAACTTCCCCCTTACACTTTTACAAAATGAGAGGGTATGTTCTTTGTATTATACCAGTACTTATTCCACCACCAAACATGGTCACTTTTGAGAGGTAAGGGATTATCATTTCCTCTGGGCAGTTAGCTGAAAATCTCCTAACAAAAAGTCAAGTCTGGAGCAAAAGTCAATTAAATAATAACAGAAATCACATTCTCTTTGCTATCTGGGAGAAGAAAATCAGATATTTACATAGGTTTGGAAAATTATGAAACAGCTGTGTTTTAATTCCTGCTGTTTTTGGAAGTAAATGTGGATGTTTGAGAGGAAAGTTGTTTTTCTTTTAAAATTAATGTAATTTTCACTAAGGAGAAAGAATATCTGTCATCTAAACCTCTCTCCTGAGCTCCAAATTTTCCGCAAATGACACTGGGGCCACTAGGTACAGATATGTATGGAGTGACTCACCCCACACCCTGCTCCTTCCTTCTCCATAGTCTAGACCTCACCGAGTTCAACCTCCTAGTTGCCCAGGATACAAATGCAGAGTCTTTTTTGTTTTGTTTGTTTGTATAAGCAGTTAGCTTTTATGTATTTTTTTCTTCGTTTATTTATTTATTTAATTTGAAATGTTTAAATTATAGTCGATCTACAATGTTCTGTCAATTTCTACTATAAAGCAAAATGACCCAGTTATACATTTACATATATTCTTTTTTCACATCATCATTTTTGAATCTACTCTTCTCTCTCCCTCTGCTTTACGTCAGTTATCAAGTCCTACCTGATTTAACCTCCTAGTTATGGCTCAGGTCCCCTCCCTTCTTTTCTCGTTTCTACGGCTCTTACATAGGACTTTCCTCTTATGCTGTAGCTCAGTTGCTGCTGCAGCCTCTTAACTCTAAGACTCTGCCATTATCATTTCCTTCAAATCCTTTCCCTGAGCAATTTATCTAAAAAGCAGATCTGAATGTGCCACTCACCTTTAATGGCTTCCCCTTACTTACCAGATAAAAATCTCAGCTCTTCACCACAGCACGTCTCTGCACACCACTCCAGCTTCACCTCTCTCCACTTCCTATCCTGACTTCACATTTCAGCCACACTTGATTCATTCATTTAACACTACTGTGTGCCAGCCCCTGACCTAGGCACTTAGCATACCTTGGGAAACAAAACTAAGATCTTTGCCCTCGTGGAGTTTCTGTGGAAGGAGGTGACAGTAGACAAACATGATATGCATGGGGGAGTGTGATTTTAGGCTGCTCAATTGGTTTTTTTTTGAAAAGGTGACATTAGTGCAAAGACACGAAAGGAGGTGAGACAGTGAGCTACATAGATAAATAGAGGAAGAAAATCCAGGCAGGGGGAACAGCCAGTGGAAAGCCCTAAGGTGGGAGGGTGCTCAGCACAACCAGGAAGAGGAGCCAGCAAAGGAAGCAGTAGGGGCTAAGGTCAGAAAGAAGACAGGATGAGCATGTGTGATTTTGGACAGGTTCTTATCAGCTGTTGTAATAAGTTGGAGACTCACTTGGCATTTAGTGGGAAGCCAACTTCATGGAGTCACCTCCACAAGCCATAGTGTCTAGACGTTGTGTCTCTAATTATATGTTCCCTTTGGATTGTACCCCTCACTCCATTTGAGTTGCTCCTGTCATTCCTTTGGATTGTCTCTGGTATGTGTTTGCCTTGTGCCTTACAAGACTGTGATCATAAGGAAGGATTTTGGTTTATTCATCTTTGTATCTCCAGTGCTCATAGCAGACATGCACCAATGAATGGATGATAAGTTTTTTTTCTTATTAAACCATTTTTTATCGAAGCATATAGTTGATTTACAATGTTGTGTTAGTTTCAAGTGTACAGAATAGTGATTCAGTTATATATATGAACCATTCTTTTGCAGATTCTTTTCCATTATAGGTTGTATTGAATATAGTTATATTGAATGTAGTTCCCTGTGCTATACAGTGGGTCCTTGTTATTTCTACAATGTTTGTTTAAAGAGTGCCTGCATATGTCAGGTGTTTTCTGAATTCGTGTTTTATGAAGTTTTGAAACAGCCCTCTAAGGTGGGCTCTATTATATCTCTTCTACAGAAGAAATGAGGTTCAGACAGGTTAAGAAACTTCTCCAGAGTCACACAGCTGGTATATATCTGCGCTGGATTTTCAACTCAGGTGTCTGACCACTTGCTACACAGAACTCTTTTTTTACTCATGAGGCTTCCTTACTAGATTGAATGAAAGACTTGGAGGGCATGTGTCTCTGGCTCTGTTTCTTGCCCTTGGCTTCCTTAGGCTTAAACATTTTTAAAAAAATCTATTATATTGTCTATTTATTAATTCATCAAATATTTAATGTGTTGGAATACAGTACTGAACAAAACAGATATACTCCCTTTCCTGGTGTTCAGCCAGTGCTCTGATGGAAGGGCAAAATGCTGCTGAGGGAACTCTAGCAGCAGCTCCTGACTCAGCCACCCCACCTGGTGAAAGCTGTAGGATGAGAGCATATTTACTGGAGGAAGATAATTCCAAGTGGAATGTACCATTGACCATAGAGGCAGAGAAATTCAGAAACTGGAGGT
This sequence comes from Sus scrofa, assembly GCF_054392235.1. Taxonomy (NCBI): domain Eukaryota; kingdom Metazoa; phylum Chordata; class Mammalia; order Artiodactyla; family Suidae; genus Sus; species Sus scrofa. The sequence continues at coordinate 72,385,736 of NC_139383.1, read as the reverse complement.
GTATGTCTAGCTGTGAGTGAAAGAAACCCCTACAGACTTGTATAAGGTACCAGGCATTATACAAAAATGTAAATAACCTTGCTTTATTCATTTTTTTTTCAACTTTGGCTGATGTCAATGCCCTTTCCCCAAATTTGATTGCAATCTTTATGTATAAAATCTAAAGCATACACTTTTTAACCTTTGTTTTATAATTTTCTTTGATCACTTATTTGACCCATTCATGGGTGAAGAGGCAATGCGTGTTTTAGTAGTTAATAAATTCCAAGACGATGAAATCCGAAGGCTTATTCAAATCATTTTGTTCCACTGGAATTTGGTGGTATATTGCATCATTGGCTGGAGTTTGGTAACTTGTTACAGAATGCAAATTTTTAAAATGGAGGTCGGTGGGGCTGCAATTCAATATTTGCTCACTTTTAATTACTGTTCAGTGGAAGAAATAATCCAGAAACCATGAAAGGTGGTGTGACTGAGACAGGAAGAAGCCAGGCTGGAAAACCAGAGACCCACATTCAGAAAGTAGCATTTTAGTGCTTTCCAACTGGTGGAAAATTAATAGGTTGTGCTCAACAGATTTCCCCTGTTTTTTCAAGTGGGGGATATTGTATTTGCCATAATAACTCTAATATATGACTTGATTTTCAAAGTTAAAAATTTGAGGATGAAAATAGTTACTCAGACAACTTGAAACTGTGGTGGTGGCAACAGAGCAGTTGTTTTTAATGAGAAAATGATGGGGAAGATCAAAGAAGCGTGGGGATCAGGATGTGGGAGTGAGTTCTCTTTATTGTAAACTGCTTTGGAGGGAGGTGAGAGATGGAGATTAGAGATGATGAAGACCTTTCCTTTTGACTTCTCTGATCTAGCCATGGATGATGAGAGTCCCTCTGGAAAAGCGTCAAAGGAAAGACATGGTTAAATGGGTAATAAAAGAAAAAGCAACGGCCCATAAATACTAAGTGTTTTAAGTTTAAATTTTTCCCTCCAAAAAAAGAAAGAAAGGAAGAAAGAAAAGAAAAGAAAAAAACAAAGCTTAGCTATTGCAGTTATCATCTACAGCTTGTAAAACACAAGTTTCCCTAATGGAGCAGGTCCAGCAAGTCTTGGTTATAGAAAGAGGTAGGAATATTGTGAAAATCCAAAGACTTCTGGCAAATATATGCTTTGAGGCTTGAAAAAGTGCCCCAGAGGAGGAGAAAATATGCTGGAAAAAAATAGCCATAAAATACTTTTTATGTTAAGAACAAAAAGACAGGAAATGTCCCCCCCCCCAAATATTGTTGCATTTTCTCCATCTGGTGAAATAAAATAAGACAGATATGTTATCCTCCACCGTTACACAAAAACACCACCAGCAGGCCAGTTAGTGGTGGAGAGCTGCTGTCGTTGGAGCAGTATATAAGGCATTCCTCACCCCCCCTCCCCACCCCCCCAGCACATGTGCTGCTTCTCAGGCCATCAAACGTCTTTTGGCTTATAACCTAGAAATTTCTTGCTTAACAGAATAACAACATTACAGAACTGTCATCATTACGTTTAAGGAAACCTTCCCTGTTTGCTAACTTCCTTCCAAAACATTGTTGCCCTAATTACATTTTTTGTTGGTGGTTTGGAAAGGGCAGGACAACCCAAGGGAATGATTCTATTTTAATTGCATCTTTCCTTTCCCAGGAGATCTGTATCCTTTCAAATCCACCAAAACTCACTTGATCATTTGATTAGCTGTTGTCCACTTGTTACTGAGGAAAAAACAAAAAACAAAAAACCGAAAAACCAAACCAAAACAACCACCCAAACAAGCTCTGTGGATGTTTTGTTTGTGTTTTCCTTTCCAGAGATCATAAAGCCTATTAATGCTCTCGGTCACGCGCTGGTTCTTTTTAACATTAATTTTATTTATTAATTTTTAATTGAAATATAACTGATTTACAATATCATGTTAGTTTCAGGTGTATAGCATAGGAGAGGTGTGTTTTCTGTATGTGTGTATTAAACTTGTATCCCAGAGTGTTGTATGTTTTGAGCTAGGGTCCATAGCTTGGGTCGAATTTTGAAGAGATTGGTGACACCCACCCCCCCAACCCCACCCTGGCCAAAATTGAACTACTGTGACTAACATCCAGATTAATTCCTCCATTGTCGCCAGATTGGGACCTTGCTAGGCCCGGTTTGCTAGAAGGTATTGAAAGGATGCCTTGTATATTCGGTTTAATGAATTTCTACAATAACGTGTGCGATCCTCCATACCAGCCCTGAGGATTTCACCGCGGGCCCGGAAACGGTCCTGAGGCTTGCGTTCTCCTCCCGGCAGGGCATTCCTGCCCGGGGCAGACCTCGCGCCGCCGCGTCCTGGGCGCCCGGGCTGCTTCTGCCAGAACCGTCTGGGCTGCAGATCCAAGAGGGCCCTTCACGATCTTGGCTTCCTCTTTCCTTCAGAAATCTGAGGGAAGGCAGTGGGGGTGGGGGAAGGAATTTCTCTTTTTAAAAAACATAACGGCAGCCAGGGCACCTTTCGGTGCATCCAGGCCTGCAGGGTGGGCTCGGGGGCGCCGCGGTCCCGCAGGTTCCCAGTGCACCGTCCGCCTGGTCCTCACCCCGGCTCCGGCCCGGCCCCGGCCCCGGCCCCTGGTGTCAAGGCCCCGGCACCGGCTCAGCGCGTCGGCTGCCAACCTCTGGCAGCTGGTCCGGGAAGGCACAATCGCGGCCGGCTCTGTCTGGCTCGCGTCTGCAGGTAGAAGGCGCTCGCTTAGGGCTGTATGTTCGCGGGCGGAAGGTGGGGGGCGGTGTCAGGGACCGCGCCCCCTTTTCAAGCTCCACGCAGAGCCACAGGGTCGCGACTCCGCACTGGGTCAGGTGCGCGGCATCCCTGCCTTTCAGGCGGCTGTTCTGCGAGCTCGCAGCGGGCGTCGGCTCCGGAGTCCACTCTAGCTGCATTCATGCGTTCCCTGATCACCCATCTTGTACCAGCGAGGCGCTGGGGAAGCGCTTATAGAAAATAGGACGATGCGTGGCGGTGAAGAGGACGTGAAATGATGGGGAGAGCCAGGAGTAACAGGAAGGACCAAATGAGCTGGTTTTCTGGGCTCCTTCCTCTCATTGAACCCAGTTTACTACTCATAAGGGGGTGTTAATATCCCCATTTTACAGACGGGAATACCGACACCAGAGAGATTCAGTGGCTTGCCTGGGATTGTGTCATTTGTGCATCGGGGTGTTTAATGCCCAGTGGGGCACCCCAAACTCTTGCTTCCTCCCAGCTGCCTAGGGGAGAAGGATTATCTCTGCCCAGGAGAGTGGGCAGAGCTTCAACAGTGGAAGCACGGAATAAGACAAGCGCCGCGGAGGCTGTGCTCTTCTTCCTCACTGAACAGCAGTCCCCACGAAGTGGGAAAAGTAGGGGCACTCCAGGGCCGTGTTCTCGCCCTCTTCCCCCCAACTGCCCTCCCTCTTTAAGTGAGCTCTTGCAGTTAACAGCGCCTACAGCCCGGCAATCCCCGCATTAAAAATACACATATTTCCAGCCTGAACTTCTTCCTTAAGCGCCAACCTCCAGTTTTGTTTATTCAACTGCCTTCTGCGTATGTACCTCCACCCTAACGTCTACAAGATGGTCAAATGTAACTTGCTTGAAGCTTTGCCCCCAAATCTGCTCCCTCCACAGCATTCCCCTTTCCTCTGTAGCTGCAAGACTTTTTTTCTAGAGGTGCTCAGGCCAAAACCTTGGTGCCATCCTTGACTCTTCTTTCCGTGGAGGAAATGGAGGCTATCAGAAATCCTTGTGTCTTTGTCTTCCATGCAGCCTCAGAATGTGACCATTCCTTACCACAGTGAACTACCAGTTGAGCCCACACCCTCATCCTCTCACACCCTGGTTGTTTTGATACTCTCTCAATTGATCTCCATGTTTCTACCTTGTCCCCTTGCAGGGTACTCTCAACAGCAGCCAGCCTGATCTGGATCCATGAGGGTCAGAAACCCGCAGTCACTCCCCACCTTGCTCAGAGTCACAGCCTGCGTCCTTCAGAGTCTACACCCCTGAGTGACCACCCCTCCTCTGACCACTCCTACTCCTTCCTCTTTGCCCCCCACCCCACCCCCCAGCCTGTTTGTCCTGCCTCAGGGTCTTAGCAATTGTTGTTCCCTCTACCTGGAGCACTTGTCCTCATAAAGGCATACATAGCTCGCTTCCTCCCTGAGTGACTTTCTCCCTGACCATCAATTTACCATTGGGACCCATCCCCTTCTTTCCTCTCTCCCTGCTTTATTTTTCTGCTGTGACTTAACTTCTTGGATACTTTTCCTCACTCTTACTGCTCTGTCCTTCCAGAAAAATGTAAATCAATACATAGGGGAGGCATTCTTTTTTTTTTTTTTTTAAGTTGTATCTCCAGTGCCTAGAACAACATCTATCACATGAAAGGCACTCAATACATATTTACGTATTTTGAATTATAAATGAACCCACAATAAAATGGGAGAAAGGGAGTGCTTAACCTTGGGCAAGTTTTTTACCTGCTCTAAAACTCAATTTTCTCATCTGTAAAATGATGGTAGATACTACTTCATAGAGTGATCTATGATAATAAATAAGTGCAACAAAACACTAAGCACATAAGAAGAGCGCAGTAAGTGGTAAGGATTTTTACTGATATATAAGATTGATAGCGTGTGTTCAAGCATATATGCATATAAGTGTGCATATATGCCCTGTACCGTATCTAGTCTTTGGAAGTCATTTCTCTGTTTTTGGTGGTGTAAAGAAGAAAGTAGCATCAGCTGAAATTTTTTCTTTGTTGTTGACATTTCTGTGTACAATGTCTGTGAAGTGTGTGGTCACTGTTACTGCTAAGAGCTCTGGGGGGGGAGGGGGAAGGCCACTTTTGCTTGATTTGTGTCAGCACCATCACCTACCCATCCCTGTCTTCCATGGAAATGGGGAAGGGGAAGTTGGATTCCTTGCGAGAATGTGAGTTTTCCCCCTTGATGGTTCTATCAGGGAAATTCTTTTGAAGATGTACCAGGATGGGCTGCAAGGTATGGGGTGGGATAGAGGTAGGGGCACTTGACTTATTCAGCTACCCAGCCTGTTTGCTTAGGCAGAGGTCCCTGGAGCAGGCTCTTCTGGTGTGTGTTTGCCTGGGATGGGAGGGGTCCGGGAGTGGGAAGTGGGTGATAGGATTTAGAAGGATATTTGGACAGTGATCTTCCCACCAGCTGGACCAGCCTCTCCCATGGCTCCCTCACTGCCCTTACTTTGCTTAACCGTCCACCCTGTTTAAAGATGCACCTGCACTCTACTGCCTGTTCTAGGAGATACACTATATGTTTGCTGTGTAACACCCTCCCCCCCAACTTCAGCCATGTAAGCTCCAAGGGCACAGCAACTTTTGTCTGCTACATTCTCTGCTTTCTTTCCAGTGCCCAGGGGAGGGCTGGCAGGAAGTGTCAGTCAATTCCTATTGGTTGAATGAGTCCTTATACCCGAGCTTGTCCAATTCTGCCAAGCAGCCCCTGACATGAATAGAACAATCCTTGTGCCACAACTCCTTATCTTATGCTGTTCTCACAACAGCCCTCTGAGGTTGCTGTTATTATAATTCCCATTGTATAGACAGAGAAGCTGAAGACCAAGGACGGTCGGTAACTTGCTCAGGGTCACTAAGCCGTTGCTAAACGGTGGCGCTAAGGCCAGAATCCACCCAATCCGGGTCCAGGGTCAGAGTCCCAAACTTCTTGGGGAAGAAGGCAAAGAGGGCCGATCGCAAGCCTCAGGCGCAATAGGTCTAGAATCTGAAATGTCACAAGATTGAGAGGAGGCCATTAAAACATCCCCTCGGCGCTTCCGAGGCCGCCCAGTGCGTCCTGGGTCCTGGTAGTGCTGCTCCCAGTCAGCGCGGGCCTGGCGTGCGCCCGTCGGGCTGCCCAGGAAATTCAGCAGAGAAGCCTCTTCTCAAAGTCTCTGCTGGGGCCCACAAACTCCATTTTCTGGGTAGGAATAAGCAGCGGCCGGTGGGACTTGGATAAACCACTCAAGGCGGGACAGACAGCGCCCGACGCGGGCGCGGGTTTCCCCAGCTGGGGGAGCAGCCACTGTCTGATCCCCGCGGAAGACCCCGAGGGAGAAATGGTCTCGAGAAGGAAACCAAAAACTGGGAACTACTACTCGGGGAACTGAGAGCGCGCCTGCATTTGACCGCTGGCGTGCAGGAGGAGCTCCTGCGCGGGTTTCCGCAGGGCGGAGAGGGGAGCGCGCCGGGCGGTCGGGGCACTGTGCCCGGGCGGGGACGCGCCGACAGGGGCGCGCAGGGAAACAGGGGCTGCCGTGCGCAGCGCTGTAAGGCGCTGGTGCCAAGGTCCTGGTCCTCACTGTTTTTATGCTTAAGTAAATAAGTAAACAAATAAATAAGAAATCAGAAAAACCACTATGGAAACGGAGTGGTTCACTCCGTGAACACATTTTTCTCAATTCCCGTAGAGATGGAACGAATGTCAACTCCAACCTCCTGGGCCAGCTCCCTGAGCCCCCTCCCGTCCCGCCGAAATCAGGGTTCTTGCTTGGGCGCTACTCCCATACATCCTGGAACCTGTCTACCCCCCACGCCTTCGCTGCGCCACAGTTTTTACTTGAAAGGAGGTACGGGGGTGGCGGGGGTAGCAATCACGAATCCATTGAGAATGTCCCTGAATTCATAGGCTCTTTTGGTCATTTGGTCTTTATTTTATTTTCAGTCAAGGAATACTCAAACCATAACTACTCATCCTGCGGGCTTCTGGGAAAATTTGGAGATTAAAATACCTGAAGATTCTGGTAATCCCTGTTCTAATGAGTCAATTAAAAAGCGTTCGTTTACCCACCACGCCCAGATAGAATCACACGAAAATCAATGAAGAAATATGCTCAACTTCTACAATTCTGTTTGGAAACTAAAAACCAAGTCCTTGTATTTTCAGCTGCAAATTAGGGTTCACATTAATTACCCTAAAATACAGCGATTTGCCTCATGTAGAAGTTAGTTTTTTGAATCAATGTTTTGTGTCAGTTTTCTTCCCTAGGCATGTTGTAAACTGATATCATGGAACCATTAAAACAAACAAAACCCCCAGCTGATTTATGCTTGTTTTTCTTAGTTATTGAACCTTGGACTCTTGGCTTTTTTTTTTTTTTTAAATGAATTTTAGAGTAAAAAGTAATTGAGACGTTAGGCAACCTCCTGGTAAAACCTAATCATGCAGCCAGAATAAAGACTAGAATTGAGTTCGGTTTCTTGCTCCATTACTCACTCACTTGATGTGGCCTCTGACAAGTCCCTTCACTGTCCTGGGCCTCAGGCTCTCTCTCCATCAGTCACAAGTGGGTCATCTTTGACATCTCTCTGCTTCCTGTGGGTGTTACAGGGTTAATGGGATATTTGGTGAGTGCTTTGATTCTGGGGTGAACGACCCTTGCACGTAAAACATGATTCCATCTCAGATTCATTGTTGATTCATTGGAATAAATTGGCCTTCCCTTTATTAACTCTTCCCAGTTTTGAATTATTTGATTTTAAAATTCTCTGTGGGGGCATTCTGTAGCTTAATACTCAGCCTAACAACCACAGGCAAGTTAGATGACTCTATTAAGGGAGATATTCACAGATATTGAATAATATTGAATAACTTATCTTTCTCGTTATGTCATTGAATGGTTTAATTAAAAAAATGTTTATTGAAAATGTATCCTTTGTAGGAACTGGAAGGGAGTACTTACAAAGAACTATCTTGTGTGCCTATTGCTCCCAGGCTCTGTGTTAAACACCTTATGTGCATTATACTGGATCCACATAACAGAGCTCTGAAACATAGGAACCATAATTACCCTGGGTATACAGTGCAAGCTGAGGAGTTTGTGTTTAATTCAGTAAGTAAGTACTACCTGAACAGCATAGTTCTGTGAGGTCACTTACAACAGTAAGGGGCTACCTTTTTGCAGCCTTGGATGAACATATATGGTCACATTTTTTTTATAACTTTTTTTTTTCTTTCTGGGGCTGTACCCATGGCATATGGAGGTCCCCAGGCTAGGGTCGAATCAGGGCTGGAGCTGCCTGCCTACACTACAGCCACAGCAACTCAGGATCTGAGCCGAATCTGTGATCTATACCACAGCTCATGGCAATGCCGGATCCTTAACCCAATGAGCGAGGCCAGGGATTGAACCCGCATCCTCAGGGATACCAGTTGGGTTCGTTAACTGCTGAGACAATGGGAACTCCCTTTAGTCACATTTTTTTTTCTTTTATGAAGAAAAGGTTTTGAAACACTGCCTCAGCAGTTTGAAATTCACCTACCTATAGTGTTTAACATCCTTAGAACAGATCATCCTAGAGTTGAGAGGATGGATAGAGAAAATTTGCTTACAGGCAAATTTACATGTAGGTAAAATATGATGACTCAGTTGGAATTTGTCAAACACTCAAAAGCACAGCCATCTGATCCCTCTCTTCATCAGTACCCCTCGTCCCGGAAAAAAAAAAGAAAAGAAAAAGACATGCACAGGAGTTCCCGTCGTGGCTCAATGGTTAACGAATCTGACTAGGAACCATGAGGTTGCGGGTTCGATCCCTGGCCTTGCTCAGTGGGTTAACGATCCGGTGTTGCCATGAGCTGTGGGGTAGGTTGCAGATGTGGTTCGGATCCCACATTGCTGTGGCTCTGGCGTAGGCCAGCGGCTACAGCTCCGATTGGACCCCTAGCCTGGGAGCCTCCGTATGTCATGGGAGTGGCCAAAGAAATGGCAAAAACCAAAAAAAAAAAAAAAAAAAAAAGACATGCATATAAGCTTCATATGGTCACTACCTGGCTTTTAGAAATTATCAAAAATTGGTTTGCATTCCTAATAGGAAAGGGGGTTGGACACTCTGATTTAGTGAGTGAAAAGAGAAATCTTGTGGATTAAATCTATTTTACACGGACTATTTTATCTGCTCCTTATTCACCTTTTTTATCCCCGGAAATCCACTCTACCAAATAACAACAATATTGGACAGGAGGAAAAGAAGCACATCAAGCCAGAATATACAGGTTTTTGTATACTGCCTGCAAACAGTTGGGTCAGCTGCAATAGATTGCTCAGAAAGCTCATTATTTACACCAGAGTGTTGTGATTATACATTTGCTGCGTGCCGACAATGTGCTAAGTCATCAGTGTGATTACAGCAAACACCCGTATGTTGGGTTGACAGTGTCCTAGTTTGCAGACTTAGACCTACAACACTGACACGTATACATATACAACAGAAGCAGATCTATGTGTGGAGCGCAGTAAGTGTTGAATGACTTAGAGGTACAGGAATTAGTTATGGTGCTTTCTATGCATGAAAGAATCGAAAGTGAGATAGGCAAGTCATTTATTCAGAGAAAGTAATCTTGGGAGAGTTAGAGGAAACTCCTGAATTGCTTACAGTTACTTAGTTGGGAAAGGGTTCTTGAGAAGGAAACAGAGATGGGGATTTCAGAGTAACAGAGTCATGATAGGTTAGAATTGGAAAAGGCTTTAGAAATCCAAATCCAACTCTTCATTTCACGAATAAAAAAACTGAGACCCAGAGCTGTGGAATGGCTAGTTAGTGGCAGAGCTGGACTCTGATGCTGATGCTCACCTGCTGATGCGCCAATGCTCTACTAGTCAAAGGGTTTTTCTTGCTGTTGGTTGTGTGTTTTGTTAAGTCTTGTTTTACTTTTCATTATGGAAAATTCCAAAAGTATGCAAAAATAGAACAGATAGTATGAACCTCTCTCTCTATATATGTATGTATCTTAGCTTTATACCATTCTTATTTCATCTGTTCCCTTGTTTTTATTTGTTTATTTTTTGGAGTATTTTAAAGCAAATCCCAGCATCCATAACATTTCACCAGTAAATATTTTGGTATGCAACTCTAAGCGATAAAGATTTTTAAAAAACATAACCACGGAGTTCCCATGGTGGCTCAGCAGAAGTGAATCTCACTAGCATCCAGGTTTGATGCCTGGCCTGGCTCAGTGGGTTAAGGATCCAGCACTGCTGTGAGCTGTGGTGTAGGATGCAGATGTGGCTTGGATCTGGTGTTGCTGTGGCTGTGGTGTAGGCTGGCAGCTGCAGCTCCAATTGGACCCCTAGCCTGGGAACCTCCACATGATGTGGGTATGTCCCTAAAAAAACAAAAAACAAAAAACAAAAACAACAAAAAAAAACTTAACCATGTGTACCTAACAAAATTAACAAAAGACCTTAATATCATCTAATATCTGGCGCTGTTTCACATTTTTCTAACTGTATCAATGACATCTTTTTTTATGGTTGGTTGGTTTGAATTGGCATCCAAATAAGGTCCACACATTGTAAATCATTGTTTATGACTCATAAGCCTCTTTTAGTCTATAACTGCCCCTCTTCCTTTTTTGTGTAATGGTTTTATTAGTGAAACTAGGACATTTATCTTTGTAGTATGTGCCACATTCTGGGGATTTGGCAGATTGCTTCCTTTGTGGTGCTTACCTTATTCCTCTACCTGGGTTTCAAGCAGATAGGTGGTTAGACCTGGAGCCCTGATTAGAGATATAAATTCAGTTTATTTAGGGAGGGACACTTTATAGGGTGTTCACCCTGCCATTATTTCCTAAAGCACATAATGTGTGGTTATCCTGACTTCAGTGATTTCAGGGAGTGTTGGCTTTTTTTCTTTTTTTTTCTTTTTTCAGGGCTTCACCCTTGGCATATGGAAGTTCCTGGGCTATGGGTCGAATTGGAGCTGTAGCTGTGGTCTACATCACAACCACAGCAACACTGGATCTGAGCCACATCTGTGACTTTTGCTGCAGCTTGTGGAAATGCAGGATTCTTTTTCTTTTTTTTGGCCACCCTTAGGAATATGGAGTTCCCTGGCCAGGGATCAGATCTGAGCTGCAGTTGCCACCTGAGCTGCAGCTGTGACAATGCTGGATCCTTAACCCACTGTGTCCAGCTGGGGATCCAATCCGTGTCTCTCCGATCCCAAGATGCCACAGTGGGAACTCCAAAGGATTCTTAACCTATTGAGCAAGACCAGGATGGAACCCTTGTCTGTCTGCACAGAGACTACACCAGGTTTTTTTAACCTGCTAAGCTATGATGGAAACTCCCAGGGGGTGTTGGCTTAATCTCCCTATCAGCCTTTCACCTAATGATGTTGGGATCCATTGATGATTGTTGCCTAGAAAATCTAACATTTCACTGGAGCTTTATGAATGGTGATTTTCTCACTCTCTCATTCATCTGTGTTTATTAACTGAAATATTTCTGTAAATAACTTTCTCTCATCTGTTCTTTGGCTCTCTTGAAGTTCCATGTGTAGGAGAGGCAGGATAAGTGCTTGATGCTTTCTCTTTACTTTTTAATTTTCAGAGAAGTAAGGATATAATAGAGACTGCAGAAGTGGCATAATGAATTCTGGACAAGATGATTGGGGGGTATTTTTCAGAAGTAGAGTCAGAGCTAGGACTAGAAAAATGTCTATGATTTTTGGTAGGCAAAGAAGAGTGGAGGAGAGTCAGGACATCATGGTCTCGGAACTCCACGAGCAAAGAGGGGGATGTGGAGGATAAATGGTTGTGATTAGAGGGTAGAGTTTGTGAACTGCTTAGGGAAGGGCCTGTCTCCTTCAGTAGACTGTGACACTCTTGAAGGAAAAAAAATCTACGCCTTTACCTTGCAACTCTAGGGGCAAGAAAATTGCTTACCACAAGTTGAATACTTTCTCCATAGATATTTGACTAAATGAATGAATTAACTTGAACTTCCCTTTGAGGATCAGTTATATTATTTTTGCTGTCACAGTAGCTTGCTTTACCTTATTTTTATTTTATTTTTTATTTTTATTTTTTGGCTTTTCTAGGACCACTCCTGTGACATATGGAGGTTCCCAGGCTAGGGATCCAATCGGAGCTGTAGCCACTGGCCTACGCCAGAGCCACAGCAATGCGGGATCCAAGCCACGTCTGCGAGCTACACCACAGCTCATGGCAATGCCGGATTCTTAACCCACTGAGCAAAGCCAGGGATCGAACCTGCACCCTATTGATTCCTAGTCAGATTCGTTAACCACTGCCCCATGACGGGAACTCCTACCTTATTTTTAATATCTATCTATCTATCTATCTATCTATCTATCTATCTATCTATCTTTGATTCTATTTGTCTGTGCCTGCAGCAAGCAGAACTTCCTGGATCAGGGCTGGAATCTGTGCCCCAGCTGTAACCAGAACCACAGCAGTGACAACGTTGGATCTTTAACCCCCTTAGTCACAGGGTAACTCCACTGTTTTACCTTTTTTTTTTTTTTTTTTTTTTTTTTTTGTCTTTTTGTCTTTTTGCCTTTTCTAGGGCCGCTCCTGGAGCATATGTATGTTCCCAGGCTAGGGGTCTAACCGGAGCTGTGGCCACTGGCCTACGCCAGAGCCACAGCAACGCCAGATCTGAGCCGCGTCTGCGACCTACACCGTGTTTTACCTTCTTAATCAAAGAGCAAAAAGATATGCTGTTTATCATTGGCTTTTAACAGAATGAAGGAAGAAAAGCAAATGATCATTTCTATAGATATAGAAAAAGCATTTGACAAAAACCCAACACTCTTCAAGATGAAACACTTGATAAACTAGAACTAGAAGGAAACTACCTCGACATAATAAAGGTTATATGAGAAAAATCCCACAGCTAACATATTCAATGGTAAAAGACTGAAAGCTTTTCCTCTAAAATCTGGAACAAGACAGGAATGTCCATTCTTGCCACTTTTATTCAACATAGTACTGGAAGTCCTAGTTAGAGAAATTAGGAAATAAAAAGAAATAAAAAGCATTCACAATGGAGAGGAGGAACTGAAATTATCTCTCTTTGCAGACAACATAATCTTATGTGTAGAAAACCCTAAAAATTCCATGAGAAACCATTAGAACTAATAAATAAATTCAGCAAAGTTGCACTTTACAAAATCAACATACAAAAAATCAGCTTCACTTCTATACACTAACAATGAATAATCTGAAAAGGAAAGTTAAGAAAATAACTTCGTTTATAATAGCATAAAAAAGAAAATAAATACCTAGGATTAAATAGAAGCAAATAGGTGAAAGATTTATATACTGAAAATTATACATCGTGGCTGAAAGAAATTAAAGAAGACACAAATCAGTGAAAAGATATCCTGTATTTATGGGTTGGAAGACTTAATATTGTAAAGATGCCAATACTACCTAAAGCAATCTATAGATCAATGCAACCTGTCAAAATCCCAATGGTGTTTTTTGCATAAATAGAAAAACCCATCCTAAAATACATATGAATTTTTGAGGGGCCCTGAATAGCCAAAATCATATGAAAAAGAATGTCTCAACACTCTTGATTTCAACTTTTATTATAAAGCTACACTGATCAAAGCAGTGTAGTACTGGCATAAAGAAACATATAGACCAGTGGAGTACAATAAAAACCCAGTAATAAAACCTCACGTATATAGTCAGAAGATTTTTGGCAAGAGTGCCAAGGCCATTCAATGAGATAAAGAACAGGCTTTCTAACAAGCGATGCTGAGAAAACTGGATATCTACATGCAAAAGAATGAAGTTGGGTAAGTTCCCGTCGTGGTGCAGTGGAAACAAATCTGACTAGGAACCATGAGGTTTTGAGTTTGATCCCTGGCCTTGCTCAGTGTGTTAAGGATCCGGCATTGCTGTGAGCCTCCTTGGATCTGATGTTGCTGTGGCTGTGGCATAGGCCGGCAGCTGTAGCTCCAATTGGACCCCTAGCTTGGGAACCTCCATATGCCTTGGGTGCGGCTATAAAAAGCAAAAAACAAACAAACAAGCAAAGCAAAAAACCCATTTGCTATGCATTGACTTTATTTAAAATAAAAAAAGAATGAAGTTGGGTCTTTACCTTCTACAAGAACCATGTACAAAAATTAACTTGAAAAAGATCAAAGACCTAAATGTAAGGGTTAAAACTACAACATTCTTAGTAGAAAACATAGGAGAAAATCTTCATGACATTGAATTTAGCAATGATATCTTGGATGTGACACTAAAATCCCAGGCAACAAGAGAAAAAAGAGATAAAGTTGACTACATCAAAATTAAAAACTGCATGAAAGGATACAATCAAAGGCAAGCCACAGAATGGAAGAAAATAGTTGCAAATCATATATCTGATAACAAGTTGATATCCAGAACATATAAAGCTCTCCTACAACTTAATAACAAAAAAAAGAAATGATCCTTTCAAACATGGGCAGAAGACTTGAACAAACATTCTTCCGAAGGATATGTACAAGTAGCCAGCAAGCACATGGAATCATCAGTCAAATTCACATGTATCTGAATGGCTACTATCAGGGAAAAAAAAAAAAAAAAAAAAAAAAAAGGAAAAGAAAAATAAAAGAAAGAAAATAAAAAAGTAGAAAATGACAGTGTTTGTGAAGATACACAGAAATTGGAATCCTTGTGCACTGTTTATGGGAATGTGAAATGGTGCAGTCTCTATGGAAAACAGTATGGCACTTCCTCAAAAAACTAAAAATAGAATTAGTAGATGACCCAGCTCTTCTACTGGCAGGTATTTAACTCCCCACCCCAATTGAAAGCAGGGTACACCCAAGTTCATAACAGGATTAAGCACAATAGCCTAAAGGTGGAAGCAACTCAAGTGTCCATGTAAAAATGAATGAACAAAGAAAAGGTGTTACCTACATACAATAGAATATTATTCAGCCTTAAAAAGGAAGGAAATTCTGACACAAGCTACAGCATGGGTAAACTTGGAAGATACTATGTTAAGTGAAATAAGCCAGTTGAATCTTGCCCCTAAAAAAAAAAACCCTGAGTGGTTCCACTTGACTCCACTTGTATGAGGTACCTAAAATAGTCAAATCCATAAAGGTAGAAGTAGAAGGGATGTTGTCAGGAGCTGGAGAGAGGAAGGAATGGGGCGTTATTGCTTAATAGGTATAGAGTTCTGGAGTTGGATGGGGATGGTTGTACAACAATGTGAATATATTTAACACTACTGACTATATACTTTAATATGGTTAAGATGATAAATTTTGCATGTATTTACCACATTTAAAAAAATTGTGATAGGAGTTCCCATTGTGGCTAAATCTGTATCCTGAGGATGTGGGTTCGATTCCTGGCCTTGATCGCCGGGTTAAGCATCTGGTTGCCACAATATGTGGTGTAGGTTGCAAATGCGGCTTGGATCTGGTATTGCTGTGGCTGTGCCATAGACTGACAACTGCAGCTCTGATTCAACCCCTAGCCTGGGAACTTCCATGTGCCATCGGTGCAGCTCTAAAAAGACAAAAAGAAAAAAAAAAATTGTGATAAATAGAATTCCTTGCTGCTATGCACTCAATCATATAATGAGAGAAAGAGGGATTCAGAGAACTTAAATATACAATTCAGTACAATGCTCAAGAAAGAATAAATCCTATTAAATTTAGTTTCAATTACGAATTGTTTAAAATGTTAAACTTATGCAAAGAGTAAAGGGCTAAGGAAATATTCCCAATCAGAGGAGACTAAAAATACATGTCAATTAATTGCAGTTGTGTGATCCTGGATTGGATCTCAGAACAGGAAAAAAAAGAAAAGTTATAAATGACATTACTGGGGCCTTTGGAAGCAATATGAATGGTGGGTTGGATACAGTATTTTATGTTATATTTGTTGATTTTCATAAATGTGCTGGGGTCATGTTATGTTAAAGAAAGTCCTT
The DNA here is from genome assembly GCF_054392235.1 of Sus scrofa. Classification (NCBI taxonomy): domain Eukaryota; kingdom Metazoa; phylum Chordata; class Mammalia; order Artiodactyla; family Suidae; genus Sus; species Sus scrofa. Next base: position 72,369,967 of record NC_139383.1, on the reverse strand, counting down.
ATTCCTCGAAAATGTGCACTGAAGTATTTATTAATCAAGGGAAATTCTATCTGCAATTACTCTGAAGTGATTCAGGAGGGAAAAATAGAGTGAGCAGATGGTAAAGTAAATAGAGAAAATGCTAACAATTGATGAATCTGGGTAAAAGGCATATGGGCATTCTTTGTGGCATCCTTGAAAGTTTTCTGTGTGAAATAAAGAATAAGAAATAAAAATCAAATGGTAGACTCTGGTCTCAATAATCAGTGGAGGTGTAGGTAAGGAAGGAATAGCACATGGAGCTGTAGTGTGGCCTTGGCTGGGTGAACTTAGGGCTTTATGGCTTGTGTTTTCTCTGTCAAGAAACAATTGATGATGGACTTCATTAAGTATTAATCTGTAGTTTTGTGCCAGCCCTTGATACATTAACAGTTTGTTGACCCTGAAAATGCTCCAGTATGGGAGAAAACCACTAGACGAAAGTCTATTGATGTGATTTTTGTGACGTAAATATATGTAAAATCAAAGGGGAAAAAAAAAACCCATTTGCTCTGTGGCTCCTATTAGTCAGAGCTCGTGCTTGAAGTGACAGCAATGTGGCTCAAACTTGCTTTATTCAGCAAATATTTATCGAGTGTCTACCATGTGCCAGTCCATTTTATTGGTATTAAAGATGTAACATAAAACTGGCAAAAAGCCCTGTCCTTCGGAAGTCTCCATTTTGGTGATGAAAAACAAACAAATGAACAGAGATTAGGTGAAGAAAGCCAGGAGGGATCTCCTGGCTCCCACAGCCATTTCTGCGTCATAAACAACCACAAATCTCAGTGACATGTGATAGCAAGAGCTGATTTAGCTCACACATCTGTGGGTGGCTGGGCCAGCTCTGCTGATGTCAGCTGAGTTTGTTCTGGCATCAGCAGACAGGCTGGAGAAGCCACGGTGCAGAGCCTGGGGTCCACTCCACATGCCTCTAGCTTCCTCCCACAGCAGGTGAATGGAGGCAGGTTCTCCTGGTGGTGGCAAGGGGACCTAGAGCCCTGGTGCGGTCGGGTGTGCCGCCATGCCCTTGGCCAAAGTAAGTCCCCTGATAAAGCCCAGAGTCAGGGAGTGGGGAAATACACTTCCCGCATGGAAGTGAAGGAAGCTGCACTCTCACAGCAAAAGTGGTGGAAGAGTGAAAACTGGGGCCAGTTATGCAATCAGTGACACTGGGAAGTTCACAGTGTTGGGCCAGCTGGATCCACCTCTTTATTTCCTTGTCTCTCTCTTTTTCTCCTGTCTCTGCTTTTTTGTGGTCTCTGCTTTTTTTGGTGTGTATTCTTGTCCACATTTTCTCCTGGGGTCCCCAGAATCCAAACAGAGTGGGATCCCAGAAAAGAAAGGTGATGCTTGTTCTCTTGTTGTTTCGTCTGATACATTTCAGAGAAGGCCTTTTTTGGGGGTGCCTGTGTGGGTTAGGGTTAAATGTCTAATCGGGAGTTGAATATTGTTGTCAAGGGATGGGAGTGCCCTGACTGTCGACGTCACCTCTGCAGTGGATACTATAGTTGACAATGGTGTCACAACCATATGGAAAATCCAGGTGGTGGGGATTATGTTTTTCAACAGAAAGAAGACTGCGAGGTGGACAAAACGGGGTGCTGACTGATCAACACTCAGGATTGTGGAACTTGTTCATGCTGCAGAGAATGCCTTTCTCAACAAGGAAGTTAGATGGTCTTTGGCTGTTTGCGGGTGTGTCAGGAAATGTTACCTGGGAAAAGGGTTTTTTTTCTTATTTTTAATTTTTTTTTTAGGGCTGCACCTGAGGCATGTGGAAGTTCCCAGCCTAGGGGTCAAATCTGAGCTGCAGCTGCCAGCCTATGCCACAGCCACAGCAAAGCCAGATTTGAGCCTCATCTGCAACTTACACAACAGCTCACAGACAACTCAGATTCTTAACCAACTGAGCGAGGCCAGGGTGCAAACCTGCAACCTCATGGGTACTAGTTGGATTCATTTCCACTGAGCCACGTCGGGAACTCCAGAAAGGGGTTCTAATTGTTCATTTAGAATGACCTCTGACTACCAGCATAAAGATATTTCAAATGGGGTTTCTGCTAACATTTTATTCACTAGGCTTCTCAATAGGCAAAATACCAAACCAGAAAAAATTACAGAAATTATCCATTTTGAACCTGATAGCAAGTATTTCACTCCAATGTCGATATAGACCCTGTGCTCTCAGTGCTCACCCAGAGCTGTGACCTGGCTGGCTCCTGCGTCTACCCACGGGACTCAGCCCACCCCCACTGGCCTAAGCTGGTCCCAGAGGTGTCATTCTTCTTAACTCGTGAATGGCTTAGGCATGGGCCCATATGATGGAGTTCTCTACGAGGAGATGGGAAGGAGTTTCTGAAAGAAGCATCTTAGCTCTTAAAAAGAGACACAAGTCTCTGGACAGGGGTGTTTGAGCATGTGATGCTTCAACTGTCTTGTGATACGAGAAGACCTGGCTCATACCTGGATGGTGAGGGGGGAGGATGGAAAGACCCTGGGTCCAAGACTGTGCTGTGGAACCACTGAAGTAATCAGCTCTGGAATTAGTCTTTCTCTGGATGTTTGTTATGCAAGCACCTAAGTTCCTGAGAGTTGAGGGCATTTCTAGTTGGGTCTTTGGTGACTCAGATGAAGGCATCCAGTGGAAGCCAAGAGTCATGTATTTTGTCTGGAGCCTCTTATTTGGATTTGAATATTTAACAGGAGATGACCATAGATACTACTAAACTTGCACTCACCCTTCACTGTAAAAGCAGATGCCTATAAAGCTGCATCCCTGACCATGACAGGTATAGAGCTATGTTAGGAATGCATGTAACACGTGGACTCTTAGGTCCAATAATAATCTCTGACTACCTATCTGTTCTACTACTTAGTTCACCTAAAACATCTGGTCTTACATTTTGTTCTGTTTTATGCATGTCTGTTTCATAACCCCAAAGCTGAGAAGTTACCTGAGGGAAAAAAGTTTCTCTTTTTTTTTTCTCTCTCCCCCCTAAGAGAAAAAGCAATGAAGGATGAATTGTGCCTCCCTCCCACCCCACCAGTTCCTGGTCAATCCTGAAGCTGAGGGAGAAAAGTGTTAGGGTTGCCAAGATGAAATGAGCTAACTGAAAAAAGTGAGAGAGGTGATGTCTTTCAGTCTTTTTACTGCTATGTTTTCATTCTCTTCCAGTCCCCAGGTTTCAGCTCCCTGTAGTCTTGACGAGGCAGGAAATTCTTTTAGGAGACAGAGCTTCCATAATCACCTTCTCTCTTCCTGGCTGTCCGTCTTGCTGTTAATGGGCCCTGGCTGCTGGCACCTTCTCCAGAGGGACATTCGCTTTAGCCCTGCCAGACGACACCTCTTAGAATGTGACAGGGTTGGCTCTGTCCCATTTCCCCCTGGGGTAAGCAAATCTGTTGGATTTTTACTCATAGTTTATTACTTGTTTCAGCTACACCTTTTGGTTTTAAAAACTAATTACATTTTTTTTTTCTTCTTCTCAAGTCTCCTCTGTTTCAATATTGATGAAAACCCAGTAAAGAGGAAGCCCTGGTGAAGGGCTAACTTACTGGTTGTTTTCCAGTGACACATGTTTCAGATTTAAAATCAAGAAAGTAAATTTCCTTTAACTCAAAAATAAGGCAGTTAGTTACCTAAATAAAAAAAAAAATACAAATATTCTTAGGTTCTTGGCTGAAAAAAAATATGGCAGTTACCTTCTCTTTGGCAAGAAGGAATTAAAAAAAAAATTGTTTTATTAATGGAGTTCCCCTCGTGGCTCAGTGGTTAACAAACCCGACTAGTATCCATGAGGACATGGGGTTTGATCTCTGGCCTCGCTCAATGGGTTAAGGATCTGGCGTTGCCATGAGCTGTGCTGTAGGTTAAAGATGTGGCTTGGATTCCACGTTGCTGTGGCTGTGGTGTAGGCTGGCAGCTGCAGCTCTGATTCGACCCCTAGCCTGGTAACCTCTATATGCTGTGGGTGTGGCCCTAAAATGATAAAAGATCGAAAAAAAATTGTTTTATTAAGATGATTTTTGAGAGCAGTGTTGGATTCACAGCAAAATTGGGGAAGGCTACAGATTTCCCACATACTCCCCTCCCCCACATCCCCTTCTCAAGCTTACCCTCCCCCACAGAGTGATGCACTTGTTACAGTTGATAAACCTATTCATACGCATCATCATTACCCAAAATCTGTAGTTCACATTAGGGTTCACTCTCTCAGTGTTGTACATTCTATGGGGTTCAAACAAATGTATGAGGACATGTATTCCCAATTGTAATATCACACAGAGTAGTTTCACTGCCCTGAAATCCTCTTCGCTTTCACCCCACCCCCACCCCAACCCCAGCAACCACTGGTCTTTTTATTGTCTTCGTAGATTCGCCTTTTTCAGAATGTGGTATATTTGGAATCATATAGTCTGTAGCCTTTTCAGATCGGCTTTTTTCTCTTAGTGATAGGTATTTAAGTTTCCTCCATGTCTTTTCCAGGCTTGATAGCTCCTTCCTTCCTGCCTGTCTCCCTCCCCCTCCTTCCTTTTTCTTTCTTCCTTCCTTTTTTTTTCTTCTTTTTTCTTTCTTTCTTTTCTTCCTTCCTTCCTTCCTTCCTTCCTTCCTTCCTTTCCTTCTTTCCTGTTTCAAGTGCACCGCCAAGTGCTTCATACATATATACACACACACACATATAGTCTACAGGCATAGCTAAGCAGGGTCAGGCTGGGTTATGCTTGGTTGGGGGACCTTGGTTCTTTAAAAGGAATGTTTTCAGAGCCTTTGCTGACTAGGCAAATGAGGAAAACAATAAAAAGGTAACAGATTTAGAATGATGAACATTTGATATGAGTGTGTTCATTAAAATGTTTTTTCATGTCAGTGGTAAGTTCATTAACACCAAAACTAAGTAAATTCATACCTTTTTCAAGGTGAAAGTATTTTTGAATTATTTTTGTTGCAATATTAATACTGCTCTATAAAACTGCATCACCATCTTCTTATATTAATGTTTCTTTTATTCAATCACTCTTTCCTCACTCTCTAAACTGTTACCTAGCGGCCATTTAAAAAAAATCACCTGGGGGTTTGTTTTCTTTGGAAAAGGACACAGGCAGCCCTTGTCAGTTCTGCGTGACACCATGCAAGCTTTCATTCCAGGCAATAGGGATCTTCACTTTTTCCCATGCTTGCCTTGTGGTTTTTTGATGAAGGCAGTAAACTTTAACTTGTGCTCAGTTAGGATTTTGCGTCCTGGTAGCAACTGGCTTTAAGAGGCTGCTGCTAGGAAATTCTCACTGTAACCTGCAGAATGAAGTCTGTGGTTTCTTTCTCTCTTCTACTCTTCCCTCCCACCCTCTCTCATTCTCCTTTTCTTTCTCTGCCTACCAAAAAAAAAAAAAAAAAAAAAAAAAAGGCCTGTCACAATTATTTCCAAAAGGCACGGAGTTCCTGCTGTGGCACAACGGGATTGCTGGCGTCTTGGGAGCACTGGGACGCAGGTTCAATCCCTGGCCCAGCACAGTGGCCCAGCACTGTTGCTGCAGCTACAGTGTAGGTCACAACTGTGGCTCAGATCTGATCCCTGGCCCAGGAACTCCACATGCCATGGGGCGGCCAAAAAAAAAGAAAGAAAAATCATGACCCACAAGGCAACACTTGGGATTTTGAGCCTATCACTATCATGCCTTCTGTCTTTCCCAAACTGATTAAGTTCAGGTTGGTTTAAAATACATCAACTATGTGTGAACTGTTGTATTAAATTAAAAAAAAAAAAGAATAAGAGCAAATTCATACCTTCAAAGAAAAAATATTTATTCCTTGCATGGAAATTTTTAAGTAGAAATTTAGTTCAAGGTTTAGTCCAATATTTGTCTTCAAATATTTCTGCTCTTGTACCACCTAAAGAGAATACAAAATAAAAAACTACACACTTCTGCACATTTTTGTGAGTTTGTGTTTTTAGGGCCGCACCCTCAGCATATGGAGGTTCCCAGGATAGGGGTTGAATCGGAGCTGCAGCTGCTGGCCTACACCACAGCCACAGCAATGCTGGATCCGAGCTGAGTCTGCAACCTACACCGGAGCTCACAGAGATGCTGGATCCTTAACCCACTGATTGAGGCCAGGGAGCAAACCCACGTCCTCTTGGGTACTAGTTGGTTCGTTAACCACTGAGACACAACAGGAACTCCACTTCTGCACATTTTAAAGTTGGTGTTAAAATTTTTCATCATGAGGTTAAATCATGGCAAAGATAGAATTTTATGTTCATGCTTTGGATGCCTTCTTAGGCTTCCCTGGGAGGGCTGTCCCCTGTCCTTTTGGAAGACTGTGTTTCTTGATCAGTGCTGGAATTTTTCCTGTCTGGACTCCTCATATTTGTTTGCTCAAAATAATACTTTGTTCTCGGGGTCAGAGGTAGTTGGAAAGAAATCTTTTTTTTTTTTTTTTTAAATGGCTGCACCCAAGGCATTTGGAAGTTCCCCAGCCAGGGGTTGACCCCAGCCGCATCAGAGACAATGCTAGATCCTTAAACCACTGTGCCACAGTGGCAACTCCTAGGTATCTTCAACTTAAGGATCTATAGGGATCCTCACTGGATTATTAAATTGGGAATAACAGCACCTGTTTCCAAGTGCCGTGAAGATTTAGTGAAATAGCAGGTACAGACAAACTGCTTGGCACAATGCCTCTCACCTGGTGAGCACTGACTAAACACCTGCCAAGTCCTCTAGCCTCACAGTGTCTTTCATATCCCAATCTTCAAGGACTCTGCCCATCAGAGTAGGTTCTTATCTGTTTGTCCACCTCCAACGTCCCAGTTTGAAAACAGTACACATGTGCCATTAAATCTAAACTCTTAATTATGGGGTTTGCGGTTTCATGGTCTGGCTCCATCTCCACTTCTTATTTCATCTTCCATCTCATTGCTGCTCTCCTGGCCCAGCTGCCTGGAATTGCCTTCACCGAGGCACACAGGCAGGCACATTCACTCAACAAGCTATTGCTGAGTATCAATTTTGCGCCAGGTGTAGCATCCTGGGCTGTGAATGCCAAGATGAAAAAATGCATCCTGGGTCTCCAGGAGTTAGCATTCTCACTGGGGAGAGGCATCTGGAAAGAAAGAAGTGTAAGACGGAGTAGGGGCTCCAGAGGCACCCAAGTGGTGTCAGAGGCCCGAGGGAAGTCACCAGAGCAGACATGTGAGTTATGTCTTGTGTACCCCACGTTCTTTCTAGCCCTCATGTCTTTGCTCATGCTGTGCCTTTAACTTGGAATATGCTTTCCTCTTCCTGTTTCTGCCTCTTAAAGAAACCTTACTCTGTTTCAAGAGCTAGATCAGCTGCTCCTACTGCGAGAAACTTGCTCGCAGCTTCCGGGACTGCTCCAGTTCACTCTTTTCACCACTGGTCCAGGAGAAATGCTTTTGTAAACCTCCTGAAGGCAGGAGCTACATCTCCGTCAGCACTTTGTCCACAAAAGGGCCTCCAAGAATTTTTTCTTTTTTTCCTGCATGAGTCGTAGGCATTCCTTACTGCCTGACTCCTGCAAATCTAATACGGTTTTTCTAAGGTAGGCAGCGAGTGAAAAATCAACCTCAGTTATTTGTTATATACCCAGAGATGCTGGCGAGAGAGAGCTGACTCTCAGCCTGGGCTAAGGGGAGCAGGAAGAAACAGGACTCTGCTCTCCCAGGTACTGATCTTAGGCCAAAAAAGAGCTGGTTTTCCTTCTCCTTCTATTGGTAGGCCATTTCCCTTTCAGAGAGAATGCCATTGAAGGCTGCCAGTAAATTTATTCACAGACAACATCTGTGTCTTTAAGGATACCATCAGAAGGTATCTTAAACTATGTATTCATATATTTCCTATTTCCTATGCAACATACATGAGTAAACAAATATAAATACTAAAATAAGTCAACTGTTGCCTTTACCAACTAGCCAAACTAAAAACGGAAAATCACTTCCAATGATTTCTCTTTAATTTTGAGCTCATTTATAGTTTCTTTGTTCTAGCTTAACAAAGATATTCAATTTATTCTTCCATCTCCCTAGTATTACATTGTGTTTTATCTACATCATAAAATAAATCAATGTATTTGTATCTACCTCCGAGGTTTTCTGTTACTTGAAGATTGAAAAGGATTAGGAAGGGGAGATAGGGCTCCATTGACAGCTGTCTAGTCACAGTTTAAGAGTGACATAAACTGCTTCAAGCGACTCAGATTGCAGTGGTGACCCTTGGATGGACTCTTTGTTCTTAGGACACACAGCAGCTCTCCTCATGGCTCTTGGCCAGGCTGTGTCTCCTGCTTTTGCTGCACCACTCTTCTCCTCTCCAGGAATGTCCTGTCTCTCTTCTTGGCCTGGTCATCTCCCCTGTCATCCAATCCAGTCCCCTTGGGTTCAGTTTAGGTGACCTTTTACCTATCCCTCCATCTACTCTGCCATCAATTTGAAGTATAGTTGATTTGCAATGTTGTGTTAATTTCTACTGTAGAGATAGGTGATTATATATATAATATATATACTATATAACATATAATATAGTAACATATTATATAATATATAACATATATAATATAACATTATATAATATATATAATATATAACATATATATATTCTTTTTCATATTCTTTCCCATTATGGTTTATCAGAGGGTATTGAATATTTCTATCTGTGCTATACAGTGTGAACTTGTCATTTATCTATCCTATATACAATAGTTTGAATCTGCTAATCCCAAACTCCCAATCCTTCCCTTCCCCACTCCCCTCCCCCTTGGCAACCACACCTCTGTTCTCTATGTCTGTTTCTGTGTCATAGATAAGTTCATTTGTGCCATATTTTAGATTCCACATATAAGTGCTATCATGTGGTTTTTCTCTTTCTGACTTCATTTGAGAATCTCTAGTTGCATCCATGTTGCTGCAAATGGGCTTCTTTTTTTTTAAGGGCTGAGTATTTCACTGTGTATATGTACCACATCTTCTTTATCCATTCATCTGTTGATGGACAATTAGGTTGTATCCATGTCTTGGCTACTGTGAATAGTTCTGCTATGAACATAAGAGTGTATGTATCTTTTTAAATTATAGCTTTATCTAGGTATATGCCCAGGAGTGGGATTGCTGGATCATATGGCAACTCTATTTTTAGTTTTTTGAGGCAGTTCCTCTATATTGTTTGCCATAGTGACTGCACCAGTTTACATTCTGATCAATTTATTTTAATCATCCTCATCTTCCCCCTTTTTCTTTCTGTCCCATGGCCACAGCCTTTGCTTTGGTCCTGTTTTGGGGTGGATTTCTGCAATAGCTTCAGAGTCTTGTCACTCTGTCTCTTAACTTGCCTCTTTCCAAGTTTATCATCCCTTCTACTGCCAGGGCAGTTTGCTTCACACACACACACAGACACACACGATAATGTCTCTCTGTCACTTGCAATCCTCTATAGCTCTTGATTCCCACCAGGATAAGGACTTCCATCACAAGGCACTTCTTCAGGTCCACTTTTGCCTCCCATCCCTTTAGTCCCCAGCTGTGCTCTCTTGTACCTCTGTGCCCTTGTGCATGCCATTTCCTTCTTGGACAGTCCCTCCTCTATGCCTATGTCTGGCTAAGGCTGACTCCCTAAGACCAACTCCAAGGGTCACTTAGATTGTGTCTGAAATGAATGACTTCATGAATGAAATGTTTGGATGAATTAAAAGAAAATATAACTGGAGGGAAAAAAAATCCTTCTGGAATCTTCCTTGAATAACCTATTTCCTTTAACACAGCCAAATGAGATGGCTGGCACTTCACTCCCAGGGTTAATTAGGTGCCCCTTGAATCTCACATCTCTTTCATGCATTGGCCTATGAAGGTGAGGTTTATAGTGTGCTCATGTCCATTTCCTAATATCCGGGAGAATGCCAGGGGATTTAGTGTTCTACAACCGGTGATGGAATGAGTGAGTGAACACAGGTTGAAGGAGTGGAGTACCCACCCTCAGGTCCTGTATTCCCCTTTCTCCTGCTACATATATAGTAAATATTGAGAGATCCTCTCTGCTTTTTGAACCTTCTCTTTCTCCATTACAGCACATGGTAGAAGGAGGTGTACCAGTTTTCAGGTGCAAAAACCCAAAACTCCTAGTTTAACTGGCTTAAAAGATTAGTCTTGTATTCCACAAGGTGATGGAAAGTTGAGAAGTAGGGCAGTTTCAGAGTTGGTTAATCCAGTGGCTCCATAGTGTCACCAGAGACCCAGCTTCCATGTTTCTCTTCTGCCATTGTCATCAGGTGGCCTAGCTTCCCTTGTGGCAGCAGGATGGCCGCTGTAGAGTCAGTCCCATTGAGGGACAAGAAGTAGGGGCAGAAGTGGGATCTAATGGAGCAGACCTAGGTCATGTGCCCCTTCCTAATCTATCGTTTATTGCTCTGTAGGCCTTAGACTTACCACCATTCGACCCTTGGACCTGGGCCAGCCTTTCTCCTGTCTTAGGAGGAATGTGTCCACCTGAATGAAATCAGCAAGGAGGAAAGGTCCATGGTCAGCGGGGAGTGCTTTCCAATATTGTTGTATTGTTTCCTATGCATAAAACAACAACAAAATTCCCTTTCCATTGAGAGACCAGGTGAAAAGCTGCCTTCATTACATACACGTTGTTTTCAGTTTATAACTCTTAGCAGGGAAAATATATCAAGAGGAAACTGAAACCAATGGTGAATGTCCTGGAACAAAGAACAAATGCTTCTCCCTGGAAGGAACGTTTTTGATCTTATAATAGGAGCTGCTTTTCTTCTTTAGCTTCCAAAGTCCATAAAAATGCTTCTAAGCAAAATTAACTTCCAAGTCCATAAAGATGTGATTTATCATTTACAACATGACATTTATAGTATCCTTTTTTGGTCCTGGCAAAGGGGAAACTGAGAGAAAGGTGTGAAGACCTCCTAGACTTTGAAGATGACTAATGATGTTGTGTATCTTTACTTATAGTCCTGAAATCAGAGTGCACAGTCGTCTTTGCTCACATCTGACTTGCAAAGGAGCTTAATACAATTTAACTGGTAGTTTAAATAATAAAAGTATTTATATATGCTGCCTTCTGTAATTAAATGAAACACACGTTATTAAACAGGAACTAAGGCTTGAATTTGGCTGTAAAATTGCTTCTCAAAAGTGCCTAGACTGTCTCACAGTACCTGTGTGTGTGTGTATAAGTGCTTGTAAGTGTGTGGATGTGACTTTTGCATTTCTGAATATCATCTCACATCCTTTTGGGAATGAAGTGATTACAAGTAAGTAAAATAATAAATATAGTTCTATTTCCAAGTCCATATGCATACACGTGTCCAAATATTGTGAAAAAAATTTTGGTAAAATCTAGTAGAGTTACAGACTTTCTGTACATGGTAGAGAGAATTTTTAATTGAAAACAAAGCTAATGTTGATGTTTATTAGAAAGCCTGTTTTATTTGTCTCCAGTCTACACAAATAAAAATGCCTCTTCACTTTGCATCCTGCAAAAGAGAAAGAAGTCAGATTTTTTTTTTTCTTTTTAGGGCCACACTCATGGCATACAGAGGTTCCCAGGCTAGGGGTCGAATCAGAGCTACAGCTGCTGGCCTACACTACGGCCACAGCAATGCAGGATCTGAGCCGCATCTGCGACCTACACCACAGCTCACAGCAATGCCAGATCCTTAACGCGCTGAGCGAGGCCAGGGATCGAACCTGCATCCTTATGGATACTAGTTAGATTCATTTCTGCTGAGCCATGATGGGAACTCCATATCTTGGCTACTTTTAAACAAAGTACTTCGATGGAGGACTGAGTAACTCCAGTGACTCTGTGTAGAGTCATGTTGGGAGCCTCCAGAATGCCGATTTTGCAAGTTTTGTTGTGGGAGGAAAATGGAGGCTGAAGAGAATGATGGGCTTTCTCTCTTTAATTAGCTCAGTGATTGCCTCAACTCTCAATTTTACATTAGTTGTATTGATGCAGACTTTACTGTGAAAGAGTAAAAGCTAATCAAAGTTAGCAAAGAAGTGCTCGAGGTTGTATTAGGTGCAGGGAATTGTGGGAGTGGTAAGCACTAGGTGTTTTGCAGAGTGCTGAGGAATGGAGAAGAGGTGTGCGTAATTTCCCTCAAGTGGTTGAAATGGCAGGCTAGCATTTTCATATGAAATAATTAGGGCACCATACAGGACAGTGGGAAATCTCATGTAGTGGCGCATGCAAGCCCCATGGACCTGAGCTAGGGCAGTAGTAGGAAGAATAAAAAGAGTAGCTGAGATCGAAAGCTTTTTCTGGGATCTGGACTCAACAGTACACTTGTTAGCTTGACTTCTATGAACTAAAGCATAGTGGTCAGCGTTCCCATCGTGGCTTGTTGCAACGTACCTGACTAGCATCCATGAGGATGCAGGTTTGATCTCTGGCCTCCCTCAGTGGGTTAAGGATCTGGCATTGGCATGAGCTGTGATGTAGGTTGCAGATACGGCTCGGATCCTGCGTTGTTGTGGCTGTGATGTAGGCCCGCAAATATAGCTCCGATTTGACCCCTAGCCTGGGAACCTCCATGTGCTACAGGTGTGGCCCTAAAAAGACCAAGAAAGAAGTATAGTGGTGATAAGCTCTCATAACCTTAGGATGTTTGAAAATCACCTGCAAAAGGGCACATTCCCCTACTCAGTCAGGTGGGCCAGGAGGGGTGAGATGCTGTGATACGAAATGCAGCAGCTTCTTGTTTATAGTGTGTTTCAAAGTGGAGCTTATATTGTGCTTGTGTGTGTGTGTGTGTGATGCTAGAAACATAAAAATATGAAAAATAAGAGAAACAATTCTATGTATTTCCATCCTGTATTGAAATTTTTTTTTTTTTAACAAATGGATTGACCCCCAAAAGTGAAATGAGTAGCTTATCAAGAAATACAAATAAGTTTTGAAAGCTTGTAGGCATGTTCTGAAAAGCACTTGGGAAAAAGCCATTTTGCATTTCATCTTTCCCAGGGAAGACTCTGAAACATAGGATTTTAGGCAGAAAGAAGACTTAAAAAACAAACCAAAAAAACCTCTCTACAGTATCCACCATACAAAGCAACAGAGGTATAGTAAAGGAAAAAGTTGATGCCCTTTCTTAAGACGGAAAGCTGCTAAGAGATGACACGAAAAATGCAAAATCTTAGTCTGTCTAAGGAGTAGATAGACTCCTTAGAAAAAGTGTTTTCTTTTACTCCTAATGTAAAGTTCACTAGAAAGAGGAACTAAAATGAAGAAGGGAACTTGCTTTTTTGAAAAATTAAACAAACTGACCTTGAATAGGCATATTTTAGGGCTATAAAAACCTTAGCACTTCATGGGACATTGATGAAGATGGCAATGCCATTAAATATCTTTAAGAACTTGTGTATAATGGAAAATGTATCTAAAATTTAGAAAAGATGACCCTTAAAATATGCTAATAAGGAAAAAAGTAATCATGGATTTAATCTGCTAGCAATTTGAAGAAGCCCTAGGCAGTGACAGCCTAGTCTTAAATGTGATCAGGCTATCTTATCTCCTACTGTGGTAGGATAATGGGATTGGGAGGGCAAAAGGAAGCGGCAGATTTTTATCTATAATGATTTTAACAAGAATTTTGGTTTTGTTTTTTCACAATGAAATTGAGAAGTGCAATTGACTCTTCAACTTTTTGCATCCATGGGCTGATTGTTTAGGACAAAAGATGCAAAGAAATGCCTTCTTTTTCGATGATTAACAACTGCTTATAAAAATCTGAATATATGCCCACTTTCAGTTGCAAAGAGAGATAAAACCCAATCCCTGCCTTTCAGGGGTTTTATAATCTAGCATCAGCAGAAACAAATAACAATGCAAAGTAGCATATATTGAACTTCGTTTGTATGATAAATAGTGAATGACACCTTGAAGAAACAACTTTTCAAAGGATTAAAATAAAGGCTATTATCCTTTGATGGCTCTAAAAATGATGTTGGAATTTTACCTATTTTTTACAGATAAATTACTAATTTGTTCCAGAAACAAGGTTATAAGAAAAAAAATCAGCAGTTTAAGGGATCAAAATAATGGGCACTTTTAGGGTGTTGGGGTTGATGGTGGCACTCTCATTTTCTGCTTCTCTAGAACTGTGCTTCTCAGACTTTAAGTGCAGTGAATCACTTGGGATCTTGTTAAACAGCAACTTTTGATTCAGTAGCTGAGATGGGGCCCAAGAACCTGCATTTCTAACAAGAGCTCAAATGCTGCTGGTCTGGGAACCACACTTTGAGTAGTGGCAATGGGCTGGACCATACCGAATTTAGAAATACCAGATACAGAAATAATCAAGCCTGTTTAGAAGCCCATGTTTTGTTAGCCTCTTGAATCCTCACATCCAAAGGAATAGGCAACTGAACCAGAGATACAGGGAAGAGGAAATTAAACTTTCAAGAAAGGATGAAAGAAATTAACATGTAACATTAAAAAAAGTGGAAATACAGGGTGATGCAGGGTGATGAATACCAAATACGTAGACTGTTACACAGAGAGGTCGATAGCTTTATTAAGTCTGTGCATGATGGACATACATTTTGGCAGGATTGAGTTAGATACAGAGTATAAATATTTCTCTGTAAGGTAACAGGCTCCTAAAATGCGGCATTTGAATGTTCCTTTTTTTATCAGAAAACTTCAAAATAAACTCACCTGGGGTTGCCTAAAATAAGACCTCTAAATGTTGAAAGATGTTCTCAGTATTCCCTCTAAGCCACCTAAAAGGACATTGAACTTGGTTCCCATTTATGACTTCTGAGGAGCAACTGCTCACGGTGGAAGGACAGCAGGTATAATTATATAGATTGTGTTCACTGTAAATCAATGCATTAAAATTCATACTGTTTCTCTTACTTCTGAGTCCCATCATATCCTACCTGTCTGCCGAACATTAGTTCTACAAACCCCTTTTTCTTGAAAAGAAGTGATTTCAATTTCTCTTTAAATCAAGGTTCCATTGGTTTCAGATAGGCAGATCTCTAACTATAAAGGACCTAGGTGGTTCAGGAATAGAGATCCCCCCTCACCCCTTTTCTCTTGTTTGTCCAAGTGATAAAATCCTGCACTCAAATTAAGCATAGTGCATAATTAAAGTTTTATTTTCCTGCTGTCTGATTAGTATTCCATTTTTATAGAATTAAAGCTGATATTCAATAGGACTCAGCAAAGTATTATTAGTAAACCATACGCCCATGGTTTTGTTTTGTTTTGTTTTTTAAACAAATTTCATAGTGGTTCACAATCTTCTTGGCTATATGTAACAATCTTTTTATTATTTTCCTTTTGCCTATTTCCCTCTAATTTGAATATTAGTTAAATCGTATTTGTAGTTTTATTTTTTAAAAATTTTTTATTGAAGTATAGTTGATTTACAATGTTATGTTAGTTTTTGATGCATAGCAGAGTGAGTTTCGTATATGTATGAAACTTATATGAAACCTTTCCATTATGGTTTATTACAGGATATGGAATAGAGTTCCCTGTGCTCTACAGTAGGACCTTGTTGTTTACTTATTTTATATATAGTAATTTGTATATGCCAATACCAAATTCCTAATTTATTCCTTCTCCATCCCTTTTCCCTTTGGGAATCGTAAATTTGTTTTCTGTCTGTGAGTCTGTTTCTGTTTTGTAAATAAATTCATTTGTATCATATTTTAGATTCCATGTATAAATGATATAATATGGTATTTGTCTTCCTCTATCTGACTTACTTTGCTTAGTATGATAATCTCTATATCTATCCATGTTGCTGCAAATGGCATTATTTCATTCTTTTTTATGGCTGAGTAGTATTCCATTATAAGTATGTGTACAATATATATGCATATATGTATATAATATATCCACTGTGTTTATATATATAGACACACATACACACACACATACCTATATATACAATGTATCCATTGTGTGTGTGTTTATCTGTTGATGGACAAGTAGGTTGCTTCTACATCTTGGCTATTGTAGTATTGCAACAAACATTGCAATGCATGTACATTTTTGAATTATGATTTTCTCAGTATATATGCCCAGGAGTGGGATTGCTGGATCATATGGTAGTTCTGTTTTTAGTTTTTTGAGGAACCTTCATACTGTTTTCCATAGTGGCTGCATCAGTTTATATTGCCACCAACAGAGTAGGAAGGTTCCCTTTTCTCCACATCCTCTTCAGCTTTTGTTATTTGTAGACTTTTTAATGATGGCCATTCTGACTGGTGCAAGATGGTGCCTCATTGTAGTTTTGATTTGCTTTTCTCTAGTAATTAGTAATGCTGAGCATCTTTTCATATGCATATTGGCCATCTGTATGTCTTTTTTGGAGACATACCTATTTTAGGTCTTCTGCCTATTTTTTTTTTTTTTTGTCTTTTTTTTTTGTTGTTGTTGTTATTGTTGTTGTTGTTGCTATTTCTTGGGCCGCTCCCGCGGCATATGGAGGTTCCCAGGCTAGGGGTCGAATCGGAGCTGTAGCCACCGGCCTACACCAGAGCCACAACAACGTGGGATCCGAGCTGCGTCTGCAACCTACACCACAGCTCACTCACGGCAACGCCGAATCGTTAACCCACTGAGCAAGGGTAGGGACCGAACCCGCAACCTCATGGTTCCTAGTCGGATTCGTTAACCACTGCACCACGACGGGAACTCCCTCTGCCTATTTTTTGATTGGGTTGTTTATTTTTTTGTTATTGAATTGCATGAGCTGTTTGTGTATTTTAGAAATCAAGCCCTTGTTGTTTACATTGTTTGCAAATATTTTCTCTCATTCCATAGGCTACCTTTTCATTTTGTTTATGGTTTCCTTTGTGGTGCAAAAGCCTATAAGCTTGATGAGGTCCCATTTGTTTATTTTTGCTTTTATTTCAATTGCTTTGAGAGATTGACTTAAGAAAACATTGGTGTGATTTATGTAAAAGAATGTTTTGCCTGTGTTCTCTTCTAGGAGTTTTATGGTGCTATGTGTTATAGTTAAGTCTTCAAGCCATTTTGAGTTTATTTTTGTGCATGGTATGAGGATACTTTCTGGTTTATATGTAGCTGTCCAGCTTTTCCAGCACCACTAGCTGAAGAGACCACCTTTTCTGCATTGTATATTCTTTCCTCCTTTGTCAAACATTAATTGACTGTAGATGTGTGGGTTTATGTCTGGACTGTTTATTCTGTTCTATTATCCATTTTTGTACCAATACCATACTGTTTTGATTACTGTAGCTTTATAATATTATCTGAAGTCCAGGAGGGTTATGTCTCCAGCTTTGTTCTTCTGCCTCAGAACTGCTTTGGCAATTCTGGGTCTTTTATTGTTCTATATAAATTTTAGGATTATTCGTTCTCATTCTGTGAAAAATATCATGAATCATTTGGTAGGGAGCACATGAAATCTGTGGACTGCTTTTGGTAGTATGGCCATATTAACAATATTAATTCTTTCAATTTAAGAGCATGGGATATCTTTCCATTTCATGGAATCATCTTTAGTTTCCTTTATCAAGGATTTATAGTTCTCAGCACATGTCTTTCACCTCCTTTATCAGGTTTATTTCTAAGCATTTTGTTTTGTTTTGTTTTGTTTTTTTTGGATGAGATTTTAAAAGGGATTTTTTTTTTTTTACATTCCCTTTCTTTAATTTCATTGTTAGTGTAAAGAAATGCAACCCCGTGGCTCCTAGTTCCCATTTGCTACACATGCATACTTTATACTCTCTATTTCCTTAAACATGACCTGGACCCTGCTGTCATTCTTGCTGCCAAACCTACTCCACGTGTGTAATCTCATTGGAAACTTTCCACCCTTCCCATGTATTCTGCCACCTGGATGCTTTCCTTTTCTCACCTGCCTAGACCTCTGAGTTTGGAGGTGGGGTCAGGAATTGTCTTTGTTTTCCATTGCTGCTTCCAGATCACACTGTGCCACCTTCACCTGGAGCTCTGGCTCCCCTGATGTGCCTGGTGCCTGCGCATGTCATGTTCTTTCACACCATTGTCACCTGCCACCTCCTAGGTGTGCCTCCTTCATCAAAGATGTGGCTTTGCAGGCTCAGAGTCTTCCTCAGCACCCCACATCCTGCTGTCAGGCTCTGGTATGCTTGTGGTTGGTGCACTCCATACTCTGGCTTGGATTGTGCCCTCCTTGACCTCCAGCAGTCCTTTTCTTCTCCCCCATCAATGACCTATTGCCACACACCCTAGATCCTATCAACCCAATACTGTCCTTATTCCAAAATTACTAATTCACAGGAGTTCCCTTGTAGCACAGCAGATTAAGGATCTGGCATTGTCACTGCTGTGGCTCTGGTAAAAAAACAAAAAACAAAAAAACCAAACCCCAAAACCCCAAATTACTAATTCAGAATTCTCATTCTCTGATCATAACTCCCATCTTTCTAGCTTGCTCATGAATCTTCTTCCACCTCTGTAAAACTCAAGGCACAAAGGAAGAGAGAATGTGTGCTTCCTACAGGCTGCCTTATCTCCTTCCCACAGACTTGCTAATCCTTAGGAGAAACCCTAGGAGTGTCACTTTCTAGAAATTCCTTCCTATGAAAATACTTGGCACCCTTCCCCCTCTGCCTAATTTCTGGGCTTATTCATTTTGGCTTAATCTTAAACCTTTGATCACTCAGGGACTGGCCCCCAGAGCATTCCTTCCCCCACCCCTATAAGGCAGCTCCCCAAACCTACTGGATACACTGACAAACTGTTTAAATTCTAACCCCCCCCCCAATCTCTGAAATGGGTTAAAGTGGACAGTCTTTAAAATAACCTAAGGTGGAAATCTCTCTTTCTTCTATTTCACATCCCCAATTATGTCTGCCTACGTCTATTGTAGAGAGGTTCTACAATAAGATTAAATACCCACATAAGGACACTCCAATAATAAAGCGCTACCAGTGTAGAGAGGCCCCATATATGAATAAAAATTTCTTCCATTATCAATCTTTTAGGAAGGAATTCAAGTCCAAAAATTCCAGTCCTAAAAAATTAGAGTCAAAGATGTTAAAGTACAAAGAAATTGAATCCCAAATGCATCCTCTCCAATTTCTTATTTTGTTCAGTTTTTACTCAAAGGTTTTTCTTTCTTCAGAAGCCAAGGTCTTCACAGGCTCAGAGGTTATATTAATTCACCACAAAGGCTCTCATGTGCCTGCCCTTTTTTAAGAGTCTGAAGAATTAAATAGGATACACAAGATTGTTACAGCAATAACCAACATCCATGAAATTTAGAAAACAAGCAAATCTCAACCCTAGGGCAATTATTTCAAACAAGATGATGTTCCCAGAACACAGGACTCAGTTTTGCCAAAGGCCATGGCAGATACTCAGTGGAAAAATTCTTCTAGTTTTCAGTCTTGCTGTGATTCCTGTTCTTTGATGCCAGTTGTTATTTCATGACCCTCAAAACAAATTTGATTGAGAAAAATCTCTTAAGATGTATGCTGATTGATTTTCATGTGTTGACCAACCAGCTTCATATTCCTTGGAGAAATCCCATTTGGTCATGGTGCATAATCATTTTTATATGTTGCCTGACTCAGTTGCTGGTATTTTGTTGAGGATTTTTGTGTCCATATTCATAAGGGGTTTAGTCTGTAGTTTTATTTTCTTGTGATATCTTTGTCTACTCTTGGTATAAGGTAATGCTAGCCTTATGGAATGATTTGTCAAGTGTTCCTTCCTCTTCTGTTTTGGGTAAGAATTTGTGACAAATTGGTGATAATTCTTCTTTAAACATTTAGGAGAATTCACTATTGAAGGCATCTGGTGCAGGGCTTTTATTTGTGGAAAGTTTTTTTGATTACTATTTCAACCAAAGCAATATACCATATTAATAGAGTAAAAGACAAAAACCACACATTCATCTTAATAGGTACAGAAAAAGTGTTTGACAACGTGAAACTCCCTTTCATAGTGGAAACACTCAACAAATTAGGAATAGAAAGAACTTCCTCAGCCTTCAAAAAACCCGTAGCTAACTTCATACATAACAGTGAAAGACTGAAAGCTTTCCTCCTAAGTTCAGAAACAAGAAAAGAATGTCTGCTTTGCCACTGCTATTCAACCAACATTGTACTGGAGGTGTTAGCCAGGGGCATTTGGTAAGAAAGAGACCAAAAGAATACAAATTTGAAAGGAAGGGGTAAATCTATCTTTATTTGCAGATGTTATTTTTCTACATAAGCAAAGAAATCTACAAAAAAGGTTGTTACATATTAGAACTAATGAATTAGTTCAGCAAGGTTGCAGGATACAAACTCAATATACAAACATGAATTGTATTTCTATATGTTAGTAATGAACAAACAGAAAATAAAAATAAAACAATTCCATTTACAACATCAGAAAAAATAAAAATCTAGGAATAAATGAACTACAGAAATGATTCTGACAATTGTTATCACTTTTCTCATTGCCTTTGTGAAGCCCAGAATTTTTAGAAGTCCTTACTCCACCAATTTCATTAACATCTCTCTCATCTTCTTTTAAATGTGGTCCTTTTCTTTCTCTAACACAGGTGAGGCTAGCTCTTTTTTTTTTTTTTCTTTTTCAATACTTTTTAATAACTTATGGATCAGATCTTTGTTTTCTTATACTTTTCTTTACAATCTAGATTATTTTGGGGGGGGGTGTCTCCTAGAGGAAGAGATATACAATGAATTTAGGCGTCTGTCAAAAGCATCCTTGTTCAAACACATTTTGTTTACCCTTGGTTTCTGGAATAGATGATCCCAGCCACCAGACCAATATCTTATCCAGTTCTGAACACAATCTATTCCTCTTGGGTCCCATTCATATATTTGATCCTTTCTATGGCTGCCTTTACAGTCCAATTTTGCAATTTTCTTCAGTATCTTTCCCTAGAATGCAGACAAAACCTATAAACTCATCCATGATGGCTGTATTACCCTGAAAATTATCTGATATTTTTTTGAATATTTTATTCTGATATTTTTGAACTTCTGATATTTCAGATGAGATATCAATTTTTGTTTTGAATTGTTTTGAATTTCCTTTCAAAGAACCGTTAGTCCGCAGTACATCTTCTGTTTTCTTTCTATATGTTTATTCTATGTAACTGGTCTTCTAAGATTTCATTCTTTTCCCAAGAAAATTTTTCTCTTCTTTCAGGTATCTTAGCTAGTCCTCTATAATTTTTTTTTTTTTTCATTTTCCCACTGTCTCTGAAGTGGTTTTTTTTTTTTTTTTTTTTTTTTTTGTCTTTTTAGGGCCACACTCCCGGCATATGGAAGTTCCCAGGCTAGGGATCAAACTGGAGCTGAAGTCGTTGGCCTGTGCCACAGCCACAGCAATGTGGGATCCGAGAAATATCTGTGACCTACACCGTAGCTCACGGCAACTCCAGATTCTTAATCTACTGAGCAACGCCAAGGATTGAACCTGTGTCCTCATGGTTACTAGTCAGATTCATTTCTTCTGAGCCACGACGGGAACTCCCTGAAGCATAGTTTTGAACCACACCAGTTCTTTCTTAATTTCCTGGACAAACCTGATTACCAGCACCTCAGACACTCATGGGTCAAAGCTGCCTTTGCAGGGTTGCATCCCTACATACAGCCTCTGCCAGGCCTGCTTGCTAAGGGAGCCTGGCTTTATCAAACTGTGCTTCCTGTGGGCTGGCCGCCACTGTCCACTGCAGGTTTAGCGACTTCTCCCAAACTCACTGATCAAGTAAGCCACTCCTGCTTGGAAGGGAATCAGTTGAGGCGATGAAAAGAAGCCAGGAATGTTAATTCCTTCATAAGGAAACATCTGTCAGGGAAAATCAAGTTTCCCACCTCCAACAAAAGCTGTGAAGAATTCATGGTCACTGCATTCACCTAGACCTTCAAAACTATCTATCCAGTTTCTCTAGTCAGCTTGTTCTCCAGTTTTTGCAATAATTATAGCTTTAAATTAAGTCCCCCCCCAATCTTTAATTTTTTCTTTTCTTTTCAGGGCCACACCTGAGGCATATGGAAGTTCCCAGGCTAGAGGTCGAATCAAAGCTGCAGATCCTGGCCTAAACCACAGCCACAGCAACGCCAGATCCGAGCCTCATCTGCCACGTACACCACAGCTCATGGCAATGCTGGATGCTTAACACACTGAGCAAGGCTAGGGATCGAACCCATATCCTTGTGGATCCCAGTCGGGTTGGTTACCACTGAGCCACACGGGCACCCCCCTCCCCCAAATATTTGATTTACTTTCTTTTTAAAAATGTATTTTTTAAATTAAAGTATAGTTGATTTACAATGCCATGTTAGTTTGCGGTATACAGCACAGTGAATCAAATATATATTCTTTTTCAGATTCCTTTCCCTTACAGATTATATTAAGTCTTGACATTTAACAGAGTATATTCTCCCACTTTATTCTTCTTAAGATTGTCTTGGCTATTCTTGATCTTTTACATTTCCATAAAAGGAAAAGTATAGAAATAATTACCACTGGAACAAAAAAGTCTTGCTGGAGTTTGATTAGGATGGCTTGACTCTTCAGATTGTTTAAGCAGAATTAACACCTGTACAATATTATCTTCCAACACATTAACATGGTATATGTCACTTCATTGATTTAGACCTTTTAGAACTTCTCTTAGGAATTTGTAGTTGTTGATCTAGAGGTCTTACATTTCTTTGATAGATTTATTTCTAGTATTTTATGTCTTTGGTTGCTATTATAATTGCTTACTGTTTATTTAGAAATAGAGTTGATTTTGTCTGTATTTTATCCAATGACCTTGCAAAATTCATTTCCTAATTCTAATAGTTTATCTGTTGGTTCTTATGGATTTGTACGTCAATCCTTATATTCTTTATTTCATTTTGTTTTCTTTCCTTGTTGAGCTGTCTAGGACCTCAGATACAAATGTTAAGTAGAGGTGGTGATAGTTAGCATCCTTATTTCACTGCCTCGTTTTATTATAGTCTCAGGTAGTGTTTGTATATTTTGGAGATTAATTACCTGTCAGTTGCTTCATTTGCAAATATTTTCTCCCATTCTGTGTGTTGTCTTTTCATTTTGTTAATGGTTTCCTTTGCTGTGCAAAAATTTTTAAGTTTAATTAGGTGCCATTTGTTTATTTTTGTTTTTATTTTCATTACTCTAGTAGGCAGATCTGAGAAGATATTACTGCAGTTTATGTGAGAAAATGTTCTGCCTATGTTTTTCTCTATGGGTTTTTATAGTATCTGGTTTTACATTTAGGTCTTTAATCTATTTTGAGTTTATTTTTGTTAATGGTGTTGGAGAGTGTTCTAATTTCATTCTTTTGCACGTAGCTGTCCAGTTTTCCCAGCACCACTTATTGAAGAGACTGTCTTTTCTCCATTGTATGTTCTTGCCTCCTTTGCTGTAGATTAATTGTAGATTAGAAACCCATAGGTGCATGGATTCATTTCTGGGCTTTCTATCCTGTTCCATTGACATGTATTTCTGTTTTTGTGCCAGTACCTTACCATTTTTGATGGTATAGTCTGAAGTCAGGGAGCCTGATTCCTCCAGATCCATTTTTCTTTCTCAGGGTTGTTTTGGCTATTTGGGATCTTTTTTTGTTTCCATACAAATTAAATTTTTTTTGTTCTAGTTCTATGAAAAATGCCATTGGTAATTTGATAGAGATTGCATTGAATCTGCAGATTGCCTTGGGTAGTATACGCATTTTGGTAATATTGATTCTTCCAATCCGAGAGCAATTTCACCATTTAGTGTGATGTTTGTTGCAAGATTTTTATGGATAATTTTATCTGATCAAAGAATTTTCCTTTGTTCCTAATATGCTGCATTCTTATTTTATTTTAAATATCGAATGAGTATTGAATTATTTTGAAATACCTCTTCTTCATCTACTTAAATTCAACTTCATTATTCCTTTTTACATTGCTGGATTCAGTTTGGTAATATTTTGCTTAAGATGTCTTGCTTTTATATTTATGAGAGATTTGACTGGGATTTTCTTTTCCTGAAATGTTATCGTCTTATTTTTATGTTAAGTTTATGCTATTCTTATAAAATTGGTTAGAAAAATGTTCCCTCCCTTTCTATCTTCTGGAATATTTTATGAAAAAGTGGTTATTTCTTCCTTAAATGCTTGGAAGAATATATCAGGGCACAAGTTGTTAATTACAGATTCAATTTGTTTAATTCAAGAGAGACTTGGTTTTCTATTACTTCTTGTGTTAGTTTAGTAAATCCTTTCTTTCTGGAAAATAATTTTTTTTTTTTTTTTTTTTTTTTTGTCCTTTTTAGGGCTGTACCCTCGGCATATAGAGGTTTCCAGGCTAGGGGTTTAATCAGAGCTATAGCCTCCGGCCTATGCCAGAGCCACAGAAACACCAGATCCAAGCCGCACCTGTGACCTGCACCACAGCTCATGGCAACACTGGATCCTTAACCCACTGAGCGAGGCCAGGGATTGAACCTGCAACCTCATGATTCCTAGTAGGATTTGTTTCCACTGTGCCATGACAGGAACTCCTGGAAAATTATTTCATTAAAAATTTTACATTAGGAGTTTCTGTCATGGCTCAGCAGAAATGAATCTGACTAGTATCCATGAAAACACAGGTTCGATCCCTGGCCTCACTCAGTGGGTTAAGGATCTGGCATTGCCATGAGCTATGGTGTAAGTCACAGATGTGGCTCAGATCTAGCATTGCTGTGGCCATGGTGTAGGCCAGTGGCTTCAGCTCCAATTCAACCCCTAGCCTGGGAACTTCCATATGCTGAGGGTGTGGCCAAAAAAGAAAAAATAATCACAATAATTGGCATATAAGTCTTTGTATTGTTCTCATTCTATTTATGGTTTTTGAGGGTACCATTACATTGTCTTTGGAGTTTCATCATTTTGTTGAGAAGTCAGTCATCTGTCTCATGATTGTTTCTTTGAAGATAATATGCCTTATTGGCTGCTTGCTTTTATGGTTCTCAGGTATTTTACTACAATGTACCTAGCTGTGGTTTTCTTTATATTTATTCTGCGTCCATTTCCCAGTCCTTCCTGTATTTACAACTTAATATGTTATTTATCAGCTTGGGATAATTCTTGGCTATTTCGTCTTTGAATTCTACTTCAATAGCACTCTCTTTATTTCCCTTCTGGGAATCCATTTACATGTATATTAGCTCTTTTAACTATGTCTCATACATCTTTTATACTCCTTCATGTATTTCCCATCCTTTTTTCCCCCTC
The DNA here is from genome assembly GCF_054392235.1 of Sus scrofa. Taxonomy (NCBI): domain Eukaryota; kingdom Metazoa; phylum Chordata; class Mammalia; order Artiodactyla; family Suidae; genus Sus; species Sus scrofa. Next base: position 72,344,718 of record NC_139383.1, on the reverse strand, counting down.
TTTTGAATCTATCTATTTTCAATTATTATATGACTTTAAGAATTTCCATTTAATTCTTTCTTACACATTTTATTTTCTTTTGGAAGTATCCATTTTGCAATTTAGTTTCTTGAATACTACGTTTATGCAAAATATCTGAATCTCCTATGGGTATGCTTCTCTTGTGTGTTTTCTTCCTCTTAATTTGGGCTCATTTTAATTTTATCTCCTGGATGTTCTGGTAATCTTTTTTGAATGCTGTTCAGAGCATATAAAAAAACTGGTGAAAACTTAAGTTTCACAGAATATATAAGCATGTGATCTTATATTCTTCCAGAGAGAATGTATTTTTACCTTTGGCAGGTAGTTAAGTTAGCTTAATCTAATCATGGATTCAAGGCTGGGTTTCAATATTTATGAGAGCTGTTCTATTTCTGATTTGCTTTTATTTCACAGTGAAGTCCTTCAAGAATTTTAACTGAAATCATGGGATATTTATGAGGGCTTTTCTTTGGAGCACCCTGACTTCCAGTTTTTTGGTCCTTATGTCCATGAGGTTGCAGAATGCTCTGCTAAGCTTTTCTACTTCGCAGTTGCTGCTTATACTTTGGCAAATGCCTTGAGGAGAAAAGCTGCTGTGCATGTCATGCCCATTACTTTACACATCCCTTTTCTCTAGTTTCCTGCTTTCTCAAGTTCCGGTTGTCTTAGATGTTTTCTGTTGGCTTCAAACATATTTTAAAAATATTATATCCATGATCATTAGCCATTTTTATCAAGATGGATAGCCTGATACAACCTAATTCACCACTTTGAGCAGCAGAAATTTCAACCACTTTTGAAGATGATGTTTCCACAAGTGAAATATGAGATGGTCTAATGGTTTTTACAACTCACAGAATATATCAGCATGTGAATTTTCCACTAAGTCTCATTTCTGAATGAAACAAAATACAATACTAAGATGAAAACTTAAGGAGGTCATTTATCTGTTATACAGAACTGTCTCTAAGGCATAAGATTGCTCTATACTTTTTTTAAAGGAAGCTTTTAATTTTAGAATAGCTTTAGATTTATAGAAAAGTTACAAAGTTAGTACAGAGAGTTCCCAATATACCCTGGACATATTTTCCCCATGTTATAACACTCTACATTACCGTGGTACATTAGTCACAATAAGAAATAATATTGGTAGATGACTGAATTACACACTTTATTCAGATTTTACTAATTTTCCCCTAATGCCTTTGATCTCATCTATGACACCGAGTTACATTTAATCATCATGTCTCCTTAGCCTCTTCTGGGCTGTGACAATTTCTCAATTTTTTCTTGTTTTTGATAACCTTGACATTTTTGAAGAGTATTGTTTTAGTGTTTTGTAGAATGTCCCTCAGTTTGGGTTTATCTTGTGTCTTTCTAATGGTTGGAGAGTGGTTATGGGTTTTGACAGGAAGACCACAGAGATGAAGGGTCTTTCTCATCGTGTCATATCAAGAGTACATGCTATCAACACAATGTTAACCTTGCTAACAGGGCTGAGATGGTGTTTTCCAGGTTTCTCCACTGTACAGTTACTTTCCCCCCTTTGCATGCTCTACTCTTTGGAAGCAATTCTGTAGGCCCAACCCACACTTCAGTGGTGGACAGTTACGCTCCACATCCTTAAGGGCTCTACAATTTTTCTATAACTTTTAATGCTTGACTACCTGCCTGGTTAATCCTGTATTCAATAAACCTTCCTTTCATATTCTTCCTCGAGTCTCATACTCAATGTTGCAATTAAATTTTTTTCCCCAGATTTATTTATTCTCCAGTAAAGGTGAAGACAGATTTGGATAGCTGTGTAGAAATGATAGTATTGAAGACCAAATACAGTAAGATTGCTTTAAAATGGAAAATAGTGTTGATTGTGTTGAACACTTCTTTAAATATAAAACTAGCTTAAATTCCACTTTATCAATAAAAATTTCTTTAACACCATGATAATTATACAATAAGGTTAGATGTAGAAGACCTAGGTTCTAGTTTCCATTGTGTCTCTAGTTGTGCAATCTTGAGAAAAAACAACTCTGTGGTTTGGTCCTCATATGGAGAGGGCAGTCTGGCTGCACTACAATGTTTCTAAGTTTTGAAAAGGCTCATCTGATTAAAAACATATTCAGGAGTTCCCGTCGTGGCGCAGTGGTTAACGAACCCATGAGGTTGTGGGTTCGGTCCCTGCCCTTGCTCAGTGGGTTAACGATTCGGCGTTGCCGTGAGCTGTGGTGTAGGTTGCGGACATGGCTCGGATTCTGCGTTGCTGTGGATCTGGCGTAGGCCGGAGGCTACAGCTCTGATTCGACCCCTAGCATGGGAACCTCCATATGCCGTGGGAGCGGCCCAAGAAATAGCAAAAAAGACAAAAAAAAAAAAAAAAAAAAAAAAAAAAACATATTCAAAGGACCTATAAAGCAGATATTTTATCACATGACTGATACAGTTTCAGTGATATCTCTGTATACCTGAACCCTGTTACAAAAACAATGGAAAAGTAGAACTTTTATTTTCAGTAAGTAGATTGCTTTTGTTTGGTACCAATCTAGATAATTAGCTGGCAGCCTCCAACTGAAGGGAAATGATGCAAAGAAATAAGCCCCAAATATTCCATTAACGCTTCCCAGGAGAAAATAAGGGAAGGGAGAAATATAGGAATATAGTCAGTGCCCCATGTCTGCAGGTTCGATACTTGTGTATTCAACCAACTGGGGATTCAACCAACCATGGATTCTACCAGCCGTAGAGAGAGTACTGTTTGTAGATTTTGGCAGCTTTAGCACCACAATACTGAGGACCCACGGTAGTATATACCATTTTACTTAAGAGACTTGAGCACCGGCTTATCTGCGGTCATCCTGGAACGAATCCCTGGGGGAGAGCACAGGTAGGAGGGCTGTGCAGGTGGTTCTGCATCATCAATAATTATAATGTGGCTTTCACCCCTGCTTTCTTCTTTTCTCACTGGGACTATGCATAATTTGATAATTTGTGTTGGAAGGGAGAACATACCTCTCTTGGTAGCACTTATAGTACCAGTTCCTGTGGTATATGAATGACATCATCCATTTCTGTGGTTTGGTGAAAAACAAATGAAATTTCTCGCCTCAAATTTCAGAAAGCAAAAGGAATTGTTCCCAAGAAGAACTTGTCATTTCCTTGGAGTGATTATGAAAGCTATCTGTCTGTGGTTATGGAGAATTTTTTTTTCTCCAGGGAAAATACATGAAAACTAGAAAATTTCCAGACTTGGGAAACAATAGTAGATGAATTAAAACGGTAAACATCTTAGCCTATTGGTTCAGCGTTTGAGTGTGATTCAAATTGTACATATGTCAGTGGTGGGTGGCAGGGACAAGAAAAACCAAACTGGGAACAGCACTTTGAATAAAAGATGGACTGTGTCAGTACACTACACATGGCTCTGGCTAGGCTGGGGGGTGGAGTCGGCAGTTAAACACCCTAGTCATTTGAGGCCATTTATGTCATCACTTTCAGGTGCTAAGAAATTGAGTGCTTTATCTTGGTGATTATAGTAATCTGTGATGAAAATGGGAAGAAAATCTGCTAGGAAGAAGCCTACTTTGAGTACCTAGGAAGGGTGGTGAAATTCTTTCGCCCATCCCTGCTGTTAAGAAGCCTCACATTTCAGCTCTAGGGCAGCTCAAGATGCAAGAGAGCAAGGTGAAGGTGCCATTAGTGTGAATGATAACTTCCTTTTATGCACTGGTTTTCAGACAAGGTCTTTGATGCTGTCAGGATTTTTTTTTTTTTTTTTTTAAATCTCCTTTCTGAAAATGTCCCGGAGGTGACTTCATGGAAGCAATAGATCCCAGATTAGTCAAAGTAACTGTTTGTTTATATTGTTCAGGTTATTTTGAAAACTGTTAGCTTATTGTTTCCAAGATGACAAATAAGTGGATCCTAAGGTCACTTAGAATCAAACGTTAATCTTCCTAATGGCAACACTAGGGCAATTTGGGAGAGAAAAAGAATTCCTCCCTTTTTAACACCCACCCCCTGATTTTGTTACTCCACAAATCATATCTGAAAAAGAAGCTTGTTATTTTTCAGCCACTGTTCTCCCTCTTGATGCCTAGTTCAGATGGGTCAGGAAAAATCTTTATCCTTCTTTTACAGATAAGTATATTAATTGCATTGCGAAAGCAAATCAGCCTGAAATAGGTTTAAACAGATTCAAATCCTTCGAGCACCATTTTTTTTCACTTAAGTGAAAATGCTTTTTTTTTTTTGGTCTCTTCACTTATTGTTTCTTCCTTTAACTTTGACAGTTGTCTTTGCATGTCAGAGGGTAGAACTAGAAAGGAGTCAGTGCTGAAAATATCTTTTAAAAATTAAAAAAAATTAAAACTCTGTTGCTTGATGTCTAGAGAGTTCATTGAATTGGGGCTTTGGAAATTGAGATTCTGAGCAAGGGTGGCTCAGGACAGGCTCCCATGGGCAGTGTTAGAACTAGCCTTTCCTGCAGCACCTGGGGACCTAGTAGTGAACCTGGACCGCCACTCCCTCAGGGGGAGTTCCCCTGTGGGGTCCAGTGGAGACTAGAACAGCTCATTTAAGAAGTACTGGAGTTCTCGTGTGGCTCAGTGGGTTAAAAACCCAACATAGTGTCCATGAAGACGTAGATTCGGCCCCTGGCTTCCCTCCCTCGGTGGGTGGGTTAAAGATCTGGGGTTGCCACAAGCTGCGGTGTAGGCTGAAGATGTGGCTCAGATCTGGCGTTGCTGTGGCTGTGATGTAGGCTGGCGGCTACAGCTCTGATTTGACCCTTAGCCTGGGAACTTCCATATGCTGCAGGTGCAGCCATAAAAAAGAAGGAAAGAAAGAAACAAACAATAACTCATAATTTTGAATCTTGCAAAGGAAATGATTGGGGTATGGATCCCTCCCCTGCCTCCCCTGCCCCAAGATTCCTTGGTTTTTATGCATTTGTAGGTTCCCATCAGCATTCAGTTTGACAAGATTACACATTGTGGTCTGAAGACTCCCTGCCTGGCTCTGCTTCTCCCCCCTTTTATCTTGCAGAGGTGTTATCCCCAAACAAACCACTTGCGCTCCTAACTCCATCTCAGCATCTGCTTCCTGGGAGACCTACATGCTACATGGATAGATTAATTTAGTTGTTCCTTTTAAGCTCCCAGTAATGTTGGGCAGCTCCTGGAGTAGGTCTTAGGAAGCTAAGGCACAAAGAAGGGGTCATTCTGATTCTCTGCATCTGGAGACCCGGACTAATGATCCCCTACAACTCTCCCACTGCCTTAGTTAGGAGGCTTCCCAGGCCTGACTTGGACTTCCTTAAACAGAAAAGCAGTTAACAGGAAGTTCACAAAATCAAGACACATTGGAGAAGCAGGTTCAGAAAAGGATACTAAGGCATCTCTGGGATTCTTGGAAGTAGGAAATTATGCCATGGTTCTTTTGAAGGTGCCACTGTTGGAATAAGTGAGTACTTCAACTCCCAGCCTCCCAACTCTTGAGCCACTTTGCTAAGATTCAAGCCTCTGGAGAAAGTCTGACTGGCTTTTTGTCACCTCACTGTTTCATCTCTCAGAGAAGAGGGCCGGGGACTTTGAATGAGAATCCCATCAGATTTATATATAACAGGGGAGAGATAATTCCTCAAAAGTTTATAGATATGCTATTAGCAAAAGAAGCATGCTGGCCAACAACAAATGTCCCCCATGGTCCCTAAAACCACTCTTCTCCCTCCGGGTCTTTAACAGTGTCCTTGGCCTGCCTGCAGGGAGGGAGTGGAATCCGAGGATATGTCCTTTCAAGGTGCTTTCTAGTCTTCAGCATTTGATTTGGTTGACTTTTTATTATATCCTTTGAGGGCAGAAATGAATCCAGTTCTTCCTAGTTGACAGCTGACCCACAGCAGGCATTTAGCAGGTACTTGCTGAATGAAGTTCCTGAGGAAGCTAAGAATGCAGCTGTAGGGATGTGCTGTGCTCTCCTGGGAGTCTGGTCTGGTTGTAGGTGCAAAAGTGCTTGCTTCCCCGCCCTCTCCTCCCTGCAGCTGTGGACACCAACTCCTCCAGATACCAGTCTCTGTCTGCTGGAGGCTCATTGTCCATAAAGACGAAAGAACAAAATGGCCACCACTCTCTGTTTTGTTCCCACATTCGTTGAGTCAGCTGAGAAATATCTGCAGCTTATCCACTCAAACATTTACTTCTTAAATGTTTTTTTTATTTAATTTTTTGTTATTATTTCCCCAATACAATTTTTTTCCTACTGTACAGCATGGTGACCCAGTTACACATACATGTACACATTCTATTTTTGCACATTATCATGCTCCATCATAAGTGACTAGACATAGTTCCCAGTGCTACACAGCAGGATCTCAATGCTAATCCATTCCAAAGGCAATAGTTTGCATCTATTAACCCCAAGCCCCCAATCCACCCCTCTCCCACCCACTCCCCCTTGGCAACCACAAATCTATTCTCCAAGTCCATGATTTTCTACTCAGTCATAAAAAAACCCCAAAATAATGCCATTTGCAGCAACATGGATGGAACTAGAGACTCTCATACTGAGTGAAGTAACTCAGAAACAGAAAGACAAATGCCATATGATATCACTTATATCTGGAATTTAATATAGATTAGGTTAAAGGCACAAATGAACCTTTCTACTCCTTAAATGTTTATTGAGAGCTCAGCAAAGGCCAGGCACTGGGGATGTGACAAAAATAGGCAAGATCAAGTCCCTGCCCTCATGTACCTTGCCTTATATCATGTTGGCTTAAGAGGCCAACAATCAATGAACAGATAAAATTTTTCAGATCATTGTAAGCACCAGAAAGAAACGACAACAGGGTAACGGGACAGGGAGTGGGATGGGTGATCAGGGAAGGCCTCTCTGCGATGGTGACATTTATGCTGAGACCTGAGTGACCTGCAAAGATCTGGGGAAGAGTGTTCCAGGCCATGGGCCCTGAGGAATCAGGTGCTGGGACAGGACTATGCTGGGTGTGGTGGAGGATTAAGAGAGTCAGGTGAGCTGGAATAGAGTGAGCGAGTGAGCGAGGGGCAGAGGGGGATGGGGCTGTGTGTGTGTGCAGATGTCACTGGAGAGGTGACAGGGGTCCGATGGTGGACATCTGCGTCAGTGCGCAGGACCAACTTGTCCATTCAACACCACAGGCCCGTTGTCTGGAGCCCACAGTCCTTTTAGGGGTCATGAACAAGTTTTAAATTCTTTTAAAGGAAACTAATGCTATAATGATAATAATAATAATAATAAGCATGTAATAATGACTCTTGCCCAGATTATATCTATCTTTCTACCGATATAGTCATAAAATGTGACTTGAATCAACCTTTTTTTAATTTATTTTTTTTTGCTTTTTAGTGCTGTACCTTTGGCATATGGAAGTTCCCAGGGCAGAGGCTGAACTGAAGCTGTAGCTGCTGGCCTACACCACAGCCACAGCAACGAGGGATCCTTAACCCACTGAGTGAGGCTAGGAATTGAACCTGCATCCTCGTGGATACTAGCCGGGTTCATTACTGCTGAGCCAGAACAGGAACTCCCTGTATTGTTTTGTAGATTTCATGTATAAATGATATCACACAATTTTTATCTTTCTCTGTCTGACTTGGTCCATCCATATTGCTCCAAATGGTAATATTTCATTCTTAGTTACAGCTTACCACTGTGTGTACACTGTGTGCATATATATGCATATCTCCTGTATCCATTCATCTGTCAAAGGGAACTTAGGTTGTTTCCATGTCTTGGCTATTGTAAATAGTGCTGCAATGAATATTGGGGTGCGTGCACTTTTCTCATGCCCATCTTTTTTTTTGCTTTTTAGGGCTGCACTCGTGCCTTATGGAGGTTCTCAGGCTAGGAGTCAAATCAGAGCTTCAACTGCCCGCCTACACCACAGCCACAGCAACACAAGATCTGAGCTCCATCTGCGACCTACATCACAGCTCATGGCAATGCCAGATCCTTAACCCACCGAGTGAGCCCAGGGATTGAACCCACATCCTCAAGGATACTAGTCGGAGTTGTTTTCTCAGAGCCACGACAGGAACTCCCATCTTTTTTTAAAAATTAAAGTATAGTTGCTTTATAATGTTGTGCCTATTTATGCCATGCAGCAAAGTGACTCACTCATACATCTATACATATATCCTTTTTAAAGTATTATTTTCCATCATGGTCTAGCCCAGGATATTGGCTATAATTCCCTGTGCTGTACAGTAGGACCTTATTGCTTATCCATTCTAAGTGTAATAGTTTGTATCTAAAAACCCCAAACCCCCAGTCTATCCCACTCCCTGCCCTTCCCTCTTGGCAACCATAAGTCTGTTTTCCATTTCTGTGAGTCTGTTTTTGTTTCAAAGATAGGTTCATTTGTGCCATATTTATGATTCCATGTATAAGTGATTCCATGGTATTTGTCTTTCTCTTTCTGACTTACTTAACTTAGTATGAGAATCTCTAGTTGCATCCATGTTGCTACAAATGGCATTATTTTGTCTTTTGTATGGCTAAATAGTATTCCATTATATATATATATATATATATATATATACACATATATATATAATCACATCTTCTTAATCCATTTATCTTTCAGTGGACATTTAGGTTGTTCCCATGTCTTGGCTATTGTGAATAATGCTGCTATGAGCATTAGCATGTATGCATCTTTTTATTTTTTGTTTTTTTAGGGCCGCACTTGCAGCATATGGAAATTCCCAGGCTAGGGGTCGAATTGGGGCTGCAGCTAGAGCCTATGCCACAGCTATAGCAATGCCAGATCTGAGCTGCATCTGTGACATATGCTGCAGCTTTCAACAACACTGGATCCTTAACCCACTAAGTGGGGCCAAGGATCAGACCTGCATCCTCAGGGACACTATGTTGAGTTCTTTAACATGCTGAGCCACAATGAAAACTCCTATGCATCTTTTTGAATTAGAGTTTTCATCTTTTCTGGATATATGCCTGGGAGTGGGATGCCTGGTCATGTGGCAGCACTATTTTAAGTATTTTAAGGAACCTCTATATTATTTTCCATAGTAGTTGTACCAATTTACCTTCCTACCAACAATGTAGTAGGTTTAAGAATTATTATTAATGGATCTAAAGGTAGAACCTGGCTTCTGGTAGATGATCAGTAAAACTGTGCTGAATACTAATCACATTCTTTACTACCCTCTGAAAAATTGTTTCATGCTGTGTCATTCAAAAGAAATAGGAGGGAAAAGGTAGTGAGAAGGAAAGTGTTCACTAAAACACTTAGACTTTCTGTTAGTGGGTAGCTGTATGTGTCTAGTTTTCATATACAAATGACTAAGGCAGGGGACTTTTACGAGTATGATAGGTCTCTGGGATGTTTGTAAGTATTTAAGATTAAACTCAGTTTTTTTTTTCCTTCTTTGAGCTTTATTCCCCAACTAAACATTTTTTTCTATTAGAACTTGGTGGAAATATGCATAGAAACAGTGCATTAGAGAATCAGATGATTGAGTATATCTGTGAACTTTTTGGTTATCTTATAGATCTGAAATTATCAAAATCTAAGTCAACTCAAAAGTAATTTCTAGATTGTATAGTGTTATCTCCCTGGACTTGAGAGAAAAAAAAAAAACAAACCCAAAAACAGAAACAATCCCTTTGTGGAATAGGAGCCTTTTTTTTTTTTTTTTTTTGGGTCTTTTGTTCTTTTAGGGCCGCACCCATGGCATATGGAGGTTCCCAGGCCAGGGTCCAATCGGAGCTATTGCTGCCGGCCTACACCACAGCCACAGCAATGCCAGATCCAAGCCACGTCTGTGACCTACGCCACAGCTCATGGCAACGCCAGATCCTTAACCCACTGAGCGAGGTCAGGATTCAAACCCGCAACCTCATGGTTCCTAGTGAGATTCACTTCCACTGTGCTATGATGGGAACTCCTGAAAGTATCAAAATCTAAGTTAACTCAAAAATAATTTATAGATTGTGTAGTGTTATCTTCCTGGACTTGAGAGGGAAAAAAACCCCAGAAACAGTCCCTTTGTGGAATGAGAGCTTCTTGAGGTCTGTGAGATTTTGAGGTCTGGTTGGCCTATATGTCTCCAGAATATGGCTGGGGATGTGGAAGTATGCTTTATGCATATTTGTTGAATCTATCTTCAATTAAAATGAGTTTTGGAACCTGGTAATGCGTCTAAGTTCTAGGAAAAAATTTGCAGGCTACTCCTCTCCATTTATTGTTCCTTAAATTACCATCATTTCCCTTTTATGTGCTTGTTTGTCTAGGTCTTAAACACAACCCTCTGTGATTTTTCTCTTATCCTGGGTCTAGGGATTCCTTTCATTACTGATAGTGAATAAGCAGGCATCTGTGAAGAAACAGACTTGTTACTCTAAAGACTAGAGAAAGGGCAGGCTTAAGGTGGACCATGACTGTGTACAAGGAAAGAATAGAGCTGAACCAGTACTAAATTTCACAAATGAATTTTCACTATTTTAGATGAACCAGAAATAATCACATCATAGACAAGGCCTTCTGGGTTGAGGCCAGCTTGGCCCAGTTCCTCAGCTTGGAAGTTCAGAGATTGTTTCATCTCTGGAGGCTTTCTCAGGCCGACTTAGGTTAATGAACCTCACAAGAGACTGATGTACAAGCCTGGGTGTAAACTTACTAAGCTGTGTGGGGGATATTCCTTTCTGGCACCCAGCATACTCTGCTCACTAATCAGGGTCCCAGGGAAGCAAAATTTATATTCAGATAATTTCCGGGAAAGTATGGCATCAGAGTGAAGAAAGGTGGATGGCCTCATGCACATGTCAGCTAGGCTGGGATGAATCCCATGGGCCATGCCTGCCCAACAGTAGCCTCTGCCTCTTGAATGAGCAGAAAATATGTGCTCAGTTATCCAGTGTTTTTGTCTTCTGTACGGGGCCGGAATATAAGAATATCCCCTCACCCTTCCTGCTGTATACTGCAGCTTCCTCACCTGTAAATGGAGTGAATACTCACAGTAGTGACCTCTTAGGGGATTGTGGGTTAATATATGCTGAACACAGAATGCCGTGTGCCACAGAATAATACATACAAGAAATGGTTACCCATTGTTATTATTTTTGTCCTTACTTTCGTAGGCTTTTTGAAGACAATCTTCCTTCTGCCGTCTTAACCTTTCTGGAGACTTTCTCAACACAAGTATTTTGCTTTCAACTGTCTTAATTGTAACCTCATTCTGGATGTGCCTCCTTGAGGTCACACCCTGACCAGCTGGTTTTTGGTTAGCCTCACCATTCCTCAGCTACACCTTTCCTGCTCACTACCCACTTCTCTGAGTGGCTAGTATCATCGGCTTTATGGTTACAGTAAGTTTTATGTTATGTATCTTGTGCCATTTTGCCTCTTGGCTCTCTTGGGGAATAATTAGATAGGTGAACATTCTCAGGCAGGTGGATTTATCTTTATAATTTGAGAAGTCCAAAGTCTAATTTCCTTTTTCCCCATAGCTGGCAGACAAATGAAGACCAAAACATCCTGAGAAAACTTATACCATATTCTTGTCTTAGTAGTGAGTGTGGTTTAATAACGTGTTGATCAGAATGGACCAAACAACTCACCATCCAAGGTAGCGCCACACACAGGCCTCTGGATGCTAAGATTTGTCTTCTCCATTCTCTTGATCCTCAACTAGGTCTTGGCTCCTCTTGCTCCCCCAGGTCTGTGTCCTAGTTGCCCTTGGCTGTGCTTGCCATCTGGACCCTTCCCCTCTGCCCCCCATCCTTCTCCTGTCATACTTCCTACTCATGTCACATCCACCCAGCTTGCCCTCTCTTGCCTCTGGCTAGTCCTCCACCTCAGGTGGTACCCAAATATGTACAGTGTATGTTGTATATGAGCCCCCCTTTTGGAGCAAGTTGATATACATTTGTGTAAATAAAACACTTTCCTTCTGGATGGATCACTGTTGGCATGTAACTAGGAAGAGGGAAGGGGAAAATGATCTGGGAAGGATGAGTAGAACATTTAGCATGTATTAGCATACTGATACTTCAGTTTCGTGGTGCTTTGAAGTCCCAAAGTCTTAGATGTAGCAATGATCAGGAGTCAGGACAATTAGGAGGTGAAACAAACCCCCATCATGAATGATTAATAAATTGCATACATTAATTGTATACAGATGAATACTCAATCTGATACTGTGTTTTGAAATTTCCTGTTTCAGAAACAGAGTCTGATTCTTATTTCAACAGAACCTACAAAACCTGCTTGTTAGTCTGATTTCACAGCATGGATTTATTATCAAATTAGATCGATCATAAATGATTAAGGATGTTTATCACTTCCAAAGGTAGCACTCTTACCAGTTAATTTAGCATGGAGGTTTTCGTGGAAGGAGTTTCTCTATGTTGTTGCTTAAGGTAAAAGTCATTCTGGGGGAAGGGGAGCATGGGATGCTATTGTTTAATGGGTTAAGAGTTTCAGCGTTTCCCTATTCATCTGGAGATACATGGTGGTGATGACTGTACAATAATGTGAAGGTACTTAATGCTCTACACTGAACTGGACACTTAAAATAATTTTTATGTTATGTATGTCATTCTTATTCTGATAAAAAAATTAAGTAGCATACAAGGGTAAAACAGTAAATTTTGTCTTTCTGCCTTTTCTCATCAATTCACCTTCCTACTCCTCCAAGGAAACTAGAGCTAATATCCTTTTAGAAATCTGTTATGTATCAAGTATATATATTTCTGTGGGATTGTGTTACTGTTTTTAAAAAACATGTACTCTTTAGTCCCTTGCCTTTGTCACTTTAAATATACCTTAAATATAAACATAAACATATATATATATATATATCATATCAGCACCTATAGAGTCTCTGTTTTTTTTTTTTTTTTATTTTCCCACTGTACAGCAAGGGGGTCAGGTTATCCTTACATGTATACATTGCAATTACAGTTTTTCCCCCACCCTTTCTTCTGTTGCAACATGAGTATCTAGACATTGTTCTCAATGCTATTCAGCGGGATCTCCTTGTAAATCTATTCTAGGTTGTGTCTGATAAGCCCAAGCTCCCGATCCCTCCCACTCCCTCCCCCTCCCATCAGGCAGCCACAAGTCTCTTCTCCAAGTCCATGATTTTCTCTTCTGAGGAGATGTTCATTTGTGCTGGATATTAGATTCCAGTTATAAGTGGTATCATATGGTATTTGTCTTTGTCTTTCTGGCTCATTTCACTCAGTATGAGATTCTCTAGTTCCATCCATGTTGCTGCAAATGGCATGATGTCATCCTTTTTTATGGCTGAGTAGTATTCCATTGTGTATATATACCACTTCTTCCGAATCCAATCATCTGTCGATGGACATTTGGATTGTTTCCATGTCCTGGCTATTGTGAATAGTGCTGCAATGAACATGCAGGTGCATGTGTCTCTTTTAAGTAGAGCTTTGTCCGGATAGATGCCCAAGAGTGGGATTGCAGGGTCATATGGAAGTTCTATGTATAGATTTCTAAGGTATCTCCAAACTATTCTCCATAGTGGCTGTACCAGTTTACATTCCCACCAACAGTGCAGGAGGGTTCCCTTTTCTCCACAGCCCCTCCAGCACTTGTTATTTGTGGATTTATTAATGATGGCCATTCTGACTGGTGTGAGGTGGTATCTCATGGTAGTTTTGATTTGCATTTCTCTTATAATCAGCGATGTTGAGCATTTTTTCATGTGTTTGTTGGCCATCTGTATATCTTCTTTGGAGAAATGTCTATTCAGGTCTTTTGCCCATTTTTCCATTGATTGATTGGTTTTTTTGCTGTTGAATTGTATAAGGTGCTTATATGTTCTAGAGATTAAGCCCTTGTCAGTTGCATCATTTGAAACTATTTTCTCCCATTCTGTAAGTTGTCTTTTTGTTTTCTTTTTGGTTTCCTTTGCTGTGCAAAAGCTTTTCAGTTTGATGAGGTCCCATGGGTTTATTTTTGCTCTAATTTCTATTGCTTTGGGAGACTGACCTGAGAAAATATTCATGATGTTGATGTCAGAGAGTGTTTTGCCTATGTTTTCTTCTAGGAGTTTGATGGTGTCCTGTCGTATATTTAAGTCTTTCAGCCATTTTGAGTTTATTTTTGTGCATGGTGTGAGGGTGTGTTCTAGTTTCATTGCTTTGCATGCAGCTGTCCAGGTTTGAGTCTCTGTTTTTATATTTATTTATTTATTTAGTCTTGCTTTTCAGGGCCACACCTGCAGCATATGGGAGTTTCTAGGCTGAGGGTCGAATCAGAGCTCAGCTGTCAGCCTACACCACAGCTAATGGCAATGCCTGATCCTTAACCCACTGAGCGAGGTTGGGGATTGAACTTACATCCTCACGGATACTAGTTGTGTTTGTTACCACTGAGGGGAAATGAGAGCTCTTAGAGGCTCTGTTTTTAAAGAGCTGCGTGGTATTTTTCCTACTGATGGAAGTTTAACTTTATTTGCAATGTAACACAACTGTATTCCAGTTAAAGTGGATATCCATGGCCTTTTCTGATATCTGGTTTCATTATCTGGCTTCTTGTTTCTTATATTTATTCATTCATTCTAAAAAGATTTGATGAGGTTCCAGTGTGGCTTTTATGACACCCTGAACACTGCTAAGTGGATTCTTGTCCTCCAGTGCCATAAAAAGTTATCCTTCATCTTGAAAATTATGTTTCACCATTCCTGTCATTTTGGCTTTCAAATTCTCTAGGTGTACAAGTGCTCTGTTAAATTAGATGTTATATATCTACAGATATGTGTATGCACATATACCTGTATGTGGGCTGGCCTATTTGTTTATATACTTGGCTGTGGGCCTGATTTAGGGTGCTTTGTACACTGGCAACTACATAGATCAGCACCTGCTGCCCCAACATTCATCAGATCCCCTGGACAAGTGGTTCTAAGACATCTTCCCCAAAGCCCATCCCTCCTGATTCCTTTATTCCAGTTTTTTCTTTTTTATCAACTCTTGAGGCTGCCAAGCCCCTCTTCGCCTCTGCTTCTAAGAAGCCCCTTCCTGTAAGCCTATAGACCCCCTTCTTCTGCTCTTAGACTTTCTTGTTGAGTTGAACTTGTAGGAGATGCGGTGACACTTCTATTATGGATGATGTATATATCAGAGGTGCCCTTTGTCCCTGTGACACAGAAGGTCTTCAGATGACCTGTTGCTGGGATATGAATTTACTTTTCCTGTGAATGTCAAAAATGCCCTGATTGTTTTCTAGGATGACATCAGCTTTGCATTTCACCTGCCTATGGGATGCTCAGGCTCCTTTGGGGTGTTTGGAAGGGACATATTGTCATATTATTTCTCAGGGAAAATGTGTTCTAAGCTCCCAGTAATTGAATTGTCAGTGTCTATTTTGGAATAGAGGCCATTCGTAAGTGGAAAATAGCTTATTCTTTTTCTAAAACGTATATTATCTTTCTTTTTTCACACAAAATCTGTAAACTTATTATCTTGGATGATGTGACTTGTATTTTATTGATAAGAAAACTGAGGCATAGATAGCAAATGACTTCTTTAAGGTTAGATAGACTAGTTAGTGGCTGAATCACTAAGTTCTGCTGTTAAATCATTGGCCAACTAGTTCTGTACAATAACATAGATGGATAAAGACACCCAGTCAGCTCCTGTACACACAGTGAGCTCCATTTGACCCCTTTTGGTAATTTGTATTTTGTGGTGTTTGAAATTGGTGGGGATGACGAATAGGCCAGTGATAAATGTTTCTTGCTTTAACAGAAACTTTCTCTTTCTCTTTTTAAAAAGTAAGAACTGGCACTGAAGGAAAAACATTATGAATGGAAGCTCATTTGCTCCTGTTGGTGTCTGGAGAATATATTACCCTTATTTTGTTCGCTCCAACTAAACCTGCCCACATGGACATCACCCAAAGCCATGAGAAAGATAAACATAGGAAGGAAAACCCAGTTGGGAAAATTCTCCCTGGGGAATATGTAGAAAGAAAACCACAACAATGAATGTTCTAAAGAATGAAAAACAGTAATTAAAAAAAAAAAAAAAAAAGCAGAGGCAGACTGGCAGGCTGGCACCCAGATAGAATAAAAAATGATAAAATGAGGGTATTTAGGTGGGAATTTCTAAGGATTAGGACCTGAGGCTCTGTTAGGTGGACTGGTTTTTAAAACCTAAGCTTTCTCAATACACAGTTTTTATCTTCGTTTCTTCTTTTCTTTTTGAAAACAAAACAAAACAATTGTTAAAAGTCTTCAGAGTTGGGTGGGGAAGCTACAGTTTCTGAAATGTTAAGGGCTTTATTTGTTAAAAAAAGGTGTGTTTGGATTTTTCTTTTTACCTTCAGTATCAATAGGTTGATATAATAAGGACTATACCTTGGTTGAAGGTCAAACACTGATTGTTATGGGCTGAATTGTGTTGCCTCCAAAATTCCTATGTTGACATTTGAACACCAAGTGCTTCAGATTATGGTAGTATTTGGAGACAGGGCCTTTATAGAGGTAATTCAGCTAAAATGAGGTTATTAGGGTGGGCTTGAATCCAACCCAAGTAGTGTTCTCATAAGATGAAGATATTTTGAGATAGATGAGTACAGGGGAAAAATACTGTGAAGACACAGGGAGAAGGCAGCCTTCCACAGGACAAGGAGCTAGGCTTGCAAATGACCCTGCCTTCACAGCCTCAAAAGGAACCAACCCTATAACATCTTGATCTTGAAATTTTAGTATCCAGAACTATAAGAAAATGCATTTCTGCTGGTAAAGTCACCCAGTCTGTGGTACCTTGTTATGACAACCCTAGCAAACTAATAAAACGATAATATCTCCATCCTTAGAGTTGGGGAGAAAAGGAAACAGGACATCGAGCTTTTGGAGAGTTAAAAAGGAGCAGATGACGATCGACACGGTAATGTTCCTAGAAACCCAAAAGGCTGGTTGCTAGTTTCAAAGGCTGGTTGCTAGTTTCAGTGAATTTATGATTCAAAACCAAAACTGGCTGCCAAAGGAAGCGGCTGGTGGGCATTACTTGAAGTTCTGATTTGATGTACTGGTGTTCCAAGGACAAGAAAAAGACGAGGTGAACTAATTGAACTCATTTTCAGCTCAATTGGACATCTGACTTTTACAAAATACTCTTCTGTGAAACAGACCATTTCCTTCCATATCCGTGGGAAGAAGTTTATAGTTAGAACACCCAGGGGAATTTCTATTAATTGTTACATACCTGGAATATCACAAAGGAAAGTGGAGGTGAAATAGCTATTGAAATCATTGTTTTTGCCTTTGTCACTTATAAGGAACTACAGGAATAAATGCTTTATGGCCTTGGGCACTGCAAAGTCTTTACGGAGCCAAGACAATAGGGGCTTCTGGAAGTGTGTGAACTTGAGAACCCTGTGGAGTGTGGGGAGAGCAGAGCTTGAGGCCAAAAATATATTCTGTCCAGATCATGAAAATGATACATAGAACATACCTCCCGCCTCCACCCCCAGTGCAACTCTCAGATCTGGGTGGGTAATCTCGAAGATTTCAGAGAGGAAAAAAGAATACTTTGCAGGAAAATCAAAGGTCTTCCCTTCTTTAAAACTGTCTTCTCAAACATAAATAAGATTTTCCAGTCCCCAGAAGTCTCTTGACCCCAGCCTGAATTCTGCTCCATATGGGGGAGGAGCCTGGATTCTAGCAGCAGGCTGCCTCATTCAGATCACATCTTGTGACCAGCTGTGTGAGCTTGGACCAGGACCATAACTTGTAAGCCTCAATTTCATCATCTGTAGAATGGGAATACTAAGGCAGTGCCCTTGTTTCGCAGAGCTGTTTGGGGTGTGGAATGAGACAGCTGCGGTGGAGCCTTCAGGACAAGGTCTGTCCTGCAGGAAGTACTAAACAATTATCAGGTCTTATCATTCAGGCTGCAAGGATACTTCCGTGTGAGAATAGTGAGGTCGGTATGGTTCTCTCATTGAGTTTAGACTCAAGTGTTTGGAATATTGGAGGTTGATGTGCTCTCTGCTACCACTTCTCTTCCAGCCTTCTGCTGAGGCTATATGAGAGGTGGGTTTGGTTTATTTTCTTTTTGATAGCTACCCTGTACCTAAATATAAGAGTTTGATATGGAGACGAAAATAATATCAAAGTTAATATAGTCATGTACCTCTGTCCAGCTCTATGGGAGAAATTAGATCAGGCTCCAAAAGGAGTTCAAGTTGGAAAAGTGAAAAGTTGACCACTGTGGTCCCCTAGTAGGTAGCCTGGGACAGAGTGCCCAGGACAGTGCCAGGTGTGGGACAGGGTCTCCCTGAGCACTTGCGGACTGTTTGGCTAATACTTTATTTTTTTGTCTTTTGTCCATTTAGGGCCACACCAGTGGCACATAGAGGTTCCCAGGCTAGGGGTCTAATCAGAGCTGTTGCGGCTGGCCTATGCCAGAGCCACAGCCATGCCAGATCCAAGCCGCGTCTGCAACCTACACCCCAGCTCACGGCAACGCTGGATCCTTAACCCACTGAGAGAGGCCAGGGATCAAACTCGCAACCTCTTGGTTCCTAGTTGGATTCGTTTCCGCTGCACCGTGAAGGGAACTCCATGGCTGATGTGTTAAATGAGTCTGAAAGCATGAGAATTTTGTACAGCAGAGTCATTGGAGGGTATTGGGGGTATTAGGGGAAGAAATGTTTTGTGGTTTTCATTTGGGGTCTCAGCAGGAAATAGATGGCATGTTCACACTGAGTAATAGGAAGAGAATGTAATAAAGGGGCAGCTAAAGGTCTCGGGCAGCCCGTAGCAGTGGTGCCATAGGCTGGAGCTGTCCATGGCCAGGCACTGCTTTCACCCCAGGCTTAAAGGGGTAATGGAAGGATGGGGTGTCAGAGCTGGAAGTGGGGACCTTTATGGAGGGGCTGCCCGACAAGGGCTGTGATCTTTGGTGGAGGGATGCACCAATTTTTGGTGGAGGGAAAGAGCATGGGGAAAGGTCCTGATCATGCTCTCCTCCCCACTTTCCTTTCCAGGAGCCAGAGGACAAGGGAGTCTTAGTAGATCCAGTTCATGGGCATTTCCTGGGGCACAGAGCAGGGTGAAGAAAGGTGGAGAGCAGATCGGGAAGGGAAACAAGGATACCACGCCCAGTCATCTTTTCGGTTAGTGGCAGGTTGGGGAACAGAATGGAAAAGAGTCAGGCCATCTGTTTCAATCTATTGTCTGGGAGTTCCCTTCGCGGCGCAGTGGTCAACGAATCTGACTAGGAACCATGAGGTTGCAGGTTTGGTCCCTCGCCTTGCTCAGTGTGTTAAGGATCCCGCGTTGCCATGAGCTGTGGTATAGGTTGCAGATGCGGCTCGGATCCCGCGTTGCTGTGGCTGTGGTGCAGCCTGATGGCTACAGCTCCGATCAGACCCCTAGCTCGGGAATCTCCATGTGCCTCGGGAGCAGCCCTAGAAAAGGCAAAAAGACAAAAAGACAATATATATATATATATATTGTCTGGAATGGACTGCATTTTAGGAATGCCCATCCCCATCCAGCAACTGGTACCCCTGGGTTGTTAGTTATCATCTCTTCCTCTATTTTCTTCTCATACTGCTTACTTCCCTTTCATTCTCCTTCACATTTGACTGCTATTGTCTGAGCAATTCATTTCCATAAACATTTCTGGAAAGTAAAGTCATTTTAGCTACTGTCTGGGATGTTCCCATCTTATACTTTTCTGTCCCTTTGCTGCTAAAGACTCAGGAAATTTGAATCCAGTGACATTTGATTGACTTTGATGGTGGGATCAGCACAATCAATAACTTAGTTCTTAGTGATAGCCTAACATACTTTCACGGGGGAATTGATTTCACCTAGAAATTTGGGGCTTGAAGAATGTCATCTGCTCAGGATCACTGCTTTGGGGAGCTGTGGCACAACTCCTGCTCACCAGCTTTTCTGGTGGGATGTGCTGACTTGTGGTCAATCAGCAGAATGCCCATCAATGTTCAACAACCGGCTCCCTGGAAAAAAAGCCCTGATTTGCGTCATTGGCCAATTTCTGTGGTGTAAATATTCTCACAGGGCTCATTTCAAGCCACCAGTACAACATCACTGAACATGGAGCTGGGAAGAGATACACACTATTGGCTCTTGAGGGTCTCTAGAGGCTGACTCCAGCACACTGCCTGTCACTCCCCTTCCCCAATATGTACCCCGACATTGACTCCGTGGGCATGTGGTTTTTCCCCAACTGTCCTTCAGTGGGACCAGGACCTGAAGTCTCTGGATTCTTGCTCAGGTTGTAGGCCTTGGGAATGGATTTAGAGTCATTTATTCTACAGTTGGGCATGAGAGACCCTGGTGTGTTTGATAGAATCTGATACTTACTAGAGGAGTCCAATGAAATCACTGCCCACTTTCAAAAATAGTCACGGTTGTCAGCCTGTTCTTGTTCATAGTGAATGCATAATATTTTTCCCTTGTACTTTGAGAAATCATCTCTGAGAAATCATCTACAAGAATCTAGGAGATGAATTTTTTATTTCTGTTTCTTCAAGCTTTAACTCTTTCTCTTTCCGTTATAAAGAATAGAATATTTCGTTTCCTAGTGTTTAGAAATGATTGAAATTTGTTTGTATAAAAGTAGAAATGAATTTAAATCTTTTTCTATAAAAGTTCAGAGCAGAATATGCATTTCTTTCTTTCTATCTTTTTTATTTTTGGCCATACTCATGGCACGTGGAATTTCCCAGGCCAGGGATCAAACCCACACCACAGCAGTGACCACACAATGTCAGATCCTTAACCCGCTGTGCCACAGGAGAACTCTTGTCTTCCTTTCTTAAGACCATTTGACATGTTGATGTTTATATCATCCTTCCCGTTTATATACTGTTTGTATTTCATTATACATTTCCATATGTATAATAGGTATCAAATGTGAGTACAATAATAAGTTAGAATAGGTTATACTCAAGTCAATACTAAAATAAGCAACAGAATCCCATTTGCTTTTAATCTTATTGAACTTAATATTGTTCTACATTATATGCTAAAGTGTGCAGAAAAGTTATAGCCATGTTAAAAATAGATCTGGACCACTATTTTATCTATCCACCAAACATTATTTCTATTTTATTTACCCAAATAAATACATTCATATGCTCTTTATTTCCAGTACAATATCTAATTTATTTATAACAGATCCTCAACAAAATTAAATATCTACTTATGATGATATGATGTAATTTTATTATATTTTTATAAAAAGGGAACAATATCTCCTATGTGATAAAATAAACTCCTGCACTATCTATAATTGGGAGGAATTTAGGTTGTGTCCTAATTAGCTCTCTTGTTTATGTATTTATTTTTGACAAACATGGGCTTTGAATCATAGATTTTAACTAAAGTAAGATAGCCAGAAAAAATAATTAGAGTATGAAAGTTTTAATTGAGTTTGGGTTCTTCCTTTTTTCACAATACAAAAAATCAAGCAGATCTATTGTACACATTTATCACTGAATAGTAATGACAGGCAGAAGAAAATAGAGATAAATAAATCACACAATTGAAAAATATACCTAAAAATTTAACAAATTTTTTTTTTTTTTGTCTTTTGTCTTTTTGTTGTTGTTGTTGCTATTTCTTGGGCTGCTCCCACGGCATATGGAGGTTCCCAGGCTAGGGGTTGAATTGGAGCTGTAGCCACCGGCCTACGCCAGAGCCACAGCAATGCAGGATCCGAGCCGCGTCTGCAACCTACACCACAGCTCACGGCAACGCCGGATCGTTAACCCACTGAGCAAGGGCAGGGACCGAACCCGCAACCTCATGGTTCCTAGTCAGATTCGTTAACCACTGCGCCACGACGGGAACTCCCTTAACAAATATTTTTGTTAATAATTCAACATAATAGCACCCCTAATACACTTGCTAATTATTTCCTGTCTTAGAATGGATATTTGGCTACTACATCGTGTGTTATATGATCCTATGTAAACGACCAATATTTCCAAGGTTAAGAAAAAGTGAGTTCAATACTTTCTTACCCCATTAAAATCTAAACATTCAAAGTGCACAAAGGGAAATAACACGCATTATCTTCTCCTTTTGAACTGGTTTCATCCATCCATCCACCCACACATCTTTTCATCAAATAGATATTCACATGGTCTCTATGCTTTCTTTCCTACAGATGTTATACTAACATTGGGGATACTAAAATAAACAACAATAACAACAACAATGTGATTCTTGCTCTAAATTGCTTTCAGGGGATAATTAATTCAGTGGAACTGAGAGCACTGGGGTAAACTGCACAGAACTTTCCTACCTAATTGGATAAGGGCTCAAATTGAACTTCATTGACCACTGCAGTGAGCTTAGCCGTGTGCCAGATTTTATGCATATATCAGTGTTTCATTTGTAATTCCATAGAAGTCAATGTGTCTGGTGGCTCTGGTGTGCTTTTAATCTCTTAATCTGTTATGACTTAATGTTTTTTTTTTTTTTTAAAGCTTTTACTCTGATAGCAATAGCATTTTTCCTGGTATAAAGTCACGTCATTATTTTCACTCTTTGTAAAAGACCATTTTGTTATTGTTGTTGTAGCATTAAGTTCCTTCTTAGGAATCTTTTAAAAATATACATTCTTTTTTAAAAATATTATTTTCCATTAGGATTTATCATAGGATATTGAATATAGCTCCCTGTGCTATATAATAGGGCCTTGTTTTTTTATCCATTCTATATATAATAGTTTACATTTGCTAACCCCAACCTTCCATTCCACCCCTCCCCCATCCCCCTCCCCCTTAGGCAACCACAAGTCTGTTGTCTATATCCATGAGTCTGTTTCTGTTTTGTAGATGGATTCCTTTGTGTCATATTTTCAATTTCACATATAAGTGATATCATATGGTATTTGTCTTTCTCTTTCTGACTTAATTCACTTAGTTTGATAATCTCTAGTTGCATCCATGTTGCTGCAAATTGCATTATTTCATTCTTTTTAATGGCTGAGTAGTATTCCAATGTGTATATTACCACATTTTTTTTTTTTTCTTTTTGCCTTTTCTAGGGCATATGGAGTTTCCAAGGCTAGGGGTCTAATCAGAACTGTAGCCACCGGCCTATGCCAGAGCCACAGCAATGCGGGATCTGAGCCACATCTGTGACCTACACCACAGCTCACGGCAACGCTGGATCCTTAACCCACTGAGCAAGGCCAGGTATCGAACCCAAAACCTCATTGTTCCTAGTCAGATTTGTTAACCACTGAGCCATGATGGGAGCTCCGATTACCACATCTTCATTCATTTATCTGCCAATGGCCATTTAAGTTGTTCCAATATGTTTGCTGTTGTGAATAGTGCTGCAATGAACATTGGGGTGCATGTATGTCTTTGAATTATAGTTTTGTCTGGATATATGCCCAGGAGTGGGATTGCTGGATCATATAGTAGTTGTATATTTAGTTTTCTGAGGAACCTCCATACTGTTTTCCATAGTGGCTGCACCAACTTATATTCCCACCAAGGTGTAGGAGGGTTCCTTTTGGAGAATGTTCTAATCTATACTCAATAATCCCTAGAATATTCCCTCAGTGGATATTTCACAGCTACTTTTTTCTAAATTACCAGTCCTCTTCCTAATCCACATGGTCTTTGAAGACGTGATGGTTTTAAAATTTATCCACAAGTTATTTTATACTCCTCACCTTTCCTTGAGAGTGAGCTGGACTTAGGAGCTCTTTTCTAATAAACAGAATATGGTAGAATGACTGTGTCACTTAAGAGACTAGGTCATAAAGATATTGTAGCTTTTATTTTGGTTACTCTCTTGTGTCTTTTGCTCTGGGGGGATGTCAGCTGCCATGGCATGACCTAAGGTACACCTGACAAAGAAGCGAGGCCTCCAGCCTACCACCCTGTGAGTTAGCCATCCCAGAGATGGATTTTCCAGCCCCAGTCAAACCTTCAGATGATTTTAGCCCAGGCAGGCATCATGACTACATGTCTCATGAGAGAGCCTGTGCCAGAACAACCAAGCTGAGGTGTTTCTGGATTCTTGCTCCTTATCAACTGTAATACTTGGTGTTTTAAACCACAGGTTTTTGGGTAATTTGTAATACTGCAAAAGATAACTAATACAAAGATTTACCATCTTTTCAGACCATGTTGTTAAGAGACTCAGCTCTAGGGAAGCAGTCTCTATTTAAATTTTTTTGCCCTCATATTACTGATATGGCACCGTTCTTCCTAGCACCCCAGGGAAAAAGTTCTTTCATTTTTATGTACTTCTACTTTGGATCCTTACTCATTTTCTCTAAGATCTTGTCTCAAATTTTCACCTTTATAATCTCTCCTCTCCTTGGCTTCAGTGAACTCTAGTCTCTCCTCTTTTTGATCCTGCTGATTTTCTGGGCTTGTGTATTTGTTTGCAAAATCTTGAAGCCCTATCTATTCTTTTCTTCTCAGTCCTTGCCTGTTGGTTTCTGCCCTTAATGGAGACTTTTTGCTTTGAGATTAATTCCCACTCTCTTTTCCTTATTCCTTCTGTCCTGATTTCTGACATCTTCAGTCCTCAGGATTCCAAGGATGCTGAGAGCTGGCATAACCCTCAGAGACCTCTTGCAGAGTATTACCTGGAGGCCACACAACTTTGGGCATTTGCCTCAGGCCAAAATTAAGCTTCTGACAGAGCCAGGGCTCAGGTTCAGCCTCCTTCACTCTCAGGCCCATATCCTTCTCATTACAACACAAACCATTCCTTGAAACTTTCTCCACCAAAGTCATGAGATGACATCTTCTTAGTTCTTCTTGTTTTTTGTTTTTGTCTTGATCTTGCTTTATCCCCCTTTGTTCATTCCCTTTCCTACTGTGCCTATGCTCTGCGCCTTGTCCTCAGCTTCTCTCTTGTGATCTCACTTACTTACCTGCCACTAGATTGTACCCCTAAACTTTCAGCTCCACTCCTGATTCTTTCATGGACTGAGCAGTCAGCTCATACTGCTGACTGCTCACTGGGCAGCTCCTCTCAGAATTCCTGCTGTTACTCTGATCCTGTGGCCAAATGCTATGCTTCTCTAACTTATCACAGGTACTTCTCCTTTTCTTATTCTTTCGAGTAAATCCTTAGAGCTACCCTATAGCTGCCAAGCCTGTCACTTTTCTTCTTCATCTTTTCATTCTTCATCCCATTCATTCAACAAAAATATACTGTGCATGGTGGTGCCAGAATCAGGCAACCCCAAGGATACACAATCTAGTGAGTCTTTAATCTGTTACTGCTTTGACTTTTTTTTTTTTTTTTTTTTTAAGGGCCACACCTGTGACATATGGAAGTTCCCAGGCTAGAGTTGAATTGGAGCTGTAGCTGCCAGGCTATGCCACAACCACAGCAATGCCAGATCCAAGCTGCATCCAGGACCTATGCCGCAGCTTGTGGCAATGTCAGGTCCTTAACCCACTGAGTGAAGCCAGGGATCAAACCCATAGCCTCATGGACTCCAGTCAGATTCTTAACCTGCTGAGCCACAGTAGGAACCCCCTGTCTTGACTTTTCTATGACCCAGGTCTTCATCGCCTAAGTGTGGTTTTCTCTGACATTGTATTTAACTTCTCTCTTTGCTTCCTCTTTCTGTCCTATCCATCTATATACTGCTTTCTTCATGTTTTATTTGGTGCTATTACTTCTGTTATCACTACGTCTAGACTCAAATGCTTTGTAACCCATTTGAGCTTTGCTTGTCTGTTTTTTTAGTGACCCTGTTTTCCACGCCAGTTTCCTCTTCTCTATGCCCCTTGCAGCTGTGCTTTCTCACCTCCATTGAGCCTTGCTTGTCTTTTGCTCTTTTGGGTTCTGTCTGAACTTTTCTCTAGTCAAGGCAGAGAGGCTCCAAGGCAATTACTATCAGTGGCTTCTGAGGATTGTTAAGACAGGGAGCTAATATGTGCTGAATAAAAATGACTACTAAAATCTATTGTCAATTCAATGTGCTCTAATTTTTTTTTTACACGGTACTTTTATGACTACTATATAAAACTCCCTTGTGGTGAGGTAGAAAGAAACGGGTGACATCATGGAGGAAAACTGAGCAGACTGTTTGCTTTTCCCATTACACTTGATCAGTCTAAATATCAGTGACTCTTGGGGAGGACTTTGGGGTCTTATGATTTGAGCTAAACAAGATTTCCCCATATTTCACAATCAGTTCTTGATTCAGGATGCTTGGAAGGCAGTGGTCAGTGGGGTCATTAAACAGAAACCAACAAGGTGATCTTTTCCATGAGGAAGGTTCCCTCATGGCTATGACGAATCTTGAGGGTGACTGAACCTCTTTATGAAACCAAACAGGTTTAGAAGTTAGGAAGTGACTAATTCCCTCCACGTGCTGCCTCTCATCTCTTATCTATGGTTGTATCTTATATCAGAGTCATAGATGACTGTGTTTTTTAATTGTTACTGTGAGATGTGGATTCATAATAGAACTGCTAGGCTATCAGAGATTTCTGGATGTACATAAATGGGATATAGAGACGTCAACATTTTCTGGATGAATGGCTCTTCTTTTTGTATCAAATAACAGAGACAATACAGTCACTGCTACTTTGTGATTTTCTGGCCTATTAATTAATTCATTTATCTATTGAAATTTTTTATTTATAGAGCACCTTCTATATTCCTGGTAGGATGCCAAGTGCTGTGGATGTAATGATGAACAAGATAGACAAAGTTTTGGCATCCTCACTGTGGCACAGTGGGTTAAGGATCTGGCAGTGTCTTTGCAGTGGCTCCGGTCACTGTGGAGGCAGAGGTTTGATCCCCAGCCCCTTAATGCAGTGGGTTAAGGATCCAGCATTGCTGCAGCTGTGGTGTAGGTCGCAGCTGTGTCGTAGGTCATAGTTGTGGCTTGGATTCCATCCCTGGCTTGGCAGCTTCCATATCATATGCTATGGGTGAGGCCAAAAAAGAAAAAAAAAAATATATATATATATGGACAGGTCTTAACTCTTTTTTTCATGATTCACAGAGCCACCAGGCCATAAACAATATGAAAATTAGGTATTTCCAATTTTTCTCATTGACTCTCATTGATCCTCTGGTTCCTGCCCACTCCCTTTATCTGTTTTTTTTTCCCACAAAAGGCCTTTCTCAAGTAGCCTAAGCATTAATGGTGGTTTTATGTCTTTCATGGTGAAGGTCAGGGAGAGTGGAGTTGTCACTTGAGCTGGACATCTGGTCTGGTTCATGAACATGAGGCTTCATCTGATTTTTTTCATGTCATCACTTTTACTATTCTGACAGTTTGTTGCTTTTTTAACCTAGTGCCCCATTGTCTTAGTCTGTGTCAATAGTTAAAATATTTTTTCATCTTACTCCAAGTAAATTAAGTGGGATTTAGAGGTAGAATATCAATGACAGGGTCTGGCACACAGTAGTGTTTAATGTGGGTGTTTAATAAAGATTTGGAAAAAGTAGAAGGGAGGAAGAGATGATTTACTGTTAATCAATTTTATAATTGACTAAGATATAAGTACTTGCTCCTCTTTAAAAAAAAAAATTACCAGAAGAACTGAAACTGGAAGAGTGAAAAAAATAAGCAAGAAACAAAGAGATCACCAGATTTGATGTGAAGTTCTTCATATTTGTAACCTCTACATGCTTCTTTTATAATATTCCCAACATATATGTTAGTTCTTTCTCTCTCTCCCTCCCTCTCCCTCTCCTCTTCCCCTCCCCTCTGCCTCCTTCTTTCCCCCTCTTCCTCCTCTTGCACTGAGTGTTCTGTGGGGCCACTTGGCTTTTAAAGATCACAGCAATGTCAGATGATTGTTAAAAGACCAGACCCTGGCATCAGATAGGCTTGGGTCCCAGTTTTGGCCCCACCACTTGCTGACAAGTTACCTTGGGTAAACATTTTCAAGCCTCTGTTTCTTGATCTATAAAATGGGAAGAATAACAATCCTTGTCTTATAGGATTTCAGGGGTGATAGTCCATGTAAAGTGCTAACCACTCTGCCTGATACTGATAACATCTATTATGTCTGGTCTTCATCCTTCATTTCTCTGCCATATGACTATGCTATAAAACTCTACATACTGTGGGTGATTTTTCTCCCGAAATTAAATATACAGGTGTTCCCGTCATGGCTCAGCAGTGACAAACCAGACTAGTATCCATGAGGATGCAGGTTCGATCCTTGGCCTCAATCAGTAGGTTAAGGATCTGGCGTTGCCGTGAGCTGTGGTATAGGTCGCAGACCCAACCCACTTGCATTGCTGTGGCCGTGGTGTAGGCCAGCAGCTATAGCTCTGATTAGACCCCTAGCCTGGGACCTTCCATATGCCACAGGTGTGGCCCTAAAAAGAAAAATATATATACAGTATTCTTTTCATCCTTGAATAATTTAAACACAGCTGAGGATGTTTTCTCCAGGCTTTGTAAGAGCATTCTTTCTGAGATGAGATCAAATTTGGAAAATGTTGATTCAGATGCAGAAATTTTCAGTAAGTCACAAGCAAATGACTGTACGGGATTATACTGTGAATCTATGTTCTTCCATTAGCTCAGTGTCTGCTTTCATATTCCTCAATAAATATAATAAGTGAATACTCTTGGATGAGTTCAGAGCTAATTTCTCTGGAATTAAATTTGTACAGTTTTCTGAAGGCATTTTTATCTCAACGAATAGATTCTTTTAGTAGATACAACATTCCCAAATCAGTGTCTTGGCTCTGTTTTCAGCAACCCCAGGTCACATTCTTACTATTCTTACTTCATCTTGGAGAATCAGAAAAGACTTCTTTTATATTGGCAGTTCGAAGGCAGTACTTCTGCAAAGTCGAACATTCCTGCCAGGAACTGTGCAGCGGTCATTTCCAATCTTGTTTTGCTTAGAAAACAGACCAATGGGAAAAGATCCAATACCACAATTGTTACTTTCTCAACAGAAATTCTTCAGTTGATCAGAAGACCAAACTGCAATTGTATCTCCTTAGACATGTCCCTGTATTGATGGGGAAGGAGAAGAGAATCTTAACAGGGGAAGAAAATGATGTTGAGCTCAGTGCTGAGCTCAGTGCTGATCTCAGCTGAGTTGAAATTCTAACATTCCTAGCTTCGTTTTATGGTTGAGAGTTACGTTTAAATGAAAGAGCAGAACGCCACGCTCTTGTACCAGTGGGATCCGTAGAGAGTCAAACAGTACATCTATATTGGGAAATTCTATTCTAGCTTTTATTGTGCTGATGGAGAAAACATCTTTCCAGATGGATTTCTCTTTATACAGCCTTTAAAAATTTTACTTGCACCCAGTTTGTCCCATTGGCAGTACTTCCAGTTCTTTTTTTTTTAGACTTTAAGGTCACAATAGTGTTTATAGAACAGGAAGAGAAGTGGCTCTGTTAAGTGAGAGAAAAAGAAGCTACAAAACTCCTCATCACTATGGGTATCTTTTAAAAACATAGTAAATAGTACCGATGGCTTGTCAATAGGATTTTCAGCATTTTATTATGCAATGTGAAGGAGTTGTATAGTGAATGCCCATTTAGCCACCTTCTATATTTACACTGTATTTTGCTGTATTTACTTTATCATATATCTCTCCACCTCTACCCATTCCTCTGTCCATTGGTCATTCTATCTTATTTATTTATTTATTTATTTTTGGTGGGGGGTGGAATGTATTTCAAAGTGAGCTGTGGGCATCTGAAGTGATAGACTCATTTAGAATCACGGATAATACCAGCTTGCGTTTTGGCCAATGGTATATTGCATCAGATAGAACTAGTTTTGGCTAAGGTTAATAAAACATCGACAAGAGTAGCTTAATGTGTTTTGAAAGAATTTGTTCTCTCTGGTAGAACAGGGCTGAATGCAGGAGTTCAATGTCGGTAAGGGGGTTCTAACATCATCAGAGGCTCAAGCTCTTTCTGTCTTTCTAGTTCACCAGCCTAGCCCATGGCATTCATCTGCAAGAACTCTCATGGCCTGAGATACTGCTAGGGCTCCAGCTGTCTCACTTTATTTGGTTTACTTTTATATATTTATTAAAATTAAAAAAAAATAGAAATATAGTTGATTTACAATGCAGTGTTACTTTCAGGTACACAGCAAAGTGACTCCGTTTTATATGTAAACCTATATGTTCTTTTTACATTCTCTTCCATTATAGATTATTATGAGATATTGAATATAGTTCCCTATGCTATACAGTAGGTCCTTGTTGCTTATCTGTTTTATACATAGTAGTTTATATCTGCTAACCCCAAATTCGTAATTTATCCCTCCCCCCTTTCCCCTTTGGGAAATTTATTATTGATATCTGTGAGTCTGTTTCTGTTTTGTAAATAAATTCATTTGTATCATCTTTTAAGATTCCACATGAAAGTGATATCATATGATATTTGTCATCTGTATCAGCCATTTCACTTTTAACTGTAGGAAGGAGGAAAGGAATAAAGGCTTCTTTTAATGACCAATCACAGAAGAACCAATCATTTTACGATCAACTTGTCTAGCTCTAGGGGAAAAAATGAAGGGAATTTATGGGGATCATATTGTATTTGTAGATGAATTTAGGAAAAATTATAAATTTATAATTTATTATTTATTGCATCGTATTAGAACATAGTCACATTTGTGAGGTTGAGAAACATAGTATTATGTATTCTTTTGATTTTGTAGGTTGTTTATTTATTTCAGCCATTTTGTTTTGTTGGGAAAAATCAAATGAGCTGAGGTTTCCTTCCCTAGCATAGTTGTGTGGGTCTTGGATTACTATTGGGGACATTTGTGAGGGCACATAAAGTGAGTTTGAGTAAGTTTTCATGTAACTCGATTTCAACAAGATCATTTGTTTAGTAAATTAATTGATCCTTATATTGAAGTTATAGCAAAGTGGTACTTTTTTATAGGATGATCACATCGTTGTGATCAAAAGGCAGTGTCATCAAAACAAAGTGGTTCAAGGCCAAAGGACCAGATGGTCAGCCTATGCTATCCTTAGGGATGGATCCATGAGAGCTGTATGGGTTGAGAATTCGGCCTAATGATGACAAAAGTCCCAAAGAATATTTTTAATAGCATTTAAAGGCCTTATCTTTGAAGAATAAGCTTTATTTTCTGGGATTAAAAATGATTCATGGAGTTCCCGTCGTGGCGCAGTGGTTAATGAATCCGACTAGGAACCATGAGGTTGCGGGTTCGGTCCCTGCCCTTGCTCAGTGGGTTAACGATCCGGTGTTGCCGTGAGCTGTGGTGTAGGTTGCAGACTCGGCTCGGATCCTGCGGCATTGCTGTGGCTCTGGCGTAGGCTGGTGGCTACAGCTCCGATTCGACCCCTAGCCTGGGAACCTCCATATGCCGCGGGAGCAGCCCAAGAAATAGCAGAAAGACAAAAAAAAAAAAAAAAAAAAAAAGATTCACACCTGTAGAGGTCTTGGGCATAGACCAAAGAGGATTAATGGTTGATGGTATGAGGTGCCTAGCATCATTAGGGATGTCTGAGATCTACAAGATTGTTCATGTGCTGTCTACGACAAAGAAGGAAGGTCATTTTTACATTTATGTCCAAGAAATTAAAAATGGAAAAAAATCAATCTGTACCAGCATCCTTTGCTATTTTGGATTAAAGAGTATATTAAAATGGGAAGTTCCCATAGTGGTGCAGTGGTTAACAAATCCGACTAGGAACCATGAAGTTGCGGGTTCGATCCCTGGCCTTGCCAAGGGATCCAGCATTGCCGTGAGCTGTGGTGTAGGTTGCAGATGCAGCTTGGATCCCACACTGCTGTGGCTCTGGCATAGGCCGGCGGCTACAGCTCCAATTAGACCCCTAGCCTGGGAACCTCCATATGCTGCAGGAGCAGCCCTAGAAAATGCAAAAAGACAAAATAAATAAATAAATAAAAAGAGTATATTAAAATGGGAATTCCTTCCTATGTTCAACCTTCATACTGCAAGAATTTGTTATTTATTTATTTAAACAAAATTTTCATTTTATTTTTTTTTCTTTTCAGGGCTGCATCTATGGCATATGGAAGTTTCCAGGCTAGGGGTCAAATCAGAGCTGCAGTTGCAGGCCTATGTCACAACCACAGCAATGCCGAATCCTTAACCCACTGAATGACGTCAGGGATAGAATCTGCATCTTCATAGATATGACCTGCTGAGTTTGTAACCTGCTGAGCCATAATGGGAACTCCAAGAATTTTTTTTTTTTAAATAAGAATTAAAATGTTTTAACCTAGAGATTGTTTTGAAAATCTCAGCTGCATTTACTTTATTTTCTGCCCCTTAATTAGCATATTCTCCTTGAACTTGCCTGCAGTCAAAATGGTCTTTTAGAGTTTTAAAGCCTGAAACAGAAAGCAGAATAAAGCAGCAAACATCAGTTCAGAGAAGCAACAGTCACTTAGTAGGAGGATGGGGAAGGGAAGTTGGAGAGGGACAGACTAGGATAGGAAATTAAATATGAGTAAAGACATTTTTACCCTTAGGTTTTAGAAAATGATTATCTAACATTATAGCTATAGAAAGTAAGTTTTCAATTGCTCATTCTCTTTGCTGAAACTAAGGCTGTAGTTTTCGTGTCTTCTTTCTGCTTGTATTTCTTCTCATGTATCTTGAATCTGTTTCACATCTTGTTTGATATTGCTGTTTGAGGTCACCAGAGTATTGTTTAATGAATTCTTAGAGGTCTGGCATATGGTTATATTTAGCTTTTTAGAAAAGTTCTTTCTATGTTGAAAATGCAACATTAGGATTCTATGGAAGTAGGGGAGGATTATTATATCTTTGCTAGAAGCATGTAATGAATTACTACACTATGTATAAATCATATAAGACAGAAAATAGTACTACTTGTTTGTCTTGAAGGATCAACAATTTTTTATTGACCACAAATGTAGTAATACTTCTAAGTCATGTGAAAGTGAAAACATTCCTGCCTTAGCCTGGAGGCCTCAGAAAGCAGAGCCTATACCAAAGGCTTAAGTGCAAATATTCCCGGGGGGGTGGGGAATGTGATTCAAGAATCATTAGTAATGGACAGGGTTGTGAAACAAGGAAGGTGGGAGACCTCAGACAAGCCTTCCATATCCAGTCAATCACATTGCAGGCAACTTTGTTTCTTGATCTCCGAGGTCTTCCTAACTGAATGAATGGGTGTCAGATCCTTCCATCTGGTGGTGGTGGTGGGAAGAAGATGGAAATGTTCATTAATCCTACCCTTATTAGTCCAAAACTTCACCAAGGGGTATTAATTGCTTCTCTCCCCAGTCTTAACAGCAAAGCCCCAGGTTGGGAGGCAAGAGGATTCCTTGAGAAGAGGCCCTTCAGTTTACATCTGGTTGAGGACAGTTGGAATCTGAGCAAAACCAGTGGCTGTAGTGATTGTTGAGATAAATGAAAGGTGAGGCAGAGCGAATGTGATACAGGACACAAGGGGTGTCAGACACATCCTCTTCTATCCACCATCTTTCCCAGATGTGTCTGTAATATTTGAGGCCCTGTCATAGATATGGCTTACGATTTCTTCCAGGATGCTTCTTGGTCCCCGTGTAAATTAGGACTGCCAATAGGTTCTCGGGTGGGGTTTGGGTATTATCTAATTCCACACACCAGTGATAAACAAATCTTGGCTCTGGCCCATGGGTTCTGATCTCCATTATAAGATATATATCTTATCTTTATAGTTCTAGGGACTCTGTTGATCATTCTAAAAATTATGTGAAGAAAGTCTTTATGAATATATATTTGATTTAGAACTAAATAGTCTTTTCTTCTAAATGGCAGATGATCCAAATTCAAAATTAAAAAAAAAAAAGAACATGTATTTTGACTTAAGGACTGATAAAGTAAAACGCCTTAAGCGTCTATCAGCGTGGTATGGCAATCTCTTTGTGACCTTAATGATGGAGACAATAGCAAGATTTTGATATCCCTTCTTTGCTGCCAAAGAACTTGAGGCACAGGCAGACATAGCCTGTCTTAGTGGTTATCAAGCTTGACTTGAATCAGGATCACTTGGAGGGCTGTTTAAACACTGAGCCCCCTGCCCCCACAACATATGCTGATTCAGTAGTTCTGGGAAGGGCTTAGAATTTTTTATTTCTAACAATTTCCCTGGTGCTGCTGATGCTGCTGGTCCAAGGACCCCCCTTTGAGAACCCCCCTGGTCCAGTACATAAAACTAACTTCAGGTTGAAGTCTGATAACTATTTTGACTCCTTTCCTCCAGGCACGCAGCTTGCTTCATGGCCATTTCCCTCATTAGCAATAGTGTCTAATATAACTGATCATTTTGGACTAGATTTTAATTGTGTGCTTTTTGTATTAAGTAGATAAAAGATTAGAAAGCAGGTGGAGCATCCACATCCAAACCAGAAGAGGGTATTTCGGGGAAGAATTCCTAGTGCTCTATACCAAAGGGTGGCCAAATGATGGTCCGTGGGCTAATCTGGCTCACTGTTTGTTTTTATAAATAAAGTTTTATTGGGATGAAGCTACACAGTTGATATCTGTGTTGTCAATGGCTGCGTTCCTGCTGTAAAAGTAGAGCAGCAGTTGCAGCAGAGACCTCATGACCTGTAGAGGCAAAAATATTTACTATCTGGCTCTTTACAGAAAACCTCTGACTGCCCAGGGTCTATGTGTTCCTCTGAGCAACTGCTGGCTGATTTAGGGAAGCTTTTCTCTTGAAACCCAGCAGTAAGCAACATCAGTTGGCTTTAGCAGATATGAAACTTGAATCCTAACACTTTCTTCCGCCCTTTCTCAACCCTTCTCCCCAACATGGAAAGTGACCCAATAAGTGAAATGAAACTTGGCCCAATCAGCGATATTTAGAAAGTGGAAGGTGAAAGTGTTGACATCTGCTTGTATTTTGCGGTCCAAGTTTCTCTGGCAGCACGTGATAGGACAAGCGTGTTCTGGTCAGCCGGGCATCTCGAATTTTGTGAAGGATTATCCCGTGTTATCTGACCTCCACTGGATTTATGCCTAATAAGAAATGCGGTGTGATGAAAAATCTGCCTTCTTTCCTAGTGGTGGCTTCCTAAGCAAACTCTTCCTGCCTTCGGTTTTGATAATTTCAGTACGTTTGAGTGTTTGCTGTGTAGTCAACATCTGTATGTATACATTTATGAACACGTAGGTAGATTTTTAGGCATAAGTGTATTTTAATGCACAGGCTTGTCCATCTTACCTCCTTTGCCTCTTACCTCCTTTCTGATCTTATCTGCTCCTCTATCGGGGGTTCATAGTCTCGGAGAAATGGCCATTAAGATGGGATTAGAAGAGTAGGAGGTTTTCTTAGGGGAAATGCCTGGGAAGGATGGCGGTGGGGAGGTGGAGGAGGAGGGAAGAATGTCCCTCTGCAGTGCAGATCTAGCTGAGGGAGAGGAGGAGGACAGCAGGAGAGGCTCTCACTGTGGAGCCCTTCTTGGGGCTGCTGCCAGGTCAGTGGGAGTCCTTGGGCCAAAGTCCAAGCAGTCCCGTGTCGCACAGGAATCGGTCCATGCTGCTTCCACCAGTGAGTGGTCGGGGCCAGCGGGGAAAGAATGTCCCCGGCATGAACATGGTGGTGGACCCATATGTTATTTATTAAAATAAATAAATAAATACAAAACCCAAACCCCAAACCCAAACCAAAAAACCAACCATATTTAAAACAAACAAAAAAACCCCAACCGTAGACCTATGATGCTTGTTATTTAAAAACAAACAAACATAGACCTGTAATGCTTCTCCTCTCCTTGCAGCATAGTCTGGGTCCTTTAAGGTGCTCTGCCATCTGACCTGCCTGCCTTTCCCGCCTTTTCTGCACTGCACCCATTACACGCCGCACGTGCCTCCTGCTTCTGTGGTGGGCACTTTGCCTTCATGGTTCATTTTCCCTCTCATATCCTCCCTCTCTCAGCCAGCTGTTGAAATAAAATATTCCTTTAGAACTATTTCTCCCAGAACCTTTGAAGTCTAATTTACTTAGGAAACCTTATTTGAATTTATATGCTAAAGGCTGTGAAGAATCCAAAGATGAAGCAGACATGGTTGCTGCTCTGAAGGATTAACTTTACACAGCAATACTCCATAAACAGTATATTAAAAGGAACTAGTAAAAAATGGCCTAGGCTGAGTGCAGAGGAAATATGGGGTGGTGGGGGGCAGATTCCCAAAGGGAAAGATGACCTTCTCGACAGAGAATCCACTTTGGGAGGCGAGCCCTGAAGAGCCTGAGGAGTTGGGAAGGAAGGGAATTCTGGATTAAAGAAATAATGAGGGCATATTTGTGAATTCCTTTAGAACACCCTCAGGGTCTGGTGTTTTTCACATTGTACATAAGATCCATTAGCAGAGTATGAAGTCAATTTAGGGGTCTTCTTATCAGAAAACAAAAGGAAGAAAATAAATCAAACCAATAGAATAAGATGGAGAATGTGTGGAGTCCATGGCATGTTGTGAGAGTATTATTTTGTGGAATTTTTTTTATATGTTATAGATTTCCACATATTTAATGGGTTGTTATAGAAATGCATTTCTTACCCTGGCCTAGCTTTTCTCTTATTTGAGTTTATTC
Organism: Sus scrofa; assembly: GCF_054392235.1. Lineage (NCBI taxonomy): Eukaryota > Metazoa > Chordata > Mammalia > Artiodactyla > Suidae > Sus > Sus scrofa. The sequence continues at coordinate 72,308,132 of NC_139383.1, read as the reverse complement.
AACAACACATTTTTAAGGAGCACCTCTTATGTGTCTGCCACTGGGCAAAGTCCTGGGTACCTCGTGACGAAGAAACAGACATAGGCTCTCATTTCATGGAGATCATTATCCAGTACACAGGCTGCAAACTTTAGCAGCATCAGAAACACCTGGAAAACTTAATAAAATGTAGATGGCTTCAGCGTTTGTGATCCGTTAGGTCTGGAGTGGGACCTGGGAATTTGCTTTTCTAAGAAGTTCTCAATTGATGCTGAAGATGTTGGTAGGGGACCTTGTTAGACACGGGTTGGGTGCGCTACTTAAATAAATACGGATAAGTGTCTGATAGCAGTTTGTGCTAAGTGTTTGGAAGGAGAATAGCAGAGAACTGGTGTGTGTGTGTGGGGGGAGGGGAATGGAGAAAAAGAGAAAGTGTGCCAAGCAGGAAAACTATTGTATGTATGATAGTTGGAGGTGTCTGAGGTAATAGCTTCCAGGCAGCAGGAACAGCATGTCAATGATCCAGAGGAACTGGAAGCATGAACGAGAGAAGTGTTTGAAATGAGACTGGAAGGTAGGTAGGGACTAGCTCACTCAGGGTCCTTCGTCCAGTGATATTCACATTGGAATGCGTGTATTCCTGGAGAGCATGCAGCCTTTCTAAGCAGAGGGGGGCACTTGTAGCGATAAGAGAATCATCTTCCTTTGTGCTCTCCTAAAATGGATCTGCCCAAGGGCCAGTATTTTGGTAGTGCTCATTTACCGTTTCACCTCTTTAGGAATGAAGGCAAACTTATCTCCTAGTGAATCTTGCTTGTGTATCTTGCCCTAGAGTGTAAAATTACTCAGGGGCCAAGTCAAGGCATAACTCAAAATATACCTCAATAAAATAAAAAAACCCAACACCCCCCCAAACCCTCAAAAAAGTGAATGATTGGAATTTCTGCTATGGCACAGTGGACTAATGACCCAGCTTGTTTCTGCGGAGGTTCAGGTTTGATCCCCGGCCCAGCCCAGTGGGTTAAGGATCTGGCTTTTCTGTGGCCGTGATTCAGTTCCGGGCCTGGGGACTTCTATATGCCATGGGTATGGCCAAAAGAGGAAAAAAAAAACAAAAAAACAAAAAAAAAAAACAAGATTAATGATTTATCATGGAATAAAAACAAAAGAATTATTCTCAAGTCAATGAGTCTCTAGTTACTGGCTTTCAACAAAATTGAAGGAGGCCCTAAGTAAACTGTCAGCAGGTAGGGCATTAAAAACAATTTTTGATGATGGATCACTTGGGGTTTTTTGGGTATATAACTAGAAAGGAGACTCTTGCATTTAGTGTCATTGCTATATCAAAAATTTCCTCTTTATTTAGGTACATAAAACCTCCATAAAAATGAAAAACTGAAAAAGAATCAATTCTGAAAACTGCTATAGTTTCACATGAAGTACTACCAAATCATAGATATATGGATTAATTGGGATAAAAAAATATCATTGAGTTCATTAAGAGCTTCATCTATATATTTAATAATTATCTACCAGATTTATAGTATATTCATGTTATGTTGCTCAGCTCTGTACTTGTGGTAAATGTAATACCGACTCCACCTAGAATAATAACTTTTTGGAAATGTATCAGTTATCTCATTAGGTTCTTTGTAAGAAATATAGAACACCAATTTGTGAGCATAAACTCCATTTGTGAGACAAAACACACAACAGAGGCGGCCCTGGAGCTGAGGAACAGCTTTGATTTTTCGGCCAAATTTATGAGTCCACAGCTTTCAGATCAACTGTGAGCTGCCCCGTGAGCTTGGATTTCCCTTTCTCTTCATCGAAATTCTCACCTTCCTGGTGTCTGGGCTTAACAAAGCTTCTTCTTCCCGAAGTAAGCCCCAGGGAAATGTTTTGGGATTTCCACATCACTCATGTCGATTTTAGTGGAGGCAGCGATGACCAATTTCTGGTGTGTTCTAGCAGGGGAACTCGACTGAGGATCAGACTGAAGTCCAGTCACAAAGAGCCAGCTACTGCTCGGCTGCCTCAGGAGAAGCACCGCTGTGACCCCTGGTGCCCAGTGAGCATCGTCATTGTCATGGCAGGAGTGATGCTAGCTCGCAGCTTCATCTGACTGAAGCATTTTTCTCCAGGGCGCAACAGCTTTCAAGGCACCTTTCAGAGGAATAGTATCCAGACTTTCTGTGATGCTTAACCACTCAGGTCCCACCATGTCCGTCACCACTAACTGGTTGTGTCAGCAGCAAGAGATTTCTCTTTCCTTTTCAGCCTTAAATGTAGCTGCTGAATACTTCCTCTTCTGCATGTCCTTGCTGGAACACAGCAAATGGGGAAAAAGGTGCCAATTCCTCTGACTAGGATGGGGTTTCAGTTGTGGTGGGGTTTCCCCTTCTGAGGTGTTTTTGGCCTTGAGGTTACCCTTCTTAACCTTACTCTGGCATTAGCCTTCTTGGCTTCAAGTTTCTTCTATTATCCAGATTCTCAGTTTTTTTTTTTTCACCCACCATCTTGCAAAATGGGGGAGCCAGAGTAGTATTTTTATTTTTTTAAAATTTAGAACATTATGGCCACAGAAAAAATTATCTCAATCTGTATATATCTATAGTTATCTTTATATATCTATATCTACATTTACATAATAGGAAAATTATCTATATCCATATAAATATAGACAGCAGAGAACATAAAATGATCAATAAAAAAATTTTGAAGCAGGAGTTCCCGTCATGGCTCAGCGGAAACGAATCTGACTAGTATGCACAAGGATGCAGGTTCAATCCCTGGCCTCACAGAGTTGGTTAAGGATCCAGCGTTGTTGTGAGCTGTGGTGTAGGTCACAGATGCGGCTTAGATCTGATGTTGCTGTAGCTGTGGCTGTAGTCAGTGGCTACAGCTCTGATTCAACCCCTAGTCTGGGAATCTCCATATGCAGTGGGTGTGGCCCTAAGAAAAACCAGCCTTTGAAGCAAAGAAATACATCAGGAAAACTCTCTTCTGTAAGTATAATGGAAATAGGAGTTTAAGAGAAAGTGAACTGTCCTTGGCTACAAAAGGATTCCAGGACTCTCTGGAGGAGTGGACTGAACACTTGGGGATGTGGGGAGGAAGTTTCTGGAGAAGAAGGGATTAGCCCGTCAAAGAGCAGAGATAGGAAAAGCCAGGGCTGCGGGCCTGAGGGCTGGGGTGGGAGGGCTCCCATTTTGTCTCTGCTTCTTGAATTTCGAGTCGGTCACTGCTCCCACCTACTGATTGCCCTCCTCTGCCTCTGGTTCCTTCTCTCTTCCCTTCCCCTTTATTCCACTCCTGCCCACTTCCCCACACTACAGGTCAAAGGGTGTGCGATGGGGATAAGTATCAGGGAAAGTGAGATAAAGAAGAAACACAGTTATGTTATAGTTGAAAGTTTGTGGGGGCAGAAGGTGGGAGAGTGAGAAAGAGTGGGAGAGTGAGAAAGACGACTGCATAGGTGAAGCCACATCATGACTGTCCCCCCCACCTCCACCCACCTCACCAACCTTTAAGCCCCAGGATGGGTTCCTGGCTAGAGAGGCTTGGGAGGACAGCTGGATTCCCCTTGCATAGAGCAAGTGGTGAAGCTGGCCTCTGCCTCCTTCTCGAGCTGAGAAGTTCTCTCGAGCGAAGGGAGCTGAATAGCAGAAAGCCATTTGGACTGAGAGTGGGGGAGTTGGCTTCCGGCCATGCTCTGCCACTTTTTTCTGTGACCTTGGGAAAAGCATCTCAAGTCTCAATGCCCAGTTTGTGAAGAAAAACGATAGAACAAAGTGCATTTTCTGTGCATTTTCTCCCTACTCCGAAATTGATGTCTCTGAGTTACGAGAACTGGAGTTTCCCAAAGCCCAGGAACTTTTGTTTTTCTTCACCATTCTTGATGAGAATAATTACAGTGAACTTTCCAGTGCATTTTTTTTTTTTTAAAGGAAAAAAGGCGTCTTTTCTCTCCTCTTCGAGCATCATCAAGATTTACTCTGCCCTCTAATAGTTGCCTGGGTCGAATTTTCCAACTTGACACAAAGCCGCTTGACATGGTTGCAACTAATCCCTTCTCTGTGTACCCCTAAATTAACCAGAGGAACTGGAAGAGTCAGACTGTGTGTGGGAAGACTGGAAAATAAGGAAGGTATAGAAACCACTGGAGATAAACATTCTGGCAAATTATCTTGGTGTATGGCTGATGCGGAATGGTTAGGCAGTTGGGAAGGTAGATAAGAGAAAGGCTCTAAATGCTTCATCTAATTGTAAACAGCTGTTGATTGGTGGAGCCTGACCAACTGTTTTTAATTCCACTCAGTGTTGATGAAGAGAATAAGACTTAAAGGAAAATGGCAAGGGCCGGGTGTGTGCATGAAGTTGTGCTTGCGCCTTTTTTTTTTTTTTTTTTTTAGCAGTCATAGAGTGCAGTCAAAGGTGCTTTTTGAAATCATGGCAGGCTTTCAGGATCATGATTTTCTTAAATTTTACCAGCATTTGTTGGGCCTTTGGCTGTAGGCGGACTTCTCTGTTATCCACAGTCTGGAGTGATTTTTCATGGGGAGTGATTCATCTCCAATGGTGAGTGACTGAATGGCTGGTGACAATACAGAAGCAATTGCTGCCCAATGTAGGCAGTAAATCTCGAATGAGAGATAATAATGCCAGTTAAGAGTCTTCTCTTTAGGAATGTTTCATTTCACTTTTTGGATTAGAAAATGGGGAAAATAAGAAGGTGGAAAACTTTAGCTCGTTTCTTACAGTTGTAAATCCTGCTACAGATGATCTCTGTTTGAGTTTTCTGAAAAGACCAAGTTTTGAGTAGCCTGGTCTAATCTGTCTGATACCTCCTTTGATGAAGTTACTCTTCTATATTTTCTTTTTCCTAGCAAGATGAATAATCGTTTCTAATATTTGCTTTCACTTATTGCCATACATTAAAAAAACAGTTGATTTCAGTGTTTCTGCATTGCAAACTGAAGAGACCATTAATTTGGCTGAAAGCAAGGCTTCTATGAAACTAGAAAGGCCTTGAAGTTCTAAGAGTAGCTAACTTGTCTGAAAATATGCAAAAGAAGACAAATGGACAGAAACTCTCAGGTGGAAAGGGGCTCCACTCCTCCAGTGGCAGATACCATCCTTTTTCTCTCTTGAATTTCAGTGCCCTGAAAGAGAAAGTAAAATTTCTAACTATGGACATGTGCAAAGATTCATCAACATGGAAATTCTTCACAGCTCTGTTTCCAATAGTGTGGAATTGGAAATATCCTAAAGGTTTACAATGGGCATTAGCTCCATTATTTATGAAGTTCACATGCAGGCATAAAAATGTGAAAGAATACGTCGATGATATGGGAAACTGGTTATAATACATACTATGTGAAAAGTTAGGATCAAAATGAGTCATTTTAATCAAGATATGTATATATTTAAAAAATATGTGTGTGGATGTGTATGAAAAAGCCAGTCAAAAAAATGCAAAATGGAAATGGTAGCAATAGGATTGCAGGTGATTTTAATTTTCTGATTTGTGGGGTTTTTTTGTGCGTGTCTCCTAAATTTTCTTGAAAGAATGTACTAATTTTACAATTAGGAAAAAAATTTTTTAAAAATAAATTTCCCAAATGTCAATTCTTATATCCTAAAGGATTTTATTCCCTATCAGCGTGAAGCTAAAGAGGAGATTCACATCCAGCAAGGGGGGGAACAAAAAATCAAGAGGGACAGCGCTCAATAAACACCTAATTTTGTTTCTGATCTCGTGCCTGTTTGAAGTGCTCACACTTGTTTTGACTCAGCTAGATAAGTCAGCTCCTCTAAAACAGTCACAATTTCCACCAGCTGTTTTGGATGTCTGAGGTTATGTTTTTGTTTTAGTGAACTTCACTGCCGATCCCTTGAGCTAGCTTACGAACAATTGTAAAGGAAGTCTTTGAGGCCGACTTAGAGGAAAGCTGCTAATCTCATGACATCCACAAGGATTTGAAAAGGCAGCACCATCTGTGCTGTTTCTGTTTTTCTTCCATGGCAGGTCTCTTGATGTCAGAAAGATGGGTCACTTCTCGGGTCCAGTTGTTGGATGGAACGTCCATGACCACAGCTGTGCCCAGGGATTCTGATAGACTCCTTAAGAGGCAGCAGGCATGTTTAACAAGAAGATGTGAGTGACAAGCCCTGGGCCCAGTAGGCAGCCACCCCTTTCCTGGGTTCTGTTTCCCGAGTATTGATTTTCTTCCACGAAGTCAAGGTTGGGGAGTGCTCTCTGGCAGGAAGCTATTTACCAACCAAAGCCACCAAAGCAGGACTGCTGTCGTCTGTGCTCGAGAGCTCTAAGACTTTCCTTTGAGTTAGAAGCCAGGGGGTTCTCACTGCATGATGTGGCAGAGTTTCTGGAAATTGATTTGGGGAAGAGGAAGCTGACTGCTGCGGGAGTCACCATCTCACTTGTCATTCTCTGGCACCCTCCCTCCAGAATGCCCCCTTTTTTTTCCTTTTCTAGGGCCACACCCATGGCATATGGAGGTTCCCAGGCTAGGGGTCCAATTGGAGCTGTAGCCTCCAGCCTACGCCACAGCCACAACAACTCGGGATCCAAACTGTGTCTACACCACAGCTCATGGCAATGCCAGATCCTTAACCCACTGAGAGAGGCCAGGTATCGAACCCGCAACCTCATGGTTCCTAGTCGGATTTGTTAACCACTGAGCCATGACGGGAACTCCCAGAATGCCTTTTTCAAAGGAAAGAAAAATGGTGAGGCTTCCAGTGGGAGCTGGGATTCAGTTAGAAATACTCTGGAGCAGAGTCAAGATTTATCTGACTTTGGAAGCTCACCTTTACGGATTATGACCTGTTTTAGCTTATTTATTTATTTTTATTTTTAGGGCCACACCTGTGGCCTATGCAGGTTCCCAGGCCAGGGGTTGAATTGGAGCTGTAGCTGCTGGCCTATGCCACAGCCACAGTCACACCAGATCTAAGCCACATCTGTGACCTATACCACAGCTCACAGCAATGCCAGATCCTTAACCCACTGAATGAGATCAGGGATTGAACTCCCATCTTCAAGGATACTAGTCAGGTTCTTAACCCACTGAGCCACAGTGGGAACTCTGCTTTTTTTTCCTTTTCTCTGTTTTAGTTTACTATTCCTTCCACAAGGAATATTTGTTCCCCTCCCCTTTTTCCTCCCTCTTTTCTTATTTGGGTGCAGACAAATCTGACCCAAACTTGTTATTTTTTTGTTTGCAAACCATCACTTAATGGAGTAACTGTAAGTCAGCTACCTTTCCTGGTAATCAAGAAATCTGTTAGAAAGAGCATATATTCGGGAGCTCACAGAGGAGGGGAGGAAGGCAAGTGATATGGCTAAGTACTATGCTGAAGCAGTGATCTGTTGGGAAAAGTTTTATGCAGTGGGATCCCAGAGGGGCTGGCAAAGCCATAGGCCTGGCAGTTCTGCCTATTCTGGCAGAAACTGCTAAAGCAGATGGTAACTTAAACATCCTAGACCAGAGCAATGTGTGGGTTTGCTAGTAGAACTCCGTCAGGACTCTTTCAGTTGAAAGAGTGACAGAAACTCAGCTCAAGTTCAAGCCTATTCTAATTTCTGGCCCTGCTGGATTCAGATGATGCTATCAGGAGTCTAGCTCTGTTATTGCTTGCTGAGTTTTCTTCAGTGTTGGTGTCCTTCTCTGCCACACTCTTCCATCTGGTGGCAATGGCCATTGGAAGCCCGAGAGCGACCTCCTATTGGTTTGGCAAGCCCAAGGACAAAGAGGGTCTCTTACAGTTTCTAAGATTGTTTGGGCTGACACTCACTAGATGAACTTGGGTCTTGCCAGCTCTGAACCAATCCTTGTAGGTTATGTGTGCGCGCACACTTATTGGACAGACCTATGTTTGGGGCCCTTCCCTGTGACCTGTGAATGAATGCTGGGTAGGCACTTCCATCACAGGCCCCTTTGATATCCTTTACTTGAAGAATTATTATAATTGGGACTGTCCTAAGTTATTGGAGTGGTTTTTTTTTTTTTTTTTTTTGGCTGCACGTGCAGAATTTCCTAGGCCAGGGATCAAACCCATGCCTCAGAGAGGTTCTAGCAGCCTTCAACCTCAACACAGAAGGTTTTTTTTTTTTTTTTTTAGGGCCGCACTTATGACATATGGAAGGTCCCAGGTTAGGGGTTGAATCGGAGCTGCAGTTGCCAGCCAATGCCACAGCAATGCAGGATCTGAGCCACATCTGTGACCTGTACCACAGCTCACGGCAATGCTTAACCCACTGAGCAAGGCCAGGGATTGAACCCACATCCTCCTGGGTACTAGTCCAGGTTGTTACCGCTGAGCTACAGTGGGAACTTCTGACAGAAGGGTTTGGAGTTTTTATTCTCTGATGCTTGTTTCCCAGAGGCTCTTGAATCCCTGTGCAAGTTTCCCACTCCCTGCCCAGTAGTGACAGCGCCCTCTCTAGGGGTTTAGGAAGGGGACCTCTCCTCCCCCAGCACAGTGGGGACCTACTTCTCTTATGTTTGTATGACTAAGACCGTGACTCAAATGTTCAGTTCAGTGGTTCTCAAGGTTTTGGTCCCCAGATCAGCAGCATCAGTATCACCTGGAAACTTGTTAGAAATGCAAATTCTCTGGGCTCATCCCAGACCTACTGAATCAGAATCTCTGGGGGTCAGGCTCAGACATCTGTGCTTTAACAAGTCCTCCAGGTAATTCTGATTCAAGTCGTAAAACCACCGATTGAGGGAAGAGTTCAGTACAATCTTCTTTAAGAGGATGCTGAGCCCATCTAGACTTTTCTGCTTTATATTCTGTCTTCCTAGGCTCCTGACACCAAAGGAAAGATTTTTTTCTTCCTTCCTTCCTTCCTTCCTTCCTTGTCTTTTCAAGGCCTCACCCACGGCATATGGAGGTTCCCAGGCTAGGGGTCTAATTAGAGCTACAACCGTTGGCCTACACCACGGTCACACCAATACCAGATTTGGGCCACATCTGTGACCTACACCACAGTTCACAGCAATGCCAGATCCTTAATCCACTGAGCAGGGCCAGGAATCAAATCCACATCTTCATGGATCCTAGTCGGATTCATTACCACTGAGCCACGTTGGGAACTCCTAGATTTTTTATTGCTTGATGTCCCTTGATGGAAGTGAAGAGATTATTCTGTGCTTAGAGGAAGAGCTTGGCAGTGAGCTGAAGCTGAGAACCCTCAGTAGACTTCTGCTAGCCATACACCAGGGAAGGAATGTTCCTGGAAATGCCGCAGCTGCCAGACTCATTTTGGACAAAAGAACTTTGAAAATCTTTCTAATTCTCTGCGGGGACATTGTTTGACATAGACCTAGCAGAGTCTTGCTGCTGATCAGAGGGTCTACAAATCCCACATTTCATGCAGTTTTTTAATCATGCAGCATATAATTATGCTAGGTTGAGTGCTGGGTTTACAGCTGCTCACAAAACAGACTTGCTTCCTGCCCTCATTGAGCTCAAGTTCTAGTGAAAGATAAAGACATGCAAATAGACATCAACAGAAGAAGTGTGATTTGATGGAGAAAAATACAGGGTGTTTGGGAGTTCACCATAAGTCACCTAACAGATTGGATTGGTCAGGGAAGGATTGTCATGGAAGTTTTGTCTAAACCGGGATCTGAAGGCGGAATAGTCATTGTTTAGCAAAGATAGGGAAAAGAGAATGCCAGGTAGCCTCTATAAAAGTCTGTAGTTGAGGGAGTACATGGTGGGTTCAAGGAACTAGAAAAACCTCAGCATGGCTGGACTATAAAAGGAGGCAGTGATGCAGGGTAAGAAGATGCAATGCGCCAAATTATGCAGATCATATTAATGAATTTGGACCTTATCCTAAGAGCAATAGTAGTAACTCATCAAGGAGTTTCAGGCTGAAGAAGTGAGATGTTTGGATTTGTTTCAGAATGCGTGCTAGAGGGTGGAATGTGGATGCAGTTGGGGGAGTCAAGATCACAGACCGGAAGACAAGTCAGACGGCTGTAGAATAATGAAATGAAATGAAACGTAGTGGTTCCTTAGTCTAGGGTAATGGAGATGGCGTTGGAGAGCAGTGGGTTAATTTGGGTGACTGGTGTGTGGTCGAAGTGTGGGCCGAGGGAAAGAGCATTCAAATGAGGGCTCCCAGGTGGCCACTTTGGCTGACAAGAGAGTGGAAGTGCTGTTGACTGAGAGGGGACAGTAGAGATGGCAGGAGACTCCAGGAGTTATGGGTTCAATTTTAGACCCAGTTGAGTTTGTAAAATGCCCAAGAGGAGGTATGCAGTATCTGGTTGCTGAGTAGGTCTGGGCTCAGACAAGACATCTGGGTGAGAATGTATTTGACCATCATAAGACATGAATGATTCTAAAGCCAAGAGAGCAGATGAGATCCCCTGAAGAGTGTCTTTGAGTGGAGAGAGGAGGACTTAGCGCCTGGAGGAGCTCCAGGATTAAGAAACAGGCAGAGGAAGGAATAGTGAGAGGTCAGAGGACAGTCCTCGCATGGGATATACTAGATACCATGGAGGCTGAGGAACGCAGTGCTTTCTAGAAGGGCATGGTTGCAATAACAGCTCAGCTCTATACCTGAACTGAGCTTGGGTGAGGCCATCTCTGAAATCAGGCAGTGCTACCCTCTATCTGCCAGCTACCTCTGCTGCTCTTCCAAACTGGCTCATTCACAGAGGCACTTTTCAGGAAACACTGCTTTCCTGTAATTATTTTCTTAGACAGATAAAATGGCACTTGCTGAGTCATAATTTATTTAAGGAGACCCAGCCCCATGCTTTCTTGCAACGGGCTCTCTTTTTCTCAGTGAAATCAATTAGAGGCCTTACATATTTTCCTCTCCTTATCTTATCTCATTCCACTTTCAGGTCTCTATTTTGCTGTGCCTCTGACCCTCAGGCTGCCTGCAGACAGATGGTCTCAGACAGATGTGCGCTTTGCAATTGTAAGTTACCCAAGTGTGGTGGCAGCCGTACATCTTCTGGTACCCAACTGTAACAGTACTCTTGGCCAACTTGAATCTTCAGCCACTGTTGGCATCCCTCACTGAATGACTGTCCTTCCTCTCTTTTTCTTTCTCTCTTTACAGCTGGACACCCTGGGGAGGTATTTTGGCTAGAACTCAATATGCAGCTGAAACTTCCAGCTGCACATTCTTTAGTTCTTTTTGGTGCTACAAAAGCTCTTGGTGTTCTTACAGTTTATTCAAGCTGAGAGCCATAGGGATGGTGGCCCACCCAGATATTCTTTAAAAGTGTCAAAAATGTTTCTTAGTTTCTGTGGCCAGTCCTGTCCGTGGAAGTGAGTAGGAGGAACAGTTCAAGATCTATTGAGGCTCAAAGTGAATATCAGTTCTCCTGGCAATTTACGTTTTGTTTGTTTGTTTCTTTTTCTTTTTTTTTTTTTTCCTAGCTGAGGCATATGCATATTCCCAAGGTAGGGGTCTAATTGCAGCTACAGCTGCAGGCCTATGCCACAGCCATGGCAACTCGGGATCTGAGCCACATCTGCGACCTACACCACAGCTAACAGCAACGCCTGGATCCTTAACCCACTGAGCGAGGCCAGGGATCGAACCCACAACCTCATGGTTCCCTAGTTGGATTCGTTTCTGCTGTGCCATGACAGGAGCTCCTGTTTTGTCTCTTAATTGTTAAAGATCAATAAAATGGCTGTGCTGTGGTAGACCTTGTTATGCAGTCCACTACATGACAAAGATACTGTCTAAATATTTCATCCTGAATTATAATATGCCATAAGGACCAAAGATTTTACATTATGGGAATTTGTTCATGGCTTTAGGTATTGCCTGCAGATTGATGATCCCCAAATCCACTTTGCTAGGCCTGTCTCTTTCCCAAAACTTTAATCCATGGTCTCCAATATTCCACTGGCTCTTTCTACCGAAATGTCTAGCTAGCACTATTTCAAAGGCCTTAGGTCCCTACGGAGCTCCTTTCCTCTTTCTCCAAGCATGCTTCCTCCTCTCTTTTTTCTGTTTCCATCAGTTCTACTGATCTCTCACTCAAGGCCTCTGAGTCTTCTTTGACTCTTCCTGCACCTGTGCTCTAGATATGCCCCCAGCTGCCCAAGTCTTCCTGGTTGTGCCACAGAATCATCTTTGCCCCCTCTTTTCCTCTCACTGTGGTCATCCCAGCCCAGATCCGTGTACTTTCATTGTTGTGGAACTGCAAATGTTTCCCAGGTGCTAAGTGGACTTCTATTTGCCCTTGACTTCACCGTATAGAGAGATAGTGAATTTATTCACTAAAACATTGTATTTTATCAGAACACAATGGGAAGCATTTCCCTAGTCTAAAGTATTCCATAGCTTCCTATTAGCTTTAGTTTGAGTCCAACACCATCCCCCAAAGACTCTGAGGTCTCGATATGGTTTCCTCTGTTGCCCTCTGGGATAAGGAAACTTTAGTCACTTATGCCTATCTTGCTTTATTATTCCAGCTTGTCAAAATAATTTTGGTTCTCTCTGTCATTCAATGTGTTTGTTATCCAGCTCAGTTTTGCATCAGAAAATGTGCTGATAAATACCATTTAAATATTACAGAATGAGAATACAAGGATAAGCCCTAGGAATTTCTGTAGGACTGTTTTTTTTTTTTTGAACTGGGGGCTAAGGTTGCCATTGATCTTGGAAAATGATACTTCACCTTCTTCTTTTTTTTTTTTTTTTTTTTTGATACTTCACCTTCTGTTACATCCTCTCCTAAATATTTCATTGTTCTTTGGGCCATTCCTTTATTCATTCATCAAACATTGATTGAGTTCTTCCTTTCCCAAAAACCATTTTTTTCTCATTCTGGGTAAGTATCTTTCTGCTTGGATGCTTGCAATCTAATCCTTTCATGAAATGTTGGGGCCAGCATTTATTTGTTTGTCTTGTTTACATCTGAGAGACTTATCAGAGCTAAAAGCTGTTGATGGGTGTTGACTCCTCTGGAGAAAAGTTAGACACTTATGAGTGTATTTTTTTTTTTTTTTTTTTTACAGCTGTACCTGTGGCATATAGAAGTGCCTAGGCTAGGGGTTGAATTGGAGTTGTAGCTGCAGGCCTATGCCACAGCCACAGCAATACCAGATCCAAGCTGCATCTGTGACCTGCACTGCAACTTGTAGCAGTGCCAGATCCGTAACCCAATGAGCAAGGCCAGGATCAAACCCACATCCTCACCGGGACTACGTTGGGTCCATAACCTGCTGAGCCACAATGGGAACTCCCTAGACACTTGTTTTGACATCCATTTTTCTATATTGTTTCGGTTACCATTGCTACATAACAAACACCCCCTCAAACACAGTAGTGTAACGCAATAACTGTATGCTTTGGGGGCAGGGATTCAGAAAGGGAACAGTGGAGGGTGACTTGTTTGAGCCTCCCCTCCCCACATGTGAGGTCTCAGCTGAGAAGTTTCAAAGTCTGAGGTTGCCTCAACAGCTGGGGAAGAGAGTCATCTGAGAACTTGTTCACTCACATATCTGGCACCTGGGAGAGGACTCGAGGACCATGATGGCTCACGGGAGTGCCTTCCTGCAGCCTCCCTGTGTGGCTTGGCTTCCTCACAGCATGGCAGCCTCAGAGAGTCAGACTTCTTACCTGCTGGCTCAGGGCTCCCACAATGACCATCCCTGTGAATAAAGTGGAACTGTATTGCTGTCCATAACCAAGCCCTGGAGTCACTCAGTTGCACTTCTATCATGTTTTATTGTATACATTTGAGTCACAAACTTCCCAGATTCAAAAGCAGGGGATATAGACCTTACCTGTCACTAGGAAAAATGTCAATAAATGTGATGATATGCTTTAAAATTGCCACTTATGGGAACTGAGAAATCAGCTGTAGCTACTGCCTTTAGAAACATGACCCAGTCGTCTGGTATCCTGGGAAATTTGCTGGCTTATTCAGTGCAAATTTGAATCAGGTAACTCAGGATAAATTAACCTGAAGAAATGTAGCAATTACTTGCTTATACTTATCAAAATTCAGCCAGGGCTAGATTTTTTTTTTTTTTTTTTTTTTTTTTTAGGTTGGAGCCCATTTGTATGAAAAGAGATCTGGTAAGAACTTGTCTTCATTTTCTTTTTTTCTTCTTTAAGAGGCTAGAGTTATTATTTCTTTTAAGGCTTAAAAAAAGCAGCTGGTGGGGGGGGGCTTCTGAGAATTTCAACATTTGGCAGTTGGTAATAAGTGGGAAATGTGATTACATAAACCCCAGTCTGGGTTAAGAGGCAGGTGGTATTTTTGGAGAAGTCGGTGTCAACTTGAGGCTGCAGCCACACTGACCACCTCCAGCCCATCTGCAGAGACGTTTCTGTCTCCAGCAATGAAAGCCCCCTCCTTCTGCCTGCTTTGCCTGCCTTTCCAAGTTCCCCTTTTTTTTGACTTTGAGTTTCAGCTTGATGAATTATCAAGAGGACTGGGTCACTGGATTCTACCTGTGAGGACTGCAGAGGCTGTGGCTGTGGAGAGGGGCAATTTTCTGTTCTCCTAACATCTGTGTTGACATTTATTCTTCAAATTCTCATTGAGAACCTTTTATGTCCCAAGCATTGTGCTAGGGAATATCATTACAAAACATGAGCAAAATCAGACATCATTCCTGCCTTCATGGAGCTTACAAATAAGGAATCCCCTGGAGATGCAATTCGTCCAGCTACTTGGGAGAGGTGTGAAGTGATCTGAAAGTTTTTACTAAGTGGGTGTGGCATTGGGTGGTCAGGGCATGTTCCCTAAGGAAGAAGCAATTGAGCTAAGGACTACGGCATGAGCAGGTGCCTCAGGAAAAGAAGGGAGATTGATCTAGAAATAGGGAATGGCCACTGGAAGGAGGGAAAAAGACGAGTTGAAAGGACTCAGGATGAGAAAATGCCAGGGTGAGTGGAAGAGACAGAGCAAGAGGAATGAGGATGATGTGGCTGATAAGGAAGATAAGAGCTAGACTACATGAAGCCTGGAGACCAGGACCAGGCTATGTCAGGGTTCTCCGGAGAACAGAACCAACAGAAGAGATAGACCATTTAAATATATAAACAGCACCAGTAGGAGATATATGTATATACTATATCTATGTATGTATAATAGATGTATAGATATATGTATAATTTATGTATAGATATGTGTGTGTATATATTTATATGAATATGTTATATATATGTAGATCTAATTTACAATGTTCATTCTATTATATACAATACATCCTAAATACATATAGAATTACATATATATAAACTTTATATGAAATATATTTAAGTAAAGAGCTGGCAAGTCTGAAGAGTGTTAGGTTGGCAGGTGGCTATAGACTCAGGCAGGAGTGGATGCTGCAATCTTGAGGCAGAATTTCTTCTTAGAAAGGATTTCTTCTTTTCAGGGAAACCTTGATTTTTGCTCTTAAGGCCTTCAACTGATTGGATGAGGCCCACCACATCATCAAGGTCATTTCTTTTACTTAAAATTGTCTGACTGTAGATGTGAAGTACATCATGAAAAAATGTCTTCACAAAAACACTTCAGTTAGTGGGTAAATACCAGGCGCTATTACCTAAAAGCCAAGTTGGCATATAAAACTACCCATTGCACAAGGTGAAGAGCTTTGTCTTGATCCTAGGAGTAATGGGAAGCCCTTGAAGTCTGTCAGGAAGAGATGGCATAATTAAATTTGTGTTTCCCAAATGGACTTTGTGCTGACAGAAGGAGGTTGGTGTATAGGACTCTTACCGGGGTTCCTTGAGATGGTCATAAGGCACACTGGATCATTCACGGACTCTTACAGGAGAACATCCCTGTTCTCCATGGTGCCCTGGCACTGAATTGGTCAGATGCTCCTCTTGGGTGGGCCCATACCATCTTGGAATTACCTCTTCTTAGACTTAATTGTTTTATTTTGTGTTGATTTATCTCTCTCCTGCCAATGAAGCTGGACTTTCTTTGGACACAGGAAGCATGTCTTGCCCACCAGAGCATCTTTAGTAGCTAGAACAGCACTCAGCACACATGGTATGTACCCAAGAAGCATTTGTGAATAAATGAGTGTGGTTAGGTCCAGTGTTTCCCTTATAAAATACTTTGTGAAGAATTAAGGAATACAGTCCTATCAGTAGTTCTGGGTAGCAGAAAACTAACATTAATGTTAAAATTGTTAGGCTCTTATTTCTAGTTTCCTTTTTCTGGCAATGATATGTAATGGCTCTTCTACTTATTTTGTACAGATTGCCCATTTTATAGAATGTAATGACTTCTTAAACATTTTATTTTGGAAAATTTTGGATTTACAGAGAAGTTGCAAAGATAGCACAGAGAGAGCATGGCCATCACCAGTTCTCCTAATGTTAGCATCTTACATGACCATGGTACATTTGTCAAAATGAAGACATTGGCATTGGTGCACTGCTACTAACCTAACTCTAGACTTTATGTGCTTTTCACCAGTTTTTTTGTTTGTTTGTTTGTTTGTTTGTTTTTTGTGAATGCCCTCCTTCTGTTCCAGAATTCAATCCAGGGGAGCACATTGCATTTAGATACGTCTCCTTGGTCTCCTCTGGTCTGTGGCAGTTTCTCCCTCTTTCCTTGTCTTTCACCACTTTGACAGTCTTACTGTCTTCAAGAGTCCTGGCTAGAAACCCTGCAGGGTGTCCTCAAGTCTGAATTTGTCAGATGTTTTTTCATCATTAGACTGGGCTTATAGGTTCTGGGGAAGAATACTACAAAAGTGGAGTGTCCTTCTTGTCCCATCATATGACAGGGTACATTATATCCACATAATATCACAGAGGATATTAAACTTCCTCACTTGGTTAAGGTAGCGTTTAGCAGGCAGTTTTCTCTACTGTTAAAGGTATTATTTTACAACTTCCCCACTGTATTCTTTGGAAGTAAGTCACAAAGTTTAGCCCATTCCTAAGCCAGGAGAGTGTAGGCTGTACCTCTTGGAATGGAGAGTGTCTATATACATTATTTAGAGTTCTTCTAAAAGAAGATTTATCTCTTTTCATTCTTCTATTTATTTAATTATTTGCTTATATCACTGTGTACTCATATATTTATTTTATGCTTTGGGTTATAATCCTATAGGGTGTTATTTATTTTGTTGTTTAAATTGTTCCAGCTTTGGCCACAGGTGCTCTTTCAGGTTGGTTCTTGTGCTCTTTGATATATCCCTTTCATTTTATTTTTTCTGAACCCATCTCTTTTTCAGTAAAACAAGATGCTCCAGACACATCTTGTGTTTTCCTTTCCCTGCTCCCAGAAATAGTCATTTCTTCAAGGAACCTGGTTCCTTTAACTGGAAAGAGGTATTTAGAAACCAAGATCTTGGTGCTGGGTGTGCTTATTGCTTCTGGGGTCCCATTACTTCTGGGCTCTGTCAGCAGACAGAGCTTGGAATAATGTGTGTATATTAGCCACATAACACATATCTATAATTATTTCTGTATCTAACCATGTCTATACACACATACACAGATATGCACACACAGATGACTAATATATATATATGTTTATATGTTTATATAAATGTTATTAAACTAAACATGTTTATACTGGTACCTCTGACCGTAATACAGCATTATAGTGTTCATTCTAGTCTTTCTTGCTTATCTATAACTCCCTCTTCAATAGTAGAAAACCTGGCTCCCACTGTCCATTTAATATTTGTTCAACCACAGCATAAATGTAAAGCAGTTTCAGAATTGTTAACCTGTACCCCCATGAGAAACAAATTTAGCAACAAGAGTGCTGTGTTTATGTATGGTTCCTTTGTTTTTAATATAACCATTTTCATAGGAGAGAGGTATAACATGGTAGTTGGAAATACAGTCTCTAAAGCCAGATTGCCTGGGTTCAAATCCTGGTTCCATCACTTGCTAGCTGAATGGATGAATTACTATCAGTTTCCTCATCTGTGAAATGGGGATAATGTATTTACTTCATGGGGTTGTTTTGAGGATGAAATGGGTTAATGTATGTAACATGCTTAGAATACTGTGTGGCATATAGAAGGCACTATTTTAGTGTTACCTACTATTGTTAGAGCAGAAATAAAATCTATTTTAATTGCTACCAATATAATACGAGGTATATTGGGGCAGTATATACTTTTGAGTGACAGTATATTTACTGTCTCTATTTACTAAACTGTCTTCTTAGAGTACTCAGCAGAGGGATTCATATATAACTCCTTTCCTATATCTTCTATTCAGCCCTTCATGTTGTCCTTTTTGTCTGGAGTTAATTTATAGTTTATTTCTCCACCACCTCTTTGTGATTCAGAAAATGTAAGTTTCAAGTCCAAGATTTGTAATGCATTAGCCTTCTTGACTTTGGCTTTCTTGAGGTCATAGATCATAACATTATTCCAATTTTATTTCCCCAGCTTCTAGTGCATTTCTGTAACAATGACTGAAGAATTAAATCATAGTGACTGAGCAGTCCAGTAGCATAAGCCATATGTTCAGTTGCTGGTTTCTTCTTCTGTAATTAAGTCTGGTTTCTCTGTGGTTACCACTGCCTGGAAAATCATAGATTTTTGTAAACCTTGAAATAGAGGTTGGGGGCTTCACTCAAAACATTTATGATAATGTTCTGGCTGCTGTTATTAATATTGTACAGCCAAACAGCCCTGGTTTCTGCCTAGTGGTAGTCAGCACTTCTGGGCAGGATCATGTGTTACTGGCATTTTAATTAGGCTTCAATGAACCCAGCTGCAATTGCGTCAGCAGTCTTTTAAACTATTTTTCACATTTGGGGTTTGATAAAATACAATATGTATTTCCCCTACCATTTTCCCTTTACACTAAAAAAAAAAGAGAAACAACCAAAAAACAAAACCAGAAAACCCACATAAACCAAAACCACTACACACAAAGGTGCTTTTGAAGGTAAAAGCACTTGATGTATGGCTACTAATTTTTTTCATGGCTAGTAAATTTTGAATAATTAAAACATAAAATCAAACCAAAACTGATGTCTAGTCCTTTAAGTCATCTTAAATGTTTTATTTAAAAAATGTTTTTCCTTCCAGTTTTCTGGATGTATAATTGATATACAGCCCTGGGTAAGGTATACAACATAATGATTTGACTTACCTACATCATGAAATGATGACCACAGTAAGTTTAGCACACACCCATCCTCTCATACAGATACAAAGTTAGAGAAAAAAGAAAAAAAAGTCATCTTAAATGTTTTAGACAATGTCCTGCCCCTTAAAAATAGAGCAAACAACCCACTATACGGCAAAAATAGCAGAAAGCCAGAATTCCGAAGACTCAGATGACTTCCTTTCCTTTCTTTAAATTACCTTAAGGCATTGTCGATTTCAGGACTAATGTTTGGGGATCACAGCTAAATACAAAGCGAGGTGTCCAATCCATGTAGCCCAAAAGGAATGGGAGTCACTCAGCTCCCTGGGAAACCTGCAAAGGACAGACTGCTATGACCAGGTCAGCCAGGTAGCCTGACAACTGAGGCCGCAGTGGCTGAGATGGGACCAAATCATTCAGCGACGACCAATGAGTTACTGTTAACCTTTTGCTGAAATGTCACTCCTTGCCTGCTCTCAGCGACTCAGGCCCCGTGTCTTCAGCATTCACTATATTTTAGGAATTAACCTCTATCCCACTCAGGTCTGGTTTACTCCGCAAAGGTGAAGGATTTCTTTCTCGCAGATGGCTGCCTTCTTCGATCTCCATTTTTTTTCATGAAGAGAGTAGTTGTGAATACTTTCCTGGGCTCTTTTTTTCCCCTCCCAAATTGGATCCCTACCTATTCTTATAGCTCTGCAGGCTGCGAAGAGCAGGTGTACTTTTGGTTGTTGTAATTTGAGTAGAAGAGAGAAGAGACCAAGAATAGGCAGCACACAACACCCAGGTCTCTGACTGCCTGGAAAACAGATCTCGCCAAGCACCCTCGGGGGCTGTTTAGGTGTGAGAGGCTGCAGGGCGTGTGCACAGCTGTGCCGCCACAGTGGTTAACCCACCACTGGGGAATTGGTGTGCGGTGGGCAGCATTAGTTACCAGGGGAAATGATTTGGCCCTTTCTGGGGGAATTTGTTGTAAAATAGAACTATGTATATAATACTTTTTATTGAGTTGCTCAACACACTTCATAGCACAAGAGACCTTCCTGTCAAGGAGCAGGTGTCTCCACATTTCAGCAACAGGAAAACGAAATGGGTTTGCTCCGGGCCTCCCAGTCGCTCAGAATTAGTGGTGGTGGTGGGTGGCTAGAAGAAACCATGGCAGTCATGACAACTCACAGCCTGTAAATCTCCAGACCTGGCTTGTTGACTGGGTTATTTTCTTGATGGTCAGTTATGAAAAGGCCAACCTATCGTCTTACCTCAAGAGGCTGCCAGCACCAGGAGTCCTTCTAGGCCATTGTCTGAAACCTCTTTTATTGTCATTGGTCAGATTCCTAACTTCTGTCTGCCTTCAGTGTCTGCCCCCAGTCACCTTGAGAGACCTCTTCCCTCCCTGTGCTTCGCCATGGTTACCAGGTAGTGGCTTCTGCTGTCAGAGGAGGGGGGAATTCATCCTGGCCCATTTCCCCCTTAATGAAATTGTGTTTTATGGAAAGAGGTCTCCCTTTCAAGGTCCACAACTAAATCATAGGCCAATTGGTATAGTCTTTGGGGAGGATGGTCATATTCTGGTATAAATCAGAAGAAACCAATCCATAAAGTGGGTGCTGGGATTACGGTTTGCCAGCTCACAGGAAGGAAGATCAGGCTGGTCTGTCTGGTTGGCCAGATGGTGAGTAATCAGCTGCATCCTGGCCAGGCTGAGACTCCTAGGCAATATGGGTCATGACAGGGTAGGGGAAACCCGGGCCACAGCTCTAGTCCTATGTTCCAGGGACCCGCTTCTGGTACCTTCTCCATTCTAGAATGTGAGAGCTAAAGAGGGAGGGGGTAAGGTGTGATAGAGCAAGATAGGCTTCAGAGTCAGCAGGTCCAAGTTCCAGATCAGTGTAAAAGCATCTGATTTGTAGGATTTTTGTAAAGGTTAGAAATAACCTAGGCATTGCCTGACACATAATAGCTGTTTGATTAATACTAGCCTCACTAATCACTGAAAAGGCACTGCTAGAACAAAGACAGTGTTAGAGACCAAACAATTTAATTAATCCACTTCTGTGCCCCTAACGTCCATTAAAAAAAATCTTTCATTAGAATATTTTCCTTGTGCTTCTCAAACTCATGCATGGTCCATGTCAAGTTTGTAAAATTCAGAAAATTAATTCCATGGTTTTTATGTTAGGGCATTTCCTTCTTCTATATATGTATTTACATAAATTTCATTTTGTGATTCAGATGTGGTTTTATATCCTTTTTACCCCTTTAATATTATAATGACAAAAGGCTCAGGTCTTTCCACGGGACAAGAAATACCTGAAAGCATTCTCTTTAGTGGAACTAAGCCTAATGTGTATGCTTCCCAACACAGAAGAAAATTCCTAGAAAATGTGAGAATTCTTTGCTAAATGGAACCTTCAGTTTTACAACACCCCAAGTCAAAGGGCACATGTTTAGTGATGGGTAAGGCCAGGGGAAGTGGTGGGTCAACTTGACTGTTCATAGGGCACATCTAAGAGAGTTTGGTGTTATGGAAAATTTCAAACACATATAAAAATAGGATAGTACATTAAGCCTTGGGCTCAGCCCTCCTCCAGCCTCAACCGTTATGAACACGTGGCCAATCTTATTTCTCCTCTCCTCCCACTCATTTCACCACCCCCACCCCCCTAGGTGATTTTGACATAGATCTCAGATACCGTTTGGTTTCACCCAGGCGCACTTTGGGGCCAGATCCTGTGTCACTCTGTGGTGTCTGGTTCACACTCGGTGGGGCTGTGGGAACAAGCCCAGAGTGTGGCATGAGATACACAGGTGTTCAAATTGAAGCCCTATCACTGCTCATTAGCTGGGACTTAGGAGAAACTGAGGCTTGGGCAGACCCCCCCCCCCCCCCCCGAAATGGAGATGCTTCTCAGTGTTATTGTAAGAATGAACAGAGATGACAAATAAAAAGCAGCTCCCAGGGCTCTGCAATTAGTAGGTACTTGACAAATGTCACATCTCATCCGACCCCCCACCTGTCCCGGCACTGCCCTCCGTGACCTCCGCCCAGCCAAGTCCCGGGTACTCAGACTTTGCCATCTTTATCTCTCACTCAGGTAGCTGCCTCCAACCCCCCTTGCTGCTGAGGATTTAAGCTGCTCTCTTGAAGAGGCAGGAGGTTAACAGCCCCTCTGCCACTTGGTAAATGAGACCTCGAATTATTCTTCTTGCCTCAGATCTGGAGTCTGTGGTCCAACTGAGAACCCTGGACTCTGGTATAGCCTGTTCACTCGCCCTTCCTTTACCATGTTGCGCTAATCTGGTCTCTGGAATTGTTTTTCTCCTTTTTCTTCATTTTCTCCATTGTCTGGAATGGGGCCTCCTGGTTGATTAATTGATGGAGGTAGGATCACCTCACTGGGAGGGGATGACTCCTGAGGTCACCAGGGTTGTTAGGATGAGGGCATGGATGAAATGGTGAGCAAGGCCAATCCTGGGAACTGCTGGCAGGTGAAGTGGAGGAGGGCTGGGGCAGGCTCAGGTTGAGGTTAGCAGTGCTCATACTTCCCTCAGAGAAGGTGAATACCCTGGGAGGACATACACTTAGGGGACCTTTGGGCAGGAAGACCTGGCATGGGGGAGGGGCCAGGGGTTGTGCAATGGGGCTCCACGCAGCCAGGCCTGGGGTATGGCCGGCAGTCTGGGGAGAGCTGAGATTGGGCAGGTTGGGTCTTGACAGCCCAGGAGGCTCTGGCAAGGGGTGCCTGACTCTTTTTTTCTCCACAAGACTCTCACTCTAGAGAGGTGATAATGGTGGAGGTCTTGTGGGCTCTGCTCTTTGTCCAGCATGGCCCCTCCCACTCATTGCAGCCATTGGACAGCTGGGGCCCCTGTGGTCCAGTCTCAAAGTGCTGTATTTAAAGAAGCCGAGGCAGAAATTCTCATCTTTCTCTAAGCCTCTTGCTAACATGGGTGAGTTGACTCTCCGGAATGTAGCTCGCAATAGGCCTTTCGGTACATTCTCTGCTGTCTTCTCTACTCTTCCCAAATTTTAGGGAGCCTCTCATTCCCCTACCCTCACCCTTGATCACATTCACTCTGTACCTGATGTCTTATTCTGTGATCCTTCTCCTGTCTGCCTCATACCCTCTGGTCCGGGCCTCCCAGTTTGTCTCACTGCCCACCCTCCAGCCAGTTTAGTTCTTCTGTTTGACCGCAGAGAACACACTGGTGTGGCTTTTGATCTTCTCTCCTCAGATAATGGAGGACCAAGCTCAACAAGAAATGCCTTAAGGCTCTGTTGGCCTGGGAAGGAAAAGTCCTTCATTTTCTCCCATCACGGGACGCTCACCTGCCGTCTAGTCACAGCAGGTCGCTTGCCAGCTGCCCTTGCAGGGTGACCATTCCAGTACCTGCTGCCTAGGTCCATCTAGAGCCATTTTTTCCATTGCTAGAGCTGCACTGTGGCTTTCGCCTGAGTCAAACCAATTTTGACAAAGACATAGGCTGATGCTCTTTGAAGAAATTGGAGAGGTTCTGGGCCCTGTCCTCTTGGGGTCATTTGTCTAGAGGGTTTTTTTGTTTGTTTTTGTCTTTTTAGGGCTGCACCTGAGGCATATGGAAGTTCCCAGGCTAGAGCTCTAATTGGATCTGTAGCTGCCAGCCTACACCACAGCCACAGCAATGCCAGATCCAAGCCACATCTATGACCTACACCACAGCTCATGGCAACGCCGTCTCTTTAACCCATTGAGCAAGGCCAGGGATTGAACCTGAGTCCTCATGGATATTGGATGGGTTCATTACTGCTGAGCTACAGCAGAAACTCCTATCTTGAGTTTTGATATCTGGGCTTCTGCCCTGTTCTTTGTACCTAAATCTTTGTCTTTGAAAAGAGCCTGTTCCACAGTCCCCTGTTCTGCCTTGAGGGACTGGAATCCTGCTGTGGAATCCTGATGGGGTAACCCAGACTGGACTGCCTGCTTCCTTTCTTCATTTTGTTTTTATTTTTATTTATTTATTTATTTATTTTTTGTCTTTTTGCCATTTCTAGGGCTGCTTCTGCGGCATATGGAGGTTCCCAGGCTAGGGGTCTAATTGAGGCTGTACCACCAGCCTACCCTAGAGTCACAGCAACACGGGAATCTGAGCTGTGTCTGCAACCTACACCACAGCTCATGGCAACGCTGGATCCTTAACCCACTGAGCAAGGCCAGGGATCAAACCTGCAACCTCATGGTTCCTAATCGGATTCATTAACCACTGAGCCATGACGGGAACTCCTATTTATTTATTTTTGAAAAATAAAAATTATATTTATTTAAGGTGTACAACGTAGTGTTTTGAGAAACATACACATTGTAAAATGATTTCCACAATTGGATTAATTAACATATGCATCACCTCCCATAGTCCTCTTTCTTTTTTTTTGTGGTGTGGTGAGAATACTTGATATTTGCTTGCTTAGCAAATTTCAAGTGTATAATACATTATTACTAATGGTAGCCGCCATGCTGTCCATTAGGCATCCAATACTTATTTAAGGTCTTAGGTTGGGCTTTGAGGCGCTTTGTAAGTAACTTTGCAGGTAACCCTCCTATCAGAATTCCAGATAGCCATGTTGGGTTAATAGCCATTAGGTTTATTCCTTTTGCCTCACATAATCCCAGTAACTGTGGTGAGTATGTAGAGGTGAAATAGGCAAGTAAAATGAATATCTCTGCTGTCAATGCTGTGGGGAAAGAAATTTTTAAAAATGTATAACTAGGAGTTCCCGTCGTGGCGCAGTGGTTAACGAATCCGACTAGGAACCATGAGGTTGCAGGTTCGGTCCCTGCCCTTGCTCAGTGGGTTAACGATTCGGCGTTGCCGTGAGCTGTGGTGTAGGTTGCAGACGCGGCTCGGATCCCGCGTTGCTGTGGCTCTGGTGTAGGCCGGTGGCTACAGCTCCGATTCAACCCCTAGCCTGGGAACCTCCATATGCCGCAGGAGCGGCCCAAGAAATAGCAACAACAACAACAAAAAGACAAAAGACAAAAAAAAAAAAAAAATGTATAACTAAAAGCAAACTACATACAGTGGGGAATATGGATATTGAATGTATTTATGTCCTTCCAGTTTCTTTGAGATGTAATTGGCATACAATGCTGTATAAATTTAAGTGCACAGCATAATAATTTGTATGTGTCATGACATGATTATCACAATAAGTTTAGTGAACATCATCTCATATAGATACAAAATTAAAGAAATAGGAAAAAATTGTTTTGTGATGAGAATTCTTAGAATTTATTCTTAACTTTCATATATAAGACACAGCCGTGTTAATTACATTTATCATGTTGTACATTATATCCTTAGTACTGATTTATCTTGTTTTGGCTGTGCCCACGCATGTGGAAGTTCCCAGACCAGGGAATGAACCTGCACCATAGCAGTGACCCGGGGTGCTGCAGTGACAATGCCAGATCCTTAACCTGCTGCACCATAAGAGAACTCCAATTCTTATTATTCATCTTATAACTGAAAGTTTGTACATTTTTTGACTGCCTTCATTCAGTTCCCCTCCCTCCACCCCTGCCTCTGGTAAGCACACATCTGATCTCTCTTACTCAATATTTGTTGGATTTGTTAGTCCGTTCGTTTGTTTTTGAAGTGTAATTGACCTACAACACAATGTTAGTTCCTGTTACACAACGGTGATTTTTTTTTTTCTATAACGTTTAGAAAAGATCATCACAAGGCTAGTTATAACATGTCATAACAAAGATATTACATAGTTGACTATCTTCACCACACGGTACATTTCGTTCCTGTGACTCATTTATTTTTCAACTGGAAGTTTGTACCTCTTACTCTCCCTCACCTATTTCTTTCCTCCTCCTCCTTCTCACCCACTTCCCTGGGACTGGCTTGATTATACACTTTGATTCTTGATGTTAATCAGTCAACTTCAATATAACTGAAAGTTTGTACTTTTGATCAATATTGATCAATATCTCCCTTTTCTTCCCATCCCCCAGTCTCTGGCACATCTACTCTCTGCTTAGCATATTGTCCTCCAGATTCATCCATGTTGTCACAAAGGGCAGGATCTCCCTTTTTATGGCTGAATATGTAGACATGGGTACATATATGTGTGTATATATAATCACACATCCTTTATCCATTCACCTGACAGATTCTTAGGTTGTGCCACATCTTGGCTATTGTGAATAGTGCTGCAGTGCACATGGGTGAGCAGATAGCTCTTCCAGAGAGTGATTTTACTTGGCTACACACCGAGAAGCGGGATTGTCAGATCTCCTGGCTGCCTGCTTCTTAGAGGCTGCTGGTCAGCCTGGATTTCTGAGGCTTTTGGATTCCTTGCTTCCGGGCTTCTTCCTCTAGTCCCAAGGACTTCTTCCTAGGATGTCCCAGGACATCCCTGCTTTTCTCATGGTGCCTCTCATGCTGACAGCTGGGTCTGCACTTGAACGTGACATCTGCCTTTTGGGATGGATAATGTCCGATGCCGTCAGGGGCATCTGCCCCTCAGCCCATGAGCCAGGGTTGTGCATAGTTCCTCACAGTGTTCTGCCTGCTCCAGATACAGGCCATTCTCATTTGCGTTGCTCTTGTATTATTGCTGTTGATGGCGACCGTGTCCAGGGTGCCAACTTTGTGTCATGTAGTTCCCTCATGTTATTTATTCTTCACAAAAACTGAAGGGTCGAGTATTATAGAGAAGGAAACTCAGGTTCAGAGAGGCTTAGTAATTTCCCCAGCATATTTCCCTAAGTAATGGCAGAGCTGAGATTCCTGGTAAAAAAAAGAAAAGAAATGTCTAGAAAAGGTAAAAAAAAAAAATACAGCTTCTTAGATCTTACCAAAGGAGAGTCTAATATTTGTAGGTTTGGTGTGGGTGGTATTTCGTTGCTGTTTTTATCTTAAAGCATTTACTTTTGAAACATGACAGAAAAATCTTATAGGTACACATGAAAAAGTAATACATGATCACAGTTGAACGTGAAGACAATCTAATCAGAAAGATTTTACTCCTATCAGCTGATGTTGATGCTAAAGTTCTGAGTAGGACAGGCTGCAGGGTTGAAAGAAGTGTTAATTAGTGTAGAGGTAATAGTAATGCATATTTTTAAAAATTGTGTAGTTTTTTTTTACAGCCATGTCTATAGTAAATGCAAGTTCCTGGGCCAGGGGTCAAATTGGAGCTGCAGCTGCAGGCCTATGCCACAGCCATGGCAATGCTGGATCCAAGTTGCATCTGTAGCCTATGCCGAAGCTTGCAGCAATGCCAGATCCTTAACCTGCTGAGCAAGGCCAGGGATTGAGCCCGCATTCTCAGCTGGGTCCTTAATCTGCTGAGCCATAACAGGAACTCCAGTTGTGTAGTTTTTTAAATCAATTGAATCCGTTGGTCCAAGGACTGTCCTCTGGGAACAGCAAAGAATGTTCTGGAACATTCTTTACTGTTCCCAAAGGAGAGTATACTGCTGGTATATTGCAGTGTAGCATTCTTTATTGAGACAAGGCTAACTCTACCCTCAGTTGGTCTGATTTCTCTTATCACACAGTGTAGTTCATTTAAGAATGCCTAGTTGTGTGTGACACATGTCAGACCTGTTTTGATTCTGTTTCAGAGTCACCCGTGGGGCACATCTGTACAGTCGGTGTCTTGGGGAGTAGCAGGTTCTGAAGGCAGACTCTCAAAATTTGAGGCCCCAGTGAAAAAAACTGTCTTATGAAACAGAAGCTGGAAAGAATCAACAGAAAATGAAGGAGGTTGTCTTAAGAGATGGTTAAAATGCTGCTGCTGATCCTAGGATGTTGTCAGCAAAAGCCGGAAATGTAGCAAGTTAAAGTGTGAACTACTCAAGCCACATTTCAATTTGACTAATTGTTAGGCTGCAATAATAGAAGGGTGTGCTATGTTTAGGGCCTAGGAAAAAGCAAGCCAAGGAGGAAGAAGTCTATCCAGCTGTATTTGGATAAGGATGTGTTCTATTTAAGGGCAGCCAGCCTTTGTTCTTAGTACAGTATAGAAAGCTCCCTTGGAGCTTAGAGTTTTCTAAGAGTATCAAGAAGCTGGTCCATGACAGCAACCAGCTGCCTTTGATGGAAAGTGGAGCTCGGGAAGCAGTGATCTGCTCCTTGATCTTCTGGATGGCTAACCCAACCAGAAAAGGGAAACCTTCACAGACGCATGGACTCAGGCCTCGTACCAGGCCAGCCCATCAGTTCATTTGTATGCCGCTTGATCAGTTGCTCAGTCACATAATCAGTGACCCCACTGCCTATGGCAGGATCCCCATTGGCTCAACTGATGGATGCTGAGTTTCTGAAGACTGAGCTCTGAACCTGCAGTGGCTCCATCAAGGACAGATGCCTGTGAGAATCAGTCTGGAACTCCCAGCCAGACTTCCTAAGATGAATAATAATAATAAAAAAAATCATTGGTTCATGCTTACAGGGCTCTGGGATGGGCAGGGGGTCCCTGGGCATCTAATGGAAGTGACTCTACTCTTTAGACACTAAGAAGATTTGAGACAATTTTTCTCCTAAGAAGCAGAGATTCAAAAAATGCTGCTTTTCACACTAACTGTATAAAGACTTGGTCCAAAAAAAGTAGATAACTGTGCATCCTAGCTGGTAGGTAGGTTAATTACATGGTGGAGAGATTGGAGCAAAGGGGAAGTGAACAGCTGCTCTGTGAGTCAATGGCAAAGTGGGATTCAGATCCCGTGTCTCTGACCGCTCATCCTGTGCTCAGGCCAATTCCATCTCAGTTATTCCAATTGGCAGCATTGCTCTGCCCAGATTTTCTCTGCATTATGTTCCTCTGGACACCGTCTTTCTACTGCCTTGGATCTGATTGGCTCATGAATTCCTTCATGTCAGAGATATTGAGATCTTCTTTTGCACACAGTAAAGAGGAGTTCATGTGATGTGCTTGTTATGATCATAAAGAGACAAAGAACCAGAGCTCTCACCCAGGGCAGCTCAAAGTCATAGAGTGAAACATTTCCTTCCCCTCTTGCCACCAAAAAACAAACAATCAAAAACACAAAATGTGTTCCTGGGCTTTGCTGAGGTTGATTCTCTGCCGAATGGAAGTTAATTTGCATCAGCAGCAAAGCCAGCAATGATCCACCTGAACTCTTGGTGAGGTTTACAGAGAAAGATTGGGGCAAGTGTGTGAAAGATGGAGGTGAAAGTGGGGCCCAGGCTAGGGACAGAAAAGACATCTTTTGAATGAGAATCGAGAACACAAATTAAGCAAAAAAACCCCTCACACGCAAAACACACATAAGCCGAAAACCCCTGTAATTCCTTAAGTAAATTCTTTAACAAATATATATATATATACATATATACAATGTATTCATAATTAATACAGCAGTTATCTTACAGTCTTTTTGTCTTTTTAAAATTGAACCTGTAACATATTGAAATTCCCAGTCTAGGGGTCAAATCAGAGCTACAACTGCCAGCCTACACCACAGCCACAGCAACGCCAGATCTGAGCTGTGTCTGAAACCAGCACCACAGCTCATGGAAACATCGGATCCTTAGCCCACTGAGCAGGGCCAGGGATCAAATCCATGTCCTCATAGATATTAGTCCTGTTTGTTACCCTGAGCCACAAGGGGAACTCCTTATAGTCTTTTTTGCATCCTTAAAGTTAGGCATCAAATCCTTTAAGCTTCCTTTCTGCTATGGTACCAGCTCTGCTCATGTGTGGTGATCACTGTTTGAAGCACAGACTTCCCTTCCACCCTGCTTCTGTGTGTGTCGCTACAGCACCTGCCCTGGGCTTGTGCACATGCTTGCTGATGGCTCTTCAAAAATCGGGTCAGTGAAGCCAAAGTGAACTCTCGCTCGGCTCCGTCTGAGCAGCCACCTTGTGAGGTTGTGCATACCCAGCAGATGACGTTTCCAGCTTAGACTACAAATAGAGAGGCTACGCCAAACATAAGCTCTTCATCTTTGAATTTATCCCTAAACCTAGAATTCTCTGGCCAAAACCAGATAATATTTACTGGAAAAGCAGTGAATTCTGGCATGTCAGGGGACTGCTTTGAAGTTTCTCCTTCTAAGAGGGGAACATCCTTTTTATACATCATCGTGGCTTCTGCTGGGGACTTGCCGTTTCTTAAAACAAGCCAACAAAAGGCTTTCGCTATTAAGAAGTTCCGTGCTCCGTGAAGTTGAAAGGTTGCCTGTCTGGCCTGAAAACATTTTGTCTGTGCAGACTATGAGGGGAGGCAGAAGGAGAGGTGGTCAGGGAGGGATAAACACAGCTGGTTTCAATATTAGAAGCAAAGCTAGGCATTTGGCTCTTTATTGTGGTACCTGCTCCAGGGATCAGATGGAGCCCAGGGAAGAGCATCCATAAGCGTGGGGGTGTGTGGGGGGCTGGCACGCAGGCTGGGGGGCAGGGGGCAGGGGGCGGTAGGAGGAGGCTGGGGCTCCGCTTCCCTTCACCATGGGGCTGTAGTCACATCGTCTTCTCCCAGCCCCTGGTGTCAGCACTCTTGGTTTTCACTAATTGTGAAAGTTCCTCTTTTTGCAAAAGGATCTACGTCTTCCCTGCCTCATAAAAATCATCCCGAATTTAAGCTGCAACTATAAAAAACCCCCAGCAAACAAGAAGCAGTCTTTCTGATCTAAGTTATGGGAAAGTGGACTTTTATTTTCTATTTAAAGAAGTATGAGTTTTCGTAATGTATTAGTAATTTCTAGTAAAAAAATGTTTGACATGGATTTGATTTCATGACAGAAGGCAATCCTTAAAATGCTCATCCATTTCTGCTCAAAAGCATCACTTTCAGTTTTTATGAAAAGTAAAAACAAATTTGGAATGGGAAATGAAGCTACTTGTCACTCTTCACGTAGTCATTTCCACATGAAGTTTAAGAAAAGGGAAAAAGATATTTTTTTAACCTAGAAAAGTTTCACCAGATTCACTAGATGGTGAGAATTTGGTATTTATACTCAAATATGGTAAATTTGAGCAGAAATTTATCATGCTCTTGTCAGGACAGTCTCTTAGGTATTTCTTTGGAATTCTTGTTGCTATCATAATTTTCCACTAAACTCTTCTTTAATTAAAAATATATATCCCGGGTGCCTCTGTGCTGAGGCTCTGCCCAATTTTGGAAGAGATGAGTCTGAGATATTTACTCAGCATTGACCTCTCTTCTACATTTCAGCGTTGTACAAGCCACAGGAACCTAAGATTCCAAGTATTTCAATCTCGACTCATCATCCAGCTCACGCTCCTCCCACCTTCTCCCCGGTGTTCCTTTTCCAGCACCCAAGGACCTAGCAGTCATTCCACATGTGGTTCCTCCCCCTCATTCCTGAAATCCCATCATGATTCAACCCATAAACTTGACTCCTAAACTTAACTGCAGCCTCTCTTATTTTCTCCATTCCATGGCCATTGCCCTGGTACAGGTTCTCGCTGCTTTACCTTGAACTTGAGCCAAAACCTTGCATTTCATTCGGTCTTCCCTCACTCTGATCAATCCTCTCGTCCTCAGCCAGAGTGATCTTTTCAAAACACATTTCAGATTCAGTGACTCTGTTGCCCCCAAACTTTCTGTGGTTCCCCAAGTCGAGATTCTTTATCCTGGTATTTGAGCGTCCCCACAGCTGGCTTCCTGCCTCTGCCCTCAGCGCCGTTAGCCATCCTAAAGGCCCCAGCGTTGCTGGAGTGCTCCACACTTTTGCACATACCTGCGCCTTTCCATGGATTGTTCCTTCTGCTTAGAATTTTATTTTCTCATTTTCCCTTGATGAGCTTCTTTTATGTTCTTCTTTTTTTGTCTTTTTAGGGTCACACCTGCAGCATGTGGAGGTTACCAGGCTAGGGGTCAAATTGGAGCTGTAGCTGCTGGCCTCCGCCACAGCCACAGTAACGCCAGTTTGGAGCCACATCTGCAACCTATACCACACACAGCTCATTGCAACGCTGGATCCTTAACACACTGAGCAAGGCCAGAGATCCGTGTCCTCATGGATGCTAGTTGGGTTACCGCTGAGCCGTGATGTAACTCCTTCTTTTATACTCTTAAGGCCTGATTCATGTCACCAAAACCTAGATCACCCCCCCCTACAGCCTTGACCACCATGCTTCCACCTACATCAAGGTAATCATTTTCTCCCTTTGTACTTGGTCCCCTTTTTACATCATGTTACGATGAGCTTTTATATTTTTATTTTTAAATTTTATTTTTATTTATTTACATTATAGTTTATATACAGTGTTGTGTCAATTTCTGCTGTGACCCAGTCATACACACACACACACACACACATACACCTTCTTTTTCTCAAACTGTCTTCCATCATGGTCTATCCCAAGAGACTGGATATAGTTCCCTGTGCTGTACAGTGATACCCCATTGCTTATCCATTCTAAAGGTAATAGTTTGTATCTACCAATCCCTAACTCCCTGTCCCTCCCACTTTCTCCCCCCTGCCCATATTTTTTATTTTTAAATGTGTTTCTTTGTCTGTCTTTTGTACCAGACTCTCAGCAGCTTGAAGCTGAGGGCTTGGTCCAACTCACATTTTCAGTGCCTGTTCCATCATAGCTAAGTAGTCAGGGTGTTTACTGAGTGAATAAAGCAATGGAGGCCCTGCTTCCTGGGTACTAGCAATGAGCCTAAAGCACATCCTACTGGCATGCGTTCCCTCGCCCAGATGTGGGATGCAACCCTGTCTTTCATTCCTCACCCTCGCCGTGCAGTGCCCTTGCGACTGAACTGCCCTTCAGTGCTTCCTGCGATGTTTGCCTTACTCTGAGCAAAGCCCAGGGTGAGGCGGAGGGGGAGGCTGGGCAGGAGGATGTAGGCAGGACCTTGTTTCTCCTTCTCAGGACCACCTCGCTCACTTCCTGCCTTTTGAGGCAGTCCTGTAGCCTGGAAGTATCTCAGAGTTTTGCCCCAAGGGTCCCTAAAGTGGAAGAGTCACTGGTTCTCATCACCTCCTCCCCTCCCTGCCGCCCCGTCTCAGAGAGACTGTGTTTTGTAGAGGGACTCAGAAGGCATAGTTTCCCCCCCAGTTTGCAGCATGAACACTCACTTTGAGAGAATGATACACAAAATCCAAGTGAATGTGATGGAGAACGTAGAAGTGATTTTTTATGCCACCAGAGCCCAGTTTTCAGGGATTTGCTGCCTGTCCTCTCTTTGTATTGAACTCTCCTAGGTGTTAAAACTGTGATGCCCTTATAAAGACTGATTTGCCTGCAACTGTTCAGCAGACCATAAACAGCTAGTGTCGTCACGTGGAGTTGTTTGCACTAAGAAGGATTTTTTTTCATCTTGTAGGAGTTGAGTTTTACTGGTTCAAATGGAAAACCTATTCCTTTGGGAGTTAATTTGTTTCCAACATTTATTTGTAATAGAGAATCAGGAATTTCAAGGAATTTTTTTTTTTAATTTGATGGTGATCCACCCAAAAGCCTGCTCTCAGAAAGGCATATGTGTGGGTTTCTTTAATCTCATTACCCCCTCGCCTCAGCTTAGCCGGGAGCCAGTGGCTAGTGACCCAGACAGTTCACCCGGTACATTCAGGCCACTGGTCCCTGGCTGATCTGAACAAGAGAAGGTGGCTGAGTTAGTTCAACCAGCGTGTGGCCCATGAAGAGCTGACACTGAGTAAAGTCACTGAGTGACCCTCATGGCAACCAGACTTAAGCCCCAAGGCTCCTCACCACCAGGTTTAACCAAGGGAACCAAGCACAGGCTCTGTATGGTTGGGGTAAAGTCTGGAAAAAAAGAACACAACAGGAGAGGCTAATCGGTTTCCTTTGAGAATACAAACGCGGTCCTCTTTGAAAGCTTTTCGAGAACTCTGATTGAAATTTTGGACAGTCTGCAGTGGAAGTCACATCTGACCACCTCCAGACTCGAGGCTGTTATTTTTGTGAAAGTCTATTTTAACCAAAGGAAATCCTGTTTCCCCAGCAGCCCTGGCAACAGCCCTGAGATGCACGGTCGTCTCAGGAGTGTTGTGAGGATACAGGCTCTCTTTAATCTCAGAATAAAAATATTTGATGTTTACAAGGTGTATTAGCGTAATTGGAATGTGTCTGCCTGTCTGCCGGCCTTCCTTCCACGGGGGGACCTCGTAATTAAAGAGCATTGCGTTCATGTGGCAGCCTGTTTAGCCTTTCATAGCCGTCTCGTGAGCAGTTACGGGCAAGACCGTTACCCTGGGCTCTTCGTGCACCCATCCTTGCAGAGAGGGCCACGGCCAGAACAAAGGGAGGCTGCACCACATGCTGTCCCCCCGGCCCTATGGGGCCAAGTGAGAACTGAGCCCAAGACCACTGCATGTGGAAAGGTTGCCTGGTAGCCCAGAGAGAGTGCCACTGGTGTGTTGTGACCCTGCACCTTTACAGAAAACCCAGGCAGGCCAAAAAGTGATTTCCCTTTTCTTTAAGAGGCCAGGAAGAGAAATATCCACTCCATCTTTTTCTGTGTATCTTTTTCTTTTTTTAAGTTGAATTGCAGGTGATTTACAACATTATGTTAGTCTCAGGTGTACAACATAGTAATTCACTATTTTTATAGATCGTATTCCATTTTAAGTTTCCATAAAACAATGCCAAATTTCCCTGTGCTGTATAATATATCCTGCTGCTTATCTATGTTGCACGTGGTAGTTTGCACCTCTTCATCCCCTACGGTTGTCTTACCCCTCCCTCCTACTCTCTCCCCACTGGTAACTATTAGTTTGTTCTCTATATCGGTGAGTCTGTTCTGTTGTCATTTTGTTATAGATACTCATTTGTTTTATTTTTTAGATTTCACGTATATGTGATAACAGAGTATTTGTCTTTCTCTGACTTACTTCACAAAGCATACATTTTTTGGGATCTGTGTATATCTGATTTGACCTTAGCTATTAACACCATATTAGTTCTTTTCCTTTTTGTTTTTTGGCTGGCATGTTGAAGTTCCAGGCCAGGAATTGAACCTGCCTTAACAGCAGAGACTCAAGCCACTGCAGTGATGGCACTGGATCTTTAATCTACTGCACCACCAGGGAACTCCTAACATTGTATTCCTAATGCCTTGGGACTTAACTAGGCACAGCTCCTGACAGCCTCATGAGCATTAAGGACTCACACTTCCTATACTTTATTCTACATTTATTCCACACTCTGTCCTGTCAATTCAGGACCTTCAACAGAGTCTGGGAAATAGTAAGTGCTCACTAGGAACGTTTTCAATGAAGGAATGACTCTCTGCAGAGTTCTTCTCCTTCCCAGCAGACTGGAAGTCCCCAGCAGGGCGTCTGCCATGTGCTTAATCCAACTGTCAACCACAGTCCCCTTGTGACCTCTGTCTGTTCTGAGTCCCCTACCCTGCCTCTTTGGGTTGCCTGAGGTGCTGGTGGCTGCAGCTCCTCCCTGCAAATATCTGCACTGCATCAGCATGCTTGCTTCCCTCAACGGTCCCAATGCCACCAGATCTCTCAATGTCCCCACCTCTGCTTGACTGCTGTCCTCATGGGAGCCCAAACCATCTGCGGAGCAGGGCAGAGGAATGTCTTCAAACCTGTTTCTCTCTCACTCCAGATTTAAGGATCTCTATGTAAAGATCTCTCTTTCTTGAACCTGACACTAAATATGTCCCTATCTCAAGTGTTTTTTCAGCCCTCGTTTGATACATATGTCTCCCTAGAGCCCTCTCCCAGATGCTCTGACCCAGTGGGTTCGAAGAGGCGTCTGGGCATTTATATTTCTTCGGAGGCCCATAGATGATTCAGAGGTACATACATGTTGTGAAGGACACTGCCTTGGGTTATCAACAGAGACAAGTGGACACCCAGAGGAGTCATCATCTTGGGCTCAGTGATGCTGCTCTGCTAGAAAGAAGCATCTTTAGGGAGGCAAGGATAATGCCTTTTAATATATTTAAACAGGATAATGCTTTTTAATATATATTAACCATATCTGGATAAAGACATAATGAATTCTTTTTCATTTGCTATGCTAATGTAAGGGCAGAAATGGTAGCAGACATACTGAGCCCCCTTCCCTGGCAGCATCCAGAGGAGGCTGAATGCTTATCCAGGAGGGACATGCAGAATTAATGTCTGTTTTACGGTTAGACTGGCTCTGAGATGCTGTGATTCAATTCATCAATATATCACACGTTCACTGAATCCCTTGTCATTTGCAGGTTTTAGAGAAGCATTAGCAAGGCAGAATCTGGAAGTCTGGATCTGTGGTTGGTTCTCCAGTTATTTATTCATTCACTTTGCCAGGCAGTGGGTTAACTCTACTGAGTCCTTACTCGGTACCAAGGTCTGGGGCTACGATGGTGAAAAAAACAAAGGCCCTGCCCTCATGCAGCTTATGTTCTAGTAAGGAAATACACCGTGGACACACAGACAATAGCATTTCCCTGAACACAAATGAGCCGGAAGGGAGAGAAGGCCAAAGTCTGGTGACAGTTCTAGAAAAACTCTCCGAGAGTGGAGAGAAAAGGTAACACCTAGTGAGGTGAGGGAATCCTTTAAGACAAAAATAGTAAAATAAAATCCAAATACTGAATAAAACACTTCTCTCATTTAATGGCATTTTAAAAACAGAATGTACTTTGGGGAGCAGTTTTAGGCTGCCAGCAAAATTGAGCTGAATGTAGAGATTTCCCCTAAGTCCTCGCACAAGCACAGCCTCCCCACCCCCATCCACATCCTCTTCTAATGGCATTTTTTTATGCATGAAAAAAGCAAGCTAGCGAGGCTAATGTAGCCAGATTGGCTGTTGTGTTCTGGCTGCGTGGGGGCACGAGCGTGGTTCTGTGTAGAAGTGAGTCCATGGGGGCGGAGGCTCTGTCTTCATTTTTTTGGTGTTACTTCAGCCCTGAAAACAGATCTTTACACATGGTTTATGGAACTGAAATGAATTTAAATAACTTGTCAGCTGATCTGTACCCAGCCTTTCAGAAGAGACTCGGAGGAATAAGCTGCTTGACAATTAGACAGCATTTTCTGCTTGAAAGTTGTTTTTAACAACCACAAATCTGGAAGTGTGTCAAAGCAACAATTTTGTGATTCATTTGGGTAACACTGTCTTTCCTGGAATGAAAGGATTCCTTTTCATATAGAAATTGAAAAAGAACTACACTTTTATTTTAAAGTTACAGTTGACAGTGTTTTGTAGATGAGAATAATTTCAAGTCACAGAAATATTTTCTTAGCCCATTGTCTATGAGAGTGTATAGTGTAAGAAATAAGCAGTCTTAAGAATGAGCTAAATAAAGTATTTTCTCGTGGGCAACCCACCGTGGCCCCTGATACCACCAACCTCTGCTCATGTATCTTAGAATGAACATAAGATTGACTGTACTTGTCATTGCCTTTTATTGGTCAATTGATGTTTAAATCCTTATTCAATGATTTCATAACATATGTCTGGTTGGTAGCAAATGTTTTTTGAATTAACAAGAAGGCAGAATATATACCTGTCCCTCTCAGTAGATTGTGAGAGTTTGAGAGCAAGAATGTCTCTCTCTAATTCAGTTTTCTCAGATTCACACCATCCCCCACCATGCAGCACAAATGTGACATTTTAATTTCTTAATAAGTGTTAATTTATTCTTTTGAGCAAGTGGCTCTTTGTGGATATCTGAATGTCCAGCACTAATTTTCTGATTAGTCAGAAAACTCTATGAGAACTTGGATTCATAGATGGTATTTTGCATAAGTAAAATGTTGAAGAAACAAAAAAAAAGTCCTAGATAAGAAAAAATTGTGAATCCTTGTGATTCTATTCTTATTCATGCTTCTTTTTTTTCCCCTCTAAGAAGATGTGATTACCATTTTTTATTGCTATGAGGTTTAGGACAATGTCAAGATGTGAATGTAAACTTTCAGTTTAAGAATATAGTTTGAAACTCGTTCAGTTATTTTAAGATTTACTTGCTTTTTTCCTTGAAATAGAGTTCTGGACTTTCTGACACTTCCCTTTAGAAGCGAGGTTTCTTTGAATAACTGAGGCCTTAAGAAAAGTTACAACACTGCTGTCTTCAATCCATCCACAAGACTGTCTTTGCACGCAAGCACCCATTGACGTCAGCAGACCTTGGGTGAAGTTCTTTTTTTTTTTTTTTTTTTTTTTTTTTTTTTTTTTTCTATCACTGGGAACTGTGGAGTAGAGGTGGTGGGGTGAGGTGCATGGGACTTGTCTGTGTGCTAAGGATGAACTGACTGTGATGAAATTTGGAACGTTACAGTTTTCTAATAAAATTGGGTCTTGTGTTGGTTTCCCATAGGACAAGAAAAATATATATATACCCAGAGTGATGTTTATTCCAGGAACTTTAAAAATTCTTCCATCATATTTGCTAGACTGACAGCTATTTTATGGTTTCTGAGGACTGGCCCGTGTTAAAGGATTTGACATTTGACTTTGGAAAAGAGTAACTCTGAGCTGAATCTATTAGGCTCCGAATCTGTTTTATGAGTAGAGATCATTGCCTTCTCCTTAGGGCCCGTGCGTCCACAGAGAGGAGGGTGTGTTCGTATCTGCCTCTTAAATTCATGCCTGAATACTATCAGAAACATCTATGGCACCACACATTTCTGAGATATAAAATAATTCATTGTTTTTATCCAACATTTTCCAACCTTCACCTTTGTGGTTCGGGATTTTGATTTACTCCCCAAACTTCCTACCCTGCTACATACAAGCAAATAGTCACTTTTTTCTTTAGTCACTATATCTAGAATTATTCTATTTGATTAGCAAATTTTTGTTGTGTGTCTGTGTGCCTAGCTCTGTACAGCTATACCAAGTTTTAAAAAAATGTAATATGACCTAAACACACAGCATTTATGAGAACAAACACTCTTTAAGGTAGTTGAAAAATCTCAGTTTAATTGCAGTGTGTAGAAGAGAGGGGTGGTGGTTATCTGTAGGAGTAAAAGCTTGATGGAAGAGATGGGACTTTTAATGGACTTTGAAGATTTAGCATAAGATACATAAACTATCAAAAAGACACCAGAGGACAGGAAACTTTAAAATTAATTCTGGGCTTTTTGGGGTCGACTATGGAGTCATGTGTAGACAAAGTTTCAAGTTGAGCTATGTCTTCTTAGAGGTCAGCATGTGCCTGTGAATTCTTATTACACTGTGTTCCTTTTATTTTTAGCTCCCATTTGATTGTGCTCATAAGGTTGTTACTAATACTGATGAGAACTGTGGGTACAGAAACACTTTGAAAAGAACCTTTCCTAAATTGATTTAGTTCTTTAGTTAATTTGAAGGGGAAACTGGACAAAAAAAGAGTAACCAAATACTGTGAAACCCCTAAATTTCTTAACTTTAGGCCAGGTGTTCACTGCGAATCTTATTCATTCTAATCATTTGCAGCTTCATTTAAATTAGGTGAACACGAACACTTTTAGTATCCTGGTTCACTCTTTGCCAAGTAGAGCTTTCACCTAGTTGACCAATCAGTGAGTGAATATTGATTGGGCATCTTTTATGTGCTCAGATTTCTTGTATCTATAATTTAAATTTTGTCTTTTATTTTATTTTATTTTGTTTGGTTTTTTTTGTTTGTTTGTTTTTTTGTTTTTTGTTTTGCTTTTGAGGACTGTATCCATGGCATATGCAGGTTTCCAGGCTAGGGGTCGAAATGAATCTACAGCTCCTGGCCCACGCCACAGCCACACAGGATCCACGTGGTGACTTATACTACAGCTCCTGGCAAAGCCGGATCCTTAACCCACTGAGTGAGGCCAGGGATTGAACCTGCAACTTCATGGTTCCTAGGTGGATTCATTTCTGCTGCACCACAACGGGAACTCCTAAAGTCTGTCTTTTAGAGCCTGACATTTTAGCAGCAAAAATGAAAGGCTGAATGTATTAAAGTGTGGGTTAGTATGGGGTTCCAGTAGTAGAATTCTAGGAAAGGAAGAAAAGAAAGAAGTTAAAAAAACAAAACAAAATACCTTGAATAATCAGATATTTGGACAACCAGTGAGAAGGGAAAGTTTTCTGGGTGATGGGACACGTGGGCGGAAAGCCCTGAGGCAGAAAAGTGGGATATTCAAGTAGAGCAGGGCTTAGAACTGATAGTGTTTTCCAAACAATTCTTCCTTTCCTTGTCGTTTGATTGTGCAACAAGGAGAGCCCTGAAATAGTTTTATTTAATGTTGTTTGGTAAACAAAGTGTCTCCCTCTCTCATTAATTCCCTTGATTATCTTTAGAGTTGCTAAAAAAGGAACTTTAATATAAAAGGAATACCTACTTTTAATATAATTGGTGGAAAACCTTTGTGATAGTTAACAGTCTTAGTTTTTAAGGATTCAAACTGTGAGGTTTTCTTGGTCAATCAGATTGATGATTGTTGTTGTAGACAATCTGAATAAATATTCTAAATACATGAGGCCTGAGGTTAAAGATTTCATCAAGTTTTCAAGAGAAGTCATAGCCATCGAGACTTTTTTCCTTTCAATAGGCCATTTGGAAGTAAAAGTTAAAAACTAAGTATGAGAAATGCAGAAGTTATAAAGGGAACTTGAGAATTTATTTTTAGATTATTACCAGACACACTTTTCTTGGCCGGCCAAAGACCTATTGAAATGGGGCTCATCCAGAGAAACTATGATCAAATCTAGATGATTTTTTTTTTCTAAAAAAATACATATAAGTATTTGCAGATTTATCTTCAGAGATAAAACACAGCCATTTCTCTTAAAAACTGTTCATGTGCATGGGGAACCCTTGGGAATAAGAATGCAGTCAGAGGGAAGCGGGTCTGGGTTTGGACCTGGATTCTGCTTTTCTCAAAGTTCCCAGGTGCTGCTGCTGCTGGAACAGGAGCTACACTTTGAAAAGGAGGTCCCAGAGCACAGACCTTATCAATACATTGGCATCTATTTTATTGTTTTTACCGAAATATAAGTGTAGTGTCAAGATGGGAGGAGCTTTTCTACCTTAAGTGTGGTCCAGCCTTGTTGAACATTCATTAGATCACCAGACTGTAGAGAGCTGCATGGGGGCAGAGACGCAGCCACTTTGGGCCTTGACTATGTAATGTTTGGTGAATAAATCAACAAATCTGGTGTTGGCCTGGGGCTGTCATTACGGTGGATGCTTTTCCTCGTTACCCTAGTAGAAAGTAACAAATCACAAAAGTTTTCCTCTCTAAAATAAAAGTTAACCTCAGCCTTAAGATTTTATTGTCAGAAAATCAGCTCATATTTAGGTATTATGGATTGCAAGCAACAGAAATGTTAGGTATGCTCAGAGAAAAAAAGAATCAAGTTAAATCCTACCTTCGAGAAGGACTTTAAGACAAAGGTCTTGCCTCTTACTAAGGCATCCCAAGCACCTTCCTCTTTTATCCTCTGCTCCATCCAGAACTTGGCTTCCTCTCCTCCTCCGTACTTTAGCTTCTGATGCTTTCAGCCAGGGTCCTACAGCCACCTCTCTGCTCTTCATCTTTATCTCCTTCTTGCCTTAACTGTGTCTTCCGATTTCTCCTTGGGGGCATTTCTGACCAAGACTGATTTATCTTGTCATTTTTCAGAGCAGAATGCAGCTCTTTCTTCCTGACTGCTCTTAGTGCTACCTCAGAATTACTTTAGCATTTAAAATATTATCTACTGAGCCACTTGCTGTACCCTGGGTACTCCAGCATTACTGAAGTACTTAGGAGTACTCCACCTGGAGAATCACTGCTACTGCCGACTTTCCTTTTTTTCCCCCCTCTTCATCAGCTCGTGACAACAAAGTACTGCTTGCCACCAATGTGTCTGTAAACTAGAAACAAAGACAAGGCAGGCATTACTGGGAAGGACTGGATTTTAAGAAGGTCTTCAAGTTAACTCAAAATATGTTTACATTAATTTTTTAAGTCATTACTGAATTCGGTAGAAATCCCAAATCAAAAAATCTCCTTGAGAACTTGGAGACTCCTAAGAATGCTTCTTCAGTCCTGTGGGGAGTTTTAAAGCCCAGCTGGAGAACTTCTCCAGACCTTAGGGCACGACTCTAGGTGAAAGGAGGCTTCCGGCTTCACATAGTCCAGCCCATTTTGCCAGAAGAAAACAGGAGGCTTATAAACAGTAGTGTGTGTTTGTTTGTTGGTGCTCTTCTTAATGCATGTCCTGTGAACCTCTTGCAGTGGTTGGCTGGTTCAGAAGTAGGTGAGCATTTCTAGTCCTAGTCAGAGCTCAGTCTGCAACACAACCACTTTAGGGGACGAGCTCCCCTTCCATAGCACACAGGGCAGATCTGCAAGCTGCAGGAAAGGCTCTCCCAGTGCTTTGGCTCCACTCACTAATAGCCATCAGGAAGCAGTTTGGGTTACACCTGTCATGTTTCCAAGGCAACCTTCTCCAGTACAGGTCCAAGCAGAGGGTCCTCTTCTCATCTCTGCCAATCACTTCTCAGCAAATCAACCCATCCTATCCAATCTGACTCTTGGGTTCCACCCTGAGCTCACCCCCCACCTGTGGTACCTCACTAACATCTCATTAACACTAATAATCTTCTGTGGCTCAATTTTCCCTTTGCTTCCTTGCCAGGAGCCTCTGTTCTTCAGACTGACCAACATCTAATTTGCCTCTCTCTAGGCCTCTCCCTAGACTAATCAGTTGGTGCCTCTGGTTAACTGTCTTTCAAGTCCTCTTTCTCCTTAGATGAAATGAACTAGGAATCCCATAAATTCCCCCACTGGAAGCAACCTCCTCTTAACTATGGTCCAGCCCCCTGATGGTATTAGCAGCACTATAATCGTAATGAATAGAATTTGAAGTTTTGAAAAACGAATGAATATGTCTTTGCTGACTTGGAAGCATCCTAGATCATATATTGCAAACTGTAATAGTCTCTTCTGGAACAGTCTGGAAACCTGGGAGCCATCTTTAAATTCTTCTTATTTCGCTCTCTTGATTTTCTTCATTACTTTCTTCAGTGCTATTGCTTCTAATTTGACTTATGTTGTCATCACCACATCTCCTTGAAATCACTACCTACCCCAACACCCTGTCTCACCCCTGGAAAGTGATTTTTCTAAACACAAATCTGATCAGTTACTCCCCAGCTTTAAATTCCTCTGTGAGTGCCCATGGTCCACAGGATGAATTCCAAACGGCTTAGCTTGGCTTCCAAAATGTTCTCGGTGTGGACTCTTTCTACGTCTCCACATTAGGCCTTGCCATGCCCACACACACTCTGTGCTCTGGCCAAACTGAATTGCTTTCAGTTCCCCTCATGCAGGGTGCCCTTTCCCACAGCTGGTTCTGGGCTTGTGTTGGCCCCTCTGCCTCGGGGGGAGTCTTCCTTCCAGACTCATACTCCTCCTTCAGGAGCTCGGTTGAGATACCACTTCCTTGGGTAAGCCCAGGCTCCCACAGTGCTTGGCGCCTATGCCTTTTATAGTCCTTAACATTCTGGATTGAATTAATCTTTTTTTTTTTTTTCTTTTTAGGGCTGCAGCTGTGGCATATGGAGGTTCCCAGGCTAGGGGTCCAATCGGAGCTACAGCTGCTGGCCTACACCACAGCCACAGCCACAACAACACGGAATCTGAGCTGCATCTGCAACCTACACCACAGCTCATGGCAACGCCAGATGCTTAATGCCAGGGAGTGAATCTGCATCCTCATGGATGCTAGTCAGATTTCTGCTGAGCCATGAGGGGAACTTCTCTATTTGTTTTCTCACTCAAGATGGTGAACAACTCGAAGGTGGGCATTGAATCTTACATTCATCTTTGTATCTGCTATGATTTTTCAGAATTCTAGGACTTTCCAAGAGCCAGTTTTACAGCCAAGTAATTTTACCAAGGACCAGGGGAAACTAGTCATTCTGACTTTCACCATTCTGACCAGAGCATCGACTACTGAATTATCAATTTCACATAAGAACTGAATTTTTCCAGGCTTGATCTAGCACCCTGATAAAATCAATCTATCCTGCCTTTATCCAGGTAAGTGTTAACCCTCTTGCTGGGTACATAATATATTTCAGTACACAGTAGCTGCTAGATGATATTGCTAGCACTCTGTGGGCAAATTACCATCTAACCAAAGGGTCAACAAGCCCTGCCATTTATTTACTAATGAATTCATCTCCATTTAAATCTACTCTACCATTGGATTTTCTGTTTTATTTCTTTCTTTGAACTTATTTTGATTCTCAATATATCTCTCAGCCTGCCTTACACAAGAAGGAAAGGAGAACATTTAGGAGATAAGAAAGTCCCGAGGAAGTAAAGATTTCTTCAAATCCTTGGTTAAACTCTCTGAGTTTAAGGGCCTGAGAGCACCCTCCTAAACATTTCCATCTGTAATGGCAAACCAAGTGAAACCAAATTTAATTCATCCTTGCCTGGGAACAATAAGCTGCCCACCCGCTATCTAAATTTGAAAAGACAGCTGAGAGTAAAACACACATTTTGGTGGTGGTGGTGGTGGTGGTGGTGGTGGTGTGTGCATGAGTGCATGCGCGAATGTGCAAAATTAGCCAACTAAGAGTACCTGGGCTACCACTGAATTCAACCCCTTACACAGATAGTGCTCTTCTTTTTTTTAAAAATGATTTCTATTTTTTTCCAGTATAGTTGATTTATAGTGTTCTATCAATTTTTCCAATGTATAGCAAAGTGACCCAGTGACACACACATATACATATTCTTTTT
Source organism: Sus scrofa (assembly GCF_054392235.1). Taxonomy (NCBI): domain Eukaryota; kingdom Metazoa; phylum Chordata; class Mammalia; order Artiodactyla; family Suidae; genus Sus; species Sus scrofa. The sequence continues at coordinate 72,263,368 of NC_139383.1, read as the reverse complement.
CTCATATTGTCCTGTGCCATCACAAGTGACTAGATATAGTTCCCAGTGCTATACAGCAGGATCTCATTGCTTATCCATTTTTTTTTTCTTAACAGTGCACTTCTTGAAGCAGTTAGATCTCACTAGGTCCCAAATGGAACAGTCACCCTTTTGTTCAACAAATATTTATTAAGCCCCTTCTTTGGGTCAGGCTTTGTTAGGTGTTGGGCAAACTGGTGACAGACACAGGCTGTCCTGGCATGGACCGTCCCCCCCACTCCTTCATGTCAGTCAGTGTCACCAGGCAGAAACTGAAGAATCCAAGCGTGAAGACCTTACCAGCTGCCAGCGAGCCTGCAAGGGAAGAAAGGGGTGTCTGTGTGGCTTTCTCATGACCCAGAGCCAGGAAGCACAGAGCAGGAGACGGAGGCTCCCAGTTCAGTGAGGGCAGGGGGTTGAAGGCCCAAGTTTGGGAAGACCAAAAAGGGATATTGGAGGTTGGCTTTTCTCTCAAGTTTTGTATAGCAGCAGTTCATTCATCCTTACTGTAGGCCAGTAGCCCATTGTGTGAATACACCACAGTTTATTCACTCTGTTTCTGGTCATTTGGTTGTTTCCAGTTTTTGTCTTGTACAAACAGAACTACTATAAACACTTAAAAAAATGTGTTTTGGTGCACATTTGACAAATTTCTGTTGGACATAAATAGAAATTTCTGGGAGTTCCCATTGTAGCTCAACAGTAATAAACCCAACTAGTATCCATGAGGACTCAAGTTTGATCCCTGGACTCACTCAGTGGGTTGAGGATCCAGCATTGACATGAGCTATGGTGTAGGTTGCCCATGCTGTTCAGAACCCTTGTTGCTGTGGCTGTGTTGTAGGCTGGTGGCTACAGCTCTGATATGACCCCTAGCCTGGGAACCTACATATGCCATGGGTGCAGCCCTACAAAGACCAAAAAAAAAAAAAAAAAAAAATTTCTGGCTGCAGAATATGCTTAAATTCAGCTTTAGTGATAATGGCAAACAGTCTTCCAAATGGTTGTAGTAATTCACACTCCTGCACCAGCTCTAGTTTTTCTCATATCCTTCCTAACATGGTAAAATCTGTTGTGTGTGGGCTTTTTTTTTAACCTTTCTGGTGGCTATAAATTGTTAGTCTTATTGATTACTAATGAAGTTGAGCACATGTAGAATATTTATTGGCTATATAGATAGCAGATGTATTTATTGGATATCTTCTTTTGTATAAGGAATATTCCATTCTCTTGCCCAATTTTTATTGTTTTGACAGACTTTTTCTTACTGATTGTGTGTGTGCGTATGGAAGGTGGAGAGGGGAGCTTTTTATATTTTCTACCCTACTCCTTATCTATGGGGCCATCCTGATCACGACTGGCTCTTTCTTGTCTCAGCTCAAACGTCACTGCCTCGGGGAGGCTCTTCTGCTCCTGCAGTCTAAAGGAGCTACCTATTCTCTCTCTATTACAAAACTCTATTATTGTGTATCTGATAGTTTTGTTATTATTATTATTTTTTTTTTCTTTTTTCCTTTTTATAGCTGCACCTGCAACATATGAAAGTTCCCTGACCAGGGTTGAACTGGAGCTGGAGCTGCATCTGCAGGCCTACACCACAGCCACAGCAATGCCAGATCCAAGCCACATCTGCCATCTATGCTGCAGTTTGAAGCAATGCCCGATCCTTAACCCACTGAGCGAGTCCAGGGATTGAACCCTCATTCTCACAGAGCAACAACATCAGATCCTTTACCCCCGGAGCCACAATGGGAATTCCTTGTGATTTTTCTTATTTGCCTGCTGCTGAGTGTTTCCACACACTTAAGTGTGAGCTCCATGAGGGCAGGGCCGTATGTATCTTTTTCATAGACTCATGGATGAATCCCATGAATACCATGTAGTGTGGAAGAAGACAGAGACATACATACTACATGCTTCTATTCAGGTCAAATTCAAATACAGACAAAACAAACTCGGGGGGTTCCTCTGTGGAGAAGAGGGAGTAGTGACTACAAGCGGGCATGAAGGGGGCTTCTGAGGTTGGAATAATAGAAATATTTTAAAAAACCTAGGTGATTTGTGACCCAGGAGGAGTAAAAGAAGCTGAACATATAATTAAAGAGTATCCACTGGACCTTAACGCTTAAGGCTGTTTATTCTGAGCAACAAGATTTTCAATGACAGTGACAGTTAATGGGCGTATTCACTTTGTGATGATGTTACCTTGAACTGTACACTAATGATCATTATATTTTTCTGTACATATTTTATACTTTGATTCTATCCATTCAGATTTAAGTTTGAGGGTATAGAGGGCTGTGTAGGGAAGCTGTCGGCAGTGCTGTGGTGGGAGGGGCTTGTCTGCTTTAGATAGAAAGTTTGTGGGGCTGCCTTGTACACTAACTGTCCCTCAGACATCAGAATGAGGGGACCTCATGTTAGTTTCCCTAGTTCTCCTCTGAGAGTGCATTTACTTTCTTTAGCAAAAACCCTACTATTTGTCGGGGGGCAGCCTAGAGATAATGTGTAGCTATCCATAGGTCTGGGTTCAGGAATAGGGTCTGGGATGGGGCCAGGTGGGTAACTCTCCCAGATTAAGACTTTCAGTTAATCATCATGTTGTCACCATTCTTCTCACCTTTGCCCTCTGTCACACCTGTTCACATCTGGGGTGCCCTGCTTCTTCCTCTATGGCAACTTCTTCCCCATGAATAATTGATAGAGATTCCTTTCATCCTATTTTTTTTTTTTGGTCTTTTGTCTTCTTTTTTTTAAGGGCTGCACCCATGGCATATGGAGGGTCCCAGGCCAGGGGTCTAATCGGAGCTGTTGCTGCCGGCCTACACCAGAGCCACAGCAATGCCAGATCCGAGCTGCATCTGCAATCTGCACCACAGTCCACGGCAATGCCAGATCCTTAACCCACTGAGTGAAGCCAGGGATTGAATCTGCAACCTCATGGTTCCTAGTTGGATTCATTTTTGCTGTGCCAAGACGGGAACTCCCCTTTCATCCTATCTTAATTGATCAATCCTTCATCCATTTTTCAGAGACTTTTAAAAAGCCCTCCTGTTCTGGCAGTTTTTTTCCTATTTAGTTCTCTTTGATATAGTGGGCTTATACCTTTTCAGTTTCCTTTATGTTTTCTTGCATTTGGAAGAGAAGAGAGGCATGTCCTCATGTGGCCATTTTGATCAAGAAAGCTCACTGTTTCATTACCCTACATAGTCACACTTGAACTTTCTTTCCTGCTTTATCATTTTCTAATGCATGCTACGTCCCCCATGAGGAATCAAGAGCATTTTACTACTTCTCACTTCCCTTTCCTGCTTCAACTTCTGATTTTTATCATTTTTAAATTGTCAAGGTTTATGTCATTTACATTTTTTCCTTTAATAAAATGAAGCTCTTCTGTTACTACTCTAAAGACTTCTAAAAATTTAAGTCCCCTGCAACAGCAAATATGAAGTCATATGATTGGGCCCATTTTGAAGGAAAGTTAATCCTGTGTCTCTGAAAATCTTGTTGCTCTGAAAATCTTGTTGCTCAGAATAAACGGTCTTAAGTGTCAAGGTCCAGTGGACGCTCTTTTAATTATTTTCAGCTCCTTTTACTCCTCCTGGGTCATATTCATTCACTAATGTTTTGATTCTCTTGTAATTTTCTTTGTTTTAAAATCACTTTTGGTGTTGCTGTTATACTTCCTTGAATAATGTATTCATATTGGATTCTTGGATGGTAAGATTTATTAGTCCTTGCATGTTTAAAAATGTCTTTATTGACCCTTAATTGGTAATTTATTTGTCTTTTTAGAGACAAATAAATTCCCTTAGAAAATTCAAGGCCTTGCTTCTCATTCTAGCATTTAATGTGGTGATGAGAAGTCTGATGTCAGTCTGATTCTCATTTTGTTGTTGTTGTTGTTGTTTAGAGGTAATCCATTTACTTTCTTTGGGACCCAGTAGAATTTTCTCTTTAAACAATTTTGAAACTTCACAGTCTTATATGGAAGAGTAGATCTTTTTAATATTTTATCACTTCCCTCATTTGTAAAGCCCTTTCATTCTCAGGACATGTGATTGTCCTCATCTTGGTGAAATTTATTTGATTTTTTTTTGCTTTATTATTTACTATGTGTATATTCTTTCCCTTAAATGGAAAAGGGACTCCTTAGATGTATCTTCCTACTCATGACCTTTTCTCTCATATCTAGCTCTTTTAACTTTTTTTTTTTTTTTTTTTTGCTCTAAGTGCTGGAATAATGTCTGAACTGACTATCTGGAATACCAATTTAGTCTTTGCTCACCTAATTTACTCTTTAGTTTCTACCTGTTTTATTTTGACAATCATATTTGTTATTTTATGAAGCTCTACAATGTTTTCTAACTGCTCCTTTTTTTAAAGTGGCCCTGACATTAAATGTCCAACTGCCAATCACTGTTTCAAAAAGTTCTCCTTGGTTCTTTAAACGATCTCTCTTTCTTCTGGGGTCAGTTTTTGTTTGTTTATCTTGGTCTTTGTCTTTCTATTACTCATTTTCTTTTTTTTTTCTATTGCTCATTTTCCACCCATGGTTGCTAATTCGTATTCATAAATAAATCAATTTAGTGTTGACTAATATGGCTATGCAGTTGGTTAGGGTTTTCTCTGCATTAGATTATCATTTATTGCAATTTTGAAAGGAAAAGTTTTTCCCCTTATATTTTCTAAGCAGTAATTTTCTAAAGTATATAGGAATCTTATAAATTTTTTTTACAGTTATCATGAATCCAGCCAATTTTCTAAACTACCTTCTTACTTTTATTACTTTCCCATTGATTTCTTTTTTCTTTTTATTAAGGTATAATTGATTTACAGTGTTGTGCCAATTTCTGCTGTACAGCAAAGTGACTCAGTCATATATATGTATACATTTTAAAATCATTATTTATATATTTTAGGCAAGAAATAGATTTATTAAGATAGGATGCTTGTGAGAGATGCAGGTGGGCAGGCATGGAAGCTTTCTCTATACATTTTTGTTTGTTTGTTTGTCTTTTTGCCTTTTCTAGGGCCACTCCCGCGGCACATGGAGGTTCCCAGGCTAGGGGTCCAATCAGAGCTGCAGCCGCTGACCTACACCAGAGCCACAGCAACGCGGGATCCGAGCCGTGTCTTCAACCTACACCACAGGTCACAGCAACGCCGGATCTCTAACCCACTGAGCAAGGCCAGCGACCGAACCCACAACCTCATGGTTCCTAGTCAGATTCATTAACTTCTGTGCCACGAAAGGAACTCCTATTTAAAAAAATATATTTTTTTCCATTATGGTCTATCCCAGGAGATTGGATGTACACTCTCCAGTTATTATTAGGACCTTATTGCTTATGCATTCTAAATGTAATAATTTGCGCTATTAACCCCAAACTCCCAGTCCATCTCACTCCCTTCCCCCTCCGCCTTGGCAACTACAAGTCTGTTCTCTATGTCCTGTTGATTTTCTTAGTAAATTATCATTTTGTCTTCAATTCATAATTTTCTTCTTTCTAGCAGTTTTACTTTTTATTCCTGTTTCATCTTATTGTTTTGATAATTAAGTGCCCATGTTTGAGGTTCTGTGGTTTGTGCAATATACCTAATAAAATGAAATAATAAATTATAATAATTTTATAATATCTGTCACTGTAATGTCAATCTTAGTTGTATAAGAACAGACACAACAGAACAAATGAGGTGCCAGCTGCTTCAAGGCATATAAGTAGCAAAGATTCAGATTGGGTATTCTCCATTGAATTTTCTTTTTGGGTAGGGTTGATACACAAATAGGCCACAACAGAGTTTTCTTTGTTTCTTTTTTAGACTCTGACTGCCAGAAAATTTAGGAAGATTTTGCAATGGGAATCTAGAACGGATCCTTTCTATCTCTGGAGACTAGTCAGGTATTTTCTCTAGTAGCTACTCATAGTCCTCCCCAAATATTAAATGAATTAACGTGCTCCCATAATCACTGTGGAATAATTTACCTCTATTAAATCTCCACCGGAGTTAGTAGATGGAGTTGAAATCCTACTCTATCAAATAGTTATAGCAAACAAAAGCAAAATGAACCAAACAAAAACCCCCAGCAGCAATTACACAAATCCAGATTTCAATGAAGTATAAATCTGATCTTTTACTTTATAAACAGGTTACAGGTTTGATTATTCATATTTAATATCCAAGCTGTGCTTTCTTTGGTTCCAAACCACCAGGAAAAACATATACTGCTTATTTCATAAGATAAATTCTTTGTATACAATATCTCACTATTTGTAACTGTATCTATTACTATAAAATATAAAAGTAGGTATACTTCTTATTTGGCAGATGGGAAAATACAGTTTCACTGAAGAATATAGCCAGTCAGGCAGAGTTTGAGGATTAGAATTAGTTTCCCATTTTTCCTAGTCCTGACATGAACTATAAAAAAACATGGAATTGGATTTCTTTTTTCACTTTGTCTACCAAGAATTTCATCTGGAGCTTGATTTGCATAATTGTGAGAGCTTCAGCTGGCAATTACGCTTTCCCTATTCCTTTTGCCTCGACATTCTATTCTTATATGTATTATTTTTGCCTCTGAATTTCTAAGATGATTTATATGTAAAAGTTTTGGTTCGGGGGTTGCTTTTAAGTCATTTCAACTCTGCTGGGTGATTCTAAAGGGAAGAGAAGGAAGAGAATACGCTGTGAGGAAAATGAAGGTAAGAGAGGGGAGAGGAATGGAAGAGAGCTGGGGAAGTGGAGTTCACGTGAAGATTTTATCTTCAAGGAGGATTTTCCGGTTTTTGGTTAGGAATTGGCTGTGGTCCAGCATGGCTTTGGAACAACTTCTCTCCCTCCTCCTCTTCTCTCTTCTCTCCCCTTCTCTTGCCTTTCCTCCTTCAAATCCAGCAGAGGCAGACCGTCAGCATGGCTGCTCACTATTATCATTAGAGTATCTATTCTCCCTTATTTGGCAGGAGGAGAATCCCTCAGAGGCCCAAAGAGCAATGTATTGTTCACACGATTCAATGACCAAGGGAGCCCTTGGTGAAGGAGGAAGGAAACTTGCTGTGTCAGAACTCTTGGTTCTACTAGTGCTGGGAATATTTCTTGCCTTTTCTTTTTGGGGTTTGGGTCTGTCATTCCTCATCTGCCCTCACACGTCACGTACACATGAATCTGTGTCATCCAGTGCAGTCTGCATGGCACCTCCCCCCCGCCCCCCCCCCAAGAAGCCAGCTGAACTTATTGCTCTTGTCACTCCTGCGTTTGTTACTCTGCAGGCCAGCTGGATTGTCAGACTTGCCCATGAAGCATGTCAGTTTCTTGCCTGTGAGTACATTAACCCCATCTGAAAAAAAAAGTGCTTCAAGAGTTGATTACCAAGGATCTGCTTATTCAATAACTCAACAAGGGAAAAGTAAATGGCTTTAAAATGTGATGTTATCAAAGGGTCTAATCATGCTTATTACTTGCCGCTACTACATGATCAGCTCCTCTTTCTTTCTTTCTTTCTTTTTTTTTTTTTTTGCTAAAGTTGATGACACTAAATGCATCTGTAATCAATCCATTTTTTTATCATTTTCTTTAAAGCTTTAAAAAATAAGTCAAATGAAAAACGTGATACCCTTTGCAATTGCATTGTACTATCACAGCTTAAGCTCTATGGGGAGAACCTTCCTTCTCCAACTTTTGCAACACTTAATTGTTCTTATCTGTCACATTTGACCCAAAGACACTCCTGCCACCCCCACAATATAACAGTCGAAAGAGAAGATTAACATTATTGTTATCTTAAGTCCATTGCAATGACCTCCTGGTTTCTACATAGGAACTCACCTTGCAGACTTTCTACCCTGCCCTGCTTACCTGGGTATATGGACACCAGAGCTGATGCTGGAAACATCAGGCCAAACTAGGTCTTTGGAAATAACTCTGCTAAGGACCTGCGCATGTGCAGGACTGTGTGCTGAGACAGTGGCTGGAGTCACTGATGGTGCCAGGACCTGCAAAGAGGCCAGTCCCTCGAAGATGTCCCCCAGTGCAGCTGGCCATGCTGGAAAGGAAAATGGATCAAAACATTCTTCCTACCACCATCTCTCTTTGGTTTTGTGCTGGTTGTTGTTCCGAGGGGCAGACCTCCTGCTGGCCAAGTCACAGAGATGGAGGCGGGTTTCCCAGGCCTCGATTCGGCACAAAGTCTGTTTCTGATTTCTGGTAGGGCTCCTCACCACCTGTTCCAGGCTGCAGCTGCTGTTGTTTTATTTTGTGTTACAGAGCTTATTACTATTGTTGGTTCATCATTACATAATGTTTTATTTATATTCACAAAAACTTCATGCCATGTTGTTGTTCTTTTGAATAGAATGCAGATTTCTTGGGGCTCCACAGATGCATGGAAACCTCTGGATCCCCTGGAGAGGCAAGTTCTGAATTAGGAGAAGGGACCAGTGATAATTCTGCTTTCCCTTCAAAGAGGGGCACAGCATGGGCATTGATCAAGTCAAGCTTCATCATAATCCTCTTTAAAGATGAGTGATGTTGAAAACTTGAAGGGAGTCTGAAAAATACAAACTAGTGAAATCCAGAATATATTTGCTAGTGTCCATGGATATAGGGAATTTTGTGTTGTGTAAAGAATAAGCTGTTTTAAAACTGACATTGCCTGCTCCTTCCTTTTGGCCTGAGAGTACTCAGGCAATAATCGCCCAGCCATCTTTTTGGTAGGAAAAAAACCACTTCTTTATAGACTTGCCTCGAAAGTTGTAAGCCATAGTTCCTCAATATATCATTGATTAGGAGGCCCTGAAAGGCTTATCTTGTGTTTTAATGTGAGAAAATAAAGCTCCCTGCCTCCCACACTGCTCTCACTTTTATCAAAAGGTATAAAGAGTTACACCTTTGTAATCTGTAACTCTTGAAGGTCCCGGACAGCATTTGGGTCCTGCTTCTAATTGCTGTCACTCTAGGACTCGTGTGTAGGACAGGATAGGGGCATGACACTGACAAGAGACAGTCAAGTCTTCTCATCAAGTCTTTACATTATTTGAGCAAAGGTCAAGGCAAAACTGAGGTCTGCATCAGGAAGCCTCACCTTAGAGTTTTCTTGGCTTAGAATGGTATCTGTATACCTCCCCTCTTGCCAGGTGTGTTCTAGGCACCAAGGGTACACAGTAGCGGTCAAATATTTAATAGAGTTTCCAGTGTGGTGTTCTACCTTTGCCTGCCTAGTTGAGAGGTTCATTGTAATCAGAAGTAGGTGTGCAGCTGAGGTCTAGCAGCCTGTCCTAAGGCATAGAAAACTCAAGGGGCTTTTAGGGGGATGCTGGGGGTGCTGCTCCCCCAGGGTCACTGGATGTGAGCAGACTGTGGTCACCAGCCACTTTGCATCTATTGGCAGTTTTCTTTCTAACCAAGCCAGCAACTCTCTTTCCTGTCATTTCCTTGTGGACTGGGGGCCATTTATTGGGAAGATATCGGCTCATATTTCAACTAAATGTAAAGACCTATTCACATCTAATAAGAGTTACCATAGTGCCCATGAAATGCCAGGCACTGGGCTAGAAGCTTTTTATTATCTCTAATCCCCACAATGATCTTGAAAGCCAGAGCATGTCCTCTAGTTTCACAGATGATAAGGCGAAGGCTCAGATGTGCCACCAAATATGGGCAGTGTCAGAGGATAAATAACCAAAGGAACAGAATCTCAATCCAGGTCTTAAGGCAAAGCCTGCCACTCTTCTGCTCTAGAACATTCTGTGCCTCTCGTCATCCTCATGCCATGCATTTACCAGCTGAACTGGGGAGCTCAAACTTCTTTTCCAATATTTGGAATTAAAAAGAAGAAAACTTGATAATATCCTAACATGGGCTAAAACACAGAAACAAGCAAATAAACAAGTCAGCTTCTTATGTTTGGATTTTAGGCTAAAGATAATAAGCTTAAAAAAAAAAAAAAAAGAAAAAAAAGCAAAACAGTGGCGTACCCATTGTGGCATAGAGGAAACAAATCCGACTAGGAAGCTTGAGGCTGCAGGTTTGATCCCTGGCCTCACTCAGTGGGTTAAGGATCTGGAGTTGCAGTGAGCTGTGGTGTAGGCCACAGATGCAGCTCGGATCTGGTGTGGCTGTGGCTGTGGCGTAGGCCAGCAGCCATAGTTCTGATTCGACCCCTAGCCTGGAAACCTCCATGTGCCTCGAGTGTGGCCCTAAAAAGCAAAAACAAACAAACAAACAAAGATAATAAGCTTGCTTCCCTTGAGAAAAAGCATCTGGAAAAGAAAGGGAACTTAGACAAGCATAATAGACGACATGGATTTGACCATTAAAATTTGTGCATGTAGCTGCTGATATCACTAGAAGACACTTTCTAATGTCCTAATTGAATGGATTTCCAGTCAGGCCTATGTATTAAGACCTCAGGGCACATCAAAACATAGCTAAAACGGAGTCTGGAGGATGCACAAAAACAGAGGGGAACCATTAAATCAATACAGAGCATGGATGTGAGCTAGTAGCTGGTGCAGATCCAAAGCGAGTGTGTCTTATGGGTGATGGGGAATACACAGCAGGGGAGGAGAGGGGAGAGGGTGCGCATATGTTTCTGGAACACTCAGCATTCTCATGGCCACCACCACATGCTTCCCAGTTCCATCTGTGGGCCAGTCAAGAGGGAAAGTGGCTTGCCCAGGATAATGACCATATATGTCTGGATTCTTGGTGGGTTTGCTTTAGTTCAAGGCATTTCCCATAATCGGGTTTATTTACCTGATACCAGAAATGACCCTGAATCTGCAGCTTCCTGCAGAAAGGAATTTCCTAACCCGGGCCCCAGTGCGAGGTCTCATCACGTAGGAGCCCACCTGTGTTGCTCTGGGGGCAGCCTCTCGTCACCATCTCCCTCTCTGCTCAGAGTTGTGGCAGCTGTGGCCGGTAGAGAGTGGATAAGGAGCCAGCAAAGCTGGACAGCTGGGGATCGTTAGCTACAATCAAGGAGCAGCATTAAAAGGCAGCAGGGTTGAGTGTCTCGGTTCTTTCGTTGCCCTGCCTGAGGAAGCCATCTGGACAGAGGAAATTTGCCTTAAACCTTGGCAAGAGTACTTTGTTCTGTTTGAACTCTGTTTAAAGCCTCAGAGTGGGTGATCGTTTTGTTTAAATTTTCCTTAAAACAAAGAGTGGGAGATCCCCCACAATTAACAACAGGAACCTTCTTCCCCTCTTAGCAGATTTGATAGGAAAAAACACTAGGACTATTCTGACATCCATTAGTGCAGCTCAGTTAGCAAGATGGACAGGAAGACATAGAGGGGGAGGATTTTGCCGGCTCAGGAGAGGTAAGTTGATGTCCTAAAGGTATAAGTGTATGATGCGTCATCTTTGATTGACCTCCCTTCTGGGCGGGCAATGTCTGAGGGCTTCCACCCATGGCTACCGTTTCATTTTCAGCATCATTTCCTGTGTTCAAGTCTTCATCTTTGCCCAGGGGTGGACTCCATACTTACAAATGATGGGATTTGCCACTCTGCCTTCAAGTGATTCAGTAGGGAAGTGCCTCCTCTCGGTGGTGGGCCAGAGTGATGAATGCAGCTGCTTTGTTTCCGCCCTTGACCCCAACTATTTATTTAGTGCAGTTCAAGTGTTGGACTTCAGCCACATTCATAGAGGGGTAGAAGTAAAGTCAAACGATTTCTCTGTAAACCTAAAGGTCCCTATTACATGTGTCTGTTGATATTATGTAGAACATATATATTTATACACAGGAATGTGTATGTATGCAGCCCGCAAAGGGAAGTTTACTGAGAACCCCCAGCTCCCGGCCAGGGGCTCCTCCTCGTCCTGCTGCCCTCTGGTTTTCTGACTCTAAGCAGGGGTTAAAGTGAACACAGCCTGGGCTCCTGGACTAGCGCCGCCTTCCCAGCACACACCCCTTCCTGCCCAGGCCATTTCCTCGCTGCCTCCCCTCCCTCAGTCTGGGGTGCTTCTCTTCTGGGGTCACCTACAGACCCCCCGCTCAATCCCTCTTCTCCGTGGGAGCCTAGCTTCCCCAGGCTGGCTCCTTAATGCTGCCATGGCCCTGCTGTGCCTTTGTGCTGTCACGGGTTGTTTAATGGCTTGTCTCTTTGATTAAACCAGGGGCTTTATGGGGGCAGGCCATGCATCGTGTATACTGTTGAGTCTTCCTTGGCCAGCAGGTACCTACTACATGGTGGGAGATAGGGTCTAGCAAATATATTTTGAATCAAAGTACAAATTGAGGAATGAAAGGCATGAATGAGCTCTTCCCTCATTCAAAAGCCTTCCTATGAGGTGAGTTGAGGGGATCCCAGTGGAAGGGATGGCTGCCTCCCTGCAGGTCTGACATACCTGCTAAACATGCACAGGACTTCCATAAACATTTAAAAATAGTCACTTGAGGAGTTTCCATTGTGGCTCAGTTGAGTTAAGAACCCAACTAGTATCCATGAGGATGTGGGTTCAATCCCTGGTCCTGCTCAAGGGGTTAAGGACCCAACCTTGCCTCCATCCAGTGTGGCTGTGGCTGTGTCATAGGCCAGCAGCTGCAGCTCTGATTCGACCACTAGCCCGGGGACTTCCACATGCCACAGATGTGACAATAAATAGAAAAAAGGGAAAAGAAGTCACTCGATTTCTTCCTTGTATATTAAATGCAAAAGGCTGGGTATTCTCTGGACAGAGGTGGTAGCTGCATGGATGTCCTTCGGCAGTAAGTGTCATGGGCACTGGAAACCAGGAGTACCTCCCCTTCACCGGCGGAAGAGGGGCTGTGAATGGGAGGGGTTGTCTGGAAGCTGTGGGGTACCACAGAATAAAGTGCCCTGGCCATGATCTTCCTGGCCTAGTGGCCCTTCTCTTCTGAAAAGAGGAAGCTTGCTCTTTCCTCCTGTCCTTCTTTCAACACATCCTACACCTCAGGAGCTAGAGCAGTAGATACCACTTCACCAGCTGGTGCAGATGCCTGAAAGTTTTGTAGGATAACTTGAGATTGGGGTCCTGCTTGCCTTGCCACTCATCCCTACTCCCATGCCTAAACCTCATCTGCCTAGTCCCTTAATCTCACTTTAGAAAGTCAAGCATGACCCTGTACCAATGCTATGTGTTAAAAACAAACATATATAAAATGTTCATATGCTCTGCCTCAGTAATTTGGTGTGTGGAAATAGTTTAAAATGCTGATAGAAATGTATGTAGAGGGAGTTCTGTTATGGCTCAGAGGTAACAAACCTGACTAGTATCCATGAGGTTGAGGGTTCAATCCCTGGCTTCGCTCAGTGGGTTAAGGATTCGACATTGCCATGAGCTGTGGTGTAGGTCACAGATATGTCTCAGATCTGGCATTGCTGTGGCAGTGGCATAGGCCAGCAGCTATAGCTCTGATTCTCAACCCCTAGCCTGGGAACTTCCATATGCCATGGGTGCAGCCCTAAAAAAACAAATAACAAAAACCCCAGAAATGTATGCAATAAAGCTGTTCAACACAGCATTGCTCACAAGAGCAGAAAACCTGGTTTAAGAGAATGGATAAATAAATGTCGGCATGGCCTTCAATGGAAAAGAATGAAGCTGTAAAAGTGATCACCACCGATGACTCTGAATGATTCTTAGTGCTGAAGATAAAACAGCAAGTGGAAAGGGCAGTACACAAAGAGGCTGTGTGGTTTCAGCTATTCAGGTCGATAGGTATGAAAGAAGGAAAACAACCAAAATGGGGACAGTGCTTGTCTGGGTAGTGGGATTAGGAGTTCTTAGTCTCTTTATCATATTCGCCAAAGTTGCTGCAGTGAACCAGGATTAACTTTAAAGTGATTACTTGTATCCTAAGAACTAAATGATTATAAAACATCATAACAGATGTTGGGCCATTGGGCCATAGACTAGGTCATCCCTCTTTGTCCAGAGTCACGACTTCTTTTCAAAGCTGCCAGGGGTACCAAAAATAACAAAAAAGGCTTTGTCAACATATACAACTCAAAACTTGCTTGTCAAAGTGAGAATATGATTATAAAACTAATTCTTGCTGGAAATTTCTGATGGAATTATGCTGTCTGAGCAAGCTTCTCCTTGGGATCAGTCGATAGCTGATAAGTGTTTTCAGGTGGAAGTAACCAGGCTGGACTGCTAGTTAATAGACTGTCTTGCGGAGAGCCTGCCATCTGTGTCCATGAAAGTTTACTTATCATTTATACCGCAATCTCACAGGATGGAAATAAGACGATTCATGTCTTTGTTTGCCTATTTGGGGGCACTAAATGGCAGAGACCTTGGTCCTTATGGCCAGATTTGGGATTGCTCCATTCTCTTGCAAACATTACATGTGCTGGCAGTAGTCAGACAATTTTAAATTAGTGGCGGCCACCTTTAGGATAGTGAACCTGTATGATTAAAGGTCTAGGTCTTAACACATGTCGTTTGATGCAATATTCTTTTTTCCTCTGAAGAGGCTAGGTCAAACAGAGGCTTCAGGTCATGTGTGGACACGACTGTGGGTCTCGGCATCCAATTTTACTTGCATTTCAAAACTTCCCATAATATTCCACAACAGGGGCCTCTTTATAAGAGGGTCAAGATGGCAGAAGAGAGGGAGAAAACACTCTATTAGGGTTGGCTCATAAAGTTCCTGACTCTTCTTGACTCAGCCGATCCAGTTTTATTCATTTTTCCATTTGCTTCTTTAAATTTTAGAGCAATAGATTTCTTTCGCTACTCTCAATGGAATGATCAGATTTTAAGAGAGTTTAGTATGGGATGAGAAGGCAGGGTAGAACTTGAGAGGGGTAGGAACAAAAGGAAGAAAGGAAAAATTTCCTGTCTTCTGCATAATCCCTGTATTGCAGCCTGCATCTCAAGCCTATTCTCTTTCTGAACTAATCCTACCGGGAGATTAAAGTGACTGAGCCCCACACTGTTGCTTTAGGTGTTAACTCATCAATCCTCACGACTGCCATTTGAATTGGATATTACTACTTTTTAAACCCCTAATTCATAGATGAGGGAAAGGAAGTGCTTGTGGCTAAGGAGGGAGGTGACTCCCCCTGCTTCCGAAGGTCAGGATTTCACATTCTGGACCTTCCACAGAGGGCTGGGCATTTCTAAGAATTGCTTGAGCACCGCCATACTGTACATAAGCACTGTGATTCTTCTGCAGTTCCCTGTGTGTGTGGATTAGAGCTGGCCCCTGTCCTAGGGTGTCCAGGCCCCTGGAGTCACTGATAATTTAGACAATCCTGGTGAAATTAAGTCTTGTGGCACCTCTCCACCTTCCCCCTTATCATGGCTCAAACCAAGACAAAGAATGAGCAGGAGGTAAACTGCTGTTTTGCTGGGTGTGTCTTCTCCACATGTTCCAGAGAAACAGGCTACAGTGGGGGGGGGGGTGTCACCAGCCATGCTCATCCTGCTCTTCTTCCTTGTGGCAGGGGACCCCAGGCACTTTACTCCCGCCTTTACACATGGCAACTTGACCTGTGTTGTAAATGATCTTGTAGGCTTCTGGTCAAGATTAAAGTGTTGTAAGTGAACACAGGGGGCCTTTGGGGACAGATACATTGTAGAAAGGTCATTGAAGTTGATGGAACAGAACTTGGTAAAGATCCAAGGTGACAGAGAATCATCACTCACTGAATTGACTCATCCCCTGATCCTAAGCAAAATTATCAAGTTATTGGACAAGGAAATAGTTTTATTGTTATCAGAAACTCTGTACTAACGTTTTGGTAAAAACAAAAACTTCTCTTTAACCGGGGAGGAATTGGTAATTACTATTGATGATTTATGCAGGAGACTCCCTGCTCAAGAATGCAGCTCTGCCCTAGGGTATTACAGGGGAATTTAGGCACCTTGGATGGGGGACCAATATCTTCTCTCAAAGTACTCCTGAGATAATATAGGTGGCTTATTTCATGCTCTCGGTTTCATTTTCTAAATTCTTCACAGATTCTCTGGCAAATTCATAATTTATTTTAAAAGGAGTGATTGTATACTGTTTTAGATCATCTGGATGCTCACCAATATCCTGTTTTCCTTGGGCACATGGGAGACCGTTTCCCAGCTATTTCTGGCCAATGGACCATGAATAGAAATGACGGACCACGTGCCTTCTAGGTAGAGGTAGTGGGAAGCCCTTGCAGCCTTGAAGCTCTCTCTTCCCTTGCCGAGCTGGCCTGGAAACTGTGGGTTAAAATTATGGAGCCACAATGTAGAAGCAGCCTGATTCCTCAGTCACAGATTGGAAGGGAGCTCTCTTGGAAAGCTGCAGAACTCACCTAGAGTCTGCAACAGTAAGAAAGCAAGTCTCCTTTGACTTCGAAAACCCTTGATATTGAGGGTGAACCTCTCATAATTGATGTGTGGGCTCTTCCACAGGGAAACCTCATAGTGAAGCTTTCTGTTCCCTCACCATCCATTTGGGAATGTTTTTTATATTTTCCAAACCTACTTGCAATCTACCCTAGGGAAGTTAAATTGCTGGAAATGAGGGTTTTCCTGAAATCTGGAGCAGTTTTCTAGACTCATCTCAGATTGCCAGTTATCTGAATTTTGCCCAATCCTCTTTTTTTTTTTTTAAATATTTAAAAGTTTTATTGAAGTATAGTTGATTTACAATTGATGATAATCTCTGTGATTTAGTTCTACATGTACACACCTCCATTCTTTTTCAGACTCTTTTCCCATGTAGATTACCATAGGATATTGGATAGAGTTCCCTGGCTATACAGCAGGTCCCTGTTGGCCAGTCAAACTGTGGTCTGTGGAATGACTGCCCAAATGCTCTTGATAAGGAGTATGGATTTTGTATGTGCAAGTGACTTATGCCTTGGAGGAATGGAGCAAGGGAGGGCTGTGAGGCGCTCTGGTTTTTTCCATTCAGACTCTCCAGGCTAAGAGGGACTTCCTTGCATGGCTTTCTAGGACAATTAGTCATTTTTCTACCACCTTCATGATTTTTGCCATATCTTCATAACCCCTTTATTACAGTTTATTTAGTATTTTTCTAATGAATTAACTTTTTGACGTATTTATTTTCTTTTTTATTGAGGTAGAATTACAATGTTGTGTTAATTTCTGCTGTAGAGCAAAGTGATTCAGTTCTCCATGAAAGCTCTATTGGGCTCTGCACGCGTGCACAAGGAGAAGCCGCCTGAAGGCACAGGGAGAAGGTGACCGCCTACCAAGCCAGGAAGGGAGCTCTCACCAGATTCTTAATCTGACAGATGATCTTGGCCCTTCCAAGCCCTGTTTTTAAGGCCCCCAGCCTGCGGAATTTTGTAACGGCAGCCTGAGATGATTAGGACATCTGTTGAGTGGCCCAAGACCGAGGGCTGCCTTTCCTTTGAAATTAAAAAGGGGAGAAAAGCAATTGTTAGAGAGATACGGTGCCCAAACTGAAAGTTTCTAGGTGATACAGTCAGAAAGACTGAAAGAGAATGGAGTAACTTTCCCGGTATTAAAATGAGGCACCACCTCTGGTGGCATTTGCCTCATGCTTAGGTATTGATGACCCACAGCAAAGGAGAGAATCAGAATCCTGGGACCTCGGGTAGCTTTACAAGCTGCACTTGCTTCACATATATTGAGTGTCCCTCATGTCTTTCTTTTCATGTGACTCTTACCTAATTAGCCTTTGTGAAATATGATACAAAAGTTAGGGAAAATATCAAGCTATGTTTCACAGAAGATCGATATAGTTTTTTCATGTTAGCTGAAGAGTGGGCAACATTTGCATAGGATATTTTTGCTCCTGAACATTTTATTTGCTTTTAACTTAACATTTAAGAGGAGCATGGGCACTCAATGCAGGCTTCTCACTGTCTTTAAGTAACTATATTTTGCTTAGTATTTAATAACAGGTCTAACATAAGATAAAAAGTGAAGCTTTGGGGAGTTCCCTTTGTGGCTTAGTGGTAACAACCCAACTAGTAACCATGAGGATGCGGGTTCAATCCCTGGCCTTGCTCGGTGAGTTAAGGACCCGGCATTGCTGTAAGCTGTGGTGTAGGTCACAGACTTGGCTCGGATCCTGCATTGCTGTGGCTGTGGCATAGGCCTGCAGCTACAGCTCCAATTTGACCCCTGGCCTGGGAACTTCTATATGCCACAAGTGTGGCCCTAAAAAGCAAACAACAACAACAACAACAAAAAACAAAACCAAAAAACAACACAAAGCCCTGGAGTTCCCTGGTGGCTCAGTGGGTTAAGTATCTGGCATTGCCATAAGCTGTGGTGTAGGTCACAGATGTGGCTCGGATCCTGCATTGCTGTGGCTGTGGTGTAGGCTGGCAGCTGTGGCTCCAATTCAACCCCTAGCCTGGGAACTTCCATTTGCCACAGGTGCAGCCCTAAAAAGCAAAAAAAAAAAAAAAAAGAAAAAAAAAGAAAGATGAAGCTTTGTGGAGTTGTTGCTGCTGTTTTAATAGGTGATAGTTCTTAACTTCTTGCCTAGTTGTCCTTGATTCCTTTAGGACCTTAAAAATCCAGTTAGCTATCAGCCATGGTGATGACAGGCTGTCAAACCTCAGTATGGAACTCCCTGAATGAAGAATTCCACAAGTAATAGCTGAGCTCAATTCCAAACTTAACTAGCCTGTTTTTTTTTTTTTTCAGATGCAAAGTAGAATGCTGATTTTGCTCCAAGAAATGCAGTTGATGGCCAAAGGAAAATCTTCTCTCCTCAGAGAAGGGCACTAGTAGATATGTTTGCTCCTGGCCAGATACAGAAGGACATGATAGCAGCTAAATTTAAGTTTACTTGCTGTTGTTGGTCCTCTGTGAGGAAGTGTTATGTGAATGATAACTGCACATATTGTTTTTTTTTCCTGGGGTTGCCTTTGAATGTTCCCAATCACTTGATACCCTTTTCTCCATTCTATTATCAGTTCCTTTCCTTCCTGATCATGTTGCCCATGGAGTGCCAGCGCAACAATCTGGCAGTCTGAAAGTCTCATGATTCAGAGGCATAGACTTTGGGGGATATGGCCAGATGTTTGAATAACAACAGGGTGAGGACAGAGGCTTGGTCCAGCTGCCAGGTGGCATGTGTGCCCCTCCCAACTCCAGGGTATGTTGATGTCCTTCTGGGGAGTGGGCGGGGACTTGATTTCATTTTTTCCAAAATGAGGGGTTGCCCCCTCCCCCACAATGTGCTCTAAAGATGTCTTTCCTTTGTAAAGTCATATGAGTGAAATTTGGCTGTACTAGATTGTATAATTCTGTCTGATTTATTCCTACCTTTTTTCATGTAACTCTACATCTCCACCCCATTATTTTCATCACCCTTTAGTTTACTAAATTATTTTTCATGTGATTTTTCTACTTTTGTTTCAATTGCTACAGCCAGCGACTTCCCCTCCTCCTCTTTCTTTTTGCTATTCCTTTTTCTCATCTTCTTGGGGTTCTTTCCTTTTTACCTCCTTTGTGAGTAGGTCCATCTCGCTTCTCATCTGTCCTTAGCCTGGCCCCTGCTAGCCTGCTCCTGGAAAGGCCCAAGCACACTGAGGAAAAGGGACAGCAGGGGAGGCCAATGGAGCAGAGACATTCTGCGCTCCCCACTCTGATTCACTGTGCGCTGGGTTTCTTGGCAGCACTTACCCCTGAGGCAGCATCCTCCTTGCGCGCTCAGCCAACTTCCAAGATGGCGAACGCCTGTTTCTTCATCCCTAAGTTGGGCTGAGTCCCAGGCACCACCCCTCCTCTTTCCTGCATTTCCTTCTGCCATTGTGAAGCATGTCGTTATTATTATGTCTCAGAAGGAGAATCCTGGCATCAAAGGGGTTTCCTTCCCTGTTTCTGCTTGTTAGAAGAGTGGTTCATTTCATTCTTCAGGCTGCCCTTGGCTGAGTCACCTTTTCTCACTGCTGTTGCTGGTGTATTCTTATCTTCAAATCCTATCTTGCTGCATGCCCCCAGACTGCTTACAACAATTGAAAGTCTCCCCCTTCCTGTTCAAAAAGCCAGATTCCATTTTTTTCTTCTAACTCCCTCCTCAAAATATGCTCCACAAGTAAGGGGTATAAACAGGGCCATAAATGTCCACTACTGTTAATGGATCTTCACCTGGGCTGGTCTTCCTGCCTCCCCCCACCACCCCAGCCCCACTGCTGACCACGTGGTTGCTCTGGGGTGCCTGCCAGCCACCATGGATCCTGTCCCACGGCCTGACTGTTGGTGGTCTCCAGGAACCCAGACAGGCCTTGGCTCATGCTGATGCACACTTGCAAGGCTCTGTCATTGCAGCCAGGTGATTTCCTGCAGTGTGTTATGCTGCACAAACTGCTTTCAAGGTCAAGGTCTCCCGAGCTAACAGGGGAAATCCCTGTCAGGAAAAATTATGAGCATGTGTCTCTAGTGTATGCCTACTTATTTATGGATTAAATATATTCATACTATGTCAAATGTTCTACTATGTCAAAAAAAATGTATTTTACACAGCATACATGATATGTACCTTTAAGGGAATGGGCTTCAGCAGCAATGATGTTTTAGTCATAATTTTTATTTTACTTACTTAGTTCAGTGCTACAAAGACCTTTTTGTTTTTGCTGAGATAAATATTGTTAATAATATTTTTAATGAGAGCTGTGTGAGTTAACATACCAGTTCTGACGAGATCATTACAGTTTTTCATCTTGTAATGTGGATGACGAAGAGCTCTTACTTGGAGCAGAAGTGTTGGCTTTGTAGCTTCTTGCTGTTTGCAGATCCTCACATGAGTATTAGCTTCAATCCATAATTTCTTTAGAATAAACTTTTTGGGCCACCTGACTGCACCGAGAAGGTTAGCCTAACTAAAACTAGACTCTATGAGCTGTAAGCCCAGTTATCCAGGCACAGCGGAGCTGATGTACACTGTAAGCCCCCAGCCCCCCTGTCCACCGAGAGGACGCTCTCCCTCAGGACCCCTCCTGAGTGGCCACTCTGGCCTTGCACTCTTGCTGGATGGATGAGATGAGAAGGCCAGTGCCAACCTGTTTGGTATATAGTGATAAAGCTTAATTATTAAAAAGCTTTTCTTTTCTTTCTTTTTCTTTTTCTTTTTTGGTCTTTTTAGGGCTGTACCTGTGGCATATGGAGGTTCCCAGGCTAGGGGTTGAATCAGGGCTGTAGCTGCTGGTCTACACCACAGCCACAGCAACCTGGGATCTGAGCTGCACCTGCGACCTACACCACAGCTTATGGCTGGATCCTTAACCCACTGAGCGAGGCCAGAGATCAAACCTGTGTCCTCATGGATACTAGTCAGATTTGTTTCTGTTGAGCCACAATGGAACTCCTTTCTTTTTCTTTTTATTCTTCTTCTTCTTTTTTTTTTAACCTTTTCTTTTTGGATTAAAAAATTATAAGTAGAGACTGTAATGCTTTCTTTCTACATCCCAGTGGGTCATCTCAGGTACTTTGGAGACCACTGACCTTGCCACTGCTTCCTGACATAGTCTGAATCTAACTCCTTCTAGGACCAACTTGGTCCCCCTTTTTCCTGCTCTCTTCCAGTGGTCTCCCTGGCAACTCTCCCTAGGCACAGCTGTTCTCAAGAAAATGTCCACAATAGTTATCTCAAGACCTCCCAGCCTTTTCCTCTGCTGTTCCCAGCCCTCTTCCTCAAGAGTTCTTAAGTTCAATTTAATTATATGTGGTTGATTTTTTTTTTCCCAGCTTAATTGTCTTGATTTTATCTTTGAAAATGGATGGGTGAAGAGGGAGAATTTAGCATGTGCCTGATGCATTTTGGAGTCCAGCTCATGCCATCCTCAACAACCTGAGGAGACAGGTATAATATGAGGCCTTGAGACCAAGAGGGAGAAAGTCATGGGTAAAAGTAATCCAGCACATAAACCGGAGAACTGGAATTTTCACTCTCGTCTCTGATGGTGGAGTCCACTTGTGTAGACATCTATCAGGAATTTACTAATGGGGACAATCTATCAAGGGTCTCTCACTAGGGGTCTGCATGGAAGCCTCAGCCTCAGGAAGACTGGGAGCCTCAGGTCAGGAATTTTTCCAGGGAAGCTCATCCATGTATCCATCCATCTATCCTTCCTTCTGGCCATGCAACCAACAAAATATATTTTAGTTACTAAGAATCAGGCATTGAGGGTTTAACAGTGAAGGAAATATAGGAGGCTGAGATAAAGAAGGCTGGGGCTGAGGGAGTGGGGTACCTGTTTGGGTGAAGGGGTGGCCACTGATATAGGCATACAAGGATGGAGATAGGGGCGGTCATGAGGTCAGAGCTTGGAATAGCTGTGCAGTTGGGTTGGTGTGTATAGTTTAAGGTAGAAGCTGTGGACAATTTTGGGGAGTTGGAGATATGCCTTAATTTCTTGTCGTTATAAGATACACATGTAGGCCTAGGGCATCTAAGTGCTGGACAATGAAGCTGCTCCTTAGGTCCCATGATCACATCCACTGTTCCTCATAGCACCTCTCTTGAGCTGGGAATAAATAAAATGCTATCTGAGTTATTTGTCTTGTTGAACTGATATATAGTGGTTAAAGGTCTGTGCTCTGTCAGCCATGGTTGTATCATTTATTGTTGATTAAACTAAGACTCTTGAAAAGGATCATAGGAGTTCCCATCATGGCTCAGTGGTTAACAAACCCGACTAGTATCCATGAGGACACAGGGTTCGATCCCTGGCCTTGCTCAGTGTTAAGGATCCAGCATTGCTGTGAGCTATGGTTTAGGTTGCAGATGCAGCTCAGATTCCATGTTGCTGTGGCTGTGGCATAGGCTGGCAGCTACAGCTCTGACTCAACCCCTAGCCTGGGAACCTTCATATGCTGCTGGTGTGGCCCTAAAAAAAAAACAAAAACATAGCATTCTTTTATAACATCAGCTTCTCTCTGAAAACCAGATCAATTGACATCATTTCGTTCATAGCATCTTTGCTAGAAAGCCAACTCATAAGCTTGAGGCCCGCCTCTGACAAATTCACTAAGGGTCCCCTGGGACCTTTGATTCCTCTCTCTTCCCCAGATGTTCAGGATGGACGCAGAGTTAGTCATCCAGACGTCCAAATCCAAGTTTTTGACAATAGCTAAGGAATTGCTTCACCATAGTAACAAGAGTGGGAAGGTTTCCTGTCATGGTAATTTCCGTAAATACAAAGCCTTATCTACTGTGTTTATTAATGATTCCTCAAGCTCAGAGCAGTGCCTGACACACAGTAGGTGCTTGGTAAGTATTGAGTGAAAAAGTGAATAAATGAGTTAAGGTAGAGAATACTGTGTTAGGTTTTACTCTGTCCATTGCCATTGGTATCTTTCAGCTTTTACACTTTAAAGAAAATACTAAGCAATGAGGAAACTGGTTACCATTTTAAGAAAAAGTATGTACTTTTGTGCTTAAATTGGTTTGGATCATATGAGGTGAGTCCCTGAGGGTAGTTATGCTGAGTTTGGGAGACCAGAAATACATGTCCATACTCTCAGATCAATCCCGGGTGAATCATTTTTTTATGCTGCAATTATTGAATTATTTTCTTTTAAATGTTGATAGGCAATATACTAAATGCATTGTCTTGGGGACATTTTTTCCCCCCACTCATTTCTTGTTTCAATCAATACTGGGTATGGCTGTACCATCAGAGAAGCTGATGTTATAAAAGAAAGTTATGAGGACTCCTATTGTGGTTAGTGGGTTGAGATAACCCAACTAGTATCTGGGAGGATTTGGGTTCAATCCTTGGCCTCACTTAGTGAGTTAAGGATCCAGTGTTGCCACAAGCTGTGGTGTAGGTTACAGATGTGTCTGGGATCTCGCCTTACTGAGGCTGTGGTGTAGGCCGGCAGCTGCAGCTTCAATTTGACCTCTTGCCTGGGAAATTCCATGTGCCACAGATGTGACCCTAAAAGAGAAGAAGAAAAAAAGAGAAAGTTATGATCTTTTTTAAGGGTCTCATTTTAATCCCTCCAAGTGATACCACCATATCCAAATATATTCATAAGTTTCTGATTCGCTTAACGCTTAACTCATCAAAATGTGGTTTTGAAAGCACTCTTTGATCCAAGGAGCCTTTGATCCTTTTTACCATACTGTTCCAGTGTTTTCCCTTCTTAGGAACAGAAAGTTGCATTTGGACAAGAATGTATACAATCATGCACCAGCATTCCTGAGTTGGACCCTAACTCCAGTCTTTGAGAAGGCTTTAACCTTGAGAAAATGTTGCCCCACAACTCAGTAGCTTTCCCCCCATCAACTAGTGCTATAAAACCCCACAAGGGACAAAGGAGCAAGGGGCTGGCTACAGCTTGGGGAGCTTTTTGGTTTTTTTCTTTAGAAAGAGTTACTGGAAATTTTTTTAAAAGGAAGTGAATATATGTGGTTTCTAATGGATTTTAGTTGTCAATGGGAAATCAAACTTTTTTCCCTCTTGTACTTGAATATCACTAATCTTTTTTTTTTTTTTCAAGTGGGAACAGATAGGAACATGATATACAGAGGCTAAGTATTTGCAAAATTTTAGTATTTGCAAAAATGAACATCATATATGTATCTTTCTTTTCTTTCCCATTATCTGGGCAGAAATTTTCAGTCCTCAAAGCCAGTATGCAAGATGGCTGAGCTACCTATGAATCCCATGGTTACTATAAATACAAAAGAAAAATATTTTAAATTAGCACTTGTATGTCACTAATACAAAAATTATGTTTTTTTTTTCAGAAAGTTTTTTTTTAAGAAGTAAATCATTATCAGAATATTTTGTTATCCTTTTTTCCAAGGAAAAACAAAACAGCAAGTGAGAAATTGAGACATACCTAGATACTAAATGTTCTGGATCTCAAGGTTCTAACTTTACAATACGTATGACTGATGAAGGTATCATATACCTTATTGGTTGCACATAACATCCTTTTAGGTCTTTATGGCTAATCTTTCGAATTTGGTAAACACACATTAACCCTATTTTCTGTAAAAAATTAGCCTCAATGCTGAGCTGGCAAACAGCTGCCATGAGTTGCCTGAGAAAAATAACTCAAGAAATGAGAAAATGTTATTGGTTCCTTAAACACTGGAGGTCAGGACTTTGAGAAG
This sequence comes from Sus scrofa, assembly GCF_054392235.1. Lineage (NCBI taxonomy): Eukaryota > Metazoa > Chordata > Mammalia > Artiodactyla > Suidae > Sus > Sus scrofa. The sequence goes on along the minus strand of NC_139383.1, from coordinate 72,238,317 downwards.
ACAGGAAACAAAGTGCTTTGGGGTTTTGCCAAGAGGCCTCATCAGTTTCAGCTGTGAATAAAGGCCCTCCTCTAACCCTAAGCTTTTTACTTTGTGTGAGTTGATCATGGACAGATTTCTTCTTAAGGAAATCACTGGAGAGACATCAGCAAATGACATCAAGTCTGTCTCATCTCCTGTCATTCTTAAGGTGTTTTCTTCTTGGTTACTTGCAGTTAACTGGTCTTCCGCATAGATCATCCATGGGTTAGACCTGGGTCAGCTTTTTAGACTTAGATAGGAGAAGGGCCTGCAGGAAGATGAGACAAGGCTACGTTTCCAAATTCACCACTGGTACCCATGTGAGTGCATGTGAGTATGTCTACTTTTTTTTTTTTTTTTTTTTGTCTTTTTTGTCTTTTCCGGGGCTGCACCCGTGGCATATGGAGGTTTCCAGGCTAGGGGTCCAATTGGAGCTGTTGCTGCAGGCCTCTGCCAGAGCCACAGCAATGGGGGTTCTGAGCCACGTCTGCAACCTACACTGCAGCTCATGGCAACGCCGGATCCTTAACCCACTGAGCAAGGCCAAGGATCAAACCCACAACCTCATGGTTCCTAGTCAGATTTGTTAACCACTGAGCCATGAAGGGAACTCCACGTCTGCTTTTGTTCATGAACTTCTTTTGACTGGAGAGTAAGACATGGAATGGCTATACTTCACCCAAAGGATCAGCCATTACAAATTCAAGGGACTCAGTGCTATCAAGTCTTTTTCAATCAAATAATGTCCATACTTGAAGCAAACTTGTGTCCTGTGACTGATTTAGGTAGTTTTAGTGTACCACCACATTTTTTTCTGGCTGCTTGTTTCAACTGAGATTTTTTTTTTGTCTCTTTTTTTGGCTTTTGTTGTTGTTGTTGTTATCTCTTGGGCCGCTCCCGCGGCATATGCAGGTTCCCAGGCTAGGGGTCGAATCGGAGCTGTAGCCACCGGCCTACGGCAGAGCCATAGCAACGCGGGATCCGAGCCGCGTCTGCAACCTACACCACAGCTCACGGCAACGCGGGATCGTTAACCCACTGAGCAAGGGCAGGGATCGAACCCGCGACCTCATGGTTCCTAGTCGGATTCGTTAACCACTGCGCCACGACGGGAACTCCTCAACTGAGATTTATATTCTGTCTTTGCAGCTAGAGAGAGAACACCTCACCCAAGAAGTATGGTACAGACCTGGCCAATAATGGACATCTCCACCTATGTTCAGGAAAGACTTTTTTCTGGCTTTTTCCTACCATTTCCAGATGGTAAAATATTTCTAGTGCTGTGACATATTTATTATGACCCAATCGTCTTGTCAAATTCATTGGTGGATAATTCCTAGAAATCAGGGAAAGTCACCAAGTTGTATTTACCTTCCCTTGACTGGTGGTATTTCTATCTTTGATTCTTAGTACAGAGAAAGCATGGAATGAAGAGAAGTGAGTGTTCCTATTGCTAGAATCATTTCAGAGGTGCACTACTAGGTACTTCGGGGAGTTCAATTAAAAAAAGTTGATGGATCAATATGGAAGAAAAGGTAGAAGGTTATTTGTAGTTAGGTACATATTAAGAAATTGTACTTCCCTGAATGATGAGAGGAATGATGATTAAAGGAAGAGGTGGAATTTCCCGAAATGGTGAAATTCATCTCTCATCTGCCTTCCCCTTCTTTCCCCATCCTGGCCCATAGCACCAAGTCACTAGAATTTAGGCAGCATGTGGAAAAAGAAGTCCATCTCTAAGGCAGAGTTGACTCGTTCAGCTTTCTCCTGTATGGAGCAGTGGTGATTCATGCCTTCCTCCGCTGTCACACTGTCAGCATCCGCTAATCATAGCCCCGTGATCACAGGACTTGGGCACATAAACAATTTCCAGGAGGTTCAGAGCAGCCCAGGGACCTCGCAGGCACAAACACCGGTTATTCTGTAATTCATTACATGCCCCTCCCCATCATCTTGACATGTGCTTGAAATAATAGCTTTCCTTAAAACGTTTGAACATGTTGGTGGACTAGATCCTTTCACTGTCCTTGGTACACACATTGTTGTCTTACTAAGTCTGCTTTTAAATGGAACTCTTTGGCTGTCCTGCTGAAGCTCAGGGGGCGGGGGGATGTGTTTCGTGAAGAATATCAAGAGGATACAGTGATGGGATTTCAAACACAAATTGGTTCTTCTTGTGCTTTGCATGTATATGTTGTGAGAGGCGAGAGAGTGAGGCCCTTGAATGCTATTGTGAAGCAGACTGCATATATTTGGTGCTTAAATTTGTATGTATTTTTTTACACTAGTAAGTCAGGTCATTTACCTCCCACTCTTCCTCAAACAGATGTCTTTAGCAAACTTAAGTTCCTCCAGTCAGTCTGTTTATTCAGCCTGAGGCAGGAATCAATAACTTCTAGTGACACTGACAGGATTAGTTTCTATATTCAATAAATATGTATTTTTGATTACCTACTGTGCCATGCATAACAATAGACATTGGAGAGTTTGCAGTTTCTGTTCCCATAGGATCTAGAATTAAGAAACATTTATATTTGAAACCACGATTGTCCAGTGCCTACAGTATCTGTTGGGTTGTTACAAAAATGGCTGGTAGATTTTATAAAGTTTCTTAGTTATATTGAACTTCAAACATAGAAGAAGAAAATATTATCTGGTTCTTATATGTCTTAGCTGTGTGTCCTCAGTGATTAGAAAATGAGAAAGCTGTGTCTGTGTTGGCTCTTCCAGTGTCAAGTGTTATCTTTACGAGGGATTCTTAGCTGTATAAGTTGTGTTTCAAAATGAAGGCAAAATTGCTATACGTCATCCCAATAGACTATGTAGGGATTAATGTTATTCCTTTTTATAGTCACAGGCTCAGCATGTTTAGTTGATTTATCCAAAATCATTTAACTCTGTTGGTATGGAGTATAGGTTGCTAGAGCCTGGGTTTGATCTCGTGATATATTACTTTTACTTTTTCCTTTATTCATTAATGAGAATAGCATCAAGTGTAAAGACAGGGCAAATGTTTTGATTTAGGATCATTTATGGAACTTGATGGAATTTTAACTGTGCTTCCCATATCACGCACATGAATCAAACTCTAATATAATACCTATGAGAAACATCAGGCAGAAGAATTTCTGAGGCATTTAACTGTGGTTTTAGAAGTCATTATTTTTCCCTGATTATGCCTCCCCCCACCCCATGTTCTGGGACCCACTCATAGTTTTAACAATACCTTCAAAATCTGTTTGTCCTGAATAGATGATTCACACATACTCAGATATGAAAATAAGGAAATGTTGAAATGTATTAATTATTAGCAATATACAAATTTAAATAATAGAATAATAGAAAAGAAAATATCCAAAATTAAAACTCAGTAATTATTCTAATGAAATATCTCTCTTATTTTCCTGTTGGTAGTTTAAATTAGGATAAATCCATAGGAAAATAGTTTGGCGCCATCAGGAGCCAGCAAAATGCTCTTTGACCTCATAATCCCCTTTCTGGGAATCTATCCTAAGGAGCAATCCAAACTATGGAGAAAGCTACACCCCTGAAACAGCAGAAACCGCATATGTGCCTAACAACAGGGGCATAGTCAATTAATTCTCTCTCTCTTTTTTTTTTTTTGCTGGATAGAATGAATGACCGTTAAAAAGACCAGTGTAGTGACATGATACAGTTACTGACAATGCAAAATTAAAATACATACAAATTTGTCTTATAATTACAAATAGAAAAGCAGATGCACAGGGAAAATATAAAAAATAAAAAAGCTAGAGGAAACTTACCCTAATACCAAGAGAAGTTTAGCTAGGGTCATGGGACTTCTTGGTGGTTTTTTTCTTTTTCTATTTTCCAAAATTTCAGTCATGTTATTTATATTACTTTTATTCAAATTCTTAATAAAAATATGTCTAATTGAGTTGTTCTCCACAGCTGTGTTGAAGCTGGCCGGTGGGTTTGGAAGTGAGTGGGAGGAAAGGGGTGGAGTTAGAGCCAGCAAGCAGAACCTGCCACAGAGAGGCCTGGCCTGTCCTCTTCACACAGCTGCCCACGGAGAGGGCCAGTTCCTGAGGGAAGTATGTCTGCCAAAGCTCTGTAAAGACATTTGTTAGCCGAAACTCTCACAAAGGTGACCTTTATTCATCTGCTTCTTCATCTGAAATACTGGAATAAGAGGATTTGTCCGAGTTCCTGGCAGCCTTGTTGCCAAGGCAATGGTGGTAATGCACATGAACTTGCATTGCGTGCCCTGTACCCCACTCTCTGTTAGTTGCTCTTGTTGTAAAATAATCCCAATGGTAACATTTGAATCTTGGCTTCCTAATCTGAAAAATCGCAATCACGGTTTTTGTCCTGCTTCCCTCACAGGATTACTGTTAGAATCAAATGAAATAATATATGTAAATGAGTTTTGTTGACTCTCAGTGTTCTAGAAATGAAAGCAGTTATTTTTGCCTGCACACCTGGTTCCCAAGATCTCACGCGTTCTGGAGTAACGCCAAGGCCTAGCTTTACAACATGGTGCCGATTTCAAGCTTTGGGCCTCACACTTTCTCTGTGGCAGAGAAAGACATGCTCTGAAAAGACTTTTCTTCTATTTCCTGCTGGGCCGGGGTTAGAAGATCCTGTTTATGTCAATGAAGACAGCTGTGGAAGCAGAAGAGTTCACAGCCATGAAAAGAATTTAGTCAAGATGATGTGTCTCAGTGTGAACCGTCCATCTGAAGACAGCTGGGTTGACTGTGGTGAAGGAACACGTTCGACTCGTCTCCAGACCCAGAAAGCAGCCCTGTCAGTGTGCAGGAAAAGATGTTGGACATGAAGAAGCTACCAGCTTGCCGACTTTTGGAATTTACAAGATGTTTCTCAATCAGAAATGCGGAATAGTCAATAAAAAGTTCAGTTTTAAAGAAATCCCATCCAACTAGATTACATTCAGCCAATATCTCCATTCAAAAATCAAATCTATAACAGAAAGCTCTCAAAATTCCCGTTACTCTATGAATAGCAGGTTAGAAAGAAAAGAATGGGGAGAAAAGAAGGCAGTCTTTTTAAGGCTTTGGCACCATTGTCATTTGTTCTCAAGCCACAGCTTCAGTGCCAAGAACTAGGCACACAGGCAAAGTGCCGATGCCAATATTCCCAATAATTGACAGGTCTCAATTTGCTTAAAGATAAATATATATATTTGGCCACACCTGCAGCAGTTTCTGGGTCAGGGATTGAACCTGCACAATAGCAGAGACAACACCAGATCCTTAACTGACTGAGCCACCAGGAAACTCCCTTAATTTGCTTATAGACTAAACTAAAACTGGGAAGACAATGCTTTGGAAGTAACCATTTGGATTAATTCTCTTGGAAAATGACATTAAATCTCCTTGATCACCTAGGTTTAATAAGTGAGCTGGAGTGAAGCTGAAATCCTTTTATAATTTCATTTAGAAAAGAGAACAACATTCAAATATTTTATATGAACTGAAGAGAGTGAGGTCACCAGCCACACGTATGTATGAGAGAATCCCTTCTAGAGATTTACTGAGGTGGGTTAGTCACCCTCCCAGAGAACTCCACACCCTCAAATAGGACCTGCCTATCCCAGTCAGGGGGCTTTCTGGTCCTCCAGTTTTATAGGAACATCGTTTTCCTAAGAAGTCTGTTTAAAATCAAACCTAGCCACAAGAGAGAAAAAAACAAATAAACAAACTTCAACTGAAAGGAGTTTTTTTGGGGGAGGGAAGGAACACAAACCAAAAATCTCTTTTAACAGAAGAAATGGACTTAACCAGATCTCTTTTTGTGCCAAAGTAAAGACTCATTGGAACCAGAGGCTATGAAGCACAGTTAGTATAAATGCTTCTGTTAGACTCAGGTGGGGTTCACATAACAGTCATCAGTGGAACCCCAGCTTTAACTCCAGTTCCTAAAACTTAAATTGGATAATATCTATGAAACATAGAATATCAATATACCTATTAGGAGTTCCCGTCGTGGCGCAGTGGTTAACGAATCCGACTAGGAACCATGAGGTTGCAGGTTCGGTCCCTGCCCTTGCTCAGTGGGTTAACGATCCGGCGTTGCCGTGAGCTGTGGTGTAGGTTGCAGACACGGCTCGGATCCCGCGTTGCTGTGGCTCTGGTGTAGGCCGGTGGCTACAGCTCCGATTGGACCCCTAGCCTGGGAACCTCCATATGCTGCGGGAGCGGCCCAAGAAATAGCAACAACAACAACAAAAGACAAAAGACAAAAAGACAAAAAAAAAAATATATATATATATACCTATTAAATTTTGATAAATGGATCAATGTATATACAAAGGGATCAATGTATGACTGGGTCACTTTGTTGTACAGCAGAAATTGGCACAGCATTGTAAATCAATTGTATTTTAATTTAAAAAATACCCAAACAAACAAAAAAACCACAAAGGGATCGTACTGAAGAAGGATAAGGGCTTCAAAATGGTTGCCTTCATCAGTTTTTGTGAAGTGGATCTATTTGGTGAACTGGATCACATTTTGAGAGATCCTGCATGACCCAGCTATGACTAGAACCCCTGTAGTAAAATGTCTCATAACATTTGAATTACCTCATGTTTTATTGGCTCATAAATCAGGATTTTTAAAAAGTAGGGCCCATTTTTAACTTTAGTATTAACAGAACTTTTCATTTTATGTTTCTTCTTAGCACGACAGACTACAATTACATTATCTAATTTATTTCATGGTAGGAGGATACCAAGAGGCCCAGAGAGGTTACATGGCTAGATAGTGGCAGACCTCCAAATCAGTTTATTAAGAAATTATTTTTTCATTAAAGTGCCTTGTAAACAATCTCCATACAGATGGTTTTCTCTAGATTCTTTGTCAATGTCCACAACATGAATTAAAGAGTGGATTTTTTGCTCTGCCAGAACTTTGCTATTGGATTGGTATAATTTCCCAAAAAAACTCCCTTTCAAAAAAAAGTTCTGTCATGAGTAATCTAAAAGTGATTTTTTTTTTCTTCAAAGAAAATTCCCTTCAGAAAAGAAGGAAGTACACCAAGCAGGACAAAGACAGCCAGTCAAGATGAGTGACTCAGGCTGTTCCATAAATCATAGCTCTGAAGTCAGTTTGAATGAGTGCTCACAAAAAAAAAAAAAAAAAAAAAAACTGCAATGGCACCTAAGGGTGTAGAAACAGCTACAGAGGCAATTAGTTTTATAAAACAGAAAGAATTGTGAAGCATATGTACCCTAAGCTACATGCAAGTCCAGAAATGCATATCAAAGCAGGGAATTGCCCAAGGACCTTTGGTGCACTGAGACATCATTCCCCTGATCAGTAGAGAAAAGTGTGTATGGAACCTACAGCTCAGAGGAGCTGGCCTGGTGTTCACCTTCTGTGACCTGGGTGGTTGGTCAGAGAGGGTGGGGACAGCACAGAAAGACCAGACGCCATGCGCTCTTCAGCTGGAGGATGGTCCCCAAAGGTCTGGTCTTATAGAGGGGCTGTTGCTTGGGCTTTTTTTTTTTTTTTTTTTTTTTTTTTTTTTTAAGACTATAGACTATAATCCCTTGGGAAGCTCCCTCCCACTTAAATGGGTGCTTTTGATGTTGATGAAAATTGAGTGAGACTCTGAAAGCTGACCAAGACAAGTCCAAGTTACTGTATGGGAAGCATGGTTACATTGGTGCAGTTATATTCCCTCAGGACATCCAATCACACACATCCTTTTATCACCATGTTCCTTAAACTTCCCTCTTGGCGCCACACACATATGTGTGAGAACACTGTTAGACGTCCTTGGCCAATTCTGTGGTACAGTTTCAGAGAAGTTTTGTCAGTTTCAGTCTCTCTCACGCTGTGGACAGTTTCCTGTGGATCTCCCCTGCTCAGCTACCCCCATCCACACCACAGCTGTCTGACTCCTCTCCATGCTCAGCCTTCCTAGAGGCATTTTTCCTGATTCTTGGTATCTTTAGGTTTAGTTGCTGCATCAGAACTCCTACCCTTCAATTACCTTTTCTGCAGATAAAGAGAAAACACAGCAATTTCTGCTTCATTCTCGACCTCGCTGTCATTTTTTGGAGCAGAGCTGTTTGCCTCATAAGCAAAAGCAACTGAGAACCCAAGTACATTTGGGTCTTCTTGAACTCCTGCCTAATTTTAGGGTGTGGTTTTTTTTTCTTTCTCTATGTTGTTCCACAAGAGTTTCTTTTGGAAATGCTTGTAAGTGTAAAGTTCTATCTTGACTCCCAAACAAGCAGGCAAAGTGTGCAAGCCCCTTGGGATTGGTGCCTGCCTTTTTACACAACCTGTACCACGTGTACATAATGAATGGCACAGGCTCAGATTGTAAGTGCGGCTGATTGGAGAACTCTGAGACCATGATAAACTATTTACTCTCAAAGCCCAAGTAAGGTTTTCCTCTCGTTTGACTGTTTCCTATGTAATTATTTTAGCTATTTGAGAAAAAATAACAGATTCACTATCTTTAAAACATGATCGGATGATGAACTGCTCTTGTTGGGCCATTTCCTCTTCTTCTGAGAAACATGCTTCAGATGATGATGGCGGTTTTTATAACATCAGCCTCTAGACATTTCAGAGAGCTGCTTTGGAAATGCCAGTTTTGTTTTACAAAGCATTCAGGATTCTATTTGGATCGAAGGAGCCTTGTTGGAATCGAAGCTGCTATTTTTACATTCTATGTTAATCCCTTTAGAGGGTGTCCATTCACTGTTTCACCCCCCCATTAATCTGAAAAGATTTAAAAACTGCTTCCAAATATTTTAATAACCATAGACATGTCAACTCTTTGAGGAGGAAATTCAGTTGAAAAACATTCGCAGGTAGATGGAATAGATAGATTTCTTCCTCAAGGCATGAGAAACTGAATGGAGCAGGCTGAATTGATTCTACTAATTAAGAGTAATGATGTAATTGGCTGAGTTTTCCTGGGAGTATTTCCATGTTTGTGCTTCTTGGTAACCTTCTTTGGTTGCTTGTGTCTATCCGATTGCTAACTTTGGGTTCATTTTACTCAGGAGGAGCACCAGAGTTTCAGCGAGCATGTTTCCATGCCTCAAATCAGGGGCATCGATTCTCTGATGAGGAATTTTGTCTTTTCTAGATGCAAGTGGGAACCTGGAGATATAGTGTGAAAGCTTCAATATTGACATTACTTACTTAAACATTGAGAAATGCTATGTTGGCAACATGGCAGAACATTTAAAATAAGGAGTGTCCCACAAAATCCAGTATAAATGGTTGCCTTTGTCTTGTTTAATGGTATTACATTTAGATTACAGTAAGTACATTATGACACTGGGGTTGTGGGATGGAAATCCTATAAAATTGGATTGTGATGATCATTGTACAACTATAAGTGTAATAAATTCATTGAGTAATAAAAAAAGTACATTATGAAATATGAAGCTTTCAAATTATAGGCTGGTGATGGCCAAATTTTATATAGTGCAAGGGTTGGCAAATGTTTTCTGTAAAGGATCAAAGAGTAAATATTTTAGGCTCTGCAGGTCACATGGTCTCTGTCAGAACTATTCAGCTTGGCTGCTGTAGCTGGGAAGTAGCCATAGACAATAAGTCAATGAATGAGTGTAGCTGTGTTTCAATAAAACTTTTTTTAAGGCTACTGAAATTTGAATTTCATATAATTTGTGTGACAAATTTTTGCATCTCAAAAATACTCTTCTGAGTTTTTTTTTCCCTCACCATTTAAAAAATATGAAGCCATTTTCAGCTTGTAGGTGGTACAAAGACAGTTTGTGGGCTGGATTTAGCCCGTGGGCCATGGTTTGCTGACCTGATGGTGAATGAGTAGGTTAAGGATTGGATTCCAAGAGAAGAAAGAGGTAAGACGTTATAAGCCTTTCTTGAACAGACTGACTTTCTTTAGCTACTAGCTTTTCTGAATATCATACTGGGTTTTGGTTTGAGTCTTTGTTCTTGGTGGGAGTGAGTATCTCAGGGAGAAAATATAAGGGGATTTATACATTTTTTTTTTAACTCCTAATAACAGAGCTTCAAATCTGAGAAGAACTCAGCTCCACTGGCTACAATTTTACACATGAGAATTACAACAAAATTCAGCTTGCTAAAGATTTGGCCTTTTAACGTTTCCCAAGATGAGGAAATAGTGTAAACAGAGGGAAGTTTTTGTTCTTCTTCAAATGGTAATTTTCTTAAATATTTTGCCCCCCCCCCCCCCAACGCTTGCTGTAAAAGCAAAGTCTTGACTCAAAAAGAAAATACTGCAAGTGAGAAGCTATTAGGGACCAAACCTCCTCTTACAGAATGACTCTCCAGGAATCCCCATTAAGTTTGCATCTTCACTAGACCCCTTGCTATGGAATAGCAATCGCTCACCCTCCATCCATGTTTCTTATGAATGAAACACTGTATTTGTTTCCTTTATTATTCTTGTGTTCTTAGTTGCACAGGCATAGTTTCATTCTTCTGGCCCTTTTCTCTCTTTCTCAGGCTAAGATGTCAAAAACTAACCTCCACTCTAAGTAAAGGTCTCACCTCTGTGTTCCTTGTCTGGCTCCGATGGGTTTCCCTTGTCTGCAGAGTGTTAGTGCAGGAAGTGAAGGGAGGCATGATGCCTGGGTTGGAGTAGCTGTTGTGGGAAGAGAGTACTGTCTTCTGGTGTACATTGTCCTTCTATCATATCTTCACAGGATTGCAATGGCAATAGTGATTTTGAGAAAAGGAGGTTTTTCTTTTTTTTTCTTTTTTTTCTTTTTTAATGCTGTCAGATATGTATCTGTGGTGATGTCTGATTCATAGCTATACAGCTTTCCCAGGAGAACCTAATGCAGCTGGCGATCAGTTTCTGTTTGGGGTTAGTCAAATCTACAGATTCTCAGATGGTACAGTGTCTACGTGTACACAAAGGATAGCAGCAGACTCAAAGTCATTTAATTGATACATATGTATATTTAAAATTACACTGTACTTATCCCAATTTCCTCATGTATATATCCACATTCTGAATATTTTAAATATAAATAAGTATCAACTGATAAGATTGTAAAAGAGTTCATTTCTAGTCTCTCCATGCGATGTGATTCTTAGGTAGACTGAAACATTTCTGTTAGTCTCTGGGTTCTGCCAAGGGAACAATTTAAGAAATAGGAAGCCAGGAGTTCCCATTGTGGCGCAGCGGTTAACAAATCCAAGTAGGAACCATGAGGTTTCGGGTTCGATCCCTGGCCTTGCTCAGTGGGTTAAGGATCCGGCGGCATTGCTGTGAGCTGTGGTGTGGCTCGGATCCCAAGTTGCTGTGGCTGTGGCGTAGGCTGGTGGCTACAGCTCTGATTAGACCCATAGCCTGGGAACCTCCATATGCCCGCAGGAGCGGCTCAAGAAAAAAAAGGCAAAATAAGACCAAAAAAAAAAAAAAAAAAAAAAAGAAAGAAAAAAAGAGAAAGAAATAGGAAGCCAGAATTCATTACAGATTCTCCACCTCAGTGAAGGAAATGCTGCTGATTTTAAATATCTTTTAATAGGGTATTAATTTTGATGCTGTGGGGCAGAAAAATTACTCAGTATCAATAAACTTCCTGAAAGAAAAAGTCTGAAAACAACTGATCTTAATTCCTAATGGCAGGTTTTATAAGATAGGAAACATCTCCTCAGTATTAAGTTTCTTCTTTTGTCCAGTGATCCAAATAAGTGGCAAACTCTTGTCCATATGAAAATATCTATTGACATCTGCTCATGGTATTGAAAAGATAAATGTGTGCCCAGATCATTTATCTGAAGCTAGGAGCTGGCGCTGGTTCCTTGATGCTTACATGTGGATATGGTTGGGCCGAAGCCCCCACTCCCTCAGTACTCTTTAGAAGGTGAGCATCTGCCTTTTCTACTTAGTTGGTAATAAGTGTATGCTTGTTCATCTCCTCCCCGACCTGTGCTCTTCAGATTCTCTAGATTCAGCTGCTCTGAGCTTCCAGTCCTTCTGGCCTTTATTTTCCATGCCTAAAAGAAGATTAATTCACATTTTTTCAATATTTTCCTGCAAGGTAGATATAAATACAATGAAAACAAAGAGAGAGCAAAAACAGGAGAGAGAAGCTGAAATATAGGAAATGAGAACACAGTTGTGAAATTAGAGTCATTTTCATTAAAGAAAAGGATATATATTATCACTACTAATAGTTTCACACTGAGCTAGAAAATCTAACCAATGCAATATGTTAAGAAAAATAAATAAGAGGCACAAATATTGGAAAGAAAGAAGCAGAACTGTCAATTGTTATTTTTGGATTATAGGAACATCTACTTAAAAAAAAAAAGAAGATAATCAACTATTAGAGTTAATGATAGTTCAGCAACTGGCCAGACCCAAGGAAGAACATTTAGAAAAAAAAGATATGCAAGTAAATGAATTAATGACATGACAGACTTGTTTCAAAAGAATTGCATAATAGGCTTTTAAACAGGCAAAGAAAACTTGTCTAGAAATGACGTATTTCTGTTTTTCTGTCCTCTTCAGGTTTATAATCATCTAAAGAGTTAAAATTCTTTATGTCTTTTCTCTATATGCTTTACTTTTCTGAAAAATACAGCATGTGTAACGATTTTCACCAAGCTTCCCACACATAATTCAAGCTTGTTTTCATGATCTGGCTCCTTTCACTTTTTTTTTTTTTTTTTTTTTTGGCAGCACCCATGGCATATGGGAAGGTCTTGGGCCAGGGATCAAACCCTAGCTGTGGCAGAAGCCAGAGCCACTGCAGTGACAATGCTGGATATTTAGCTCCTTAACCCACTGTGCTAAAGGAGAACTCCCTCCTTTTTTCTTTTTTGCCTTCCTCCTTAACAGGTCTTTCTTGTATCCTTACCTTGGAATGTGAGGATACTGGTAGGACTTACCGCTTGGCCACATCGCTTCCTGGACAACATTTCTTTATTACACATTGAGTTTATTGAAAAAAGTCACTGTCTCTGAGCTCAGGTACATATAGTAGGTTACTTAATCTCTTTGGGGTTCAGTTTCCTCATCTGTGAAGCAGAATGATAATAACTATTTCATTGAATGTCTGTGATGATTAAAATGATGTCTCTGAAGTGCCTAGTACAGAAGATGCAAGTTATAGGCCTCCAGAGCCAACCACTTTCATGTGCCCCTTCCCCCCACCCTCCTGCCCATTCTTGTAAAAAATTAAACGAAGTTAATGGTTTGGTGTGAGTGGTTACAGTCTCAGGTCAAGCAACTCAGGGTAAACATTTTGAAATCAAACAATATTTATGTTTATTTTATTTTTAGTGAAGTATGACATATACAGAATAAAGTACACAAATTCTAAGTGTACTGCTCAATTATACTTTTCGTATGTATCCACTCCTCCTTCATGTCCCTTATCAGTCAATAGCTACTCCACCCCCAACCTAGGTTCATATTCTAACTTTCATTTGTATTAGTGGGCAACACAAAGAAGAATAAGATACAGGCCCTGCTCTGGCAGATAGCCTCTGCTCTCAAGACCTGTCCAGCTTGTGCTGTCTTGTCCAAGTCATTACAACCGTTTGTGTCAATCCCTTGGGTATAGCCTTGATGAGGTAATATACAACAGACCAGATGGGAATGTTAGAAGCTATTGTTAAAAGGACCTTTGTGAATCCAAAGCAGTAACTTATCTATTGTGCTGATTACTACATTTACATGGTTTCCATGATCTGCACATATGTTGTGTTGTATCACCTTAGGAGACTGAGGGTGAATCACACTTGATATTACTCGATATTTTCCCCTATGACATAGTTTTAGACTGAAGGTGTTGTATTTGTTGTCTTAGCCAACACTAAGAAAGGAATTTCCACTGCTGTCCAAAAATCTAAGCCACCTGATGGGGCCTTGGAAGAGAGCTTAGGAGATGGAGACTTTTGCAGGGCATTTACTATGTGGAGAAAATTTTGTACATTATCTTTTTTAAAGATGTAATTGAGGAGTTCCTGTTGTGACACAGTGGTAACAAACCTGACTAGTATACATGAGGAGGTGGGTTCAATCCCTGGCCTTGCTCAGTGGGTTAAGGACCTGGCATTGCTGTGAGCTATGGTGTAGGTTGCAGATACAGCTCAAACCTCAAGTTGCTGTGAACTGTGGTATAGGCCAGCAGCTGCAGCTCTGATTCAACCCCTAGCCTGGGAACTTCCATATGCCGCAGGTGCGGCCCTAAAAAGCAAAAAAAAAAAGTAATTGAATTTTAACTGCTGCACCAATCTTTTGGAAAGATTTGTATCTCCAAAACTGACAAAGTCAATAGGGCAGGATGATTTTATTATTATTTTTTTTAGTGAACAAAATTCTGATGATTTTTCTAGCTTTGGCTCATTTCCTAACCAACGTTCTTGCTTATGGGCACATCTCTTACAAAACAGTCACTCTGCCTAGAGTTCTACCCCAGAGTAGAGATCTTGACCACCTCTTCTTTCTGGAAACATTTTCTTGTATTGGTTTTCATGATGTTCCACTCTTTCGCACAACTGCTTCAGTCTTTCTTCTTACTCATCTCAGAGAGAGAGAGCACTCTCTCATATGTACATGACCTCATGTATTTCATGAAGAGTTTACCTGGAGCCTCTTCCACCCTCCCCACCCCAGTTTATTGAGATATAATTGACACAAAACATCGTGTAAGTCTAAGATGTACTACATGATTGGATCCACATATATATTGAGAAACGATTACCTCATTAAGGTTAGTTAACACATCTTATCTCTTCACATAATTACTCTGTGTGTGTGTGAAGGTGAGAGGAGAAAACATTTAAGATTTACTTTCTTAGTAATGTTCAAGTATGCAATACTGTATTGTTAACCATAGTCATGCTGTACATTAGATCCCTAGAAACTTTTCATCTTATAACCAGAAGTTTGTACTCTTTGACCCATATCTCCCCATTCCCCTACTCTGGCAACCACCCATTTACTCTCTGTTTCTATGAGTTTAACTTTTTTAATATTCCACATATAAGTGAGATCATACGGTATTTGTCTTTCTCTGTCAGATCCTCTTCTTTGTCTGTATATATTCTCCGCGGGTAATTTCCTCTGAACCTGTAGATTTAATTATCATCTCTATGCCTGTGAATATCAATTTTATATGTCCAGCTTAGGTCTTTCTTATGTACTACAGAAGAACTTTACCTTGCCTATAAGAACTCTCCACTTGTAAGTATCAAAAGGACCCCAAAGATGCCCATTCAAAACACACCTCACAAGCTTTCCACACCTACCCAAACCCAACCCTAGCTGCTTCTCTTTCAGTGTTCTCTGTGAACAGTTATCTAGTTCCCTACACAGGAAACTAACAAATGCTCCCTGATCTCTTCCTCTTCCTCATGTCCCTTGCCACCAAGTCTTCTTATTGTTAGTGCTTGAATATCTTCCAAAATCTATTTACTTCTCTCTGCCTTTCCCTGACATAAGCTACCTTCCTGTCTGGCCTGGACAGTTACAGCAGTCACTTCCTTCTAGCTTCCTTGCAATTTCCCACACAGTAGCCAGAGTGATCTCGCTTTTAGAACCACGAATAGGATTTTTCACAGGGCACCTCTCGCTCCCCGTGCCTCCTCCTCTGCCATATCCACTCCCACTTTGTGCTCTAGCCTCACTGGTCTGCTTTCACTTCTAAATACATTCTCCTTCTGCCACTGGGCTTTTGGGTGTACTTTTTCCTTTTACTGGACACTGCTTTCTCTCTCTCTCTTTTTTTTTTTTTTTTTTTTTTTTTTGCTTTGTTTTGTTTTTAAATCTTGTCTTGCAGATAGATTAGATCAAATGTTAGTTCCTCAGGGAAGTGTCCTCATTAGGTCAAGTTCCTTCATGATACATTCAGGTAGCAACTGGTTTCTTTCCTTCAGAGCACTTGACTTGGATTTCCCATAATCTTTGTTTGCATGCGGTCTTTTGTTGTTGTTTTTTAGCTCAAAATTGATCTTTTTCACAAGAATGTAAACTCCATGGTACTGGTTAAATTTTCCCTGAGAAAGACGTACGCAATTCATTTTTACCTAGAGAGTTTTGTATTTAGTATTTTCTTGATAAGCATTAAAATAATGCATTGAGGCAGCAGTGCAAAATGACCAGACAAGATGAAATTTCTTTGAAGGCAAGGAATTAATATCTCTCCCTGGAACTTCTGCACAAGTAAAGGTACAGTGACGGTTGGCAGGATTGAGACTTCAGGGGAGGTCAGTAGTGGTAGAAAAAGCAGATTTAGAGACATATACAGTCCATATACAGAATGTGGTCTGTTGCAGTATATTCTAACCATCTTGGAGAAGGGGTGGGGATTTCCAGGCATTGGGCCACCGCCCACTTTTTAGCCTTGTATGGTTGGCCTCCAAAGGAACTGTCACAGCACCTGTGGGCATGTCCTTTATATGTGGATGTATTACAATGAGCACATAATGAGGCTCAAAGTCTGTTGGAAGTTGCACCTTCCCCCATCTGGGGGCCTCATCAGTTCTCACCAGTTTTTGTGACATCTTCAACTGCTCTGTCATTGTTTTAAAGGTTGTGCCCTTCCCCCTTCCCTCCTATTTCAATTCCATAGTTGGAGAGTTCTGGCTGATGTTCATTATTTTACCAGGACCAACATCTTTGCCAGATATTCCAAAGTGGTGAATGTGATATTGATCACCACATTTCCAGGTGTTTCAAGAAATGCAGCGTACTGATTAGAGTATGTAAAGACAAGGAAAAAATAGGTAATCTTCTATTTGGGATAAAGGTCAGATGAGAAGTGGGGACAGCATCTTTTGGAGGGTTAGGCCACCATTGTGGCACAAAAGAAGCTGATGCCGGAGTTCCCGTCATGGGGCAGTGGAAATGAATCCAACTAGGAACCGTGAGGTTGTGGGTTCGATCCCTGGGCTCCCTCAGTGGGTTAAGGATCCAGCGTTGCTGTTAGCTATGGTGTAGGTTGCAGATGCGGCTCAGATCTGGTGTTCCTGTGGCTGTGGTGTAGGCTGGTAGCTATAGCTCTGATTAGACCCGTAGCCTGGGAACTTCCATATGCTGAGCAGGTGTGGCCCTAAAAAAGACAAAAAAAAAAAAAAAAAAAAAAAAAAAGCTGATGCCTCCCAGCAGAGTAGAGAGGGTGGGGTTGGGGTGGGGATGGTGTTGAGATATGGGGGAAAGGTGAGAGGTGAGCTCGGGCAGACATAGTCTTAGTGGGTGAAACAGAATTTTTGTCTAGTGGTATCTTAGTTTGGATGAAAAAAGACTTGAAAGAACACAAGGTGTAGGGATGGCAGTGGAATATTTTGCACAAAGCATCAGCTGAAGAATGCTTTGAAGAAGACCCATGGTCCTAGTTCTGCTTTGCCAATTTAGTTGTCGTCTCTGGTCTTCAGTTCCTTCATCTATAAAACTGAGGTTGCTGGTCTAGATCAAGGGTCAGTGAGTTTTTTCTGTACAGGGCCAGATAAATATTTCAGGACTTATGGGTCATACCATCTCTGCTGCAGCTACTGAACTCTGCCTTTGTAGTGTGGAAACAGCCATAGATACTGTTTAATGAGTGGGTGTGGCTATATCCCAATAAAATGTTATTTACAAAAACAGAACTTGGTCTGGGGCCATATATGATTAATCTTTGTTGCTCAAAGTCTCCTGTAAGAACAAGAAAAGTTTAGCTTGCATGCCTTGGTAGTTGTAGACTAACTTATAAATACTATGAATCTGTAAGGTTCTAATATACCATGTATATTATACAACATACCCATAAAATAAAAATGTGAAATGCATATGATGCAATAAATAAAATCAGGTGATTTAATATTTTCCCCATATCCTGATGCATCTTCTTGTATACCTACCACCCCCCTCCCTGAGACCCTGCAGGCCAACTTGTCTTCATAGTTTCTAGGGTCTTTGATGCTCTAATGTCCTATTGTTGCATGTGTGGCAAACTTCCCAGGATGTACATCTGCCAGGTGATTTTTGGCTGAATCAACTAAAGAATTAACTCTGAGTAATATGTACCAAGCAGGAGAAGAAGAGCTGCAAGCAATTAGCAATAGACGAGGCAGCCTGATGTGGCTTAGGAATGCGGCAAAATCCCAACTCTCTCTTGGCTGGGCAGTTGCTCTGAGCTTGGCTGCAACAGGCTGGGTGGCAGGGAAGGGATATTTTGAGTGGCAGTAGGATAATTGGATAATTGAATATTTGTATGAAGAACATGGGTCATGAACTCTTAATTTGGAAGGGGCCTTAAAAACCTGTTAGTTTACCCTTTTTATGTTTTGGATGGGATCTAGGTAGCCAGAAAAATTCTGAGATAGCTGATTGGAGGCCAAGTGGGATCTGGAACTCAAGACTTAAAATATTCTCCCCTAAGTTTTCTCCATGAAAAATGTTTTTCTTTTTCAGCACCTTTCATTTGAGAACAACCCCCTTTTCAAATCATTAAGAGCTATGTGGCAAGAATTGAATAATTGTCCAACTGTAGATGGACATTTAGATTCAATGATTATGTCATCCCAAATATACATTGGAATTGGGGGAACTCCTGGAACCAGAGAAGGGGTGCATGTACTGTGTTTTCTTTTCCAGTCTTTCTACTTTACCTTGAACCCAAAGCATATGGGCATCTGGGACTTGATGAAAATATATCACTGAATTAGCAGGGTGTTATAAGAGTACCTCCAGTCTACAGCCTCTTGTGACCAGCCGTCAGCCTGCGGTTGAATATGGTAGTATTTGTAAATGGAAAGGAATGGATGCCAAACCCAGGATTTTCCTTAGGACACTGTGCAAATGCTTTCACAAATTCTCTTCCTCGAAGGAAAAAGAAACAGAGAGAAATCGTCTGCAAGGAAAGCACATTAGCATTCCCCCAAGATTACCCCCTCTTACTCTGTTTCATGAGATGTTAGGAAGTGGGAGATTTATTTTGGATGAATGGATTTGGGCTGCAGAGTAAGCTGGATCTCTGTGTGTGTCTAGTGCCTGGGTCCTACAGTTTTGGGATCAAAGATGATTTTGAGCAGGGCAACCATCTGGGACGCCTAGGATGCTATGGGGAGTGGGTATGTTTTTAGCAGGGATGAGTGCAGTAAAGTGATGTTAAAACAACAACAACAAAAACTGAGAGGCTCTGCTGAGGGCTTGACAAGTGGGCTGTGGGCTGGGAGCAGCCAGGACGGCAGTGTCTCACTGTGTGAGAAAGTAATCTGTCCCCTCCTCCTCCGGTGAGTAAGTGTGACTTGTGCAGGCATATCTGGTGTCTGGATTCTGCACAAATCCATTTGCCAGTCAATTCCCTTCTGGATGTATTTCTGGGCATTTCCCTTTCAGAAAGCCTTTAGGATGGAAGTCCCCAAAGGGTCTGTTCCTTTCTTCTAAGTTCATATTTCTATGGTAAGAAGTACAAAAATTTTCTGTGTGGGTAGATGCCAGAAGGGTTTCTCCTGCCCCACCCACCACCCCTGAGAATAATAAGAAACATTCCCTCTCTACAAGGTCTCCTGGCACAAAAACGCTGCCATGCTATTTGATATACTATCTGTCGTCTTGGTTCTTTCTCTGCAGGTCTAATTGCAGCAGTAGCTAGCCAGCCAAACACACCGAATTGGATATTTGGAAGAAAAACTGCCCAGCTCTCGCTCCCTCTCTCACATCTTCTGGAGATTTGTTTCACTCACTCCTTCTTTCATACATCTAGGTTGCTAGTTTCGCACTGAGTGCAATTTAAAGAGTACCTTCCAAGCCCCCTACTTCCATTTTCAATCACCCAGTGAGAGTTTATATTAGATACTCAGTTTTTCAACTTCATCAGAGAAGCAGTGATTTTAAATGAGCCTGGATATCATCAAAAGGTTATAATCTGAGACTCTAATCATAGTTCTGTTCTTCCTTTCCTTTGGAAAGGTTAAAGCTTGGCGGCAATTCCAAGATTGCTTACTCCTTTTTGTTTTGTTTTTTTGTTTTTCCTTTAATATCTAGTTTAAAATTTCCTCTTGTTCTTATCTTTGAATATGAATCCCTGCCCTCGGAAAATCACAGCTGACAAAATTGTCTTCAATGGGCAAGAGATTTGGTTCTCTGCATTTTTTTTTTTGCATTTCCAAAATACAAAAGTTAGGGGAAAAACATGATTGAAATGCATCCAGGAGAGCCCAGCATCCTTTTAGGGGAGTGTGGCTTTGTGTGTTCAGGGCTGGTAAAAAGCTGATGAGGTTTGAACCTTGATGGTTAAGTGTCAGAGGTAAATAGCCTTTTGTAGTCAAATTAAAGAGGCTTGCTGGGGTGGTGGAGGGGAGGGTTTTTTAGGAAGTGCTCATAGCACAACTGACAGCATCTTTCAGGACAGAAAGTAAATAGGGGTTTTGTATTGGTCTTTGATTACAGAAACTGGTAAAAGCCCCAAACAGAAAAACAAAAATCTCCCAGATATCATTTCTAGTAAAAGACATCAGGTTGTCTACCTCCAGCCAAAAAAGAAAAAAACAAAAACACACACAAGCCAATGAGAGTAAATATCATCTTCAATGGCTCTTCAAATGCTTCGTTGCACACCTGAGTTGCTTGATAGGGTTTCCTCCACAGGTCTGGGGGCATTGTTTCCATTCTCAGGGGATGACCTCAGATCCACAAGGTGAGCAGGTGAATTGTATTCTCTTGAATAGAAGCCTTCCTGTCCATGGAAGTTGCCCCAAAGCTAATCACAGGTGATATATGGGGACCGCATTCCTTCTAAATGCACCTTCTTTATAAGAGTGTTTGCGCTCTGTCTAGAAGAATGTCACCTCGTACCCTCCACTCCCAGACTATTCTCTGTGGCTCAAAGAAACCCTTCGTCTCTTCAGGTCCTCAACAGGACCGAGGGGAATTGTCTCCTTTCTCTGCATAGGTGAATTTCTGTCGTATTTATTCAAGGCCCATGGGAGTAACTTGACATCTTTCAAAATAAGATGAAACTTAGACACTTAATTCTTACATTTAACATCACGGAAACTGGTGAGATGACTTGAATCCTCTCCCTCTCTATCTCCCTCTCTCTGTCTCTGTCTCTCTCTCCCTCCCAGGGTTACTATTGATGGGTGGGATTCGTTCCTTGTTGGAAGGGATCCACATTTTTCATGTCACCTAGAATCCCTAAGCAAGAGGCATACCACAAGTCTTATGCTTTTTCAACGCTCTTACCACTTGTGCCAGTAGAAGTCTCATATGCCTTTCTAGGTGCATTCAAGTTCTCTCTCCTCTCCTGGAGGTGTGGAAGACTACTTTCATGACCCGTGGGCTCCAATTCTTACTGCAGTCATCATATTATTCTTAGGCATCCTCCATCTCTTCTCTTAGACACCAGGCTCTTGGACTAAGAGTCAAGGCTTCTTATCTTTTTTTCCCTCACCATCACCCCCTGTCTACATCCCAGCAAAGAGACTAGCACAGGATGAGTATTTAGTAATATTAACTTTAGTTTATATATAAAAAAAACACGTACTTGGAGTTCCTGTTGTGGCTCAGCAGGTTAAGAACCAAGTGTAGTCTCTGTAAGGATGCAGATTTGGTCCCTGGCCTTGCTCAGCAGCTGTGGTGTAGGTCACAGATGTGGCTTGGACCTGGCATTGCCGCAGCTGAGGTGTAGACTGGCAGGGGCAGCTCCAATTCATCCCCTAGCCTGAGAACTTCCATTTGCTGAAGAGTGGCCCTGAAAAGACAACAAAATTAAAATGAACAAAAACCTTTACCTGTTACAAAGTACTTTCACCGACATCCTCCTAATAACATGAGTTGAACTGAAGTATTAAACTGAGTGATCCCATTAGGAGGTAGAAGCTTAGGCAGAAGAGAAGAAGTGGGACTGGGGAAGACAAAAGACATGTGATAAAACTCATAAGATGAGGAGTGGCAGAGCACCACTGACAGGGATTTCAGGGCCCTGCAAACTCCACTGGTCCATGAAGGAATGTTCCTGCTATTCCTAATATGTGTGTTGGGGTGTTTATCCTCTATTCTCAGCCCCATAGAAGAGTCTCTGGTTTTAAAGGCATAAAACTAGACAGGTGGGCTAGACAGATGCCACCAGGAAGAACTCCCTTTTTTTTTTTTTTTCTCCTCTGCTGAGACAGTAAGCAGGAATGGGTTCAGCTAAGCCTCCTGAGAGGAAAGTGATGTTTTCCTCTCTATTAGGGAGAGGACTGGTAGGTCCTTACTTCTCCCAAAGCCTTTGACCAGGAGCCAGAGTAGAAAGAGACACCAGTGACTGGAGAGAGCTCTCTTACATCAGAAAAAGTAGAATCAGACTTCAGTTCAGCAGGGATGGGCTACAGAGAGCAAGATGCCTTACTTGTGATTAAGTGGTGATAGATTTCCAAAATTTCACTCCGAACTCTATCTTGAGCCCCTAAATGTAAATATATAGTTTTCTATTATTTTAATAATTTTATTTTACTATTAAATATGTAGATATGTTTTCTGTTTATGTCAGGAAAGGGTAATCAAACAGATCTTTTCTGTTTCTGCTTCTCCCTGTTCCTATAGTTGAAGAGAGTTGTCACTGTTTTGGTTGACTTACCACAGTGACTAGAATGCCAGATGGGGCTCTGGAGGAAAGAGTCAGTTTTGATAGAACTGTCTTTGTTCCAAATCAAACTTGCTGAGATAATGTGAATGTCTTCCCTCTTCACACCCAAGTCTACCTTATGTGTTTTAAAAAATATACTATTTTCTTCTGTTTTTAGAGCTGCAGGTATAGCATATACAAGTTTCCAGGCTAGGGGTTGAATTAGAGCTGCAGCTGCCAGCCTATGCCACGGCCACAGCAACACCAGATCCAAGGCACTTCTATGACCTACACCACAGCTCAGGCAATGCCAGATCCTTAACCCACTGAGCGAGGCCAGGGATTGAACCCACATCCTCACAAATACTAGTCAGGGTTACTGCTGAGCCACAACAGAAACTCCCAAGTGTACACTATTAAAAGGCACAAGCCATGTTTCATTTCTTTACTGTTCTACTCCAGGGCTTGGGATGGGGAGAAACTATCTAATGGCAGTTATGACACTGGTAAAGGGGACACGACTGTCAAAACCGTAGCCATTTCCGCCAAGGCACATGGCTGTTTCTAAGCCAGTTGAGTTTATACTTTCTCATTTAACTCCCCTCTCCCCCAGTTTTATAAGCAGGGATAATTTCTGAATTATTTAACAGCCAAGACAACTCTAGCACTCAAATTGAGAGTGGGCGCCAGTGGGAATGCTAGAGCAAGGTCTTGAAGCTTCTGGCTGTGCTGTGGATCCATTACCCCCTTAGTTGCTAAATTGTGGGGAAGGTCTGGGTATGGACCAGGGGAAGAGGAGGGCATTGAGTGGAGGAGGGCACTGCAGAGTCTCTGAGCTATAGCAACTGACAAATTAGTAAACCAGTGCTCTTAAACTGAATGTCACCCCAAGACAGGTGGAGCTTAGAGTCACACAACTAAATGTCCACTGTGTGCTCCTCACTGGGTTGGGCAAAGGGGCCATAAAGATGAAAGAGACCCCATTTTGGCATTTCGCTCCAGCTGGTGGAGTTGACAGTATCTTTCTTTACTCAGCTGATTCCACCTCATTGTCCAGTCCTACCACTGGAGGCGTGTGTGGCTGTGTGTATGTGCTTAAAGTCAGACTTCCCAGTAGACAGGTCCTCCATGTATCATCAGCTTTCACTAAGGTGCCTTACACTTAGTAGGCGCAGAATCAATATTTGTTGAAGAAATGAACCAATGGTCACCCAGGGTTTATCTGAGTACCATAAAATCATCAAAAATCGTTAATCATCAGAGCTTCTGTCGTGGCTCAGTGGTAACAAACCCAACTAGTAGCCATGAGGACTCGGGTTTGATCCCTGGCCTCACTCAGTGGGTTAAAGATTTGGTGTTGCCATGAGTTGTGGTGTAGATTGCAGATGCGGCTAGGATCCCTTGTTGCTGTGGCTGTGGTGTAGGCTGGCAGCTGCAACTCTGATTTCACTCCCAGCCTGGGAACCTCCATATGCCTCATGTGTGGCCCTAAAAGGACACATAAAAAAATAATTAATCGTCAATTCTGTGGTAGGCATATCTGTATATATCAGAAAAGTAACATAAAATGCTGGTTTCAAAGGTGTCCTTTCCACCTGTCCTGGGTCACCAGAGGTGTGCTGGCTTCTGGGTCTACTATGCATGGATCCCCTGATATTCTATCGAATCCAACAGGGCCTGAGACTTGGAAAGGAGTGTGGGTTTCCAGTTAATAGCCGGATAAACAACACCGTCAAACTGCTGGCTATTTAAAAGATTAGGCTACTCAAAGTCCATGTGGATGGCCAGCTGTGTGAATGACCCCAAATTTCATGACTCCATTTATATCATTGGAGGAAATGACACTTTTTAAGTCTCAGCAAAGATTCCCTTTGGGGTCAGCCTGAGTTATGGGTTTTTTTTGGTTTTGTTTTGTTTTGTTGTTTTTTTGGTTTTCCTCAATCTACTTGACTCATTTCACTGATCCTTGCACATAAGACAAAAATAGTCTTTTGATATTTTCCCTTAGTTTTCTTTAACTGTTCAAGTCCCAAACCTCTCGAAAGAATAAAGGAAAAGAGTGGGTTGAAAAGGATGGAAAAATGCTATATGGGCAACTTGTGCAGATTCTTCCCTCCAGTTCCATGAGTCCTAAAGAAAATTGGAAGGCTCATGTTCAGAAAAAGGGGTCTTGCTGGTGTCCACACCACATCCCTCTCTCTGCTCCCCCCTCAACCCCCTGCCAGTTCCCACCCTGCTCCCCAACCCGAGATCCTTCAACTCCACCCTTCCTTTCCGTTGCCCTGAAGGGGAGGACATGAGTCAGCATTCAGACTTGAAAGTGTGAGCTGCCTCTGAGTCCTCAGAATGTAGTCATTTCAGAAAATCTAGGACACACAACTGCAGAGAAAGTCACCCTCCCCACCTCCTTATACTCTGTGGCCAGACATTTACTCCCACTCTCTGCATGCAGCTTGAGCTGGGGATGAACTTTATCCTTAAAAGAAAAAAATGGGGGAGGGGGCAGGAGACCAGCAGGGACAACCACCCCCCAAGTGCAATTGGCTAAACAACCTTTGCTGAGAACTCCAGCTGTTGACTACTTTAAACATCTGGTGCTTGGCTGGGTTCGTGTTCAGGCTGGAATTAAAAAAAAAAAAAAAAAAAAAGCCAGTCTCACTCCTGATCTTCGGAGCCAGAATGAGTTTTCTCTTTTATTCTTCCAGAAGAGGAAATAGGTTGGGTTTCCCCCCAGGTATCTTGTGAAAACAGCCAGGCACACCATAGACCCATAGACCTATGTCTTTTGGAAGGGAACCAATTTCATTTTTTTTTATTTTTTAGTTTTTTGTTCAGTCAACATTCTATCCACCCCTCCATCCAGGTTGTTAATTTGTGCTGGAAAGAGAAACTTCAATAAATGTCTTTTGCCCTCAGAGAGTGATTTCCTTTGTCTTGGCTTTTGGAGAAAAGGCAAACGGACTCACGGGGGAGGGGAGGTGGGGGCTGTTGCCCCAGACTTCATCCTGGATCAGACGGGCTCGAAGGAGAAAATCTCCTTAGACATCTTAAGATTCAACCTGTTCAGGATTAGGAGAAAGCCAAGACCTCATTGGCGCTCATGAGCAGCAATCTGGCAAAAAGTAATTTAGAAAATGATGGCTCTTCAGCTCTGGAAAGGGTGAGAATGGCTGAGCTCTTTATAAAGTTCTTAGCTGTTGGGCTCCTACTGCCCAATCTCTGGTTCTCCTTGGAAGGGTCTCCTCCTTTCCCTCATCCAATTAGCCATGCAGGCTGGGTTTGGAAAGGGAGAGTGAGTGCTGAGTGCTGCCAGCTAGTCATTGAGTTCCTATTTCCAAGTCTCTTGTTGCCAGAACTGGCAGGAAGTCTTCTCAATCGGCTTTGATTTAATAAACTGATCTTGGATGTAACCGACAACTAGCTCTCTGAGCAAAGAGAAACTCAAACTTTGCTCAGACTTTGACAGCATCCTGGGGGAAGCTGAAGAGCAGCAGGGGGGCTCTTCCTTCTGAAGGATTCTGGGGACACCCAGCTTTGTAATACTGTAGGAGCCCCAGAGATGTCCTCCTGCGTGGGAAAGGCAAGGCTCCAGAGACAAGGGCCCCAGTGGGTTTGTGGCTGATGGGAGCAGGAATCTGTGCTCCTTCTGTCAATCTTGGCCTTTCCCATCACACGGCTTCCCGCACTTTCATTTTTACCAGGGTGAATCTAGGCAGGATGTGATTGATCCATGCCAGTAGGGTGGTTTTGCAGTTCTCATGCATATTTGTAAGATAGGGAGGAAGGGGTGTGTGTGTGTGTGTCTGTGTGTGTGTTTGTGGGGGTGTGTGTGTGAGAGAGAGGTTGTGGGGGGAAGAGAGAGAGTAGGCTGGAAGTATCCAAAATGATAGAAACATGATCAAAATTGTTCCACATTGTAGAAAAGAATACCTACCTTTTCTACTTTTTAAACTTCTGGGCAACTTACCACTCTCAGTATGAACAGAGTTGGCCTGGGGATGGTGGGGTGGGGTGTGGGGGTGGGGCGGGGGGGAGCAGGCAGTTCAATGTATAAGTTTTCTTGGGCGTTACTCTGTGCCTGTGAGGCTCGTAGGTCTGGGAGACTCCAAAGACAAGCATTATCTGGGCTCTGCCCTTCTGAATCTCACAGCATCTTTAGGGAAGTCTACAGGCACCCCAAGGCTATAACGCTAAGATGGGCGAACTAGGAGGCCTGTGATGCTCAGATGGGGTGAACACAGCATGTTTTGGGAGGATGAGGAGGAGCCCCTTTTGTTTGGGGATCTGGGGAGGAGGTGGCTCGCTCTGCCCTTTTGGAGCTCAGGGAGACAGATCGAGCGTGACTTGAAAGTCTTCTCAGGGAGTCTGCTTCTGAGCAGGGTCTACATTGGGTGTGGAGCCAAGCGAAGAACTCACTAACAGATGGCTTGTTCCTTTTCCCTTTGCCTATTCTCCTACATTTTGGTGGTGAGAGTGTTTCAAGGATTTGTGGATGGTTAGTTCAAGTGATGATTATGAAGATGGCAGGCATTTCTGGGACATTCCCAGCAACTCTCAGGCAAATTCAGGAAAATTCAACATGCTGGAGGACCACGAGACTGGGGATAACCTCTCACAGATGTCAGTGCTTTACTTCATTTATTTTTATTTACATTTTTACTTTATTTTCCATGTATATAAATACGTATGTGTGTGTGTATGTGCATGCACTTTTTGACATGGTCATTCCCAAAGAATAAGGTACTTATGAGGGAATTAAAGTCATTTTGCTATAGAACCTGTTCCTTTTTTCTTGTTGAAAACAGTCATGTTTATGAGATTTCTTTGGCTAATGAGAATTAACAAAGTTTGTCTACCTGCCTATTTGCCTCTTTCTGCCATCTTTCCTTTCCTATCTTTTGTATATTTTTTAAGATATCTGGTGGGGAGTTCCCTGCCTGGTGGCCTAGAAGTTAAGGATCTGGTGGTGTCACTGCTGTGGTGCGGGTTTGATCCCTGGCTTGGGAACTTCGGCACGTTGCGAGTTAGCCAGGAAAAAAAAAAATTCTGGCGGTAGTAGAGGCAGAATGAAAAATTCTGGCGGTAGTAGAGGCAGAAAAAAAGAAAGAAAAAAAAAACCTCCTAGGGATAAAGTTTTGGAGCTTACTTATCTTGAAAACCACGTAAGGGCAGGGAGTATATTTCATTAAAGCCTCAAGGATTTGAGGCACTTCAGTTTATCTTTACAAATTGTATGAATTTTAGACTAAAGACCAGTGAAATCCCCATTCAATGTAAACACAAAGTTTCAGATATTAAAAAAGATCATTTTCAGAATTGTAAAATGGAGAATTCTGAAAATGGAGAATTCTCAATATGAGTAACATTCACTGAGGGGCAGTGTCAGTGTTGTTTCTGACACTGTGGTCTCTGCAGAGAATTTAAAAAGTGCCA
Source organism: Sus scrofa (assembly GCF_054392235.1). Lineage (NCBI taxonomy): Eukaryota > Metazoa > Chordata > Mammalia > Artiodactyla > Suidae > Sus > Sus scrofa. The sequence goes on along the minus strand of NC_139383.1, from coordinate 72,210,329 downwards.
AATCCATGAAAAGATGCTCCACATTGCTAATTTTTAGAGAAATGCAAATCAAAACTACAATGAGGTACACAGAGCACACTGGTCAAAATGGTCATCATTAAAATGTCTAAAAATAACAAATGCTGGAGAGGGTAGGGAAAAAAGGAAACACTCCTTCACTGTTGGTGGGAAGGTAAACTGGTGTAGCCACTACAGAAACAGTATGGAGGTTCCTCAAAAAACTGAAAATAGAACTACCATATATGATCCAGCAACCCCACTCCTGGGCCTGTATCTCGACAAAACTCTAATTCAAAAAGATATATGCATCCCTATGTTTATAGCAGCACTATTTACAATAGCCAAGACATGGAAGCAACCTAAAGTCCATTGACGGAGAATTGGATAAAGAAGATGTGGTACATATACACAATGGACTGTTGCTCAGCCATAAAAAGAAAGAAATAATGCCATATGCAGCAACATGGATGGACCGAGAGATTATCATACTAAGTGAAGTAAGTCAGACAGAGAAAGACAAATATCATATGATACCATTTATATATGGTATGAAAAATAAGACACAAATGAATCTATCTATGAAATAGAAACTTTCTCACAGACATGGAGAACTATCTGTGGTTGCCAAGAGGGAGGTAGAGGAGGGAAGGATTGGGAGTTTGGGATTAGCAGATGCAACTATTATGTATAGGATAGATAAACAATGAGGTCCTATGGTATAGCACAGGGAACTCTAGTCAATATCCTGAGATAAATGATAATGAAAAATAATATGAAAGGGAATGTTTATATATATATGTATGTATAACTGAATAACTTTGCTATACAATAGAAATTAACATTGTAAATCAACTCTACTTCGATAAAATATATTTTTAAAAATTAAAAAGGTTAAAAAAAAATTGAATAGGCCACTGAAAAACCTCATCACTTGCATTTTCCTAAACGATGAGGTCCAGCCCTCCTCCCTTGTGTGCTGGCCTTTGGGGTATCCGCTTTTACTCTTGTGTATCTCTTTAAATCTTTTGCCCAGTTCTCCCTGGGGTCAGCTGGGCTCTGATTAAACCCCCTTGGGTGAGGCTCAGGTTAACTAGTTTCACTTGTGCCTTGTTAGGGATTCCAGACGGTTCCCTTTTCTCCTGATGCAGGTAGCATATCTTCCCTGATATTCCCTGTGAGAGGCTGGTGGTGCTCATGGAGGTGAAACTCACCCAAATGTGAGGACCATGGATGGGCGTCTCCTGGGGTAGCTACTGCACAGCTGGACCCCTGCTCTCTCCCAGCCGTGGTCACCTATAGCTCAGGCCTCCCTGCCCACGCTGGCGTCCTGGAGCCACCTCTGCGGTAAGTCCTAATCTCTGCATCAGCCGCCTGTCCTCTCCATACAGGTCTAAGAAGTGGTGTTGGTCTTAGGTGGTTCAGCCTTTGAATTGTCCTAGGACAGGGGCGACTGAAAGGTCATTCCAGGCCAAAATGAAAAGTTACCTTTCTGCGCGTTTCTAAGTTGGGTTGTTTTCCTTTTTCTTACTGATTTTTGGGAATTCGTTACCTATCCTGGATGTGAATCCTTTGTCAGACATACATACTACAAAGACTGTCTCCCATATTGTGGTCACACCTATCTGTCTTCTAATGAACAAAAGTTTACAGTTTTAAGGATGTCGTTTATCACTCTTTAATGGGTAGTGACTTTGGCATTTTATTGCAGACAGCTTTGCCTAGCCCAAGAGCACGAGGGTATTCTTCCAAGTTTCCTTCTAGAAATTTTATGGTTTAGCTTTTATGTTTAGAGATAGGATGCCCTGCAAATTAGTATTATGTGTGATGTGTGAGGTCAAGTTTCATCTCTTATTATGCATATCCAATTACTCTAGAACTGTGGGTGAAAAATGCATCCTTTTCTGGATTAGTTGTGTCTGGATTGCAGTTGTGTCTGTGTCATGAATCAGGGGCTCTGCACACCATGGGCTGATTCCAAGCTCTACACTCTGTTCCTTGATCACGGATTCTACACTCTCTTAGTTCCTATGAAGTCTTGAAATAAGGTATCTAGTGAGTTTTGCTAAAGTCCTGATTAAAATGAATAGTTTGTAGATCACTTTTGGTGTACTGTGCTCACAATCAGGTCTGCAAATAAAGACAGTTTACTTCCTAAAAAACAAACAAACACAAACCTCACATCAGAACGCAAAGACTAAAGGAAAAAACTCAATACCCGACAATATGAAGTGCTGGTGACGCAATGGAGCAATCAGAGCTCTAGTACACTGTGGTGGGAGACAAACCAGGTCTAACACCTTTGAAAATGGCTCAGCACTGTTTTCTGGAGATGACAGTGTACATGCCATATGGCTCAGCAATTCTACACCTACACTTATAGCCAAGAGAAATGAAAGCACATAGGCATCAAAAGACACATGCAAGAAAGTTCCCAGCAGCACTCTTTGCAGTAGCCCCCAAATGGAAACAACTCAAACATCTATCAACAGAAGAATGGATAAATAAATTGTAGTATATGTATACAGTGGACCAGCAATGACAAACTACTGCAACATAGACACAGCTTACAAACAGAATGTTGAGTAAAATAAGCCTGACACAAAAGAATGTATCCATTGCAACACTATTTCTACAAAACTTAAAAACAGGTAAAACCAATACATGATTTTAGATGTCAGGATAATGGTTTCTTATGCAGGGAAGTAGTGCTCAAGAAGGACCCGGTGGTGAGGGGATGCTAAGGGGCTGATCATGTTGTGTTTCCTCTTCTGGGTACTGCTTAAAAGAATGTGTTTATTTTGTGAAAATTCATTAAGCTTGAAACTTGTGCACTTTTTTGTATATTAGAATTTGGTAGTTTTTCTTTTTTAAATCCCCAAATTAAAATCATGGGTACATTCTATTTCTTTTTCTGAGGGCATCTGTTTTTACTGTTTTCAGGTTTAGAGAAAACTTTTTTTTTTCCAAACTAAACTTATGGAAGTTTATATTCCAAATTTAAATCTAAATTTGGCTTGGTGTCGAGCAACCTCATAGGTGCTGGATTTGAAATATTAAATAGTTACATGGTAAACACAGCTCCTAGGTTCACAGGTCATACCTTCCTTAACCTTGGAAAGACCAAGTGTATTTATGTTTTGGGAGAAGGTAGGGACCAGATGACAGGAGATGGGATGGCCTAGACCAATGTGTGGTCATGGGAAACACAAAGATATTGGTCACTGTGTTCTTGCTGTTTCTTGGCACAGGCTTAGCCATTGGTTCTGTAGGTTTCTCAGTCTTCCCAGAAACACTGTTAAAACCACTGCAGGGCTGACCACTCATGAATGATGGAATTAGGGAGTTCCCACTGTGGTGCAGCAGAAATGAATCTGACTGGTATTCATGAGGATGCTGGTTCAATTCTGGGCCTTGCTCAGTGGATCAGGGATCCAGAGTTGGCGAGAGCTGTGGTGTAGGTCACAGACATGGCTTGGATCCTGCATTACTGTCACTGTGGTGTAGGCTGGCAGTTATAGCTCCGATTCTACCCATAGTCTGGGAACCTCCATATGCCATGGGTGAGGCCATAAAAAGCAAAAAATAAAATAAAATAATGATGGAATGAGTCATTTTCAAAACCCCTAATATGGCTAGGCTGGTTAACGAATAAACATGAGCATTGAACACAAAGGCGGTTTTACACAAAAGGTGGATTGTCAACACTAGGGTGAAGGCTGAGATCAAACGCCCAAATAAGAGCATTCCTGTGAGGGACAGGTGGCATTTGGCAGTGGTCGATACCCAGCCTTGATATCATGAAAGTAGGGATTGCCCATTTTGGCAAGTTTCAGTCTGACTTTATCTAGAAGCCCACATTCTGAGAAACGTAACCCTTGTGGCCCAAGCAGGGGTGTCTGTGAACTTTTAAAGTGAGTGTGAGTGTGTATTAGTGTGTGTGTGAGTGTGTGTGTGTGTGTGTGTGGAGGGGGAGGGGGTAGAGTGAGGATCAAGCTCTGCTTCAAGAACATTTAAATTCCATCTGAATTTCTAGTTTCCATGTCAACAAGAGACTGAGGAATTAAATGCCTCATTTAAAAAAATGTGATAAAATATTTTCTAAAAGTTTCCCACAAACAATAAGGGTGTATTTTTGCCTTCTCTAGCCACGATACTAATTTTTTTCCACTGACACTTTTTCGACTCTGTGGTTCATATGCTCTGTTTTCTTTCTCCCTAATCCCTCTTTAACTCCCTGAAATCTAATTTCCACCCTCACTGCTTTGCCCACATGGGCTCCTACTGGTCAACGGTTGCCAATTCTAATATCCAGAGTCTGTCTTTTGATCTCAGTCTCACTATCTTTTCTGCAGCCCTCATTATTTTTCCACCCTCTTCTTCTTGGAAAACTTTTATCCTTTCACATTTCCAGCATTAAACTCTCCTGTGTCCCTGCTAACTTTCCACTAATCCTGAAGTTGCCCATGTGCCTCTGGTTCCCCCCCCCTTCCCCCGACATCCCTGCCCCCCACTACCCTTGGGTCTTCATCTCTCCTTGCTGGGCACCCTGAGGCATAGAACTTGTCTCCGACCTCAGGGCTGCAAGCACGGGGGCTGATGACTCATAGGTTTGCAGCTCACCTCCTGCCTGTCCCTCACTCAGGGTTTATTCCCATATCTCTGGCTGCTCACTGGTCATTTTCACTTGAAAGTCTTCCCATCAGTTCATATCCCACAGTCTCTAACTGAGCTCATCACCTCCCCCACAAAACCAGTTCCCCTTCCAAGTTCCTTGTCTCGGCCATGACATGCTTGTCTCACGGTTTTTCCGACTCACAACTTCGAAGTCATCTTTACTGTTTCCGGTGCCTGGATCCTGGCTTGCCCCCCAGCCCTTCCCCGTGATGCTTGATATTCTTCAAGTTCTACTGTTGTCCACTCCCCCCACCAACCCCTTATTCTCTTTCATCCTTTCCATTTCTTAATTTGGGTCTTCAGCATCTCATGGCTATGTCACTAATTGCCCTTCCCTGCCAACCTGCCTGACTCCAGCCTCCCATACTCCAATCTGATCTCTTCTGCTCAGTTGCTAAATTTCCCCAGAACTCTGCATTTTCTCATCATTCCTTGCATCCAGCTTTTGAGGCATTTATATTATTCATTGAGCTTTCTTGGTTTCAAATTAAAAAAAAGCAATGCTCCTTGAGTACACTTATGTACCATGTGCAATGACAAGTGCTGGTGGGTGGGGATACAGTTAGGAATAATTGCACCATCTGAGCACTCAAAGAGAGGCCTCACAGTCACACCACCCTACCCATCTAGATTGAGAAGAGAGACTAATATCCAAATAATAGGAAGGATGAAGGAATAGGGACAAATTAGAAAATTGCAAAAGCTGCTTGTGGGCTGGGAACGGAACAGGAAGCCCTAGGGAGCCACATTCTTATATTTCTGTAGTGATGGGTGCTGATTTCAAAGTTCTGCCTATCTTAAGACTGGAGGGTGATGAATTTTCCTAAGAACAAAAGAATAGTGAAGGAGACCATGAAAGTTTGCTGTTGATTTTGTTTCCCCTTCTAGCTTATAAGCTTTTTGAAAAAGGGACCAGATGAGTGTTAGTCTTTAAATTTCACAGTGCTGGATTAATCTCTGTACTTCCAGGAGTTTTTAGCAAATTCCTAATGATTCATTATTTGATTGACTGATCCTAGTTAGTGCCACTGAATCTCTTTGTGATGTCTACTGATTCAGCCAATCTTGAAGCCCAAGTTCAAGTTCTCCAAAGGTAAATTTTTATAGTTTAACAGTGCCAAGTGACAGGGTTCTATGATTTGTTTCAGCTCTGCTAGGCCAGTCACATTTACATACAACTTCTTCAGAAAAAGGAACAAGGATAGACTCTTTAAATTCTCTTACACCCAGATGTTGGTGAAGAATATATTGGAAGAAGATAAAATAACCAAGAAAATTAACTTAAGAGGGAAAGAGGCTAAAAAAGAAGCCATGGAGTTAGGGAAAAAAACCTCTTTTTTACTTAAAAAGGGAGTGTGGGTTTCCACTTTGTTTTTTAAAATCACTTTTATTTTCCTACCCATAGCAGGTTGATAAAATCCAGATAGGTATTTAGCTAGGTTAACTCTCTGGATAGCTTTGTCAAGTGATATTTGTCAGGAAAAAGTGGTGCATCTTGACTCCCAGTACAGACCACTGCAAACCACAGGCAAAAGCAGGAGATTAGAATTCCAGAGATTTTTACTCCATTATTCTTCGAAAACCCCCGCCTTTGGTCCACCTCTTCACCTCCTAGGAAACCACTCTTTTCCTGTCCTAATGAGTGTATAGCTGTCTCCACCAACAGACAGAGGCAACCTGGGCACTCTTTGCCTTGCGTTGATAAACTTTGCAAAACAACGTAAATGTATGCTGTACATGAAAACAGTACAGACTGAAGTGGTGGGGTAGTTCCTCTGAAAAATCTGAACATGGCTGTTGACACATTTCCCTGGGGGTACTGGTATAAGGCAAAAATGTGACATGAAATGGAGGTATATTGTTTGAAGATTGCAGCTAAATCTCAAACCCTCATGGCAAGGGAAAGACAAGTCTGGCATGAATGCTAACTCTTGTCAATAAGTCAACTGCTTTGTCAAATTTCTTTCTTTTTTTTCTTTTCTCTACTTTGCACAGGACCCAGGTGACATAGAAGCCTGATTGGTGTGCTCTGTGCTCCCCGATATATATATATATTTTTTCTTGTTTGTTTCTTTTTTTTTTTAAGGATTTTTATTTATTTCCATTATAGCTGGTTTACAGTGTTCTGTCAATTTTCTACTGTACAGCAAGGTGACCCAGTCACACATACGTTATACATTCTTTTTTTCTCATGTTATCATGCTCCATCACAAGTGACTAGATATTGTTCCCTGTGCTATACAGCAGGATCTCATTGCTTATCCACTCCGAAGGCAATAGTTAGCATGCTTTGTCAAATTTCTTAGGTGGCCAACAAGTTCATGTACTGGCTTGAATGTCATCTTCACTTACATGGTTAAAACTGGGTTCTGTGACGTCCCTTACCACCCAGTATATTATAAGACAGAGTCTCTGTGTTACCTCTGGTTCAGGTGGCAGGTCTGGTACAAATGGCTATGGAATAATAAGAAAGTAGTTGTTGTTTTGTTTGCTGGAAAGAACAGAGAGCTCCCAAGATGGGCATGGGCCTGGTACTTCTCCAAATCTCACTGGCAGTGATAGACTTTTGTATATAAATGTTTGTTGGATTCAATAGCCAATAAGAGTTCCATCCTTTACTCACTGTTTGAAGTACCACAATGATTTTGTATAGATCAAAACAACAAAACTGAAGAAAATAACTCTTAAGCAGCTCTTTATGTTTTTGAAATGAAAATGCAGAACATCAGACAAGTCAAGAGAATATTTTTACACTGGAGAACTAGATTGGACCAGAAGATGTGGGGTTTTCCTGAGGGCACTTAAAAGAGGGTGGCTTTTACTCTAAGCATGATGGGATGTCAATGAAAGATTCGAATCAGGGGAGTGAAGTGATCTGAGTTATTTAAGGAGACCATACATACGTACTGCTGTGTCAGAATGAAAATGAGCTTCCATCCTCCCTCCCCTGGGCCTCCTGGCTCCTCTGACCCCTCGGCTCCTGCAGCTGCTGCCCTTTCGCCCTGTGTTCAGCAAGAGCAGTCTGTTTATGAGTCATAAGGGCCTTCAAGAAGGAGGGGGTGGGCAGTGAGGACACTGCTACCAAAATGCCTCGTAAGACGAGTGCAAGAAAATATCCAGTGGATTTGGAATGTGGAGGTCACCAGTGACCTGGCAAAGCAGGTTCAGTGCCAGTGGCCAGTTGGAGGTAGAATGGAGGCAAGAGTGAGTTGGAGAGAGAATTGGAAAGAGAAGAAATGGAGACAGCACATCTGCACAATGCTCAATGGAAGAGCAATTATAAAATGAAGCAGAAGGAAGGAGTGGTGATAGCAGGGGATGTAGGGGCACGTGTGATAGTTTGAGGTGGTTGCTAGCAGAGTCTGTGTATAGGCTGTGAATGATTCGGGAGTCAGGGAGAGACCAGTGATGCAGAAGAGAGGAAAGAACCTAAGGAATGGAGTTGTAAAGAGTAGGGGAGGAGGGGAAGTCTAGAACCCATTGAAGGGATTGTTTTTACACCGGGGGGGGGGTGTGTGTGGGGGTGGGGTGGGGAGGATACTTCTTTCATTGTAACAAGAGGGTGGGGAGAATGTAGATGATGATCTAGGTGGGTTTGGTAGTGCAGGCCTGGAAAGATTAGGGAGGGAGTATCTGGGATCCTTGGCCTTCAAAAAACAAAGTAACTATGGGTAACTTAAGCAAAAAATAATTTTAGATGAAATTTGGACAGCTTAAAAAAAAGAATATTAATAGCCAGTAATGATATCCCTAATGATCCACAAAGGCAGCTGACTTGGTTTTAGATCTCTGGATAAGGAGGCAGAGAAGCACAGTTTTTTTTATTCCAACATCTGGTAGACCTCACAGAGCAGAGTAGCATAACAGGATTGGGAATTCATTTCTTTCCACTGCATAAGGGTCAGCAGGCTTTGAAAAGAGGCATTCACAGATCTCCTTCTCTCTCCCATCTTTCTCCTTAGTCTTCTCTTCCTTCTCTCAAGTCTCCCAGGGTCTAGGTTCTCACCTCCTCCTCAGGAAGTACAGCATCTATCTCCAGATGAGTGCCAGATGCTAATGATGGCTTCTTATCTGGGTTTGTAGTCTGGAGAGGTTGGGGTGAATTGGACAAGTGAGTGGGGTTGATGGGTTACTCCAAAACTCCCTGTTTGGTCTTTCCAGCAGCTAAGAGCATGACTGAGTTTTTATAGGACTAATGCTCCTGCAGAAGAAAGCCCTGATAGTCTGCAGAGACAGCACAGTTCCATCCCATCCATACAAGGGAAACACCTCTTGGCCCTCCCCTTGCACAACAGCTTCTCTGGTAGCATCTTATTAAGGAGAACTTAACCTAGCCTAGAGCCCCTTTTAGTACTACAGTTGCTACGGTTGAAAGTGAGTAGCACTTTCTCAGCTGTTCACTATGACTAGTGCCAACTCTTGGTGAATTTCTCCTCATCCTCAGTCTGTCCTGCCCTACCATTGTGAAGTTTCAAGGCTAAAGAGATGCCCCAAACAGACTAGGTGGTCATTTTGGGTAAAATTTGAGAGAATCATAATAGATCCAAGGTCTTCTTTTTAGCTCTGTAGCTTCAAAAACTTAATTTTATCAGTTCTCTCAACATTTTCAGGTTCTTAAAGACTCATGTGTCGTTCTCCAATTCCAAGGGACTTTGGGGGATTGTTGTGAAAATACTCTTCCAATTTGTAATTGAGGAGATAATTCTCAGGAATCAGAATACCTGTGTCAAAATACCATATGATATCATTTATATGTGAACTCTAAAAAATTCAACAAAGTAGGGAAAGTAACAAAAAAAGCAGACACTCAGATATAGAGAACAAATTATCTCTCAAGTGGGGAGACAAGGGTGGGAAGGGGTGAGGCACTTTAGAGGTGGGAGCGTTAGAGGTACCAACTATTGGGTGTAAAAGCTGCTCAAATTTGCATTGTACAACATGGAGAATGTAGCCAATATTTTGTAATGGCTGCAAATGGAGTGTAACCTTTAAAAGTTAAAAAATTTAAAAACCAAAAATATACCCCCCCACACACAAAAAGAATAGTCATGTCAATTGGATGGCACACTTTCTCTATGATTAAAAAAAAAAAAAAAAGTCTGCATGGAAAACCATATTGCTACTCCTTGCTTTTTGGCCCAAGAGTGATTGAGACGGAGTGTAAGTATGGCCGCTCCCAACACAATGCCCAGTTCAATCTGGATCCTTGAGTTTCCAACCCCTACCAGCACTTTCTCCTTCCCTTTCCCTGGATTCATTCACTTCCTCGGATTAGTTCACCTCCAGTGACTTTTCCTTCCTTCACTAAACTCCTTTGAGGAGGGCAGTGCTGCACTCATCTTTGTATTGCTCCATCTCCTTCCCAGAGGCCAGGGCAGATTTTGCATATGGTAGTTGTTCAAGACTTGTTAATGGTTGTGTTGCTACCAGAAGGTTTCTTGGAAAAATCCTTTTCCCCTTGGCCCTCCATAAGCTGGGTGATATAGAGAGCAAGAGGAAGACTTAGAAGCAGAAGTTTTAAGTCTGATTCCTCATTCTGCCACTCCCTAGCTGTGTGACTCCAGGTTAACTCACTCAGCCCCTTCAAGCTTCAGTTTCTTCCTCTGCAAGATGAACAATCCCTGTCCAGCAAGATTGTTGCCAAGATCAAATGAGATCAAGTATGCCAAAGTATTTCAAGGCCTCTATAAAACTCAGGGTTTACTAGTGATCACGGAGTAAGAACAAAGGAATGAGGATGACCTTAATGATGATGGTTAACACCCACCACCACTTTGGTCTACCTGTCTTTTCATCTCTGGATCCTTCGCACCTAGCACGGTGCTTTACAGAGTAGGTTCTCAGTAGACGGTTTTTGAACAAAGGCCAAGGTTATTAAAATAAGCTTTCTGTCCTGCTTCGGTGCTTGCTGGGGGAGGTAGAAAGCAAAAGGTTCCAGAACATTTTGTGCGGATGTGAATGAGGGCGGTGTGCGCAGCCATGGAGGATGGGGAACATCCTTCCAGGAGGTGCTGGGGCGGGGGTGACGCAGTAGTTCTGGGACCCCTTGAGGTTCAGAGCCTCCATGGGGTGTGCCTGCCAAGCGTGGCCTGTGTTATCTCGGGAGCGGACCGTGTGATGGCATCTCTTAGTTGTGGCTCGGTTGTTAGAACACTGATGCCCACATACTACACAGGAAGCTCAGGGTCAGGAGCGATGCCTGGAAGTGAGGCTCTGTGAAGCACACTGAGAAGAGTATGCTGCTTTTGGAAAAGAGACAAAGGACGTGAGTGACGCTAGAGCTGGCCACAGGCCAGCAGTGGGGTTGAGGTGGGGGAGGGGAGCAGAGGAGCGGTGGATAAAACCTGGAGCAGACTGTGGCTGCCCTGCGCTACTGGTGACCACTGGTGTGGGGTGTCCAGAACCCCCTGCAAGCCCTTGGAGTTTTAGCAACCAAGGAACCAAACACCACCCTTCCCTGAAAATATCCTTTTGAAAAGTAGAATGGTAATTTAACCACATCTTTTTTGTTTTGGCCACCTAATTAAGGAATTACTTAATTATAAAATGGGTTTTTAACATCATACAGAATAAATGAGGTTTTAATCTTAGGACTATAATGTTGCCTTCCTTTCTATGTACCTCTCTGAAAGAAATGGTTTACCAGGAGCATATAATTTTTCTTTGTTCTCCTGCACCTTATAGGAAGAATTACAAACCTTTTTTGAAAATAGAAGGAAGGTTTTTTTCTTTTTCTTCTTTTTTCATTCAGCCACTGCAGACAGTCACTGGCTCTCTGCTTGTTGGGCTCTGCAGACTTAGGAAAAGTCGGCAGGCCTAGATTAGAACAGTCCTTCCCAGCCCTGGTTCACAAGAGAGTTTGGAGCCCAGGGAGCCTGCTAGTGTTGGCTACACTTCGGTGTGGCTGTTCCCCATCAGCAGCCGGGCTCATCTGCAGCTGTCAGCTCGGCTGTTCCCTGAGACCTGGGACCATCCTCCTGGGACAGCTCTCCAGCTGCATCGTGAATGCACTGGACTGCATGCTCAGGCGGAGTCTGTCTCAACATCAAAACAAGACCTCCGTGGGAGGATGTGGGACAGTCTGAGCCTGGCTTGATGGTGTCACCTGGAATCCCAGGAGGGGACACAAACGGGGACATTGCAGCTTGAAGAGAAAACTTGGTAAAAGCAATGTGGACCCAATGCCTCCACTCGGCACAGGAAAGAGGAATCCAAATGTCGAACGCTCTGGAGAGAGAGTCAGAAAGTGCTTTTGCAGGCAAACTATTGCATTTGAAGTAGATGAGCCATGAGGTTTTTGTAGCACAGGGAACTAGATCCAATCACTTGTGATGGAACATGATGGAAAATAGGAGAAAAATAATATCTATCTATCTATATCTATATATATATCTCTATCTATCTATATATATATATGACTGGGTCACTTTGCTGTACAGCAGAAATTGACAGAACATTGTAAATCAACTACGATAATTTTTTTAAAAGTGCTTTTGTTTTGCTTTAATCCCATAAAAGTAAATGAGAGAATAAGAACCAGATTCAGGGTAAGTCTCATTCAAGATTTTCCTTTTGACAGCATCAAGATGGGAAACATCTTTTGGAGACTGATGAATGCTCTCTCATTTGTAGAAAGGATAATTAAAGCTGCCTCGACCTGAATGGCCTGTCGTGGTCCTCTAGAACTAAACAAAGAAATTCACTTGTGACAGAAGCACATTTATCCAGTTTGTGTGATGGCGTTCTGTATGCTCACCACTTTGATGTGGGGGCACAGGGTTTTAATGGACCTGGAGATTCCGAGGATTAGAGCATTTGTTCAAAGCTACAGAGTAAGAGAGCAAAAGCCTGTCACCCATGGCTTAAAAATTATATATATATATACACACAATTTTTTTGCTTTTTAGGAGCGCACCCACAGCATATGGAAGTTCCTAGGCTAGGGGTCTAATCAGAGCTGCAGCTGCTGGCCTGCACCACAGCCACAGTTATGCTAGATCTGAGCCACAACTGCAACCTACAACACAGCTCACAGCAACACCAGATCCTTAATTTACTGAGCGAGGCCGGGGATGGAACCTGAATCCTCATGAATACTAGTTGGATTCATTTCTGCTGCACCACAGTGGGAACTCCTTCAAGATATATATATTTTTTTGGCCAATTTAGACTCATCGAATCTATTTTAGCATGCGTAAAAATACATTCATATATAAACACATAATCTTATATAAATATCCATTTTGTAATAGGAATAATTACCAAAGGAGTGCAGGTATTTCAGATCGGAGGGGTTCTAATCAGAGCTCTTGAAATGACTTTTGATATTAGATTTAGATTTACATCAGTTGTGAAGAATCTGCTTTTTTATTGTTGCGACTGCATAGTGGGGGCCCCTACCCTGTAATCTTTTCCTTTGGGCTTGTAATTAAGTGAGTAATGATCTTGGAAGGTTAAGTAGATAATATGATTGTGAAAACCTATTAAATCCAGTTATTTTATTTTTTTTTTCTTTCCGTGACCATGAAACACAATCTCTAAAAGCTGAGCTTGTGCAACTCCCTAGAAGGCTCACGGCTCAGCTCAGTGTCGCATCTAATGAAAACAAAACCAAAAATAACACCCACGTGATCCAGGAGGCTGGCTCTCTGAGCCCCATTGCCTATAATTGTAAACATCTGAACATCAGGATTTTCAGGAAAAGTTCTGCCCTGCAAGAGTGAAACCCAACCCAATGTTGTTTTTGCCTGGTGACTCTTCAGGCTACTTGTCATGGAGAGGCCAACCCAGGTAAGGCAAGTGTTCCTTTCTGCCTGGAACCGTTCTCCTACAGCCTGGGATCGCAAAGAGCTATAGAGGTTCAGCTTCTTCTGAGGTCTCTGTGGCCAGCCAGACCCCTTAGGTGGAGATACGTGTGGCATCAGGACTCTGTCATGGGCTGTGTTTCCCAAGGAGGGGACGCTGACCCACCTGGGGACTGTCATTACCTGGATGAGGGTGGGGTTCTCAGTGGCAGTTGCACTCGATACCCAGGAAAGGGTGAGTTATGCCACTGTCACCCGCGTTGCTTCAGGGTAGGAGGGGCTCCAGGTGTCAGGTTGCCTGTGTTGTCACATATTTAATAATCTTGAGAGGGTGGAGCTCCCTGTGATGAGTTTTCTTCTGATTGTTGACACTAAATTCTCTCTGTCCTCTCAGTCATGATAGTAAGAGACATAATACTTCCTTTGCTGAAGGCATGATTTTTTTTTTTTTTTTCTTTCTACAGCCACACCTGTGGCATATGGAAGTTCCTGGACCAGGGGCCGGAATCGGAGCCACACCCACAGCAGAGCTGGATCCGAGCTGCATCTCTGACCTTTGCCACAGATCCTTAACCTACTGAACGAGGCCAGGAATCCTCAGGGACACTATGTTCTTATGTGGCTGAACCACAACAGAAACTCCAAAGCCTGAACTTTTAGGCCCACGTTGTAACACACGTTTAGGCTCTTGGTATGCTTAGTGATCCAGCTTCTGCCAGTCACTTGAACAATGGTTCATAGTAATAATAATAATAATGACAATAATGATGATGATAATAATAATAAACCACCCATGATCCCTTTCATTGGTAGAACACATTAAGTTTTATGAAGCACTTTGACACCATTTATGTCCTGACTCTCTCAGGCAAACCTGTGAACTGGTCTTGGAAGGCCCTCTGCCTCCCCCACCCCCTTAACTAAGAGATTGAGGTTCATGAGGTCTGAGTTGGCAAGAATCAAGTCACCTAAGTAGCAAGTGGTAAAGCCAGCACTAAAATCCAGGTTTTCTAGTTCAAAGATTGGTGCTCTATTTTTCTGTCTTTTTTTTCTTTTGGCCAATGTTTAGAACATTTGTTTGCAGAATAATTGTGTGGGGTTTTTTTAGGACAAAGAAAGACTGGATACTATTTATTTCAGGAAAACGAAATGCTACTGAAATAATTTTGCTAGTAGCAGCTCCCAATCTGCAGGTCTTTGGCTCAGTCTAAGTGAAGAGGAGAGAGATAATGGCCCTTCATGTGAGAGAGGCCTGAGGAGGCTGAGGTTGCTTGACTAGTCATTCACAACAGTCAGGGTTCCAGGTGTCCCCGAGAGAAGACTGCATAGCTTTAGTGTGCTTTTCTACCGCAGGAAACCAAAGAGATCCAATTCATGGAATCTCTGAGCTGAAAGGGAAGACTAGTGATCCTTTGCCTCCCCAGTTAAGCCTTATCATCAGGAGCGAAATGAGACCAACAATGGGTGCTGTCAAGTTCTACATGTTTGTCCAGCAAGACATAAACCTTATCTTTGTAAACTGTTTCAATCTAAATTATGTAAACTACCTTCCCTTTAAGGTGAATGTGATTAAATTAAATTAATTAATTAATTAATTTTTGTCTCTTTGCCTTTTCCAGGGCCACTCCCAAGGCATATGGAGGTTCCCAGGCTAGGGGTCTAAATCGGAGCTGTAGTCGCCAGCCTATGCCAAAGCTACAGCAACGCGGGATCTGAGCCGCATTTGCAACCAACACCACAGCTCACAGCAATGCCGGATCCTTAACCCACTGAGCAAGGCCAGGGATCGAACCTGCAACCTCATGGTTCCTAGTTGGATTCGTTAACCACTGAGCCATGACAGGAACTCCTGATTTTATTTTTTAATTAAAAGTTTTTTATTATAGTTGATTTACAATGTTCTGTCAATGTCTGCTATACAGCAAAGTAACCCAGTTGTGTGTGTGTGTGTGTGTGTGTGTGTGTGTGTGTGTGTGTGTATACATTCTTTGTTTTTCACATTATCTTCCATCATGTTCCATCACTAGTAAACAGGTATAGTTTCTTGGGCTATACAACAGAATCTCATTGGTGATTTTATTTTTTAAATTTTATTGAAGTAGAGTTGATATAATGTGGTCCTTCCTACTGTCTGACAATGTGATTCAGTTATATATATATAGTCTTTTTCATATTCTCTTCCAGTGTGGTTAATCACGGGATAATGAATATATTTCCCTGTGCTGTACAATAGGACCTTGTTGTTCATCCATCCTATATATAATAGTTTGCATTTTCCAGTCCCAAATGCCCAGTTCTTCCCTTCCTTCACCCTCTTCCCCTTGGCAACCACAGGTCTGCTGGTTTCATAGATGTATTGATTTGTGTTTTAGATGCCACATATAAGTGGCATCACATGATATTTGTCTGTCTCTGGCTGACTTCACTCAGTATGGTCATCTCTAGGTCCATCCATGCTGCTGCAAATGACATTATTTCAAGGAATGTCATTTAAATTTCAGGCTACACAATGCCAGAGTCTGCCCCATGGGAATTGTGTAGAGTGACTTGGATTAGGATTTTTGCAGTATTTTTATGTGCAAATGACAAATCCATTCCACACAATTATATTATGATTTTTCAAGCTATCTTCTCTGACTGCATTTTGTTTGCATTGATGTTGGTCCACCCCCTCCCCCTCCCCCTCCCTCCCAAGTGAAATGCTAAGCAGAGGGCAGGGCCATCAGTGGAGCCTCACATGCTTTGCTGGAGTGGTAAAGGGCCTGGTATGCAGAGGCTGAGGGTCTTCTCCTACCCAGCGGGGTAAGGCCTGCATCCTGGGGCACTATGCTGGCCCATTTGCTCTTTAGACTTCTGTTTGTCTGCATTGTTGATCATAAATACCAAGGCAGAGACTGTTTCCTGACTAAGAAATCCCTTTGACATTCTAGCAATGACTCACAGAGTCACTTCATGCCCACAGAGTAGCCAGTGTCACCTTGTGGTGTCCTGAGCCGGTAAAGCACGTAAAGCACGGACATCATGGAAATCAGGTAAAGCCTGGAAATCCAGTTCCTCCTGCATCGGCCTGCCCTCCCTGGGAGAAGATGATCTCCTGTCCCCCAAGGGAGACCTTGGGAAGCTCTGAGGTTCCCCAGGGCCCCTCGTCTGCAGAGCCTCTCCTGACTCAGCGTGTCCTCATTTCTGAACTCCTGACTCTGACAGTCCGTGCCACACTGTTCTTGACTCCATTTGGGTTCCCTTTTTCCCAGCCCTGGGGTCCCTGATGGGCACTTCTCATACCCCAGTAGAACATAAGCACACAGCAAGTCCTTAAAAACACTTATGTAGGGTCAGCTGCTGCTGTAAGGAAAGAAGATGGATTTTCTAAGATTCCTCCCTCCTTCCCTCCCTTTCTTCCTCCCTCCTTATCTCTTTCCTCCATTCGTCCTTCCCATCCTCCCTCTGTCCCTGCCGCAAATATCTTTTACACTAGTAGATAGCATCATACTTGGTTTGGGGAAAGAGCAGGAGGAAGGCTGGTGTGGCCCTGATTGTCGTGGTGATGATGACTTAGGATTTTACCCAAAGTGCAGAGCAGGGGACCAACTTATTGTGGAAAGGGCATGAAAGCATTTATCTCATAATAAGAGATGAGCCCCAGAGGGAGAAAGCCAGGCTTCCTTCTTTACTTGGGGAAGTAGGGTTGGAGATGGAAGAGCGTCGGTTTGAAGGGGCAGCAGGGCTGGAGGCATTGTCAGGCGGGCTGGAGCATTTTCTTTTCTTTTCTTTTTTTTTTACTTTATTTTAAATTTTATTTAAGTAATTTTTATTTACAGTGTCATGCCAATTTCTGCTGTACAGCAAAGTGACCCAGTCCTGCATATATATATACATTCTTTTTCTTATACTAGCTTCCATCTTGGTCTATCCCAAGAGATTGGATATAGTTCCCTATGCTATATAGGAGGACCTCATAGTTTGCAGCTACTAACCTCAAACTCCCCGTCCATCCTACTCCCTCTCTCTCCCCCTTGGCAACCACAAGCTTGTTCTCTGTGTCTGTGAGCATTTTAGAAGGGAAGGGCTTTTGGGCAAGTTTTAACACCCCTGAGCCTCTGGTGCTTCTTCTATAAAACAAGGGTGGTTGTGAGAATTGCATTAGTTGTATAAAAAAAGCATCTTAAAACTCCTACTATACAAATATAAAAGATTTTATTTTATAGGGCATGTCACACTTTTTTTTTTTCCCCTCTACAAAACTTGACCTGAGTAGCTGCTCTCTCCCTCCCTGCTGAGCCTGTGATGATAGGTAATAGGCCAGTTCTTTGTGGGTTGAATTAAGGACTCCTTTGTAGGTTAGACATAGGGATCCCCCCCACCCCCTACAAGCATATTTATTTCTGCACTGAAGCAGCATTTTGTTAAATGACACAGGTCGTGCCTGAATGAGCTCATAAAATTTCCAGTTGAAGTCACACTTGGAAATTGTTCCTAAAGCGGAATATGGTTCCATAGTGCTTTGGGGGGGGGGAACAACAAAATATTCTGGGTGGACACAATCTAAAGTCTCAGCTGACATTTCTGAAATGGTAGAGACGACCCCTTCCTCTCTCATAAATTAACAGACCCAAACCAAGAGATGACTTCCTACTCCATCTGGATCTTCTCCCTCTCTTGTCACATTTCATCGCAATGGAGGGGACTACTGCTGTGGCCAGCGGTTTGGGCTACAGCATCCTATATGTCAAAGCGACTAATTTTGGAAGGGAGCTGAGAAAGGCTACCTGCTCATCCTAGTTTCTCCAAGGTTAAATGGGAGGACTGGTAATGACATGATTGATAATCTTTTTTTTTTTTTTTTTCTGGAATACTAATGAAAGCTATAAAAACCTCCCAGTAAAACATATGCCAACAAAGCAGAATGTGACAGTTAAACCAGTTCCTGTGGGTGATGGCTACCATGCAGCCCTTGTTGCTTTCACTGGGAGCCATTCTTGGTGCCCTGTGTTGTAAGCCTGGCTCCCATTACATAAGAGGAGCAGCTCCTTTCTCAGCCATGGCAGAGCAGCCAGACAGGTCTTGATCCTGGACTGTGGACTTTCAAGCTTGCACTTCCCATGGCTTTGGACAGACTGGTTCTCTGTAGAGAGAGCCTATCATGGCCTGCTTCCAGACTGGCTAAGATCCCATTTGCAGGCTCACTGATTTTAAAGGTGGTTTCTGCAAGGTAATTCAATCAAATCTTTTTTTTTTTTCTTTTGGGTTGAGTCATTTTTTGATTTTCAAAAGTCACAAACAGCAGAGCGATGCTTTCCAGAGACCTCTTGAGTAACAAGGCCACATTTGTCATACTTGATCAGTTTCTGGTTGAAATGGAGACAATTATTGGGTGTTGGCAGTGTAATCAGCTAGAATAATCTCTTGACCACTGATAACGTCTCTTGGCCTTCTCCATTTCTGAGAAGTGCTGGCCTGACATTTCTGCAGCATATAGAAAAGTCTCTACCTACATGAAGGGCCTGGGTACAGGGCACCATCTTTTCTTCAGTGTGTTTGTATTGCACTGTAAGCCCTCACATCGTGTTGACATAGCGGGTTTAGAAGCATCTCTGGGCATTACTCTGTGATTCTCTAAATTAGTAACTTTTTTTTTTTTTTTATTCATTGGAAATAATGAACTCTGCTCTTATTTCTATCTTTGCTAATAACTTGCCAACCGACCCATGACTTCCTCATGTGGGCACTGGGCTGGCGTGTTGACTTGTGTATGTCCCGCCCTCTGGCGTACAATCTTCTCCCTTCACCCAGAGACCCTGGACCAGCCAAAGGCCTGGGCGAGGGGTTACAAAGCAGCTGGCAGGGCGACCATATGGCATCCCCCATGGATGAAGTTCTCAGGGCTGTCTTAGTGCAGAGTGGGCTATATTTGTCATAGAGAGGGCAAAGGGGAAGCTGTGAGGCCTGATTTCCGACAATATTTCCTCCTTGGTGACATGGGTCACCTTTTCTTCCAATCTAGTCTGAAGTACTCATCAGAACCAGTTCCTTTTGACTTCCAACAAAGTAAAATGGGGCACTGACAGGCTGTTTCTCTGATGCACATATGTTAACTGACAGGGCAAAGAGGATTCTGTGTGTATACGGGGAGGGATCCTCCTTTAATATTCTCCCTTTTGCACCTGTTAGATGAGAGGTGGAAAGGTGGCTGCTGGTGGGCTGAATATGGCTTGTTGATGTGTTCTGTCTACTTAGACTTTAAGGCAAACAAAGAACAAACTTTAAAAAACATTAGAAAATATTTGGATTTACTTCCCAACATTTAAACAGTCAAGATTTTAGCTAAAAACACAGATTCCTGGATTCTGGTGATAATTTCTGGCCACCCTGAGTCCTCTATTTCTGTGATGTTACAAAGAACTGTAGCTCAGAGGTCACTGATTTCATGGTTCAGGCACCCTCCGGGGTGACAGTCTCTGCTTGGCCCATTTTACCCTTTACTTTATCTGCCCGGCCCACTGGAGTCATTTCGGGGTGAGGCCCTTGAACTCAGTTGATCAGTTAAGTTGACTGGCACTTGTACGAGGCACAGGAAAGCCAGATCCAGAGCAGCAACTTCACAGACAACAAGAAGCCCTTTGGGAGTGATGGGAAGTCAGAGGCAGGGGCAGTTCAGGAGGGAGGCCCCACCCCAGGCCCTGAGCTATGGCTACGGTACTGGTCCAGAGCGATGGAGCCCACAGGTACTTGGGATGGAGCCCAGTAGCTCCAGGGCAGGCGGTGCCCCCCAGAAAGGACTGACTTCCTCCTCCTTGGCCTTAGGTCAGCCTCACCAGGCACGTCAAAGTCCAGGTCTCAGCATGACCACTGAGGACCAGCAGGGAAGTCTAGTTAGTCAATTCACCGGTAAGGTAATATTTAACCTTTTATTTCCAACCCTAATGGCTTTGTTGAAATTATCCTCGACCTCTTGAGCTGTTGAAACCCATGAGGGAAGGATGATCCCTCATGACATTTTAGATTCTCATGGTCCTTGTATTGCACAACTGAGATCTCAGCTCTGTCAATATTTTCATGTTCTAATAACTGTAATCAAAGCTGGAGTTGGTCATATGGTAATAAATAACCGCCCATCTGGGACATGGCCTTGTAAAACACAGAACAGGAAACTCCACATCATATGGAAAGTTGTACTTTTAGTTTCATAACTTAACTTTTGCCTAACAAAGATAGTTCTTATCGAAACTGAGCCCCTAAAGCATAAGAAATATATTTAAATATTTTGTGAAAATCCTACCTTTGTACAAAATATTTTCCTATATGTCATCTTTTGAGGGTATTATCATGTTTCTCTGAGAGAGGCAGAGAGGTAAATATTATAACTCGTTGGTATAAAAGGAAATTGGAATTCAGGAAAATTATGTGACTTTGTTCATGTCATATAGTTTGGCACACAGAATCATAATTGGCTCCCAAGGTTTCTGCTTCTGAATCCATAGATTTTCCACCCTCCTTTTGCTGCCTCTGTGTGTCATGGTGTGTGTGTGTGTGTGTGTGTGTATGCCCATATACAAAATGAGATGTATGCCAGTGCAGAAAGGCAAAGTTTATTTTATCTAAAGAGAAATTTCACAATGCTTGGTTTGGAAAATAACAAATGTTTGCCTATAGTCCATGTATGGTACTTTAAGTAAAAATTAGAGAAGTGCTTTATGGAAAATTACAGAAAAATTCCATTCCGCTGAAGAGATAACAGGACAGATACTTTTACAAGCTTATTTTTCTTGCTGGATTCATGGGCCTGTCATAAAATCATGTTTGAATGAACTGCTTATAAGAAAATATCTACGATGAATAACCCTGTACAGGAAATGTTTCCCTAAGTGGTAAATTACACTGGCTGTTCTCTGTATCAAAACTATGCTAAAGAGAACTCACAGTGTCACAACTCTTATTATTTAGGTGGTAATATTACTGCTAGCAAATATGCACACAGTTCCATCGGGTTTCATATTGCACTTAAACCATGCCCTCCCCATCTTCTGTGGTGTTATTTTAAATTATCAAAATGAACTGAAAGCAAGTAGAACACAGTTGCACAGGTTCGTGAGGTGGACAGGGGGTCCCAGGAAGAGGGATGTGTGCCTGCTGCCGCCCCCTTTCTCCTGTGGAGAGCAAGCCGTGCCTCTTCAACTTCCCAACCCACTTCAGACAGGTAGGGGGTCAGCTTTCTTTATCTGTGGTTGTTAGGTTTTTTGGGGTTTTTGTTTGTTTTGGTTTTGGTTTTTTAAAAAATTGTTAATGCGTTAGCAATATATTAAAAGCAAATTACATTTTAATTAAACTTTATTCCTATAGAACTGGTTATAGAAATTCTTCCTGACACCAGAATGTTCATGTTTTCAAACAGGCTGCTTACAGATCTGTAAATATTTAAGCAACTTTAAAGTACTTGGAAAATTACACCAGTGTTCTTTGTTCATACTTTTTCCGATAATCTATAAACTGAGAAGCAGAGCTCAAAAACGTGAATTTAGTTTGCATAATTATTTAAAATAATAATGTCACTATGTAAAATTGTATAATGGAGCACAATAAAAGGTAAAACTTATGTGTAAAAAATCAAGTAATTTTATACTTAAATATTAACATTATGTTATTAGGATTAAATATTTGACCAATTTAAAATATTTTGATAAAATGTTTATAGACTTGCAGAACTTTGGGTGCAGATGGAAACTATGGTGTGTCTGTCAGGAAGATATTATTCTTGTTTAAAAGAAGAGGTACTTAATATAAAAAGTATTTGAAATGCCTGAAGTGTTTGTTTCCAATATTTATTTTGTGAAAACAGGTTTTTAAAAAAACAATTAGATGCCATTTTTATGAGACCTAGTGACCTTTAAGTTTTTACAAAATAAAAATATGATATTTAAAAAAGCCACAAGCATCTCAAAACTTGAAGTTATGTTCTGAATCATTTTGCTTTATGTCAGATATTAACACAAACTTGTAAATGAACCACACTTCAATTAAAAAAAAAACCCTCGAAGTTATTTTCAGGAAAGTATATCATGTATTAGATAACTAGACATTGCATCTTTTAACACAAGGTTGGCTTGACCCACGTAGGAAATAATGGTCACTTACTGTGCCTCCCTCCTTACTAAATTCTGGCTTAGTTTTACCTTTGATGTTGAAATTTCATGTTGGGAAATAAACCACTCAATGTTTAATACTTCTCTTCTCATCTTCTGGAGGCTTTCTGTGATCCTTTCTTCAAATTAAGTCTGCAAAGAAAACTATCACTTCACACAAATCTCCTCATACACATTTTAATACTACCATGTTTAGCATTAATCTTCCCATTGTTTTTTCTTTCTTTTTTTAAAAATGAAAGTATTGTTGATTTACAATGTTGTGCCACTTTCTGCTGTACCACAAAGTTACTCAGTCATACATATATATATGTGTGTGTGTATATGTATATATATATATATATCTTCTTTTTTAAAATATTATTTTCCATCATGATCTATTCCAAGAGATTGGATATATTTCCCTATACTTTACAGTAGGACCTTGCTGTTTAAACATTCTAAATTTAATAGTTTGCATCTACTAACTCCTAACTCCCAGTCCATCCCTCTCCCTCCTCCGTGGCAACCCTAAGTCTATTCTCTATGTCTGTGAGTCTGTTTCTGTTTTGTAGATCAGCTCATTTGTGCCATATTTTACATCCACATATAAGTGATATCATGATATTTGTCTTTTTCTTTCTGACTTATTTCACTTAGTATGATAATCGCTAGTTGCATCCATGCTGATGCAAAGGGCATTCTTTCTTTCTTTTTTAATGGCTGAGTAGTATTCCATTGTATGTATGTACCACAACTTCTTAAGCCATTTATCTGCCAATGGACATTTAGGTTGTTTCCAGGTCTAGGCTATTGTGACTAGTGCTAATACAAACATATGGGTGCAGGTATCTTTGAATTATAGTTTTGTCCAGATATATGCCCAGGAGTGGGATTGCTGGATCTATATATAATTACTGAGGAACCTCTATATTGTTTCCCATAGTGGTAGTACCAATTTACGTTCCCACCAACGATGTAGGAGGGCTCTCTTTTTTCTACATCCTGTCCAACAATTGTTATTTGTAGACTTATTAACGATGGCCATTCTGACCAGTGTGAGGTGGTAACTCATTGTGGTTTTGATTTGCATTTCTTGAATAATTAGCAATGTTGAACATCTTTTCATGTGCCTACCAGTCCTCCATGTCTTCTTTGCAGACAAAGAAGGGTCTATTCTATTTAGGTCTTCTGCCCATTTTTCAGTTGGGTTGTTTGGTTTTTTTGTTGTTGAGTTGAATGAGTGATTTGCATATGTTGGAGATTAAGCCCTTGTAGGTTGCATCATTTGTAACTAGTTTCTCCCATTCTATAGGTTGTCTTTTCATTTTATGATTTCCTTTGTTATACAAAAGCTTGCAAGTTTGATTAGGTCCCACTTGCTTATTTTTTGTTTTTATTTTTATTGCCTTGGGGGACTGACCTACGAAAACATTTTTACAGTTGATGTCAGAATGTCGTGTCTATTCTCTTCTAGGAGTTTTATGGTGCCATGTCTTATGTTTAAGTCTTTAAGCCATTTCAGTTTATTTCCATACATAATGTTAGGGTGTGTTCTAATTTCATCGATTTACCTGCAGCTGTCCAGTTTTCCCAGCACCACTTGCTGAAGAAACTTTTTCCCATTTTATATTCTTGCCTCTTTTGTCAAAGATTAATTGACCATAGGTGTGTGGGTTTATTTCTGGGATCTCTATTGATCCATCCATGTCTGTTTTTGTACCAATGCCACACTGTTTTGATTACTACAGCTTTGTAATATTGTCTGAAGTCTGGGAGAGTTCTGCCTCTTGCCTTGTTTTTTTCCCTGGGTCTTTTATGATTCCATATAAATTTTAGGATTGCTTGTACTAGTTCTGTGAAAAATATCCTGGGTAATTTTATAGGGAATCATATTCAATCTACAGATTGCTCTGGGTAGTACTGTCATTTTAATAATATTAATTCAGTCCAAGAGCATGGGATATCTTTCCATTTCTTTGAATCCTCTTTAATTTCCTTTATTAATATTTTAAAGTTGTCAGTATATAAGTCCTTTACCTCCTTCATCAGGTTTATTCCTAGGTGTTTTGTTTTTTTTTTTTTTTGGGTGCAATTTTAAAAGATATTTTATTTACATTTCTTTTTTGATATTTCATTGTTTGCATAAAAAATGTAACTGATTTCTAAGTGTTAATCTTATTTCCTGCTACTTTGCTGAATTCATTTGTCAGATTGAGTAGTTTTTGTGTGGAGTCTTTAGAGTTTTCTATATATAGTATCCTGTCATCTACAAATAGTGACAATTTTACCTCTTCTCTTCCAATTTGAATGCTTTTAACTTATTTATTTATTTTGTGTGATTGCTGTGGCTAGGACTTCCAATACTATGTTGAATGAAAGTGGTGAGATTGGGAAGCTTTGTGTTATTGCAGATTTTAGCAAGAAGTATTTTGGCTTTTCTCTGTTGAGTATTATATTGGCTGTGGGTTTGTTATAAATGGCTTTTACTATGTTGAGTTATGTTCCCTATATACCCACTTTGGTAAGAGTTTTTATTGTGAATGGATGTTGAATTTTCAAATGATTTTCTGCATCTATTGAGATGATCACGTGGTTTTGATTTTCCTTTTGTTAAACTGGTATGTGATGGTGATTGATTTGCATAAGTTGAACCATCCATGTGAACTTGGGAGAAATCTGGCTTGGTTGTGGTGTGTGATCTTTTTCATGTGTGGTTGGATTTGGTTGGCTAAAATTTTGTTGAGAATTTTTGCATCTATATTCATCAAAGATAACTGACCTATAATTTTCTTTTTTGATTATATCTTTGTCTGTTTTTGGTATTAATGTGATCATGGCTTCATAGAATGTCTTTGGGACTATTCCCTTTTCTTCAATCTTTTGGAAGAGTTAAGAAGGATTGGTATAAGTTCTTTGCATGTTTGGTAGAATTTGCCTGTGAACCCATCTGGTCCTAGACTTTCATTTGTAGAGAGTTTTTAAAATTTCATATTCTATTTTACTTATAGTTATTGGTCTATTCAAATTATCTATTTCTTCTTGATTCATCTTTGCCATTATTTTTTGAGAACTGACAGTTTATGCTTTACTGACTATCTTGTTTTATGGATATTTGTATTCTCATTCCCATGCCCACCCTCTGCCCCCGCACCTCTGTAGTTAAATTGCAAGAAGACAGAGACTGTGATAGGTGCTCAATATAGTGAGTGGCTGATATTGATGTTGATGACGCTGTGTATTCATACTTAAAAATATATATTTGTTATATATATGTGTATATATACATGCACACATAAATGTATGTATAAATAGATATATATGTACCTGCCTATCTATCTTTTGTGAGTTTTTTATGGAGTAAAAGTTCAAGTACTGGAAATATGGTTAGGTGATGGAGCTGACTATTAATGATTTGCCTAGAGGTAGTAATAGAGGCAATGGTAGTAGTAAAGCTAATTACCCTTTCTACAAAAGAAATTGGTCAGAAAGGGAAATTCATGTGCATAGACAGGATGGCAAACTGCCAGTTTCACTTGTGCAAATTTTAAATTCCTAGGGCTTTGGGTCCCACTTCATTGTGCCCCTTTCCTGCCCAGTGACAGATGGCAGGTGTGGTCAGATTTTCATGTGAATCAAGCATTCCTGGGAGCCCAGACCTTGACATCTGCTATTGGAAATCCATATTCTTTAGCAATTTACCAAGAGAATTGCATCAGGAAGAGCCTAGCCGATTCTTTCAAGAAGTCATATCACCAGAGATAATCAGGGCTCTGAGCAGAAAATGCCACATGCCCCAGCCTCTTCTCCTTTCCTCGGAACATGTGTCCTTCAGAAGTGTGTCAAAACAGCACTGGATCTCATGTTACCTTCTGCCAGTGTAAGCCTTGACCAGACTCGATTTGCTTCAACTCATACATTTAAGGTAAGATTTAGCTACAAAGAGCTTAAAAACCCTTTGGCTTTTAAAACTAAGAATGGGAACGTCAGACCTCCTGGAGGGGATGTGTTTTGTTTCTATTTTGTAGGTGGAAAGAACAGGTTAGTATAGATTGAAATGCTTAGATGTATTGACAGAAACACTAGATGCTCACACATTTGTAAAGCTAGAAAATGTTCAGAGATTGTCTAGTGAGTCCAGTCCTCTGTTTTCCAGAAGAAGGTGCCGAGCCCAAGGATGTGAAGTAACTTGCCTGGGAACTGTGGGCTCTTTCTCTTTGAGTCTCTGGGCTGAAGGTCATTTGGGTCCTATCCTGTGCACTAGCCCAGTGAGTAGCTGAGTTTGGGCTTCTTGAGAACCCAGGCCTCCTCCTCCTTTGGAGCTGCACTGTTTCCTGTATTGAGAGCTTGTGCAAAAAAATGTGGTATAGGAGCCAGGGTCTCTGGCACCAAATGAGTGAAAAGAGGATGTTTTGTTTTTTGATCATAAAGGGGCCACCATGCTTCTGAGTGAGACTTGGAGCAAATCATCCAGTTGACCAGGGAGGTGGTTCTCGACTCCGGCTGCACATTCCAACCGGCTAGGTTGGTCTCCAGAATCCCAAGACTCTGGTCCCCTCACCCAGATCCATTAAATCAGGGTGGGGGTGGGAAGGAGAGGGCGAGCATCATACGAGGTCATTCTCAGCACGACAGAGTGGCCAAGCCCTGCTCTGGTGTCTGCTTGTGGATGCTCTTGAAACCTTGTTCTCTACTTACACTGAAGATGGACTTAAGCTGCCCACTTACATCCTATAGTGGAGGGAGACAGCGTCCCTGACAGACTTGCCTTCAAAATATCAAAAAGAACTCATTGATTTTGTTGAGGAGGGAGTGTACTGCCTGTCAAGTGGCCACCACCTCCAGCTTCGTGAAGGACAAGTAACTCTATGACATGCGGCTTCCTGCTTGTCTGCACATTGCCCACCACATCGCACGTCTGGCCTTCCATGAGCAAAAGTTTCACTACTGAAATCACTGGGTGACCTTTCTCGTTTTTCATACAGCCGGAGGAAGAGACGGTTTTCTCTCGAGTAGGCTTGCTATCAAGTTGAATACTTCTGTCAGACAGGGAAGCATCTAGCCATGGAAGCCTGAATCTGTAGCATTTTTGGTGCCTTTGTCTTTTCCCCATTCACTGCTGGATGAGGTGGCTATTTTGGGACTGTGTTCAATATCTTTGGAGCTCATGGAAGCGAGAGACTTACAAGATACCAAAAGTGGTCAGGCAGCTCTTGTTTCTTGCCACCTCTATTCCAAAGGTGTTGGATCTTAGAAAGCAAGTAGAAGGTCCCAAACTGTAATGGCCAGGGCACCAGCTTCTCCTGACCACAGCAACGTGCTGCCTCTTCCCCCCACAAATCAAGGGCTGGAAGCTGAAAATCAGCATCCTCTGGAGAAGCCTCCTGAGAAAAAAAGAGCAACAGACAAAGGAAAAAAAAAAAAAAAAAAAGCAAAAGGTAAAGAAAAAGCTGGAGGCAGAGAAGAGAAGCTGGGAGTGGTTTGCACAGCCAACTCTGGCCCCTACTATCCATCCCTGGCTTCTCCTGTAGGCTTCCTCCCACCCTTGGCTCCATCTCACTCTAGTGACACAGAGGAAGCTCCAATATCCTTGGCAACCGGGGCAGATGCTGTGATCCCAACTGCCCAAGGCTCATCTTGCATTCAAATTATTCTGGTGAAGAACAGGCAAATTCAGTCATTCCCACCTACCCCCCAACCCACTCTCTCCTTAAGGAAATCCAGTCCAGGGGCTCCCAGCAGAATATCATGGAATTACATTTTGATGCAATAAATTCCATTTTGGGAAGTAGTAATTTTATTAGCAGGAACTGCCATTTATTTTATGTGTATATTTTATGTGTATTGCAAAATAGTAAATAAGCCACCTAATATATCAAATACTTGGATATATTTATATCTTTTTGATAATATTTTGTTAGAAACTATTTTGTTCAGATGAGATACCTTTAAATTTTAGAAAATGTAGAAGAAACAAACAAAAATGATCAAAGCCTACCCCTTATTCTTTTGTCTCCCCATTATCCTAATTGAGTGGAAAATCAGCTCTACTTTTGAGGCCAAGTTTGAGACCCTCTTGTGTAATAGATAAACTATTAGACTCTAAGAGAAACTGCCCACTGTCTCAAGTTGAGATTATGGTTGGTGCCCTGTCTCTGACAAGCCCTGTGGCTTCCATAAAGTGTTAGCCCTTTCCTGGCAGAAACATGACACTCACCCTGCGGGTCCTTCCTACTGGCTGGGGCACTGAGCGTCCAGCTAGGTTGTTGGTGGCTTGGGAGGGAGGGGGGAGGTTTAATTATAAAGAAATTTGCCCAGCAAACATTCTTTGATGATAGCAGAATGGAAACCAGCCGTCAGGAAGGCAAATGGCATGCTGATCAAGAGCCAGGTGGCTGCCTCCAGGAGCTAATTGTTCACTGAAGCCCCGGAAGAAAGGGTCTGATGTTCTGGCTGGAAGGGAAGAGACAGACATGGCAGGACTCTGTACCTGGAGAAAGCAAAACTGGAGTGGCGAGCGAGGAAAGGGCAAGAGCCGAGGAGGAAGTCCCTCGTCCTCTGTTGCTTTTAATTACTTCCTCTACAGGGACTCGAGGAGGCAAGAAGGGCTCCCGGGCAGCAGGCAAAAGGACAGGGACAGCAGAAGAGCACCAAGCGCCAGCCAAATGCCACTGAGGGAGAGAACAGAGCCCTCAATAGAAATGTTGGGATGGACTAATTTACTAGAATGTTTTTCAGTGAAATGCCTGAAATTAAAATGACATAACCCTGGCCCAAAGGAGAGGGGACTGTGGTGGGAAGAGCTTGGAAGACCTGGGTTTCAGTCCCAACTTCAGCGTTTAACAACTGTGGGAGAGGAGGATGAATGGCTTAAGACAACTCAGCTTCCTCATCTGCAAAATGGTGAGAATAACAACTTCTCAGAGGTTTCTTATGAAGTTTGCCGTGATGTGTGCAAAGGGCCTGGGGACATTCCTGCCACAGAGTTGAGTGTCCAATAAAGAGCAGTTTGCTGTCATCTTCTTTGGAGATGGAAATGGAGACCGTGAAGGCAACTTCATGGCTTTGTGGCTTCCCCTGAAGGGAAGAGATAGGGGTTGTGCGATGTGGGTCGATCTGTGTTTGTGAGGTTGGAATCTGGGGGGTCCACGTTCAGACAGGCCACTCAGTTGTTCTGCCCAGGTGTTGGGGGACTGACGGGTAAGGTACAGGATGCAGCCCGCGTGGTCATCACTGGCCACCAGCAGGGAGCCTGTGGAAGCACACAGCCCTCCCGCCACCTCGTGGACAAGCGGGAAGGGAGGTGGAAGGCTGAACCCCCACAGGCAGGCCAGCAAAACGGGCCCGGGAGAAGCGGGTGCCCTGGCCTAAACCTCACAAGAGTTGGTTGCCAAAAATGCAAAAGAGAGATGGAGAAGATAGTAAAAAAGGAAGAGTCCAGGAGAAAGATCAGTGTCTGGATCTTTCTAGATGTGGGACAGAAAAGGAGTGTGGGAAGAGGCATGTGGGTAGGGTGAAAGCGGCGACTTGCGCTCTTTCGTGTTTTGAAAGGTGGTTTCTGGGCTGAGGGAGTGAGGGCTGCAGAGGTCTGTGGAAACCTCACTGTGACGTCCCCGGAAGAATTCAGGAGGCGGCTTGAGGAGGAGGCCACGGGTGAGTGCCAGGTGCTGCCTTCAACACACAGTGGGAACAGCTTGGTGAGACCCAAGGACACCAGATCTGAGCTCTAGTTTTCCCTGGTCTTTAACTAGCTCAGGGACCACCCCTCTTCCCAAGTCATTTCATCCCTCTGAGCTTCACCCTTCTGGCTACCAGGGAAGGAATGGAACCAGAAGATCGGTTCTGAACCTTCTAAGAAGACACGACCCTTTTTGAACAACGTCAGAAGCTTCTGCTCACCTCCCTCAATCTGGGCACACGGTCTTCTTCAGCAACTCCTGGCCCTGGTGGAGAAACCCCAGCTAGATAGTCACCCAGCTCTTTGTGAGGCTGATGTTTGCTCATGCTGTGATGGAGAAGGGCAAGATGTGTTCCTGGGACTGTAGCAAGAGAAATGCCTAACATGATTGGCCTGTGGCTCTCCCCATGTACAATTTGCCCTTATCGTGATAAGGTTATACATAGTCATAAACTATAAAATTAAAGTCTGTATGAACTATAATAAATACCTGTAGCTAAAAAAGTAGGTTCACATGTAAACAAACAAACAAACAAACAAACAAAAGATGGATTAGAAAGAGAGATGCAAAGGGACTCTGCACAGGCTCTGATGTGGCTGCTTCTCTGGAAGAAACTAATGGCCAAAGTCCAAGTCAGGGTGGGAACAGCCAAGCTGGTGTCTCCCCTCAAAACTCAGCCCCTGAGCTGCAGGAAGGAAGGCAGCCTGGGAGCCTGGGGCAAGAGACACCCCTTGACAAGTGGCTCGTTCCACAGGGAGACTCTGGGGAAGCTCCCTGCTACCCTCCAGCTCCAAGGATGTGAGACTTTAGAAGCTCTGCCTCCAGGAACACCTGAATATTCCCCATCAGTATTGTTTCCAGACGCTTTCAATGAGAGACCCGAATGATCTGTGACGAGCCCCTCTGCCTTTCAGCTGGCAGTGCTTTTAGCCTCAGCCTTGTCTTACTCAAACTTCCTTTGAACATCCCTGCCCATTTCCCCCTTCATCCTACTATGTATACGAAGCTCCATAAATTCTTCTCAAATGAGGGTTAAAGTGTAAAGAGGTAAAGCTGCTTAATGGTTAAAAAACAAAACAAAACAGATTCTGGAGCTGTACCACCTCACTTCAGATATAAGCTTAATAGCTGTGTGTCCTTGGTAAGCTACTTACCCTCTCTGTGCCTCATTGCTTCACCTATAAAATGTAGTTAATAATCTATTCAACTTCATAGGATTGTGAGATATGAGTGAGTTAATAAAGTGCTTAGAAGAGTGTCTGGCACAGAGCAAGCACTTCACGGTATTGGCTGTGATTATTTTCCAAAATTTCTCACATTTTTTCCTCTAAATTAGTTCCTTCCTCAGTATTTTTATTTTTTGGGAAAAAGGAAAAGCCATAGGCACACAATAAAGCAGCTATAGAGTCAGTAGTAACAAAATTGAAGAATTTCTACCCTCTGTCTTTCCTCTTACTCTTCTCCTAATTTGGAAAGGATGATTCGTCATTATTTTCTATGAATCCATCACCTGTAATTAATTGATTTTTTTTTTCAAAAAGGACTATTAGTGAACTTAATAATGCAAGCAGGACTGGGGAGAAGACTTGGAGGAAGATGGATTTGCCTCTCGTCCAGGTCTCTGTCTCCCTCCCGAGGTACCTTTACTGCTAGAGGGAACGGAGCACCACAGATATTTTCCTTTGAATTTTCAAGTTCGGGTATAAATTTGAAGCTAATGTTCAGATTTAGTTTTGAAATTAATCTATTAAAATCTGATGGGGGAGTTCCCGCTGTGGCACAGGGGAAAGGAATCTGACTAGGAACCATGAGGTTGCAGGTTCGATCCCGCCTTGCTTGGTGGGTTAAGAATCTGGCGTTGCTGTGGCTGTGGCGTAGGCTGGTGGCTACAGCTCCGATTCAACCCCTAGCCTGGGAACCTCCATATGCCACAAGTGTGGCCCTATAAAGACAAAAAAAAAAAAAAAAAAAAAAAAAATGATGGGGAAGGTAAGTGGTATTTCATTGTTCAAAGCAGAACGAGAGACCGTAGCAAAGAAAACCACTTTGCAGGGTTTAAAACCTTTATCTGTGTAGACTGGAAGATCTGGAACACAAAGCTTAGGAGAGTGGGACAAACATCTCTATATTCACAGGGCTTTTTTGGCAGTCAGATTCGTTAACCACTGCGCCACGACGGGAACTCCAGCAGTGGAGTATTCTGGATTGGAAGGGACACGAGGAAGTAAAGCGACACGCATTTATCTTTCTCGTAATTGTGTTTTATACAATGTCTGTTAATAAAAATGCATTGGGAAATGCTTCCCCAATAAGCAATCACAAAACGTAATAACAGGGTTTAAAATGAAAGTCAGTGAGCTAAAAATGTTTTTGCCGTGTGTGTGTCTTTGTGTGTGTCTGTGTGTTTTTCATTTAATGACACCAAGCGATTTTTTTTTTCCCCTATCAAATCCCAAATAACTTCCTGGCTGTGTCCTTTCAACTTTGCAATGGCACTTAACCTTATGTACCCAGACCTGAAAGTCCCTCCACCAAGGGAAAGTCGCCTAGCCACACCCAGAAGAGGAAAAATAAAAGACGGTATTATCCTGTGAGCCACTTTCTTTCAGACAATGTGTCTGTTGCGATCCATTATTTCATTTATTCATCATGAGTTGGGAGACAGTCATGGTGCCTTGTTTACAGGAAGTTCTTTCGCCCATGGGCTTTACTAGCTTAACTGAACTTACACCAAATGTATCACTCCGAACCCCGCCTGTAATTATTTTCTTTCATTCTTACCTGACTAGATCCAGAGGGTGGGGGGTGGGGACCCTCTGAAGACAAGGTGCTAGTCTCCAAGGTTCCTGGCCGTGCAAGGACAGGCAAGCGCAATGCACACACACACGCCTTCGCAGGGCAGGAAATTTCTCGGGGCTTCTGCTCACTCTTGGCCGCCTCCAGTGGAGCCCTGATCCCATGTGTTTGTCTGTCAGGCTCTTCACTAGCTTGGGAGTCTCTGGAAAACCTGGGCCATGTCTTAGTCACCTTTTATGTCCTTGGTGCCAAGCACACGGTTCAAGCTCACTAATCGTTTATATCCCATCTACTTCTGCCAAAGAACTGGAGAGGTGCTCAAGGGATGTTCTTGTTGAATTAAGAAATGTTTTTGAAAGGCATGGACTTTGATACCAAGAAGGCAGAAATGAGAGCGGGCACACCTTGATGACACGGCCGAGATGATGATTAATCTCCCACTGGGGGCGGGGGTGGGTAGAGAGAGAGTATTGGTGGAGTCATAGGGTGCCCAGGGCTCCCCAGCTGGAGGGTTTCCCAGATTTCCTCTTATCCCTGTTTGTGTAATTCCCCCTCTGACTCTCCATGAACTGAGATGGTTGTCTGGCCCCATCTGTGTCTGTGTGTCTGTGACACAAATAACATGTGTTTCCTTGTATGCTTTCTCTCTCTCTCTCTCTTTTTTTTTTTTTTTTTTTTTTTTTGGTCTTTTTGGTCTTTTTGCCATTTCTAGAGCTGCTTCTGCAGTATATGGAGGTTCCCAGGCTAGGGGTCGAATCGGAGCTGTAGCCACCGGCCTACACCAGAGCCACAGCAACTGGGATCCGAGCCACGTCTGCAACCTACACTGCAGTTCACGGCAACGCCGGATCCTTAACCCACTGAGCAGGGCCGGTGATCGAACCTGCAACCTCATGGTTCCTAGTCGGATTTGTTAACCACTGAGCCACAATGGGAACTCTTCTTTTTTTTTATTTAAGGTTTTTTTCTTGTAAGCTTTTGATTTCTCTTAGCCAACAGGTGTTTGGCTTCCCTAACTTGTCAAAAGACAAAAAGGAGTCTCATAGAAGGGCTGTGGGCTTGTCTATGGTGATAACATCACCAAGGTCCAGCCTGGGGAGCCCTACCAGGAATAAGAGGAAATGGGAGCCCTGAGGTAGTTGTCCTGCTGCAGGTCAGACTGGGTGCTGGCCCCTGGGAGAGCGGCTGCTCTGCTCACATCTGCCTTCCCAGCTGTGAGCTTGGCCCGCTGTATCTCATTGTTTCTTGGAGAAGCCTTTACTATGGAATGAAAGATGTAGGATCTCTCGTTAAGAGGAACAATTCACTAGGAATCCATTTATCCCCTCCCTTAGCCCATGGGGAGACTGCTGTGTGAGACACCACAGAGCCATCATGGAGCCCAAGCGTCTTCTTCAACAAAGGATGGATTTAAGGGTGACCACGGGAGGACAATGCTTGCTTTGTTGTGGAAAACCTCCTCTGACTTTTCTCCTGGTCGTGGTTGCCGCTAAGCCTGTTTGTCCATGCAAGTGTTTGTAACATGCCTTTGCACTTTGTCAAGGGAAACTTGCCTTCCATCCTGCCATTTTGCAACATTGCTTCTGACTGTACCTCATTGATCCTAATAATAGACATTGTGGCAACCACCTGTACTTAAGGTCATTGCCTCATGGATTTCATGCTAATGCTGTCCTTCCTGGTGTCCTAGTCATAGATCTGAATAGGCACGCCCCTTCCTAAGTACATGCAACTATGTCATTTAAAAAAAAAAAAAAACCAAAACAACTTGCTTCTCCATGAAAAGCCGTGACCGACCCTCCACTAAGTATAATGTAGACAAACCTGTTGACTGCCTTCCCTCACCGTGAGTTTGGTGAATGTCTCTTCTCTGAATCACCAGCCATCTGAAGGAAAGTTTTTGTTGCTGTTGTTTGGCTTATGTGTGAAATGTGAAGTGAGTGAATACTCACCTCATGCCAGCTGGATTCTGTCACGTGGACTGCAGTTCGGGCCATCCAGCCTTACAGGTATTTGACACGTCTCTTTCAGGTCAGGTGCCTGTTGACACAGCTGATACCTGACTTGTAACACGTGCTATGTTCTTGAATAACAGAAACAAAGATGGGGAAAGCCCCAGCAATGTGGCACCAAGAACACTCTGGGATGCCTGGCTGTGGGTACTACATTTCCCTTGCCCTTTGTTACTTTCATGATTTGAGTTGCTTAATCTCTTTTGGTTTTTTTGGTTCATATATAAAATGGGGATTATAATAATACATTACCTACCTCATGGCAGCCTGCTCAATGGTAATCTTTTCAGGTTCCTTACTTTCTCATTCCGAACCATACATACTGTTATATCACCAGTACAGAATTTCCCTGCCTGACTGTTTTTGAACACTGTTTTTTTTTCTGTCTTTTTAGGGCTACATCCATGGCTTATGGAAGTTCCCAGCCTAGGGGTCGAATCGGAGCTGCAGCTACCAGCCTATGCCACAGCTACAGAAACAGAAACGAGGGATCCAAGCCACGTCTGCAACTTACACTACAGCTCCCGGCAATACTGGATCCATTATCCACTGATCAGGGAGGGCCAGGGATCAAACCCGCATCCTCATGGATACTCGTTGGGTTTGTCACTGCTGAGCCATGACAGGAACTTCCTGAACCAATTTGAATGCAAGGATCTTTCGTGGATGCCAAGATGAAGTGCACTTGGACCCAGCAAGCCTTTACCTTCCTTATCCCCCATTCTTGCTCCTGCTGAATAATGGATCAGGTGGCTTTGGATGGTTCTATATCACAAATAAGGAGTCATCAGATGAGCTCTCATGTCAAGATTGTAGGGGCTTAAAACCCTGTCTAGTGATCTAAGTTAGATGGGTTTACCAGCTCAGAGTGATCTTGTCTACACTGTTGTGTGGGTTAGTGAAGTCCCAGATGTACCCCTTTGTGCTGACTTCCAAACTTTAGGAAGTAGAGATCTTCAAATCATACTGTCCACCTTCCTTATGTCAGTTTGGGATTCAATAACTAACAGCGATTTGCCTTCAGCTCAACTGGGTAAATGGATTTAAACGTTTTTTAGAGGTGAAAGCTTTGAAAACAATAACAGCCATAACGAGTGACTGTTGGGGATTTATTTTAATTGATTATCTGCAGATGGTTATTACACAGTGTTTGTCATTAATAACCTGAATTACCCAACAGTCTTCCTTGCTAGATGTGGTCTATTTCCTGCATTTGTATCTGTTTTTATCACAGCGTGGTGACATTTTTAAGACATCTGGGTCCTAATAAAGGGAATTGAACATAAAAGAATTCTTCATAAGGTAGAATAACAACTTCCTCTCCTGTCTTAGTGTTCTCCTCCCTTCCTTTGGTGGTTCCTAAACTGTGGAAAGAGAAACCCTTAGAGTCTATGCTTCCTACCCTAGAACCTTCACCCCCGTCTTGCACACTCCTTTTGCTTGTCTCTATCCTATCTGTCTCCTGATAGGTTAAATTTATGTCTTATTTCCTCTAGTTTTGAGCTTTTCGTAACATTGAATCACAGCCGATATACACA
Source organism: Sus scrofa (assembly GCF_054392235.1). NCBI lineage: Eukaryota > Metazoa > Chordata > Mammalia > Artiodactyla > Suidae > Sus > Sus scrofa. The sequence goes on along the minus strand of NC_139383.1, from coordinate 72,173,710 downwards.
CACACACAAACACACACACACACATACACACACACACACACACACACACTTTGTTATTATGTTTAACAAATGCTTTTATTTTTAGTACCTGGTATGTCTCAGGTATTGTTCTAAGTACCTTAAAAATAATAACCCACTAAATCTTCATAATTCTAAATGATAGCAACTATTACCCCCACTTGACAGAGGAAGAAACTGAGCAGTCAAAATGTAAGTTCCCTGAAGTCACTGCTAGTAAATGGCAGAACTCATTATGCATCCAGGCATGGATTACACTCTAGTCTGCTCGATTCTATTATTTCTTTTACACAAGTGTTGGTCAGGATTCACTAAGTTCCTTAAATGTCATGAAAACACATATCACTCTCTTCCTCCTACCAGTATAGTCTGTTAGCACAGAATAAATTGTGTATGCCATTAATTTGGCCCTTGTCAATGCTGCCATTATTTATTTTTGTGGATCTTTAACCAGGTGACTGTGGTAACGTCTGTGTAATCTAGGCTTTGGGTAATATATCAATGTCGATTGTTAAGAGGCTATTTTTTTTTTCACAGGCGTCAAGGCCAGAACACACCCTGGCCTGTGGATGAGGGTGATGGTTATCTGAAGAGGAATGACTATGTCCACAGTCAGTCATTCTGAGGAGGGCTTAATATCAGGCCAAGGATGAAACTTCAGAGAGAAAGATCTTAGGATACTTCTACTTTCTGAGCTAGGGAATGTATTTGATCTAGACTCAGACATGAAGGAGTTTGGATTGGGTCCAGTGGAGGAGGAGGGGAGCTCTCCCTGGCTCCATGGTGATCACTGGAAGTGAAATAGGGACTCAGACACTGAGAAACCAGGAGGTGAATCAGGGCTGGCTAAGTGGGCTGAGTGGATAAGGGATGGCAGAGTCCTCTCTCCTGAGACAATCATGGGAACGCATTCCTGTGACAGAGATCCCCAGATATTTAATGTAGTGCTTGGCGAGTGCTCCAGAGCGGCAGAGCTCCATACTCTACAGGCCATCAGGGACCTGGAAATGATTCCACCGACGTTCCTCAAGGCAGTGGTTCTCAATGTGGGATTCCACAGAGTCAAAACTGTTTACCCAACAATACTAATATTTGCTTTTTTCACTTTCAGCCTCCCATAGTATAGAATGGAATTTTTCACCTACCTAATAGGTGATGTCACAGCAGATGCATAAGTGAATGACAGTCTTGCTGTCATTTTTAAGCCATACCTTTTTTTTTTTTCTTTTCTTTTTAGAGCCACAGCCACGGTATATGGAAGTTCATTCCCAGGCTAGGGATTGAATCGGGGCTGCAGATGCCAGCCTATACCACAGTCACAGCAACATGGGATCTGAGCTGCATTTACGACCTACCCCACGGCTCACGGCAATGGCGGATACTTCACCCACTGAGTGAGGCCAGGGATTGAATAGTATCCTCATGGATACCAGTCAGGTTCTTAACCTGCTGAACCATAATAGGAACTCTCTTAAGCCACACTTAAAGAGATTTGCCAGTTTCTATTTCAGAAGCTGAACTTTCTTTTTTTTTAATTTGAAATATAGTTGGTTTACAATATTGTGTAAGTTTGGGGTGTATAGCAAAATCGTTCAGTTATATACATATTTTTCAGATTACTTTCCATAGGTTATTAGAAGATACTGAGTATAGTTCCCTGTGCTATATGGTAAATCCTTTTTGCTTATCTATTTTATATGGAATACTTTGTATCTGTTAATCCCATACTCCTAATCTGCCCTTCTTTGCCCTTTGGTAACCATAAATTTGTTTTCTGTGTTTATGAGTCTGTTTCTGTTTCTGTAAATAAGTTCATTCATATCATTTTTAAGATTCCACATATAAGTGATATCAGATGATATTTGTCTTTGTCTAACTTACTTCACTTAGTACGATTATCTCTAGGTCACACATGTTGTTGCAAATGGCATTACTTCATTCTTTTTTGTGGCTGAGTAATATTCCATTGAATGTATGTACCACATCTTCTTAAACCAATTGTCTGATAGGTGAATTTTTCTTCAATATGTTTTCAAATTTTCATGGAGTTCCACTGCAACTCCCTAAACACTGAGTGTTGAAAAAAAAATATGAGACAAAGTTCCTGTTACTGTCTAATCCAAAAGACATATCTTAGAAACTGACAAAGATTAATATGTAAGGGATCTGAGCTGTTTTTTTGTGATTATAAATAAAGCTGCTATATATCTTTGTTTTTATGTGGATATATGTTTTAATTTTTGAGGAGAAAATATGTTGCTGTGGATTGTGGGGGTTGAATAGTTAAGTATATGCCTAGCTTTACAAGAAATCAGCAAACTATTTTCCAAAAGGCTTGCATGACTTTGTTTTCCTACCAGGATTGCATGGGAGTGCCAGTTGCTCTATATTTTTCGATCCTTGGCAGCACTTGGTTTTCTCAGTTTTACAAAGTTTAGCAATTCTAATAGGTGTGTAATGGTATCTTATTGCGGGTTTGTTTTTTTTTTTTCGGTTTTGTTTTGTTTGGTTTTTTGTTTGTTTGCTTGTTTTGCTTTTTAGGGCCACACCCATAGCATATGGAAATTCCCAGGCTAGGGGTTGAATCAGAGCTACAGCTGCTGGACTACACCACAGCCACAGCAATGCAGGATCCTAGCCATGTCTATGACCTATACCACAGCTCATGGCAATGCTGGATCCCCAACCCACTGAGCAAGGCCAGGGATCAAACCCACATTCTCATGATACTAGTCCAGTTCATTTCTGCTGTGCCACAATGGGAACTCCTCACTCCCATTAAGAGGCATTTCCCTAATGATAAACTTTTTGAACATTTTTTGTGCTTATTCCCCATCTGTATGTTTTCTTTGCTAAACTGATCGCATATTGTGCCCATTTAAAAAAATAGATTATGGGTGTCTGGTCACTTATGATGGATCATGACAATGTGAGAAAAAAGAATGTATACATGTATGTGTTACTGGGTTACCATGCTGTACAGTAGAAAATTGACAGAACACTGTAAACCAGCTATAATAAAAAAAAATCATTATATAGAAATAAATAAATAAATGCATTTTCAGAAAAAAAGTAGATTATGGGAGTTCACATTGTGGTGCAGTGGAAACATATTCAGCTAGGAACTGTGAGGTTGTGGGTTCAATCTCTGGCCTTTCTCAGTGGGTTAAGGATCCTGCATTGCCGTGAGCTGTGGTGTAGGTTGCAGATGTGGCTTGGATCCTGTGTTCCTGTGGCTGTGGTGTAGGCCAGCAGCTGTAGCTCTGATTCGACCCCTAGCCTGGGAACCTCCATATGCGGTGGGTGTGGCCCTAAAAAGCAAAAAAAAAAAAAAAAAAAAAGATTGTTTTCTTATTATTGAGTTTGGGGAATTCCCAAAAGATGCAAATTCCTTATTAGATGTGTCTTGTGAAGATTTTCACCCAGTCTGTGGCTTATTTTTGAAAACAGTCTTTTAAACTTTGATGAAGTCCACATTATTAATTTCCTTTTATAAATCATACCTTTTTGTTGTTACATATAAGAAATCTTTGTGGGTCCCAAGATCACAGAAATTTTTTCCTATTTTTTTTTCTATAAGTTTTATAGTTTTAGATTTTATACTTACTAACTCTATGTAACGTAGAGTTGAACTTTTATATGTGGTGCAAGGTAGTGGTTGAGATTCTTTTTTTAGAATATGGATGTCTTATCATTCGTTGAAAAGAGTAAACTTCTCCATTCAATTGCCTTGGTGCCTTTGTTGAACTGACCCACTGTGTAGATCTACTTAAGGACTCTATCCTGTTCCATTAACATATATGTCTATCATTTGACCAGTATCACACTGTCTTGATTACTATATTGATTACTATAACTTACTGTAAATCCTTTTTTTTTTTTTTTTTTAGGAGCCGTACCCCTGCATATGGAGGTTCCCAGGCTAGGGGTCAAATCAGAGCTACAGCTTCCAGCCTACACCACAGCCACCGCAATGCCAGATCCAAGCAGCATCTGCGAACTACACCACAGCTCAAGGCAATGCGGGGTCCTTAACCCACTGAGCGAGGCCAAGGATCGAACCTTCCTCCTCATGGGGGCTAGTCAGATTCGTTTCTGCTGAGCCATGACAGGAACTCCTATAGTAAATCTTGAAATCAGGTTGTATATGTCTTCCACCTTGTTTTCAAGATTGTTTTGCCTATTCCAGATCTATTTTAATTGTATAGGGGTTAAGTTATGCCTTCTGATTTCTCCTTTCTCAACTTTAAACATGTCAATAATAGTCATATCTACACCATAGAGTTATTGGAAAGTTTCATTTTTGTAAATCATTTAGTTAGTAAAGTGTCTGGCACCTATTAATTTGTTAGTAACTCTTAGCTATTATTTTCATTCTCTATTTGCGTAACAACTTTCCTACTCATCTTACCTGAAACCTGTATTTTATTTTATTCTTAAACATAATACACCTGCTTCAATTACAAAAGTTTTTTGATCGAATTTCACTTATCGTCAAATAATATTTTGAAATAACACTTTGTCTAGTTGAGGAATTAAAATATAAATTCGAAAAGGAATATCCTAACATGGAAATATTTCTTGCATATCCAGTTCTACTAAGTTTTTGTGGGGAGCAATAGTGGAAAACAATGAAGATGAGTACAAGAAGCGACTGACATTCTGAGCAGAGGAAGGAATAGCATACAGATGAGGGAAAGACTCAGGAATCAGAATCCAGGAAACTTGCATCTTGATTTGCAACTTCCTAACTATGACGCTTTGAACTTGCTTTCTTGTTTCAGTTTTCTGATCTACATAGTGTCTCACAGTATTTGCGATAAGTGAGCAGATAGTTGTGAAAGTGCTTTCCAAAGTGTAAAATGCAGGACACATGGTTCCCACACTCAGTACCAAGATGCCCTGGGGTGTCGCAATGAAGTCCTAAGGGTGCGGTGGCTTATTTTAAGTTTTCTTAGGAAACACAGTAACATCTGTTGAATGCTGCATGAGTTATAGTAATATACTGTTTGGCTCTAGCAATTTAATAAATAAAAATATAAAGGAGTTCCTGTTGTGGCTCAGCGGGTTGAGGACCCAACCTAGTCTTGGTGAGGATGTGGTTTCAATCCCTGGCCTCGCTTAGTGGGTTAAGTGTCTGGTGTTGCCCCAAGCTGTGGTATAGGTCACAGATGCAGCTTGGATCCCAAGTTGCTGTGGTGTAGACAGGCCACTGCAGCTCCAGTTTGACCCCTGGCCTGGGAACTTCCATATGCCATGGGTGCAGCCATAAAAAGAAAAAAAGTATTATGGACATATTTTGGTTTAGGGCCTTGTGAGAAAAATTACTGAGTCATTAATCATACTGTGAGAAAGTTTGGGAATCTCACTGGTAAATATCCATCTGGGGAAAGCCTTGTAGGTGCTGGACGCAGGCATCTGGCATAAATGTGAGTTATCTGTTTTTTGTGCTTTTGTTACTTCATAATATTTGATGTGCATATTTGTTGCAGAGAGGATTAAATACCAGGAAACTTAATACCAGAGGCAGTGGAACAAACTTGTGGCATCATTGGAGTACATAAAAAGCCAGACCAATAACCCTCTACATCCCTTTACCCTCCCCAACAAACACATAGGCTATCTTACATGCTAAGTGTTCTACAAATGTTAACCTACTTAGTCTCTGCCACTCTCCGAGACATTTTTAACACCCTGTTCCAGATGAAGAAACAGGTTGCAGAGGGTAAAGGACAGAACCAAGGCCACTTAGCTAAGTAACGGACATTTGACCCCAGTCCCTTGTGCCTTCCTATGGTCTGCTGAGAAAGCCAAGGATTGCAGAAGAGTAATTCTAAATGATTGAGGAAATCCTCTATCATTCTAAATTTATGTTATTTTAAAAGTATCACCTTGATCTTTTTTATCTTTTGTTTTGTTTTGTTTTGTTTTTTTCTAGGGCCATGCCTGGGGCACATGGAGGTTCCCAGGCTAGGGGTCTAATTGGAGCTATAGCCAACCAGCCTACGCCAGAGCCACTGCAACGCCGGATCCGAGCCGCGTCTGCCACCTACACCACAGCTCATGGCAACACAGGATCCTTGACCCACCTAGCAAGGACAGGGATCGAACCCTTAACCTCATGGTTCCTAGTCAGATTCATTAGCCACTGAGCCACGACTGAAACTCCTTGATCTTTTTTTAATTGTTTGAGGAAAAAATGCTCGATGAGGTTGGATGGAGCTTCTCTAGAATCATTCTGAATTCTTACTAGTGTGAGCATGTGTTCCTACAGCTTAAACTTGATTCTACCAAAATCTATATGTTGTAGAAACTATAAAAACTCAGTTTTTCTAAGTAAAAAATCTTACACTGGTTTTAAAATATAGTGTAAAAAATATAGAGTGGCATAAGATGCCTAAATAAAACATTCAGTCTCCTTTTTTTTCAAAGGAAAGTAATGCTTTCATGATGTGTTAAGTTGCCATCATTACCAGAAGACATATGGTTTCAGAACTACAATTGGTGAACTAAGAATGCTTGATGAAATTTTTTGGCCATGCAACTTTCCAGCGCTGAGGTGAATGGTGGATAATAAGAGGCAGAAGTTGCCAGCACTCCAGTTCTCCTACAGTTTGTTGTAGCAGCCAAGACCTTGTTCTGCCTGTGTTGGCCTATGCCTCCTGCCTCAACACCTGGATAGCCTCCCAGATACCCTGTCTTCCAGTTATGCTTTATCCCAGCAACATCTGCACTTAGGTCTTTGTGCTGTTACCCTTCTTTTTGTTCAGATCCAGTGCACTCCAATAGAATTTTCTGTAATGAGGTCCAATATGGTAAACACTAGCCACATGTAGATACTGAGCACTTAAAACAGGATGAGTGTGACTGAGAGGAAAACATTGATATTTTACTGATTTTTAATTAATGTCAATATCCACAAGTGGCTAGTATCTACGGGGACGGGACAGTCCAGCTCAAATGGTCTTCCCCTTTATAGAGCTTCTTCCTCCACTTCTACATCCTTATTGTCAGGTCACCTACTTGTTCTTCAAGATTTAAGGCTTTCCTATCCTTGCTGCACCTTCTCTCTCTAGAGCCACATGCAGATTTCCAAGGCCCCATCTCTGCACCCATAGCAACATCTTCCTTTGATCCCAGCAGTGCTATGATTTTAGTTACCAGGCTGGGAGCTCCGGGAGCCTTTTGTGCTGTGTCTTTGCAATTCCAAGTATCCAACACACTGCCTGGTAACTAATCAATATCTCCTTATGGATTGAATAGGATTGAAGCTGGTGAGGCTTTCAGACATAAGATTCTTTGACTCTGTAGGAGAGAGATTGTGGAATGTTGCACTGATACCATTAATGAATAAAAGAGTTCCTTCACTTAGCTAAGTGATGGACATTTGACCCCAGTCCCTTGTGCCCTCCTATGATCTGCTGAGAAAGTCAAGGATTGCAGGAGAGGAATTCTAAATGTTCTGACCCACCCAGAGAACCAAATGTCATTAGATGTCACCCTTTATCACGATCATGTTAGAGGCTACAATTTCTCTTCATATTGTTGAGGAATTTACCATGGCACTCTGCACGACTGTGTCCAGTTCTTGGCTCATTGTTGCCAGCCGTGGCCTCATTTTTATAGACCAAAAAGCATATGTTCCAGGGAGTGGCAAACCAGTATCTCAGGTTGGGAGACATTGAAGAAACTGCCTTAGAAAGTTTACCTGGGTATCCCAAGCTCCGTGCAGTCCCTCCTTCTCTCTGGAGATGAAAATTGACCAATCTGATCATTTTCCCTAAGGCAAGGTCAAAAACTCACACAAAGGAGTAGTCTGTGTGCTGTTGCATACCATCACACAAGGCGATCCAGGCTTCTTTTTAAAACTTGGTTATAACAGCATAGCCATTTACTTTCTTTGCTCCCTTTTTGTTTCCCTGATAATCTTGAGAAATACTAACACTTCATCCCTTTTATCCAAAAGACTTCTGTCTAGTCATTGAATACCAATATGGATTTGTAAATTGATTGTGAAGATAGTACCAAAACTCATTAAAAATATTAAAAAATTTTTTTTCTAAAACATAATGACGATAATAAATAATAAGGGTAAAAATGCTTAACACCTTCTTTGTTGGGTTGAGTACCTCACTCCTGTTCATCTCACTTTATGTAGTCATGGTTGGTTGAGGGAGGGGGGCTTTCATGCCTTAGAAGCTTAGCATAATTTGTTAATATGTGAGACATAAATTCAAAGGGCATATACAATACTGAGCACTTGATAAAATGTTCTTACTTTTAAAGGATAGGTTTCGACTCCTGACAGTCATTGAAAATCATGTTTATTTAGTTTATGTATATTTATGTATTATTATGTATATTATATATATTATATATTATGTATATTATGTGTATTTAGTTTATTTAGTCTTAAGTTACCCTTTCCTGCCTCACAAAATATCATATCCAGACATTTGTAAGTCTTCAGATGGTTTTGTTTAGCATTAAAGTGTTTTCACTTAAAAATGTTAACATTCTGGGAGTTCCCCTTGTGGCACAGTGGAAATGAATCTGACTAGTAACCACTAGGTTGCAGATTCAATCCCTGGCCTCGCTCAGTGGGTTAAGGATCCAGCGTTGCTGTGAGCTGTGGTGTAGGTCGCAGATGTGGCTTGGATCCCGTGTGGTGTGGCTGTGGCGTAGGTTGGCAGCTTTAACTCTGATTTAAACCCTAGCCTGGGAAACTCTGTATGCTGTGAGTGTGGCCCTAAAAAGCAAAAAAAAAAAAAAAAAAAAGTTAACATTCCAATTAGTCACACAGCAAGTGGATGACAAAAGATAGAGCAGCAATCTTATTTAAGGAATGAACATTTCCAGTTAGCCACGTTAAACAAGATAGACTTGATTGAAGTCAACAGTGGATTCCAGCTTTCTAAGTGAAGTCCCTGGGACATAAAACTGACATTGTCACTGGCACTTTGAGTCATTTAGGTTGCCCAGAAGAAAAATCTGGCCTAGCAGTATGTCCCATGTGACTGAGCCTGGTGGTAGGTTTTAGTCAGGAAGAAAATCTTTGATTGGAAATATCAGCAGTGGAAAAATGGCAGCAACTGGACAATTAACCAACTTCTTTTTTTTTTTTTTTTTTTGGCTTTCCCATGGCATATGGAATTCCTGGGCCAGGGATTAAATCTGAGCCACAATTGCGGCCTATGTTGCAGCTGTGGCAACACTGGATCCTTAACCCACTGTGCCAGGCGGGGCTTGAACCTACATCCTAGCACTCCCAAAACACCACTGATTCCATTGTACCACAGCGGGACCTCCTCATTTATTTTAGTATTATTTTTTTCTAACTCATTCAAGCATGACCTACTCCTTTAACTTTTAAAAACTTTGAATGCCTACTACAAACAGTGAATTGAGTGGAAGACCATTTATTTATTCATAGACTCATTCATCCATTCAGCAAATAATTACTGAGCATTGGCCAGGCACTGTTTTAGGCACTGGAAAAATCCTTGCCTTTATGGAGTTAACCTTGTGGGGACAGACAGACAATAAATGAATAAACACAGCATGTCTAGTGTTCCTATGTGCTAAAAAGGAAAGTGGGTTAAAAGGATAGAAAGCGACTAGGATGGAGACTGTTTTTTTATTTAGGATGGTCAAGGAAGTTCCCTCTGATTAAGTGATGCCTGAGCAGAGACCTAAAAAGGAGAGGGTACAAGCCAAATAGTTTCTCTGAGGGAAGGTTTTTCTAGGTAGAGGGAACAGCAAATGCAAGAGGCTGTTAGCAGAGAGTGAGCTTAGAGTATCTAAGGAATAGAAAGGAGGCCAATGAGATCAAAGGAGACTGATGGGAGGAGGGCAAGACAGGAAGCAGAGAAATGAGAAGCTGTTACAATGGTCCAGCTGAGACAGCCAAGGGAGCAAGAATCCTGGTAGGTGGTAGATTTTGCAGCGGGCACAAGGGCCAGGCCAGGGCCTCTGAGTGGAATGGAAAGCCCCCCCAAATTTTCGAACAGCAGATTGCTCTGACATGCTTTAAACAGTTCCCCCTAGCTACTGTGAAAGAAGATGTTGGGGCAAGAATGGATGCGAAGAAAGCAGTTGGGAGCCTGTTGCAATAACCCAGACACTATGGTGGCTTGGATAAAAGTTTAGTTGGTGAACAGCGAGAAATGGTTGGGTCCTGGGTATATGTTGAAGACAAGGCCTTCAGGATGTGCTGAAAGATTAGATATGAGATGTACTGGAAGGAGTGAAGTCAAGGACCACTTAAAGGTTTTGGTCTGAGCAACTGGAAATATAGTGGTAGAGTGGCCATTTGCTGAGATGAAGGGGACTAAAGGAGGTCAAGGCTTTACTTTATTTGGGGAAAGCGTTGGGAGTCAAATGGTTTGACTATGTGAACAGTTTAAGTTTGGGACTTCTGTTAGCTGACCGGATGGAAATGTCTGTTTGGAGAGTAGGCACGTGGTCAATACTGGAAATGTAAAAATTGGGAGCTCAAAGTTATGGATAGTATGGATAGTATGGAAAGCCATGGAACTAGAAGATAGGACTGAAGGGGTGAATGTAGATGGGAGACAAGGGGGCAGAGGACTGAACTCTGGGGGTATATGGGGTATCTATTCTTATTTTTCTATTTTATGTGAGAGGGAACTGAGGCTTGGTGAGATTATTGGTTGTGCCCAAGATCACACAACTGGGGGTTGTGCTCAGATGGTTTTGACCACAAAATTTGAACCCTTGACCACTGCTTATTTACTTCCTCCTTTATTTCTAACTGCACTGAGATGGGACTTGAACCTTTGTGTATCACTTAGACATTGTTTGTCCATGTTATTATGTGCATTTAGTAGCTTCCGGTTCTTAAAGCTACCTCTCAGTCTTACTGACTTGCTCATGAGGTAGATGATGTGTTTCTTGAGTTATCTTAAGAGAAAGGTAAAACAGGTTGAGGGCAGTGATAAATGCTTCAGAAACTCTCAATAACCCCTCCAAACCTGGATTCTTCATAAGCTTGACTGTAGAAATAATAGATAATAGTGGGAAACATCTTGTTTGTTTTCCAGAATAAGTCAGAGGCAGAATATACCAACTGCTCTTGTTTATGCATCAATGACATAAGAGGTGGAAGGAAAATAATATAAGTACATAAGAAAATAAACAATCATAAAACATAATGAAATACAGTGTGAAAAATGTCCTGCCTATATGAGAATTATCTTTTCAATCTATTCAGTGAGTAAAATGTGTCTATCTTCAGAAAGAAATTAAAAGCACAATTAAAGTAATGAAGTCAGTTAATTTGAACTCAGGTGTTCCTTTGAGTTCACCAAAAATAGATATAAGAGGCTTCATAAGCGAAACAGAGATAATCTCACTTCATTTTAGCCATGGTTCTCAGTCCCACACAGTGGCTAATCCTAGATCTTTATCTCTTCTGTTAGTTTGGTGAATCCTTAAAGGTGTGGTTGGTACTAAAATCATGTCTATGTACATTTCATCTACAAGGAGGGAAAGAATAAAAGAGCTGAAAATGGTGGATGTTGTATTTGTCTTGGTGTTTTTCTGCTCATTGTCGCTTGTGAGATTATGTATGGTTAAGTAAAAGTTTTAGTCTCAAAGACATGTCCAAATTATAGCAAATAAATAATTTTCATCTCTTGATTGAAAGCAATCAGAGCAGGGCACAGTGACTTAAACTCTGATCTATGAGAAAGTAGATTGCTCCTCTCAGATGCTTTAGGATGAGATTGTGAGTGGTTTATCAAACATTTATAAATTAATCATTGGATTAAATTCACTGTCCTTGTCTCAGAGACTCATTGGGTCATGTTTGGAATATAATACTTTTGTTTGTTTGTTCGTTTTTGCTTTGTGAATTTGAGGCTTATCAGCTTATGATCTGTGGATTTTTTAGAATAGAAAAAGTCTCATGTTGCTAAAATTACTGAAAAGAATGTAGTTCTTTATTTTCTTGGAATATGTAATACTCTTGCTTATGAGTTTTAGTAGAGACTGGATTGACCGATAAATTTACATGCTTTGAGATTCTAGAAACACTGTATCTTAGGTCTTTGAATTCCTCAGCATTCTGGGGTGGTGTTTTCCTCTTCTCATTAGGAAGGAAGCAGGCACAGGGAGATAGCTCCCTCCCTTCATCCCACCAACAATTACTGCTCCTGCAGCATCCTTCTCCTTGACAACTGAGGATGATGTACATCAACATTTTTTATCTTGGGGAAGCAGTAAAGGATTCATCTGAGTATTTCTTTCTTCCTGTTTTTAAAGTATAGTTGATTTACAATGTTGTACTAATTTCTATTGTACAGCAAAGTGGCTTAGTTATACACACATATACATTCTTTTCATGTTCCTTTCCATTATGGTTTATCCAGGAAGATTGAATATAGTTTCCTTTGTACATCAGGATGTCATTGCTTCTCCATTCTAAATGTAATAGTTTGCATCTACTAACCCCAAACTCACAGTCCATTCCACTCCCTCTCCTTTCCCCCTCGGCAGCTACAAGTCTGTTCTCCTTGTCTGTGGGTCTGATTCTGTTTTGTAGATAGATTCATTTGTGTTCTATTTTAGATTCCATGTATTAATGATATCACTTGGTATTCGTCGTTCTTTCTGACTTACTTCACTTAAGATGAGACTCTCCAGGAGTTCCCATCGTGGCTCAGTGGTTAACGAATCCGATTAGGAACCATGAGGTTGCAAGTTTGATCCCTGGCCTCGCTCAGTGGGTTAAGAATCCGGCATTACCATGAGCTGTGGTGTAGGTTGTGGACGTGGCTCGGATCCTGTGTTGCTGTGGCTCTGGTGTAAGCTGGGACCTACAGCTCCGTTTCGACCCCTAGCCTGAGAACCTCCATATGCCGCGGGAGCAGCCCTAGAAAAGGCAAAAAAAAAAAAAAAAAAAAAAGATGAGACTCTCTAGTTGCATCCACATTGCTGCAGCATTTGAGAGCTTTTTAAACACCTATCTAATGATAGACATAAAACCAAGCTCCTAAATCCTGTGGATTTTCATGACTAAGTGACCCAGCTACACATGCCTGGAGCAGTGTTACACTAGAAATGTTGAAATTATACATGCTAGATTCATTTTATCTTCCATAATGTTTTTTAAGAAAATACAAAAATACAAATGTAAGGAAATGGCAAATGGGGATTTTTCCACAAGGGAAACACCTGTAAGTTGATGTGGCCTCGAGAGGAAGGGTGGGCACCAGAAGGGTCGACCCTAGAGAATGGGATTCTGCCTTAAGCTCAAGAGTATCTGAGTATAGCCATCAATCTGACCATTTGTTTGCCATTACTTTTCCAAAGTCAGTAACGTTTGAGATTAGTTTTATGTGACTAGAAATGTTGTGTTCTGATAAGTAGCATTGGGAGCTTGTGTCAGGAATCAGTGCATTGTGCAAGTAAAGGAAACAAAGACACATAAGCATCACTGCCCATGGGGATCACAGATGATGTGGATGCAGAGAGCACAAGACAGGGTGCTCAAATCAAGCAGGTTTGTTGAAGGAACGGAAAGCCAGTGAAGAAGATGCTGATTGGGAGAGCTATCATGTGTCACTAGAAGCCAACTTATACAGAATTAATTGTTTATCTGCTACTCAAATATAATAGATCAGGTTTCCTAAGTTTCATTGCTCTTTCTCAACAAGTTTACTCTGGATCCAGGAATTTGGAATTACAACCCAGAGAATGTCTTTAATCTCAGTTGGGTAATACTGGGGTGATGGTGAGGTGGCCATGTCTGCACTGAGTTGTGTGTATGTGGGGATGAAGAGCAAAAAGATCCAGTTGCAGTGGGAAAAGAAAGGAGGGAGAGAGGTGAGAGGAAGGGAAATGAAAGAAAGAGAGGGGGAGGAAGAGAGGGAGGGAGAGAGGAAAAGGGCATAAATATGAGGGGCAGAATAACCTGGGGCAGCCTGAGAAAGAACCACACTCTTGCACAGTTAATAAAAATGTGAGTGGAAAAATGAGGTGGCAGATAGAGAAGCCTTTCACTTGTGGTCCCTCATAGCACTGCAAATTCCAGTATCCTTCTTGCATTTAAAATGAATGGCTTTATTTTGTTGTCTTTTATGGCTGAGTAGTATATTCCATTGTTTATATTGCACATCTTCTTAATCCATTAATCTGTCGATGGACATTTAGGTTGTTTCCATGTCTTGGCTATTGTGAATAGTGCTGCAATGAACATACAGATGCAGGTATTTTTTCAATTAAAGTTTTGTCCAGATATATGCCCACGAGTGGGATATCTGGGTCATATGGTAGTTCTATATTTAGTTTTCTGAGGTACCTGTGTACTATTTTCCATAGTGGTTGTACCAATTTACATTCCCATCGACAGTGTAGGAGGGTTCCCTTTTCTCCACACATCTCCAGCATTTGTTATTTGCAGCAGCATGGATGGAACTAGAGACTCTCATACTAAGTGAAGTAAGTCAGAAAGAGAAAGACAAATACCATATGATATCACTTATATCTGGACTCTGATTTACTGTGCAAATGAAACTTTCCACAGAAAAGAAACTCGTGGACTTGGAGAACAGACTTATGGTTGCCAAGGAGGAGGGGGAGGGAGTCGGATGGGCTGGGCGTCTGGGGTTAATAGATGCAAACTATTGCATTTGGTGTGGATAAGCAATGAGATCCTGCTGTAAAGCACAGGAAACTATATCCAGTCACTTGTGATGGAGCATGATGGAGGATAGTGTGAGAAAAGGAATATATATGTATATGTATGACTGGGTCACTTTTCTGTACAGTAGAAATTGACGAACACTGTAAATCAACTATAATGGAAAAAATAAAAATCATAAAATAAAATAAAATAAAAGAATGGCTTACCTGGACAGCACACATCTTTGCGAATGTAGGCCTATCTGATGCATTACGATTTGCAAAAGATTTTAAACTCATCTGCAAATTCTTTGACTCTCCTCCCATTGAGTAGGGAGGCTTGTGTTCTACCTGCTTCAATCAAGACATGCTTGGCATTACTTCCACTGATAGAATGTGGTGGAAGTGACGTTGTGTGTCTTCTGAAGCCATAGAAGGAGAAAAGACTGTGCATCCTCTGCCTGCTTCCTTTGGGATGCCCACTCTGGGGAGAGCTGCCATGAAAGAAGTCTGACTCTTTGAGATGACCATGCTGCGGCGGCCACATGTGGGTTTTCTAGTGAACATCTCCAGCTGAGCTCTCAGTCAACAGCCAACATCTATTCCAGCCACAAGAATGAGCTGTCTTGAATGTCAAGCCTTCAGATGACAGCAGCCCCAGCCAACATCTGCCTACATCTGTACGAGAAACTCCAAGCAAGAACTTCTCAGCTCACCATTCTCAAATTTCTGACCCACAAAACCATGAGGAAGAAAGAAGATAGGGGATGGTTATCAACTGCGTAACCAACACTCTCTACCATGGACTGCTTGACTAAAGAAAACTTCTCTTTATTGCTACCACTAAAGATGTTTCAGGAGGCAAATGGGCTGGAGACCTCTCAACTTCTTTGGGTGTAACATTGACTAAGAAGGTGAAGGGCATTTTTTTTTTTTTTTAATAGTTCACTCTCTGTCTGGATTAGCTAACACCTCTCATTTCAGGGCCACAAATTGAACTCTGAATTCCCACTTGTCTTTTCACAAGTATATAGCCTGAGTCATCCTGTGTGTGGGGGGGTGGAGGGCAGGGTGGGAGAACTGGGGAGAGTGCATGTGGGCCAGCACAATTCATCACTGCTACAGGAAAACTCAGACAAATGCCTCATGGCAGTGCTGGGAAGAGTCAGAAGCATGGGGCCGGAGAAAGGGGGAAAAGGAAAAATGTAGAGGGAGAGGCAGCACTTGCTTGATTGTGTGCCAACCACCTTGTTCTTCAGAGGAAATGGAGATTCCAAAGCCCCTTGGACATTAACACATGACTTCTTTAAGACAATTGCTTCAGTGGTGCCTGACTCTATCAGCTCGCAACTCCCAGCATGCTATTTCATGAACTTTTTCTGAATCATGGAATCAATTGTGTTGCCTTTTAAGGCACTGAGAGCTCAGTGTTGACTGTTATCTAGATTTAGTGAACATAAAACCATTTATATTGGAGAGATATAATCCAAAGTGTATGCTCTCTGTCCATTCTTCTACATCTAGTCTTGCATGTGCAGAAGTCTCCAGGTCCAGGCCACAGTGGCACATGAAGGAAGCTTTCTGAGATCACAGTGCACACATGACCCTTCCCAGGGTCATGCTCAAAGCCATCTAATGCTTACAAAGAGTGATTTAGTTTGCCAAATATTAAAAGAAACTCCCAAGCTGTATTCTTTCTTTCTTTTTCTTTCTTTCTTTCTTTCTTTCTTTCTTTCTTTCTTTCTTTCTTTCTTTCTTTCTTTCTTTCTTTCTTTTTCTTTCTTTTCTTTCTTTCTTTCTTTCTTTCTTTCTTTCTTTCTTTCTTTCTTTCTTTCTTTCTTTCTTTCTTTCTCTCTTTCTCTCTCTCTCTCTCCTTTCTTTCTTTCTTTCTTTCTTTCTTTCTTTCTTTCTCTCTTTCTCTCTTTCTCTCTCTCTCTTCTTTCTTTCTTTCTTTCTTTCTTTCTTTCTTTTTCTTTCTTTCTTTCTTTTTCTTTCTTCTTTCCTTCCTTCCTTCCTTCCTTTGTTTCTTTCTTTTCTTTTTGGTTGCAAAATCTGATTTTTGAAAGTAGGCAATGGAGTAAAAATTTTCATATATTACCCTCTTGCCAAATTCATCCTGTGGCAGCCAGTTTGAATCCTTTCACGATTCTTTAAGTTTTATTTCTGCATCAAGCTTGCGCACCAGAAATCAATATTCAAGGCTGTATTCACCTGACTCCTTAGAGAAATATTTACTGAGCTTTATTTTAATATGATGTCATTGACTCCTTTCAAAGATCAATATCTATTTGGCTATGCTGTATTTCTTATAGAGATATGCATAGAAAATTTCTATTGGGAGTCAGTAGGAAGAAGTCTGTCTTTCCAGGTACACTTGCGTGCTTCCTTTCATCAGATATTTAGAATCGTATAACTCATTATGTTTCCTTATTTTGGCTTGACTTCTAAGAAGCTCAGAGCTAAATATAGTGTTTATACAAATATACTCCTTGTTTCTGGTAGTATGAACTTTCACTTTTGCCTAATATTCCAAAGGGTTTCTAAGTTTCCTTTTATGTATCTATAACTGACCTGCTTCTCATGCATCTTCTTACTATTAAGAGAGCACAGTCTTTCTGGGGATATGCATATCATATACACACATATTACCTAGCAGACCACATTTTATGTGACATGTAACATATTTGGGAGTCCAGTACTTTTTTTTTTCTTTACAATTTCATGCCATGCTTCTACTTTGCTATTAAAAAGATAAGTTCAGTAAAATGTTGAAGAGTAAATGCTTTGCTCAATTGTATCTAGCTATCTGACTACCTTAGAAATATAGGACATCTAAACGGTATTTTGTTGGTGGTGGTGTTGTTTTAGTTTTCCCACATCCCAAATATTTAAAAATTGCAGATAATTAAATATTTAAATGTATATAAATAATTTATAGTTTCATCACCCTGTAACTACTACCACGAACAAATTTTCCTTTCTCCCATATTTTTTATATGTACAAATACTTACTATAGATAATATATTTACTAATAATATATACTATATAATGCTATATACTACATGATGTTTACTATGTAATAGATATTTAATATATGTCTACATTATATAAGTGATGTATGAGATCATATTTTAAAATATAACTTTGGAATTGGATTTTTCTTCTTACTATTATATCAAGCATTTTCCCATGACCCTAAACACTTTTGAAGAAATGCTTTTAAACATTTTTGTCATAGTCAGTTATATGAGAAAACTTTAATTCATTTTACCCTTCTCCTATTGTTAGACATTGGGTTATTTCCCATTTTTCAACATTTAAACAGTGCTCAGGTGAATGTAAGTATTTGTGTGCTACTTGTAATTTTCCTTAGGGTAAATTCCTAGAAGTAAGCTTAGTGGGACAAAGGGCCACCTTTAAAAAAATACTGGCAAATTACTTTCCTTAATGGTAGTATTCATTGAATCAGTATACAGTTGTCCCTATCATTTGACACCCTGTCAAAGATGAGATTATTACATGAAAAAATATTTAATCATTTAATGGATAAAATATAGGGCCTTATTTTTTTATGTTGCATCTCTTTGATTTTAAACAAGGTCAGGGGTTTTCATTTTTGTTTTTGCTGTTTTTTTGAGTCCTGGCATTTGCATTTCTTCTTTTGCAAATAGTATAGCCATATCTTTTGCCTGTTCTTGTATTTCAGTGTTAGTTTTTTTTCTTGTGCCTTCAAACAAAAGAAAACAAAAGAAAAAACCTTGTGGGCTAGACATTATTTCCGTGACTGTTATACTTCTTTGGACTATCTCAAAAATCTCAAACTTCATACCAAATATTTCCAGACTAAACTCTACTGGCCCTTTCCATCCAATTATACACAGATCTGTCATTTACTGAAAGGGAAATTCTGCTGCTTTGTACTCTGTTGTTTGCCAAAGTTTAGTTCTACAGACTGGTAGACGCTGCGCTGCGATCCATACTTTTTTCCCACCCCTCTGAGACAAGGAGAACTTCTATCTCCTTGTCCAGAAGAGCTGAATGCTGCTGCATGCAAGATATCCCTTTTGCCATCATTTCAGTTTTCCATGTGGGACTTTCCTGATGGGGCTTTCTTGATTCTTACTCATTCTTTTCTTTCCTGGCCGCCCCACCCCCCTCTTCTTCTAATAATTTAGAGTTTTTTTCCAGAAATATCAACAAGGCGGGGACAACTTTTCAGTGCTTCAATGACGTAAAACACCCACAAAATTTTCTGCTAATCCTGAGTAAAACAAACAACAATATGTCAGCAATGCTCTTGAGGCCAGCGCATGGGAGCTGACATGCCCAGCCACCAGCAGCCAGCCCGTCATAGGCGTGGGTGTGTTCTTGAGGGGCTCTGAGACAACTTTGGCTCAAACCTCCTATATGTCATTATTTAAAGAAATCAAAGATATTTGTTTCAGTTTGGGGGGCTGGAATGCAGGCCTCAAAATTGCTCTGGTTTTCTCAGAATTTAGCATTGCCAGCAAAGCAATTTGTAAGTTGTAGTAGTGGAACAGGGCACGGTTTCCTTCTAACTTCATTATGTGCATATTAGTTTGTGTTATTGTGTTTACATAAGACATTGCTTTTGAAACACTGTATGTTTGGTAGAAATAGGAAAAGCAAACATAGTTAGGTCCCATTGCTGTCTCTGTTTAGCTTTGAGAGAGACACGAAGGGGCGCAGAATTTGTCTTTGCTGGGCTAGCCTACATGCTAGGAGAGTGGGGAAGAGCTCCAACAGGCAGATCCTCATGGGCTTTCCTGGCCATAGGGAGTCTTGTGAAGGAGTCTGCTTTATTGATTTGGTGCCTTAAAGGCCTCCAGAAAGAGCACGTACAAGTTAAGATGAACAGAAGCCATCCCTCTCCCTCTGATCCATGATATTGCCATGCATAACCACCAGAGCCCCACTTGTATACATTCCTTCCAGCTCCCAGAAACCCTTATCCCAGCTGCTGACTTGATTCAGGGTGTGGTTTTGAGAACCCAGGACAGAGGAAGGAAGAAACCATTCTGGTGGTAGGAAGGGATGGATCAGAGTGCACTGACCTAAGCCTGGCTTACAGGCTACTCACAGCATGGGTGAACCATCATTGAGAGTGGGCCTGGGAGTGGAAAGAAAGGGTGGAGAATCACATAGTGTGTTCAGGAAGTCTTCTCTGAGCCACTCATATTGAGGTTTGGTATTTCTACTAGGAATCAGTTGGTTGGTCTGGACTCTTGGTTGAAAGTGACCAAACTCAAAAGTCCCAAACCAAGACAAAACACTCAAATGAGCTTAAGCAATAAAAATAATATATTAACTGATGGAACTGAACAGTCCACAGGTAGGGCTAGTTTCTGACTTGGCTGGAATCAGAGGCTTAAGTGAGATTCATTTCAAGCTCCATCTCTTTGCAAGTCATTCTACCCTGGTGAGTATGCTGGCCAGAGGCTATTTAGGACAACCAGCCTACCACCAACCTCAACAGAAAGAGAACATCTTTTACCAAAAGAGAAAGATGAGGAGGACAGAGGAGAATGGAACATGGGCCAGCTTAGATCAGCTGTCTCTCTTTTAGCCAAATGGAGGAGATCCACATCCTAGATTATATCTCCATTCATAAATTAGGGAGTAGTATCCCCCCAAGAATGATAACTTTCTATTGTCAGAAAGGATTCTGTTGTCATAAGAACCCAAGACATCACAATCTACTTCATCAAGGTGTGGTAGCCAAGGCTTACAGCCAGACCTGTCCCACTCTGTCTCCATCATGCTGTTACCTTGGGTGAGACACATCTAAGCCTCAGACCCCTTAGTTGTTCAATGGGGACAAGAACTTGCACTCTATCATTTCAGTGAGACCACTGGGTGAAAAATACAGAAGTAATAAGAAAGGAAGGGATTATTGTCATCATCTCTTTCTGGTCCCTGGAGTTGGCAAAAGCAGGTTGTCTATTTATGTGTGTCTTTAGTTTGTAAGTTCTAAAAGGGAAGGCCATTGCTTGGGTTCAAACGTAGAGCTGCCTTCAACATACCCAGGTGTCCAGACAGTGCAGACTGCCTCCCACCTGCTTCACCCAAGTGATGCTAAGAAAGAGCGTGTTGGTTTCAGCATCCTGATCATGATCAACAGGACGTTGAGAGGCACCTCTCTGTGACTCAGCTTCACTCTGAAGTATTGGGTTTCTATTTGCAGACTCTTTTGGAAACTGTCTTTCACTTCTGAGAACCAAAGCATTTGAAATATTTGTCTTTTTGATCCCTAAAAATGGAATAGGAGGCCTGGCACATCTCCTAAAGCCCCAGCCACACCTGCTGTTTATTCTGCACTCAGGCAGTGATGACTCTCCCCTAGAGTTCATGGCATTTCCTTTGACACATCAAAGTGAAACTCCTCGAAGATAGAAACAACATGTCTATTGTGAGATGACGAATACCCCACTTCAGGGTGAAAACTAAAACACCAGGTCGAGTTTTTTTGGGAAGGCCTAATACCTTGACTTTAGATTTGGGGGCTGCAGGACAACTGAAGGGAAGTTGGTGAAAGTGCAAGCTGTCATTCTTATAAAGCCATCCCCTTGGAAAAAGACAATGTTATAGAAATATCTCAAAGAGAAAAGCAGAGCAGCTGAATTCACAAGTTTTTCCCATATCCAAGCTGATTACTAGCCCCCCTATACTCTGAATTTTGCATGTAAATATATCCTCTGCTTCTTCTCCCCCGCTGCTTTAATTCTACAACCTTCAGCTCCTTTGCTCCCGGCTCGTTTCTATTGCTTTCTCTTTTCTAATTGGTCTCCTCTGCAGTGTCCTTCCTCCTAGACTTATCCATCCAAGTACACATTTGAGGTCATTTAGTATGATAAACTTTGGGCCAGCTCATTAGCTACTAGTGGCTTAGTTTTCTTAGGAGTTAGTTCAAAGGATCATGTGAGGCTTAAATGAATTAATACATGTAAAGGGCTTAAAAAGAGTGGCACATGGGAATTCTAAGTGTCAGCTGCAAAAGTGTTAGCTAGTGTTATCTGACCTTGTGGGTTCCAGCTTACGACTCTTCACCATCTTCCAGTGATGGAAGCTGTAGCCCTTCTACCTGCCACGCATCTGCCTCAGGGCATGGTCCCTCATGTGGCCCCACCTCTCCTCTCACTGCTCTCCCTTATGTGTTCTGTCCTCCATGCTCCCGCCATACTGCCACACTGGTAGGCCCTAGAGGTGTTTCATCCAGGTCATTTCTTCTCCCTTCCCTCCATGACCTCCTGGGGAACTCTTTCTCATTCTTTAAGGCTGTGCCCCAGTGAAACATTTTCTGGGAAAGTCTTAAAGATGTCTTTTTTGGGGTACTTTCTGCTATTGTAGCAATTATGCTACCACACTTAAAAATAATCAGAATAACTACTGCTTACTGAATGTCTAGAATCGGGGTCTTTATATCATTCCATTTAATCCTCACAACAAAAACATTATTCCTATTACAGAGGTGAGGAAACTGAGCATCACAGAGCTGGAGTTACTCATCCAAGGAAGCAGTGGTGCCAAGATTGATGCTCTGGGATGATGCTTAAACCTCTAGTCCCTTGATGACATGTTGTATTCCTTTTTAGCACAGTTACTGGGTTTCTTGTCCTTTCTCCTCCTCTGGACCTCCTAGGGGCCTCAGTGCCATGAACAGGTTCTAAAGGGAACCCTCAGTGTTCATGGAGGAATCCAAGCCCAGTAAAAGTGTCTGCACACCAGGCCCCCTTTACTCAGAGATCCCTCCATGTCCTCCTCTGCCCCCAAAAGAGAACAGTCACTCTCATATGTTTTCTTCCATTTTGACCACTAATTGGATTTTTCTTCTATGTTGAAGACTCTTCTGTTTGACTTCTGACCCTGATCTTCTAGAAGCAATCATCCTCCAGTTCCTGTTCAGGTGGAGAAGTTGCATGTTGAAGTGTTGAGGACACCCTGCCTGGAGGGGCACCCTGGGTGCCACCCTGCCGCTCTGGCCAGCATCCCTGACTCCCCCTTCCAGGGGAGAAGTGAATTGTCAGCAGGCTTCCTGAAGGCAGTGATCGTACCTTGGCTGCACAGTGTGAAGGCCAATATTTGGCACAGAGTAGACACTCAATCAATAATGGTTGATTAAATGAATGATTGTGAGATGCAGTGATAACCAACAGTATGCATTAGGTGGAAATTAAAGTCAAGGAAAGTTTCCTCAGAAAAACCAAAAGATGACTGATGCTCCACTTCTATTGAGTGAGTCATTTGTGGTGGCATGTATGGGGAGAGAAAGGTGCAGAGGATTTGGGTAATTGTTGTTGGAAGAATGGAGTGAGACCCCTGCTAGTGCCATAATCAACTTACATGCCAATCAAGACAGTGGAGATTCCTCTACCCAGCCAGAAGTAAGCTGAAGGACCTTCCCTTCTCCATTATTCATTTACCCTTCAGCCCTCTGCAAGTGAATAGTGCTTCTGATTTGTATCAATTCTAAAAGTTACAGAAAATATCTTTCTTCAAAGAAAAGAGATGATGAATGTAGAATACTTTAACACAAATTCGGGCACATACAGAAGGCTCAATATATTTGCTTCGTTTGTCCACTCCTTTCTTTACTAAATCGTGTTCTTAATATCAGCTATGTATGAGCCTTGAAAATAGTTGTTGTAAAAAATTTTTCCATGGAGCTTCCCCTGTGGTATAGCAGTTTAAGAATCTGACTGCAGGGAATTCCTTCTGTGGTGCAGTGGAATAAAGATCCAACTGTAGCAGTGTGAGTGGCTGCAGAGATGTGGGTCCAACCCCCAGCCCAGCACAGTGGGTTAAAGGATCCACTATTGCCACAGCTGTGGCTCAGATTCAATCCCTAAACTCAGGAAATTCCATATGCTGCACAAGCCTTAAAAAAATTAATGAAATACAATAAAATAATAATAAAAAATAATCCAAGTGCAGCGGCTCAGGTCTCTGTGGAGGTGCAGGTTTTGATCCCCAGATTCCCTGCCTGGCTCTGTGGGTTAAGGATTTGGCATTGCCCTAGCTCAACCCTTTGATCCCGGGCCCCGGGAAATTCCGCATGCCTTGGGTGTAGCCAAAAAGAAAAAAAAAAAAAATAGATTCTTTGTAATGGCTAGCCAGTTATCTAATAAATGAAGTAGAACAAAAATAAGGAGGAAGTCAGGTGCCTGCATAAAAACTATCTACATAAAAACAAACCTGTGTGAAAGCCAAAGCTTTCATCCAGGAACATAGTATGTTTTTGTCCCTATGATCATGTTTGGTAACCTTGGCATCCTCCAGCTTTACCGAGGAAGATAGTTTGCTGGAACTGATTTCTCTGATCCTGACATCTGCTCTTGTCTGCGGGAGGTGGGTGCTGCAGCAGATGAGGATGGGCATTTGAACTGTCATGCCTACATCCTGTGTCTCTGTGGTCTCGCAGACTCTCCTTAACCCTGTCCATTTCCATCTAGAACTTCTTCCAAAACCAACGTACATCCTTATAAAAGGAAGTCCTCCTCCCCAGTCTGGAAGCATTTCCCTTCCAGCCTGTAAAATAATCAGTACTTGCTGTAGTACCCGCCAGCCACTTTCTTGGATGAGCGTTTCCAGGCCTTTCCAGGCTCAAGGAAACTTGGCAGGATGGTTTGGCAGCTCCCTAAGCTTACTAGAAATACCAGAAGCCCACAGTTTTCATAATGCTAATTCAGTTTTCGGCTCTGTCTCCAAACCCTTGGAGTGTTTAGAAAATTGAGTAACTTAGGAAACGGCCTATATAGAGATGGACCAGAGAAGACACTAATCCCAACCCACCCCAAAATCAAGGCTGTGGAGGCACAAGTGGCCCTGACAAGGCTGCCCCAGCCCTTCAAAGAGTGGTCTTCTTCTTAATTACGTTCCCCCGCTGGCAGTGAAAAGCTCTCCAGCAGCACAGCAGTTTCCAGTATCACTACCTGAGGTGCCTCTTTTGATTTCCCTCCTCTTGCCTTTGGAAGTGTTTGGTTTTCACTGAGTCGTCAGGCTCAATAGGTGTGGCGATACTCATACTCTGCCACACCTCAGGGGTGTGGCAAGACAGTGGGCCATGCCAAGTGGCCTCCCCCACCCAAGATGTGGTGATATCACCTATTCTTACCACATCTTGGAGTGTTTTTATTAATCTCGCACTGCAAGTCAGCTGTAAAGGAGACCATCTTAGCCCAGTGCTTCAAACCCCTCCTTTGACAAGCTTCAAAATAGTGGTTACTGCTGTGGGGCTCCTATTATATAGTAAGGATCGGGCTTCTTTTTTTTTTTTTTTTTTTTGGTGTCTTTTTAAGGCTGCACCTGAGGCATATGGAGGTTCCCAAGCTAGGGGTCTAATCAGAACTGTAGCTTCCAGCCTATACCACAGCCACAGAAAGGCAGAATCTGAGCCCTGTCTGCAACCTACACCACAGGTCACAGCAATGCCAGATCCATAACCCACTGAACGAAGCCAGGGATCAAACCCACAACCTCATGGTTCCTAGTCGGATTTGTTTCTGCTGAACCATGACAGGAACTCCAGGATCGGGCTTCTAATTGTCAACATCTTATACCAATTACTGCAATACCTTCTAAGAAAGAAAATGCTGAGTGAGGAATCTGGATTGGGAGACACTGGACTTTCCCCTTTAGAAATTTGTATATTTAGGAGTTCCCGTCGTGGCGCAGTGGTTCGATCCCTGCCCTTGCTCAGTGGGTTAACGATCCGGCGTTGCCGTGAGCTGTGGTGTAGGTTGCAGACGCGGCTCGGATCCCGCGTTGCTGTGGCTCTGGCGTAGGCTGGTGGCTACAGCTCCGATTCAACCCCTAGCCTGGGAACCTCCATATGCCGCGGGAGCAGCCCAAGAAATAGCAACAACAACAACAAAAAAGACAAAAGACAAAAAAAAAAAAAAAGAAATTTGTATATTTAGTGGGGGTATACATTAGGCAATAAACTTGGTTCGTGTTCTCTACACTTGTGCAGGAGAAAATCTTTTTGTTAATGAATATTTTTTTCACTTAATCAGTTTTGAGGCTCCCAGCCATGGCTGGAGTGGTGGGGACCCACGTCTGTCCTTAAGCTCTGGAGTTTCGGTGCCCACGTGGATGGCATCACTGTTGATTCAGTGCAGTCAGGCCTTGGCAAAATGCTCTGGGCGAGAGAAGTGGGTGGACGGTGAGCCAGGCTGATCCCTGAAGGAGTGCCTGGGGAGCAGCTGGTCCTGCCCTTCAGGGAACCTGCAGCCTCTGATTGCCCTTAGGATGGAGTTGATTGCCTTCCAAAGGAAAGAAAAATAAGCAGTTTCTTTCCTGGACTGTTTTTGGTCTTAATGAAGAGTCAAAACTACGGTGAGATTTCATCAAGGGTTAGCTGGTCAGTGATGTGGATGGATTATGTGTTCAGTGGAAGGTAAGAAGGAGGTTGTTAGGATGGCCTGGAAGAGCTAGAGAATGTTTCCTGGGGGAGTGAGAGCTGGCTCTGGGCCCAGATGATGGGCACAGTTTAGGAAGGTCCTGTATGAGGATTTTTATAAGGTTCACATTGTATAGATGACTCTACAACAAACATGGCTTGAGCTGCTGGGAGGTGAAGAAGCAAACCAGGGTCCCCTGTCTTCACCTGAGCTGTCCATAGGAAGTAATTTACAGAGCACACGACTCAATTTAGGCATAAAATAAAGGTAATGTATTAAAAAGAAAACATGTATCAAGTATCAGTGGGGGAGGGACTGGAGGAAGCCAAGATGATGAAATTATCTCAGTCAAATAGAAGTAATCCAGATAAGGATTGTTTTTTTCCAGTTAAATTATCCCTTACAATAGGAATCGGCAAATGGCAGTCGTAGGACACAATCAGGCCCATCGTTTGTGTTTGTACGGCCTCAGAATGGTTTATATATTTTTATATGGTTTTAAAACATCAAAAGAATAACATTTTGTGAAAAAGTGAAAATTGCCTGAAATTCAAATGTCATTGTCCATAAAGCTTTATTGGAATTCAGCCCTGCCCATTTGTGTAAATATTATCTGTGACTTTTTTTGTGCTCTAACAGTAAGGCTAAGGAGCAGTGCAAGAAGCCATATGTGGTACTGTCACTACTTTGCACCACCATTCCACGTGCTGAAAATTGCAGAGGTGGTTATAAATGCAACAGTGATTTGCATGCTATGGGGATCACCTAGGTGCATGAGAAGACATTTTCAAAGATGAAATAGATGAAATCTTTTTTGAAGATCAGCATTAACAGATGAATGTTTGCAACCAATTTCAATGATAAGGAACCCTTATTTTAATTTAATTTAATTTAATTTTATTTTTTTCCACTGTACAGCATGCGGACCAAGTTACACATACATGTGTACATACTTTTTCTTCCCATTGTTGTATTGCGATGTAAGTATCTAGACATAGTTCTCACAGCAGGATCTCATTGTAAATCCATTCCAAGAGCAATAGTTTGCATCTGTTAACCCCAAGCTCCTGATCCCTCCCACTCCCTCCCTCTCCCCCCAGGCAGCCACAAGTCTGTTCTCCAAGGCCCTGATTTTATTTTCTGTGGAAAGATTCATTTGTGCCTTATATTATATTCCAATTATAAGTGATATCATATGGTATTTTTCTTCCTCTTTCTGACTCATTTCACTCAGTATGGGAGTCTCTAGTTCCATCCATATTGCTGCAAATGGCATTATGTCATTCTTTTTTATGGCTGAGTAGTATTCTATTGTGTATATATACCACATCTTCCTAATCCAATCATCTGTCAGTGGACATTTGGGTTGTTTCCATGTCTTGGCTATTGTGAATAGTGCTGCAATGAACACGTGGGTTGCACGTGTCTTTTTTAAGGAAAGTTTTGTCCAGATATATGCCCAAGAGTGGGACTGCTGTGTCATATGGTAGTTATATGTATAGTTTTCTAAGGTACCTGCATGCTGTTCTCTACAGTGGCTGTACCAGCTTACATTCCCACCAACAGTGCGGGAGGTGGAACCCTGATTTTAAATCACGGTTAAGGAAATGTTAGTCCCTCTCCCAAAAAGAATTTCATTCTTATCAGTAGTCCTCTGTTACAAAGTATTATGCTCAATTATTATCATATTTTGAGTTTTGTCCCCAAAGAAATGAAAATAAGGTTTTTTTTTCTCTTGCTATATGAGTATCTACATAATATTTTTGTTTTGCCTCCTGGCCCACAAAGCCCAGAGTATTTACTATCTGGTCCACAGAGAAAGTTTGTGGACATCTGCTGTATGATAAGGTTTTACTTGAGCTGTCCTTTAGGATTTATCATGTTTTTTTTCTTCCCTACCATCTCCTATGGTCTGTGCAGCTTTATGAAGTGGTTAAAACAGATACCATTATCTTTATTTCATGCAGAGATTTTTCAAGTTGAGAGAAATTGAGAAGTATGTCCTGTTACTTGAGTAGTCCTTGGAGTTTTGGGACTAACCATCACTGAACCATCATAGCCACTGCTTGTGGGTAAAATACTGCTGTGCTTTGAAGGCCATGGAGATGCTGGTCAAATAATCCTGTTTGAGAGGAGATGGTAGACTCATATACCTGGGAAGCAAAGGGTCTTCTGTGAGAGGAAGAATCAGAACCACAGGTCCTGCCTCTGGAGATTCAAGGTCTGGGACACCTGGTGTGGTTGGTGCATATTCAGTGCTTGGCTTGCCTGAATAGGGATGTTCCTTTTGACCCAGTGGTGTGGTTAAATTGCACCCTGCCCCCCCGCCCCCGTAGGTGTTGAGGTCCCAGCCCCCAGTACCTGTGAGTGTGGCCTTAATGGAAATAGTGTTTTTAGGAAAGTAAGCCAGTCCAAAGGAAGTCATGAGGGTGGGCCCAAATCCAAGAAGGTTGGTATCCTTATAAAAGGGGTAATTGGGACACAGAGATGGACACATAGCGGGAAGACAATGTGAGGGCATGGGGAGAGCATCATCTTAAAGCCAAGGAATGCCTGAAGCCACCAGAAGCCAGGAGAGGGGCCTGTGCAGATCCTGCCTCACAAGCCTCAGAAAGAACTAGCATTGCCAACATCTTGGTCTTGGCCATCCAGCCTCCAGAACTGGGAGAAAATACGTTTCTGTTGTTAAGCTACCCTGTTGGTGCTGCTTTGTTATAGCTGCCCTAGGAAATTCGTTTACCCATAGCCTGGCGGGGTGGGTATGCCTTGGAGATAGTTGTGACAGGAAAGTGAAGAGCTTAGCCATAGTGGCCCAAGTGGGTCCTGACCCTGGGCTGGGCAGTCCTGACTCAGCAGGCAAGCATGGCAAGTCACAGCAGGTAGGACTGGAGAGAGGAGCATCCACAGCCTCTGTGTGACGCTGAGTGGCATCCTTGGCCGTGACCGCATCTGACTCTGGGTCCCTGCACCGTCTTGAACCTACAAATGCCTTTGGACTTGTGGATCATTTGCTGGATACTGCTTGAGAGGGAATTACCAGATGGCTGGTTAATGGAGCAGGTTAAATATTCAAAGAAGTTATTAAAAGAGATGTGACTCCCTTTGTATTTCTAGGTTGAGAACTAGCTCATCCAGTTAAATTCACAAGAGAGACCTCAGTCATCTGCAGGTTCTGAAACCATTCAAGTGACAGAGCCACCGAGGAGTCACAGACACCTAGACATAAACATGGTGTCTGGCCTCTGACCCCGTCCAGAGGCAGCCCACCACATTGTGGATTAGTTATGGGCTTTTGGTTGACTTGTACATAGTTACAAAGGTGATCTTCATCAAAAGACTTAATTGTAATGAATTTCACTAAGAACAGAAATATATTCACTAGGGAAAGGTTTAAGCATTTCAAAGCCTATTCACAATTTAGAACTTTTATTTGCCATTTTTAGCTCATTTTACGACAACTTATTAAATTTCTCCAAAGCACTGTTGGTGTTGACAAACAATAAGTAAGGCTGTTTAATATTTCTCAACGTTGTACCCTCAAACTTGAGTTTCTCAGCCTTGGATGGAAGATACTTTCTGGCAGGTCTGCTGCAAATATGGGCACGCACATCACCCTCAATTCTTCTA
The DNA here is from genome assembly GCF_054392235.1 of Sus scrofa. Taxonomy (NCBI): domain Eukaryota; kingdom Metazoa; phylum Chordata; class Mammalia; order Artiodactyla; family Suidae; genus Sus; species Sus scrofa. The sequence continues at coordinate 72,143,998 of NC_139383.1, read as the reverse complement.
CTCTGTCTGCTCAGCAAATGACTTCCAGGCAAGAATAGTGTCCACTTCTATACTGGGAATGAGTTTTAAGATATCAAAATGCTATGTGTTCACCAAGATAAATTTATATGTACAAATAAATTTTAGTTTGAGCCACTCTTGCATGTCACTCTGGGTCAACAGTTCAGCCATGAGAACATTTTCAAATTTCTCCTGCGTATTTGGACATATTCTGGGAAGCCTACCTGCCTAAAGCACTGAGCAGAGCAAGATAATAATAGCAGCATCCTTAAAAGCACAAAGTCAAAGCTGGAGTGAACGTGACCCTGCATGTGTTGCTGGCCACACAGGACCATGTATATTTAGGAGAATAAGCAATTGGGGGTCAACTCTAGCTCTAACCTCCTCAGGTCCACTCTTATCGCAAAATAAAGGTGGTGAGAGCTTCGTTCCTGTGGGCTAGCATGGAGCAGTGACCTGTCTGGTTTTAGATAGTGGCTTAGCTGAGTTTGTCATGGATAAATGTTTCCTTCTCTGATTCTCTCTCCTCTCCCTCTCCTCCTGCAGTTTGACTTACTGAAGTAAAACCCAAGGGAAAGGGAGCAGACACAGAGGGCCCTCATGAAAGAGGACACAGAGCAGAAGCAGCGAAAGTCCAGGGCACCACTAACATGTGATGCAGAGGTCAAGATTCCTGCCCTATGTGGGATGGGAAACAAACAGCTTAAATTAAGGGAACTAGAAGTTCCCAGCTCATAGTAGGGAGGCCAGGTTATGGAGGGAGCAGCCTTCATAAGATGGAGATAGTTTCGCTGCTAGTGCAGCCTTGCTCAGGAAGCTCTTGAATGTATATCCTCACAGCCTGGGCTTCTACTACTTGTCTGTAAACACAAGGGCCTGTGTTCAGAGTTTTCCCGAGGGTCTGGTGTGAGAGAGATAGTGAGTGTGGGAGTGTACATGTGTGAGAAGTGCTGTGCATTGGAGGAAGGAGGGGGAGGAGGGTAGTAATGAACAGACCAGTGGATTCAAGCTCATTTTTCTAAAAATCATAGTCAAAAGTTATGGATTACAGACCACATGCCTGGCTCTGGTAGATGATGTAGCAGCCTGTGTCTGAGGGCCATCTGGAGGCTGGATTTCTCCTTTCTCAGGGGACCCCCATCTTTCCATTTAGCTCTTCAACTGATTGGATGAGGCCCATCCACATCAATATGGATTATTTCACTTAGTCTGTACTGTAATTTCACAAAGCAAATAGTATTGTCATCATTTTATGGATGAGGAAACAGGTTTAGAGAATGTATTAGAGGTCTTTGGAGAAACATAACTAATAAGGTATGTGTGTGTACAACTCTATCTTTCTCTGTCTCTCCATCCATCCATCTATCCAGCCATCTGTCTATTATCTATCTGTCTGTCTGTCTATCTATCTATCTATCTATCTATCTATCTATCAGAATTGGCTCACACACTCGTGGGGGCTGGCCAGTCCAAAAGCTGCAGGGCAGACGGGCCAGCTGAGAAACAGAAGAACTGATGTTGCACCTTAAGTCTGAGGACCATCTGGAGGCAGAATCTCTTCTTTCTCAGGAGACCTCAGTCTTTCTCTTAAGGTTTTCAGTTGATTGAATGAGGCTCACTCATGTGATGGAGGGTGATCTGTTTTACTCAGAGTCTACAGATTTGCATGTTAATCACACCTAAAAAATACTTTCACAGCAACATCTAGACTGGTGTTGACTAAATATACAGGGATTGAGGCCTAGCCAAGTTGACCCATAACGTAACCATCATGAAGCTCATGTCATCAGCCACAAAGAGGCAAGATTTGCACACTGACAGCCTGTCGTCAGAGCCCATGGCCTTCCCCTCTACCTTTCCCTTGATCTGTTTCCCTGGGTGGCTGTGATGGCCCAACTCCCAGATGTGTCAGCAGTGAAATGACCTCACAATTTCTGCTCTGCCCACTTCCTAGGAGCGTAGTGACCCCGTGGTAATGTGAGATGTGAGAAAATGTCAGTGGCATTAAATATATGGGGTCATTTCTTCCCCTGCCCCATTTAAAATGATTTTTTTTTGGGGGGAGTAGATCAGTGTAACCCTATTTAGAGGGCAGCTTGAAATTATCTTTTAATATAAAAATGTGAATTCTCTATGCTCTGACACTTGTAGGAATCTTATTTTACAAATGAATAAAGACATAAAAATACAATGACAACATTACTTAGAAGGCAGAAAAAAAATGGAAAGCAATATAAATGACTCCATAGTAAGGGGATACATAACAAAATGGCAATAAACCTATTCTGTGAATTGCTATATGGTTATTAAAAAGAATGAGGTATTGCTATATAGATGACCTTGGAAAGATGTTCAGGATATATTATTGAGGAGAACAATATGCCAAAATAATACGTTGGGATGGTCCTTTTTATGAGGAATAAAACCCATATGTTTATGTATTGATAAATATAGAAAAATGCCAATATATACATATTAAATTGGACCCCCGAGGAGTGAGATTAAACAGAGAAATGAGAATTTTGTACATATCTGTATATATTTTCTGAATATGTTACAAGGAGTTTTCCACTTAGGTTTTTTTTTTTTTAACTAAATTTTAAAATATATGAAGATTTAAAAATAAAATCTTGACCTTAGTCTATTTTCTTTGCCATTACGGTGATGGCTCTCTCCTACCCCACATGGTGGGTCAATACTAATCAGCTTGGCTAAAGCATTCCCTCAGGAAGGGAACCACTAGATGAGACCACCTTGACATGATAGGGACATTTGGGGAAGACCTCCCCCAACCTCTTCTCTTGCCCAGCTGACTTGATGGGACCCATGGGGAAGTGTTTCTGGCTGTTCTTGGCCTCTCCATGTCTGGCAACACCCAGGCTGATAGATACGTGGAGACAGAGGTGTGAATGCTGATGACAGCTCACTGGGAAATGAAACCTTCACAGAAATTCTTGGGCTTTCTGTATTTGGAGAGTAATATATGCAGGCCTGGTGAGCAGTGATGTGGCTAGAAATACTGAGCTCTTGGGGAAAAAATGGTCCTTTAATAATAAAAAAATTTAGGGAGTTACCATTGTGGTGCAGCAGAAACAAATCTGACTAGGAACCATGAGGTTTCGGGTTCAATCCCTAGCCTCTCTCAGTGGGTTAAGGATCCGCTGTTGCCGTGAGCTGTGGTGTAGGTTACAGACATGGTTCGGATCTGGTGTTGCTGTGGCCAGCAGCTGTAGCTCTGATTCAACCCCTAGCCTGGGAACCTCTATATGTGTCAGGTGCAGCACTAAAAAAAAAAAAAAAAAAAAAAAGCAAAAAATTTTTAAAAAATTTATTTTCCCTTTGTCACTCGGAGCAACTGGGATCGTATTTTCTTTTTTTCTTTTTAAGGCCACACCTGTGTCATGTGGAATTCCCAGGCTAGAGGTCAAGTCGGAACTGCAGCCCCGGGCCTATACCACAGCCACAGCAATGCCAGATGCTGAGCTGCATCTACGACCTAAGCAGCGGCTTGCAGCAATGCTGGATTGTTAACCCACTGAGGGAAGCCAGGAGTCGAACCAGCATCCTTGCAGAGACAATGTGTGGTCCTTAACCCACTGAGCCACAATGGGGACTCCTAGGATGGTGTTTTCATCTCCTATATAAAGAAAGAATGTATTTGAGACAGATGCTGTGTCTCTGCTCCCTCTGTTGCTCTGAAGAGCTTTTAGAACTTTCTAGCCAACCAAGGCAGATCTGGGAGTAAATAATATCTAGGCGGCATTAGTTATCAATTGTGAGCTTTCTTGGGGCACTGATTGCAGTGTCCTTTTTAAAAATTATCTTTATTGAAGTATAGTTAATTTACAATGTGTTAGTTTCAGGTGTACCGCAAAGTAATTCAGATATATGTGTATATATATTCCTTTTCAGACTCTTATTCCATTATAGGTTATTACAAGATTTGAGTATAGTTCCCTGTGCTCTGCAGTAGGTCCTTGTTGTTTACCTATTTTATATACAACAGCATCTGTTCTTTATCTCAATGTTCCCCCACAACCCTTGGCATCTGTGTTTTGAGTACTCATGGTTAAGCTGAACCCATCTTCTGCAGGTTGCTCTTTCTAGGAAATGTTTTCAACTCACTTTTGATGTTGATGCTCTCTTGCTGACAACTCTTTGATACCTTCTCTGGCTCTAAGTAGCAAGGTCCTACCAGTTAGGACCTTGCTGGGCTGATGGTCAGCCAATTAGATTGGTTCCACCACACAGGTTGTTGACAGCCAGCTGCCCTTCTGACACACTGGCTCTATGCTTTTGTCAATTGCTAAATGTTTAGAACATCCTGACCTAGTTGTTGCTTATAAGGAGCCTGCTTATCGCCCCTGTAGTCACCTTCTGGCTTTCTCTGGTTTCCTTGAATGTGCTGGTTCCAAGACACCTCTGTCCCACCTCATTCTGTGTCCTTTGCCAAGGAATCTTTCCAGGATTTTGTTTTTTTTTTGTTTTTTTTTTTGTTTGTTTGTTTTCTTTTTAGAGCCACACCTGAGGCTTATTCAGGCTAGGGGTCAAATCGGAGCTGCAGATCCTGGCCTACACCACAGCCACAGCAATGCCAGATCTGAGCTGCATTTTCAACCTATGCCACAGCTCATGGCAGCACTGGGTCCCCTAACCCACTGAGCGGGGTAGGTATAGAACCCACATCCTCATGGAAGCAGTGGCAAAGGGAATGCCAAAGAAAAGGAATTGTACTGCTCAGCCACATTAGGAACTCCCAGAATTTCACCACCGAGTACTTAATTCATTCTCAATCTTCCTGTCTCAGTTGGAACATCAAATCCGTAGGGATCTTCCCTAAACATCCCCCGCGCCCCAAAGTTAGTATGCTCTCAAAGCACACTATAGTTTCCTCTAAGCTTTAATCAAACTGTAACCAAATGACGACTTGAGTACTTGTTTTTAATAGGCTCCATGAGGCCTGCAAATTTCTCTTGTTCGCCCAGCTCCAGTGTTTGCCACACAGAAGATTCTTAATAAATATTTGATGTAGTGAAAGAATAAATAAAAGGTTAGGCCAAAGCAATGTGAATCATCAGCATCTTTTTCTAGAGCTATTCAGATTCTATAAATAAACTTTGTTGAAAAAGAAGAGCTCTGATACCAGTGCTGCTTGCATACTAATTTCACTCGTGTTTGAAATGCAGCCTCTGATTTTCTTAGCTCTGTTGAAGCTCTACAGATCTACTTGAACTAGTTAGGAGTCCTGCTTTACTCTTTCTTTTCTCCTTTCTTCCTTCCTCTCTTCTTTTCTTTTTTTCTTTCTTTCTTTCCTTCTTTCTCCTCCCTTCCTACTTACCATCCTCTTTCTTTCTTTCTCTTTCTTTCTTTCTTTCTTTCTTTCTTTCTTTCTTTCTCTCTCTCTCTCTCTCTCTCTTTCTTTCCTTCCTTCCTTCCTTCCTTCCTTTTCTTTGGCATTCCCTTTGCCTCTGCTTCCTAATTATATCTCTAATCTCTGGAATCATGGTCAAGTAACCACACATGAGAATTCTGTGAAAAGCTACCTGGAAACAGAAATAAAAGAGCTTTTTGAATTTCTCTTAGGCTTCATAGTCTGACTTATTTTAGACCCTAGGATTTGAGCATGTGCTGATTTGTCTGACTGTTTTGTTTGTCTAGATCAATTATATTTTTCTGTATTTATTTGCAGTAAAATATTTTCCCACATGAAGGAATCATTTTGAGTAATATTATAACAAACTGAAGTTGGCCACACACATCCTGAATGCTATTGCCAGCATTTCTTCTTTTGTAAAAAATTTGGTTTTAATTAGTTTTATTACCCATCAAATAGCCATTTCCATGAATGGAGGCTATGCTACAGTTTTATGACCTGTCAAAGAGCCATTTCCATGAATGAACCCTATGCTACACATGCTTACCAACCACCAGCCATTTTATTCAATATTAATAGTCAAGAGAAATCTCTGCATTAAACCTTAAAATGTAGTTACAAGCACCCAATTAACACTCCTCAAACCAAACAAAACAACACATTGTAATTTTTTTTTCCAGACTGGAGAAGTTTTCTTAGGATTCTATCAAAATTCATTTTTAAATGAGATGTTCATTTCTCAAGGTTCTCCTTAAGTTGACATGACTCTCCCCAATGCCTATAACCTTGGAATGATTAGATAAAATTAAATGCTCTAAGCATATTTTAATGTAACCATATAAAGAGGAAGAATGGTGGTGAACAAGAGAGAAGAACATTCTTGTTAGAACAACACCACCAACAAAATGGAGGATATAAAAATTATAAAAGACCAGAAAATCTCCCAAAATGTACAATTTAGTCTCTGGTGAAAGTCAATTTGGATTACCCAGACCCCTGGCAGGGGCAGACAAAATAAGCCAGTTTAGCTGGAAGAAGGAGATACTGTAGATCATCCCAAGATAGGACCCCAGCCCCCCAGTCTCCTCTCCCTAGAGAGCACAGGGTCACCCACATAGGTACTTAATCATTAGACTCCAGCTGTTCCCCAAATCAATGTGTGTGAGAACGGGAAACCCAGAGAGGTAGTTAAGTAGCAGCAGTTAATTCGTAATGCAGTGCTCCACTTAATAGAGTGAAAACCGAGTGGGTTTTTTAAATGCCCCTGGGGTGTCTCCACCCAGGAGTGTCCATCCAGAAAGGCTTTAGGTGAGCAGCACCTGTGAAGCCTTTCTTTTTCAGTCTCATTAGTGAGGAGGAGGAGGGAAAAAGATACCCTCTTCTTTCTGGTCCACATAGCCTCTTAGTTGGAAAGGAGAGACTCTCCTCATGGCCTCAGCCCACGGTTAGTGGTTCCCTTCCCCTCCCGGACTCCCACCCCTACCCTCCGCCATGCTCCCTCCTGAACCAGGCTGAGAGCCAGTCATGGAGCTTCTACCTTATCAACTGAAGCAGCAGGCTGAGGGCAAAAGGCTTCTGCTCTGATTAAAAAATTCCACCAAAACTGTCAGAACCTGGGCTTTGTCTAAGTTCAGTTGTAAAACTGTACTTGAGGTTGACTCTTAATTCGCTTTTAAGGTAAAATAGTGACAGCATGTTTATCAGCATTCTTACCTTGCCACATTGCTAATGTGAATAACCTCACTGGGGCCTTCTTTTGGCACAGGGAACAATCAATTTCATTTTTTAAGCTATCGCCATCACAGTAGAAATTTGGCTTTTGTTGTTTCTATGTTGACTTATTGAAGAGGTAATATAGATGATAAATGAGAAAGGATAAAAATAACCAAGTCATGGTTAACGGTTCCCAAATTGCTAAAATAATGTAATTTTCAAAGTTTGTAAATGAATCTACATTTGTTTTCAGTCCGTCAGGGTGGAAGGGTTACAGTTTTGCTGGTTGGCCAAGATTAAGATATGTTGTCAGAGGAGTTCCAGTTGTGGCTCAGCAGTAATAAACTGGACTAGTATCCACGAGGACTTGGAAGAAGGAGATACTGTAGCTCTTCTTGCTCAGTAAGTTAAATATCTGGCATTGCCATGAGCAGTGGTGTAGGTCGCAAACGCCTCTTGGATACTGTGTTGCTCTGGTGTAGGCCTGCAGCTGTAGCTCTGATTTGATTTGATCCTTAGCCAAGGAACTTCCATATGCCACATGTGTGGCCCTAAAAAAAGCAAAAAAAAAAAAAAATGCTATCACTTATAAGGCACAGTGCTATTTGGTGACTACTCTCCACATACCAAGGCATTTTGTGCTAAAAATTTAAAATAAGAATGTTTGCCAATAGAGATTACAACAAAATAATTTTCAATGTGTCTCTACTTTCAAAGCTTTAATCCAGTCATCAACATCAGAATTTTTTTATTGTAGATAAAGAAAACTCAACTGAAAGTAACCTAAGCAACAGAGAACCTATGTCTCACATTACAAGGTATTTGAAATTTCAGTGGTTCCAGAATTATTTAATTAGTGTTCAGATGATATCATCAAGGTCACATTGTTTCTCCATCTCCTTGTCTTTTAGCTGAATTTCTTCATGAACCCCAAATGGCTGCCATCATTCCAACCCTCAAATGCAGACAGTGAGATCAAGAGGCAGCAAAGTATCTATTTCTTCCTGTGTGAATCTCTTATTACCAATAACAGACACTTTCTCTGAGCTCCCAGCATACTTTACACCTCACTGTTGGAGAAGAGGAAGCACAGGGAGGGATAGCTTATATAGTTGAGTAGTTTCATAGGCAATAAAAAGCATTTATCACAAAGTTGGAGGTTTTTAGACACACGAAGCACAGAGAGGATTTCCTAGAAGAGAGTGTGCTCTTCTCATATGCTTGAATATTGACAATATTTCAACTTCAATCTTTTCCCATTTTCACAAAGAGGTGAAGCAATTCCTTGTTCGGAAATGAAAAGCAGGGAGAGATGGTGACCCAACATGGGTTTTAGGTGTTACATTAGGTGATTCCTGAATGGGGTCAGTGTTAGAGTTTCTTCTGAAGTTTCCTGGTCTTGGTAACTTTCCCCTTTTGGAAGAAGAGCTCAGTGTTGTGGAGTCTGGAGAATATGTTTACTGTGTCTTTTCCTTCTTAAATGTATTGAATGATATGGGTAGGATTCAGAGATCTATTCTCTATGTCCTGAATTCTCTCTGAAGCAGAATGAAGAAGACTCAATGAGCTAATCAAAGTCTTCTGGTAAAGAGAGGAGACAGGGGGGTGAGTTTGGGGGTCACAGCATACAGATAGGGAGGAAGGCAGAGTTCTACAGGGTCTGGGGATACACAGGTTGCAGTCTCTGTAGATGACTTATTGCAGGGTCCAGCCATTTCTGCCATCCCCTCACACTGCAAATTTTGCCAGGTTCCCTGATTTTGTCCCACAAAGGGGATATCTGTGGATTTCTATTTGCTATGTAATGATCCCAGTTCTTCAATACCAACTAAGAAAGGCAAAAAGAAAATGACTGTGGGATCATCAAAAACAGTAGAGAAGGGGGAGAGGAAAAAAAACAAAACCTCAAATGACTTGGATTTTTCAGAATCAGAAGAGAGGAAGTTAGTAAGCAAAGGAAAATTGGGGCACAAACAAAAAATGTCTATTTGCCTTTCAAAATATTATCTGTAATTCTGGGGTAGAAACCAAATGGTTAAAGAGTGGAAATAGGACGTAGGCTGTTGTATTTGCTAGGTTTTGATTTGAAAGAAAACATTCAAACACTCAACACAAAGTGGTAATTATATTAAAGCCATTTAATTTTGTGCAGTTTTTTCCTTTTTCCCTGGAATCCCTAGTTCCCCACACAGTTTTATTTTTAAAGCCTTTGTGCAAGACAAAATGACCAGAGAGGAGCTTTTTTTTTTTTTTTTTTTTTTTTAAAGGGGTTTGAAGTTTGTTTGCTTAACAAAGTGTTTGCAGTCATAATTAAGTTGCATATTAAAGTTCAAAACCATCTCATGTTGGAAGTGACTGAAAATTGTTACCATCTGATGGCTTTGTGGGTAGAGCTTTCACAAATGACACTGCACGCACTAAGGGATAAGGACCTGATTTCTGGGCATTGCCCTGGGAGACTTCAGGAATCTGGGCAACACTCAGACAGCAGACTTCCCATCGTGGCATCAAGGTTCTTAAATCTGACTGTCACAATGCTCCAGCCTTGCTCTGGTGGAGTCATTTCAGTTTAATTCAGTCTGTTTGCTAGTCTCATCTCTCTAGAATTCTCACTTCTTATCTCTAGATCACCTCTATCTGGGATCGGAGAGGCTAGGATGAATTGAAGTCCTGGGTACAGTTCTACAGCTCTTAGTGTGGAAAATCCATTGCAAAACCAGGTTTTTTTTTGGGGGGGTGGTATTAGGGGAGGGAGAAAGAAAGAGAGACTGGTTAGGGTGTCCAGGATGAGTCAGCTCCTCATCTGTTGTGATGAAAGGCAAAACTGTCTTTAATTTTACACAGTGCTCCACTTCCATCTTCACAGGCATATAAAGCCTATTTGGGAACAGAAAGAGAAGTTTTATGTGGCACATTTCAAACATCTTGCCACAGGCAAGAACCTCACTGTTTCTGAGAGGGAAATGTTTTTCCTTATCTCCACACCTGAGTCTTTTCTTTCTACTTAGAAGGAAATGAAACAATGGAAGCTTGTCTGTTCTAACGATAAGCACAAGGCAAGAATTAAGGCTAATAAACCCCGTGATGGGGCATAATTATGCCTGAGCTAAGACAGATACCATGATATTTGGAGCCACCATGAGCATTGTGTTTGCTGAAGGCAACCTCATGTGTGGGTTTGGCCTAAATCTGGAAACCCAGGTTTGTATCAAACAGAAGAATGAGAATGGATTTTTTTTCTTTCTTTAAGTAACCTCCGTATTAGACTCATAATTTAACTCAGATCAACTTGAAGATGAATTTTGGTTATCACCTTGTTTGTCTTCTTTAATATGGATACTTGTTCCTTTTTATTCCTTTTATGATATTCTGCCTGGTAGGATGTGCTTGTGAGTATACCCATTCTGCTTAATAAAATAAACTAAAAAAGTGGGGTCAGAGTTTGGAAGAAAACCAACATAACGTCAACAGGAGCAACTAAATATTTGGCTTTGGGAGTCAAACAGAGATCAACTTTAAACAAAATAAGGACCAGAAAATATAGGCCTGATTTTATAGTGAGCAGACATGTTTTTTTTTTTTTTGTTTTTTGTTTTTTTTGTTGTTGTTGTTTTTATTTTGGTGGGAGGTGGTGCATAAGACTAGGTTCAGAGGGAGAACCAAGCTAAACAATTATTTTTAAAACTTTTCTAAGAGCTAATTTTGGAAGATTCATTTGAAATCTATATCAAAACCAGGTGCTTTCATTAAACCTTAACTAATGACCATTGTTCCTCTCCCTCCAATAGCAATGATTGGAAAATAGCAACAAGGAGGCATTAGACATCATGGTGCTCTTTCTATGCATGGAGACCCACCTACATTACAGATAGCAGATGCATCACTTTAGTCAGAGAATAGAACTGATTTGGACCAATCATACTTCAGTATACACTACTTTTGCAAAGTAACCCACTATTTATGAGCACCTAAAAATCACTGGGATCTAACAGTACAGAAATAATGCAGCCACAGGGAAAATCCAATATGAATGCTAAGACTATGTCCTTTAATTCAGTGGTGTTTTCAAATGACAGGTGGGATTGGCCATCTTCTAAAGCAAGCTTAATTACTTAATAAATCTGAAGGAAGGCTTATTGCATTTTAATCAACTGTTGTTGCATGATCTTTAGTTGAAAAATAAGTGTATTGTGTACAAGCCAAAATAAGTCTCAAATGTTTCAGAAAGAATGGTGTTTAGGGATATTGTACAAAAAGATTAATGTATTAAAACACCAGGCTTAACAGAATGTATGTAACATGACTTGTTACCTTTGGGAATATGTGCCAGGACCCATGAAAAAGTCACCTGTTTAAATCTCAGATATCTACACAATCTGTTTTTATAATCATCCACTGTTCCCATCTGATAAATTCTACCTCTTGCATCAGAAAGATAATGTTAGGATTGAGATACCTGGATAAGCTTCCTGTTGAGTGGATGGTTCATCTGGAAGTATGGAAGGAGGAATGAGTCACCCAGCAGATGAGTCCAGGGGACCTGCATGGACCCAACTCTTTAAACTCGGAATCAAGAAGGAAAAGTCCAGGATATCTCTCTCTCTCTCTCTTTCTTTCTTTCTATTTTTTTTTTTTTTTTGTCTTTTTAGGGCCATACCCATGGCATATGGAAGTTCCCAGGCTAGGGATCAAATCAGAGCTGCAGCTGCTAGCCTACACCAAAGCCACAGCAATATGGAATCTGAGCTGTGTCTGTGACCTACACCACAGCTCATGGCACTGCTGGATCCTTAATTCACTGAGTGAGGCCAGGGACTGAACCTGTGTCCTCATGGATACTAGTCAGATTCATTTCTGCTGAACCATGACAGGACCCTCCCCCCAACCTGATCTCTTTTTGAGCTCTGGCCATGGATGACTAATACAGAGCAATAAGGTGATCAATGGGATTAACCCAAGTGAAAAAGCTGTTGTAATTAGTTGATCAAATGAATTGAGCTAGCAAGGCATAAGCAAAAACAAAACAAAACAAAAAAAAAACAACGACAACAACAAAAAGTAACCCAACACTGTATTTACTTAAGACTTAACTTTTACATCTGTTCTGGTCGATATCCTTTTTTTCTTGCTCTAAACAATTGCTCAAACTTTGGATGATCTCTCTCCAATTCAGGGCACTTTCAGGCTGGGCCAATGTCCAGCCTGACCCATGCACTAGTTATTAATGGCTAGTGTGCATTCTGATTTGTCAGTGCTCATGCTGTCCTCATTGGTGGACATACTAAATATCATCTTCACCTTCTTATGCTAGTGACCAGTCATGGTTTCAGCCAAAGTATTTTCAACTTTGTCTAATGTCAAAACTCTGATTTAATATCAACTCAAAACTTTTCCCTCTGTATCACACAGATCCAACCTAGTCTCACACACTGGCAAAGTAAGAAATGGACATGGCCTCTTTACTACTTCTTCACCTTGGCTGCTAGTCCCAGCTATGTCCTACTTCTGGCTCCTCTAGGCTAGAGAAGGAGAAGGAGATGAAGTGAGGTAAAAGGAAAAAATATCTTACTTGGCTACTGCCTTTGTCACATGGCAGTGAGGCTCTCTGTGCAGCAGGAACCCAGTCATGGGTCCTTTCTCTCCTGGAATCCTGGATACCTGGGAAGGGCCCACTCCTATGTTGTCATAGTCTCCTCCTATGTTGCTACCAGTAGGAGGTGTTGGATAGATGAAAATAACACTTCCCAGACTCCCTTGCAGAAAAGTTTCTAGGTGTGAATTCTTTTTGCTCATTGAATGCACTCACCAGGAGGTATGGAAGGCAGGCATGAGGTGGGGGGCCATCTTCCTGAGGCTTTAGGCAGTGGTGTCTAACGAGCAGGATAGTGGAAACATGAGGCTTACCTGCAGCTCTGTTCCTGGGCCACTGCCACACTCCTGTGTGGAAAGACCTGATGGTGGATGTGGCTTTCACGTCTAGTTCAGTCGATGGCCCCAGAAGTGCTAGTTCCCCTAGTGGGTCAGTTCTACCTCTTTCTGTGAACCATTCTAAGCAGGCTTGCTCCTTTAGCTCTTCCTAAGATTTTGGGGCACCTCTGTTGACTGATGAAAGTGCTTTTGTAAGTTCTTGATGAGACCACTCCTTTCCTCCCTGGAGAACTTTCAGCATTATTATTCCTAGGGCAAAGGGTGCTCCTCTGGCTGATGGCTTGCCATGCCAGCCCAGCTACTGCAGGTGACAGGACACCCACACTGACTTCTTCTACTCTTTAGACACTTCCAGGTAAGAATTAGACACCAGTCTCCATATTACAGGAAAGGCAGGGCCAAGTTTTCCCAAGAACTCTGTAACCCACTAGGCTCTTTTCTGGATCTCTGTTTAGAGGTTGTGGAGAAGGGAGAAGAGATGCATGACATGGGTTAAAGGTCAACATCCCCTCCTGGAAAGACTCTTCAGGTTCTTGCAAAGGCTCTCTTCATTTGTCTTGGAGTGAGGAAAACACCATCCTCTCCTCCAACATTGCTCTTCAAAGAAACCCCCACTCTCATCCTTTTGATCAGGCCAAGGAAAAGTCCACTTCCTCGGCAAGTTCTGCAGAGATGATTTTTCTTTAGAAAGTGGGTATAGTTGTCACCTATGACTCTCCCCTTTGGGACCTCAGCTGAAAGGGAGATAACAGGCAAGGTCTCATTTAGCTTCCAGTTATACTTACTGTGGCTAGTTTTCCAAACTGGAGGCCATTATCCTACTTTGAGGGTTGACTGGGGATGAGGATGCTGTGGCCAACTGGACAGTCAGCTAGATGAGATTTTTTTGTAGCAACATTGAAATAAAACCACCAGCTGGGGCAAGCTTTTAACCACAACACCAACTGTAAAAGTGTTTCTTCTCCATGCCCATTCTCTCTCCAAGCTTTGTATTTTAAAAATTATTTGCTGTATTTTTCATATTAAATTTTTTTTCTTGAAAAAGCTAGTTGTAAAATTCAAGACTGAAGCCAATAGTCAAGAGATCTTTGAAATTTACTATTCATTCAAAAACCAAAGTGGCTGCATTTTAAGAACATCTCAAAGCAAAACAAAGAGAAAACAGAACTCAGCAATATTTGTCCTTTAAAAAGAATAGAATAACAACTAGTTCACATGTATGTGCCTCAGTTTCCTAAAGTATAGAACAAGTGGTTGGATTACCTGTCCACGTTCCCTTTCAGTTTAGATACCAGATTGCTCTCTAAAAGTCAACAGAACCAAAATGGCCAAACATCAGCTACTCTAAGGAAACACCCCTCGAAAATCTCAGATCAGCTAAAACCAAAACAAAATACCCAAATGAGTTGAATGCTTATGTCTGCACAAAACGCCAGCACAACTTTATTCATAATTGATAAAACTTGGAAGCAACCAAGACTGTTCTTTAGTAAGTGAATAGATAAATAAATTATGGTCCATTCAGAGAATGGAATGTTATTCTGCACTAAAAAGAAATGAGCTACTAAACCATGAAAATACATGGAGGAAACTTAAATGCTTAATAGCAAGTGAAAAAAAGCCAAACTGGGAAGGCTCCATACTGTCTAATTCCAGATATGTGACATGCTGGAGAAGGCAAATTGTGAAGACAGTAACAAGCTCAGTAGTCACCAGGGTTAGGAGTTAAAGGGGGAGATAAATAGGCAGAGCACAAAGGATTTTTAGGACAATGAATCTATTCTGTCTGATATGACAATGGTAGTAGCTACATGCCGCTACACATTTGTCAAGTCCATAGTTTCAACAAGATTGAACTGTAATGTGAGCTATGGACTTTGTGCAATAATGATGTGTCAGTGTAGGCTCTTCACCTGGAACAAATGTACCACTGTGGTGGTGTAGGGACAGGAGATGTATAAGAACTCTCTGTACTTTCTGCTCAGTTTTGCTCTGAACCTAAACCTGTGCTAAAAAATAAAGCTTATTTTTTAGAGAAATAGACAAAACATAGTTAAACCAATATTAGCCCAAGTTTGTTGAGAAATAATTACACATTAGGCAAAATAATTTGTTGTAGTCCATGTTTAAGTTAAGGCTATTCATGCACCACAAAAGGCTACATGTCCTGGATGTCTTTTGCCAAATGTTTTAACTTGGGTAAAAGAAATCAAGAAATCATTGTATTAACGAATTCAAGCCCAGCTTAATAACTCAACAATTTCTCCCAAACTGGCAGGTTAGAGATAAACCATTGGCTGCCATCCAGAAGTCTTATATCAAGAAGTAGCAATCACTGCTGTGGCTTGGGTCACTGCTCTGGCTTGGGTTTTATCCTTGGCCTGAGAACTTCTGTATGTCACAGGTGCAGCCAAAAAAAAAAAAAAAAAAAAAAAGGAAGGAGAAGGAGAAGCAATCACCTTGTTCATTTTCTGAGAAATAATAAGTTGAACTTTGAACATGGCTATCTCCAGAGTGGCAATTAGTTGAATGTTGGTTCTTGGCTTATAATGCTTAGGATGAAAAAATGACAGAACAGGGTATAAATGTCTTTCAAGAGTCATAGTGAAGTATCTAATTTTCTGTTGGCCATATCCACTCTTTCAGGAGATGGATTCTCTTGGCGTGTGAGTCAGTAGATTTGGCAAGATGGGATTTTACCCTCTGTCTCCAATTCTGCCCAATGTTTTAAATGCAGATATAATTGAAGACAATTTTTTATCCTTTCCATTTTTATCCATTTAAATGAGAACTCTGAGCATGAAGAGCAGTGTTTTGAGAGTAATCAATATTTAAAATATTAAAGTATATAGCATCACGAGGCCCTCTAGTGGCTGGCCCACAGGAAAAGTGCCTCAAAAGCCCCAGAGAATATAGGAATTCTCCCTTTCTACAAGCAAAGTAATGTTCCCAGTAAAGTATGCTCTTATCTTGGATTCCTTTAAAGAAAAGAGTGGGGCTTTATGTTCATTTGCCATTGCCTGAGTACCTTGAAGATACAAACATGTCAAATTAATAATAATTATTGCACCACAAACATTATAACCACTGAGTAAGACCAGTGGGTAGATGTGGTCACTATGGTTGGATTTACCACCAGACCTGAGAGATGATGAGAAAGTTCTTTTGGGATGGATCTGTCACTGTTGATTCTTTTCCATCATTGAAAGAGCTGCCCTGGAAGTGAGCTGTGACTCCTGGGCAGGTAGAGCTCTATACAAAAAAGAAAAGAACAAATATTAGACCCAATTCAAAAGAAATCAGAAAAATTGATTATAGGAATTGTTTTCTACATTCTTCCATTCCCAAGAGTAGCCACTGAGAGGATGTATATGTGTGTGTGTGTGTTTGTATGTTACATGAATATATAAAAGATGCTTTAGAAGACTGAATAAATGTTTAATAAAATTAGGCAAGGTCTTAGAATTGTTTCATCTTCTAAGCTTCAGATAATTTCAGGCAACTAAAAACTTTAAAATGCCTATAAATTGTTGATTTGTACATTTTCCTTTATGGTTTTGAAACTAACCTGATTATTTTAATCCAATTGAAGACATCTCTTTAATTTTTTCTTCTGGATAACAAGTCACAAGCTTCCCATTCTTATATTCTTCACTGATAAATCTCTGTTTTTTTCAGATAGATAAAGTCCCATGACAATAGATCCATTTAAAGGAAAACATTCTTTACAGTAAAGCTGTTTATATGACCTGGCAGACACTGGTCTATAATGACAGTGCTTTGGGGAAAGTAACTGAAGCCTTTTCTCCTTAATAAACTCAACAAATGTTTTTATTAGTCTCCCTCGATGCCCCTGCTAGTCTGTATGATAAAATTAACTAATTGTTGGCAGTTGGCATGGGGGAGAAGGATTGAAACACTTACTGCAGCTTAGACCTTAACAGGCCTTATGTCCTTCTGTTACATAGTAGGAACTTTTCAACGTTCTTGCCTCTTTCTTACAATCAAACATTCTAACCTCCCTACAAGGAAATGCTATGACTGCTAACAAATCCATAAGCAATCCCAACCATCCACCAAAACAAAGAAGTGTACCCATATACCAATTTTTTTTTTTTAAGGAAGGTTTTGGGGCTGGCATTAGGGAAAATAAAATGGGAGAGCTGTCTGAAGGTGAAATTTCCCTTTCCTATCTTTCCCATTGACTTTGTTTGTTTCCCTAGTTTTTATTTATTCCTGGCCTTAGTTCCTTCTCTCCAGGTCCATAAGACTGTGAACATTATTTCCCGTAATATATCCATTATCTTAAAATTACCTTCTAATGAAATGAGTTGTTAGGTTCACTGTTTGTTGTAATAAAATTTTACCTGCTTTCCATTGAGCTTTCAACCACCCCCTGCCACGGCCCCCTGACTTTCATCTCTGCTGTTTCTATAGCTAATGTATTTGGTGATTTTTTCAACTCTTCTTTCACTTTCTAAAGGCAACCTGAATCCATCCAATCCTCTGAGTACTGGATCCAGAAATATGTGGGTCCTGCATACACTAGATTCAGATGACTTCAGGTTTACAGGATTCGCAGAGAAGCCTAGTTACTTTCAAGTGATCCAAGGGACCAAATCATTCTGAACCTAAGTCAGAGGAGATTTGTTTTGGTAGGTTAATCTTGGTTTTGATCCTGCCTTTCCAGTATTCTCCTCCAGTTCACCAAGGGCCAAGCCTAGGCTGGAGCTCCCAGGATCTTTCAAAGAAATTAATTAATTAATCTGGCTGGAGATTCATCCAAACTGGAAATGATAAATTTCTTCATATTTTCCAACTATGGCCTGGGGGCTTGCAGGGGTAGAATGGGGAATGGAACTATTTTTCTTCTTTTTAAAAAGGGAAATAAAAATATATGCAAAATACTTTGTGTTATGTTTATGAAATGGAAAAATTTTAAAGGAAAACACATACATGCACATACACAGAACACAATTTGGTTTGCCTTAAACTGGTCAAATCAAAGAACTAATTCTAATGTTGTAACTTATACACACAAATCAATTTTCTAATTATATTGACTTTTAAGTGTCTATAGTTTTGGTTCCAATGGAGATATAATGAATCACTTTTTAAGGTGTCTAAAATGATGTATAGGTTTTGCTTGTTAAGGAGAAGCAAGCTAAGAACAAAAGCAACCATCATTAGTAGAATAAAATTATGAAGCAATCTTCTGATCTTACTGTCCCCTATAGTATCAAACTCATAGTTACTTTCAGAAAAGACTTGGAGAAATTAAAAGCGCAAGGAAAAAGCATTCTAGCACATATTTGCCGAGTATCTGTTTTGTGTCCTGAAAGTTTTTTTTTCTTTAATAAACACTATTAAAACATCCCCATTTATTGTTTGAATTTTGAACATGTCAATGTACTTTTTAAAATGTTTTATCAATTTTTTATTAAGGTAATATGGGTTTATAACATGATATAAATTTAATGTGCCTAACACTATGTTTCTACTTCTATCTACACTACAGCATGCTCACCACCAAAAATTGAGTTTCAATCCATCAGCATGCACTGGAAGCTCTTTACTTCTTTGACCCTCCCACGCCCCACCTCCACCCCCCCCGCCCCTCCCCCTCTGGCAACCACTTCTCTGCTTTCTTTACATTTAGTTTTTATTTATTTATTTATTCATTTTGTTTTTTGTTTTTTTTATAGTTCTTGCATGAGTGAAATCATATGGTACTTGTCCTTCTCCATCTGACTTATTTCACTTAGCATAGTACCTTCAAGGTCCATCCATGTTGCTGCAAATGGAAATTTTTTTCCCCATTTGCCAAGTATTTGTATTTATCAGTCTTTTCATTCTTTTTTTTTTTTTGTCTTCAGTGCCACACACATTGAAAAGTTTTCTTCTCATAAGACTATATAGCCACTTATATTTTATGCTAGTATAATTATGATTTTATTTTTTGAATTTCAATCTTTACTCCATCTGGTATTCATTTTGGTGCCTTTTATGTTGTAGTAATTTTAACCTTATATTTTGCCACAGAGTTAGCTGGTAGTCTTAACCAGAAGTTGAGTAATCCATTTTTTTTCTTTGATGGTTTGAGAAGCTAGCTTATCGTGTTTTAACATTTATATCTTTCTAAGACTAACATTTATGTAAAACTACTGATGTCCCTGAATAAAATAAAAATGTAGCATTCTTTGATTTCCTCTTTCTTCTTTTTCAATTGGCTTACTGCCCTTATTTTTATTGTGCTCGGAGAATCCTTTACAATATTTATCTTCTTTTTCAAAGCTTATTTTTGACATTTGTATTAAGTTGAATAAGTATTTTTTGAATTTTTTTTGTTACGCTCTAGGTCAGCTGGTGTATATTTTCAATTAAGATATCAGAAAGGGTAAATAATTTCTGGTCTCTTTTTATCCTCATTCACATATATAGGTCTTTCTATTGTTTTTATGCATTAGAAAGAGTAGGGATAAGTAGGGAATTTGGAAACTTATTGTTGTAGGGAAAGAAGACAGTGATAGCTGCAAAATTTTCTATTCCAAGGAAACTGGTGGTGTTTGTCTATTTCCCTACATGAAGTTTGTGGGATTTTTCTTTCCCTTTGAAATTCAAAATATTGACTCAGTTGTCTCATTAATTTTGCATCATACTTTACAAATTTAAATCCTAAGGATCTAATTATAAGTTTCCCAATAGTTTAGGTCAAATTCTGTAAGTTTTTATGTTAGCTTTTCATCCATTTGCTTTCTTATCTTCTGGAATTTAATGTATATATTTGTTATATAACATATTATGATGATGTATAAACATTTTCCTGGGACTGTTTTTCACATCTTTTATCTTTTCATTCATTTTACTAATCTCTGTTATAGGGTAACTTTTTTGAGATTATTTTCTAATTTTTTGACATTTTTCTCCCCCCTGCTGTTTGCAACATGTTGATACTTCTGGGCTCCAAGCAACTTACAGCCAAGACTGTGTTTCAGATCTGTATATTTCTAGTTCCTTAGTGCAGTGTTTGGCCCAGAGGAGATGATAAATATAAATTTGTTGACTTATATTGCCATAAAATTACTCAAATTTAAGAGTGAAAAATTATTAGGAAATAATTTTCAGCAACAAAAAAGGTATATCTAGGTATAAAATGATAGATATAGACCATATTAGCTGTGAAGTCTTTCTAGAAATTATATTATTTATAATAATTTTAGACTAGAGCCTCTAAAATTATTCAGTAACTGTAAAATCAGGCACAACCCAGCCCCAGCTCCACCATTGTAGTGGTTGTAGAAAGACAGGAAGCAAAGTATTAAAATAATGACTAGTATTTGCTGTGGCTTACTAGGTAGAAGGACCATGCTATGGGCTCCACATACATAAGCTCATCTAATCTTCTATACTATTTTGTTAGGCCTATGTATTTGCTGATGAAGGAACTGAAATGTAGAGGGTCATTTGTAAAAGTTCCCCTACAATTTAACAGTTGTTGGGTCTCTCTAACAGTAAGTAGCTCAGTTGGAATTTGAGCCCAAATCTGGTTAATTCCAAAGTCTGTGATTTAACCATGAAACTAGACTGGATGAATTTTCCTTTTTCCAACTGTCTCACTGTTGATGTTGAATGACATTGCAATATTTCTTATTTCCACACATGCAAAGCTCTTCCTTTTTTTTTCCTCCTTCACTTTCTGGAACTCTGATTTGGCTTTATAGAATCTGAAGACTTAGGATTAGAGGTCATGAAATGGGAGGTTTATCCTAGATCTAAAACCAGAAAGTCAAAATGATCACCTTTAACTTCATTGTGTTTTCTTTTATCCACATAATTACATGCCTATTGTTTCAGTGGCTACAAACAAGAAAAGTTATGGTCTAGTTACACAGAACAGGGTATGTGGAGAGAGAGATATCACCTCACAGGGTGCCTTTTTAAACTATTCATCTCTGTAATAACTTAGGGTAGCCTTTCAAGTTGCTCTTCAAGATTCTTAGGAGGATAAGGAGATTCTGATGCTGTAGTGGGTGTTCCCAATAATCCTTTATTCCAAACCCCTCAAGACCAAATCTTGGTTCATGGCAAGGGAATTGAGTTCCCAAGATTGCCTTCCCAAGGTCCTCCAAACTCAAGGTATGGGGTGACATGTACATGTGGGGAACATGAGCTTTCAGTCTTGGGTCATAATTTTTCAGAGGGAAGAGGATCATGATAACTCTTTTTGACCTCTGTCTTATCTGTTGGTGACGGGCTAAAGTTGCTTTAAAGAGTGGCAGTGATAGCAGAGATTCTGAAAAAGATGAGCAGGAATGGTATGGTATATTAAGAAACTGAACTTCAGATGCAGTAAGTCTGGGTTCTGAGTCCCTTCTCCACAAATTATTAGCTCTATGACCTTAGACAAGTACCTTAAAACCCTCTAAGCCTCAATATTCTCACATTTCATATTAAGTACTCAAATGATGTAACTAGTTTTAATATAGGAAATAGAGGGTTTTCTGTTTTTCCATCTATCATTCATTTTTCCTTCTTTTGGTAATAGCATGTTGATTTTCTTACCTCTCCCTTGGTTTAATTGCCAAAGTTCTCAGTTCTCACCTAAGCAGGAGGTGCATATGTGGCTGGAACTAAGTCAATCATCCTGTTTGGGGACTTTGAATCTTGAATTAATTGATGCTCTGAAGACATTGTCTATTGGTTCCTGATGCCTGGACCTCTAGAGCTGCTTCAGTTACTGTCTTCTTTCAAACTTGGTACTTGGACATCGGAGTGTCTAATGTCCTTCCATGAAAATCCCCTTCTGCAAAAAGGTGGCCAGGATTTGTGTTGTTTACAGCCAAAGGATCCTGCCTGCTACACCTTGTCCATCTTTTCTATTCTTGTGTGGGTGATTTCTTTATCCTTGAATTACTCCAGGAAACCATTTGATCAATTCCTGGGGTCTTAAACATTCCTCCTGAAAATAAGTTAATCATCATTCTACTCTTCTATGTTGTCTGATACTTCATTGTGAAATGTATTCATTTTCTCCAAAATGATTCTGGGCAAATCTAAACCCCATGTCCTCTGTGGTAGCCTGATGCATAACTGAGAATAACGAATCTGTCTTCTCCTTAACATGGTGCACCCATGCGGCTGCCCTATCTCTTCTCTAGACTGAACATGCCCAGGTTTTTCATATGCTCTCATAGGATATTTAAACCTTTTATCATGCTGGTTGCCCTCCTCTGAACTCCTTCCAGTTAGCTAGAAAGCAAACTCTATCCAATAATATCATGTCATCATAGAGATTACAAAGGTCAGATCCTGTCCACAAGGTAACCGTGTGGCCCCACAGGCATGAAATTTTTTCTTCATGCCTGAAGTAGCTGTGGATGTCCTGGCTCTCCTGCCCAGGCATACCCTGAGCATGCAGCAAGTGGGAAGGGGTTAGCAGACAGGTACCCACGTGTTTGGGGGAAGAGTCATCTCTTATTCAGACAGCACTAATCAGTTCAATTTCTCCTTGTGGCTATTTTGAAGTACAGACTTCTTCCTAAATCAAAACACCAAAACTAGGTGATAGCTAACAATTACTGAGTGTTTATGATGTACTAGGCACTGGGCCAAATGCTTAATATTTATGAACTCATTTAATCCTTACAATAACACTTTACATTAGGTTATTATCTTTACTTTACAGATGAGGAAACAGAGTTATCCTGGGCCCAGGTTACATGGCTGGGAAGTAGTGCAGGAAGAATTTGAACCCCTGAATTTGACTGCAAAGCCCATGTTCTTAACTATGGTCTTTACATGTTGAAATGTTCAAGACGAACAAACTTGAAAATACTGGATGAAAAGAAGGAGCGACATATACTTCTTTAAAAAGCAGAGCCTTGTAATTCACGTAGCATGGAAACATGACTTCATGGAAAAAACACATGAAAAATAACTCATATATATTTCCCTACCTGGAGATTAAAAATGATTGTTATGTATTGATGGCTCTAAAACATCCTGATGTGTAGAAGCCTATTAATCCACATTCCTTAAATTTATTTTAATAGAGAATACCTCTACTTCACTAAGAGCTCAAAAATACAGTGTAGACTTAACTGCTTGCTAAGATGCTACACTAAGCTCTTCATAGAATACCTTTAATCATCATAATAACCTTGCAAGAAATACCTTATTGCAATTTTACAGCAGAGGAAATCAACTCTCAGAGAGATTTACCTCTTTAAAGGCTGTGTATGAGTAAATTACCAGTGAGAGGTTTTATACCAATTCCATATGATTCTGAGGTCCTTGCTTTACTGGCATCCTTAAAGTACTTCCTCACCTAAGACCTCAAATGAAGAAAATTCAGTTTTTTTTTTTTCTTTTTTTTGTCTTTTCTAGGGCCACTATTGTGGCATATGGAGGTTCCCAGGCTAGGGGTCTAATTGGAGCTGTAGCTGCCAGTCTACGCCAGAGCCACAGCAATGCGGGATCTGAGCAGAGTCTGTGACCTACAGCACAGCTCACAGCAACGTCAGATCCTTATCCTACTGAGCAAGGTCAGGGATCGAACCCGCAACCTTATGGTTCCTAGTCAGATTCGTTAACCACTGAGCCATGACGAGAACTCCAAGAAAACTCAGTTTCAATGGTTGTTATTCCTTCATCTTCTCTTTGGATGTCTTAGTCATGTGATGCCAGCATGATAAAGAGGTTAGAAAATCAGCTTGGTATCTGCAAATTTTAGCCTTGATAAAACTGCCAAACTGCTTTCTAAAGTGATTGCACTATTTTGCATTCCCAGTTGCAAAGTATGAGGGCTTTTCTTCCACATTCTCATCTACTTGTTAATCTTTAAAATGTTTGATATTCTAATAGGCGTTCAGGTATCTCATTGTAATTTTAATTGGCATTTCCCTAGTAACTAATGATGTTTAGTATTAGTATCTTTTCATGTGCTTATTGGCCGTAATACACCCTCTGTGATGAAGTATATGTTCATTTATTTTATCCTTTCAAAAAATCAGATTATCTCATTAGTGAGTTGCAAAAGTTCTTTTTTATTTTTATTTTTTTAATTGTTATTTCCTCCAACACACTTTTTTTTCCACTGTACAGCATGGGGACCCAGTTACACATACATGTATACATAATTTTTTCTCCCATTGCAATGCTGCGTTGTAAGTATCTAGACATAGTTCTTAGGGCTACACAGCAGGATCTAATTGTAAATCCATTCCAAGAGCAATAGTTTGCACCTGTTAATTCCAAGCTCCCAATCCCTCCTACTCCCTTCCTCTCCCCCTGGGCAACCACAAGTCTATTCTCCAAGTCCATGATTTTCTTTTCTATGGAAAGATTCATTTGTGCCTTATATTATATTCCAGATATAAGTGATATCATATGGTATTTGTCTTTCTCTTCTGACTCATTTCACTTAGTATGAGAGTCTCTTGTTCCATTCATGTTGCTGCAAACAGCATTATTTCATTCTTTTTTTATGGCTGAGTAGTATTCCATTGTGTATATATACCACATCTTCCTAAACCAATCATCTGTCAGTGGACATTTGGGTTGTTTCCAGCTCTTGACTATTGTGAATAGAGCTGCAATGAACATGCGGGCAAATGTGTCTTTTTTAAGGAAAGTTTTGTCTGTTTATATGCCCAAGAGTGGAGTTACTGGATCATATGGTAGTTCTATGTATAGATTTCTAATGTACCTCCATACTGTTCTCCATAGTGGTTGTACCAGCTTCTATTCCCACCAACAGTGCAGGAGGGTTCCCTTTTCTCCACACCCCCTCCAGCATTTGTTATTTGTGGACTTATTAATGATGGACATCCTGACTGGTGTGAGGTGGTACCTCATGGTAGTTTTGATTTGCATTTCTCTAGTAATCAGGGATGTTGAGCATTTTTTCATGTGCTTGTGGCCATCTGTATATATTCCTTGGGAAAAATATCTATTTAGGTCCTTTGCCCATTTTCCATTGGGTTGTTGGCTTTTTTGCTGTTGAGTTGTATAAGTTGCTTGTATATTCTAGAGATTAAGCCCCTGTCAGTTGCATCATTTGAGACTATTTTCTCTCATTCTGTAAGTTGTCTTTGTGTTTCCTTTTTGGTTTCCTTTGCTGTGCAAAAGCTTGTCAGTTTGATGAGGTCCCATTGGTTTATTTTTGCTCTTATTTCTCTTGCTTTGGGAGACTGACCTGAGAAAATATTCATAAGGTTGATGTCAGAGATTGTTTTGCCTACATTCTCTTTCAGGAGTTTGATGGTGTCTTGTCTTATATTTAAGTCTTTCAGCCATTTTGTGTTTATTTTGGTTCATGGTGTGAGGGTGAGTTCTAGTTTTATTGATTTGCAGGCAGCTGTCCAGGTTTACCAGCAATACCTGCTGAAAAGACTGCCTTTTCCCCATTTTATGTTCTTGCCTCCTTTGTCAAAGATTAATTGACCATGGGTGTCTGGGTTTATTTCTGGGTTCTCTATTCTGTTCCATTGTCTGTATGTCTGTTTTGGTGTCAGTACTACACTGTCTTGATGACTGTGGATTTGTAATATTGCTTGATGTCTGGGAGAGTTATGCCTCCTGTTTGGTTTTTGTTCCTCAGAATTGCTTTGACAATTTTGGGTCTTTTGTGGTTCCATATAAATTTTTGGATTGTTTGTTCTAGTTCTGTGGAAAATGTCATGGGGAATTGGATAGGGATTGCATTGAATCTGTAGATTGCCTTGGGTAGTATGGCCATTTTTACAATATTAATTTTTCCAATCCAGGAGCATGGACTATCTTTCCATTTATTTACATCCTCTTTAATTTCCTTGATTAATGTTTTATAGTTCTCAGAACATAAATCCTTTACCTCCTTGGTCGAGTGTATTCCCAGATATTTGATTTTTGGGGGTACAATTTTAAAAGGTAGTGTATTTTTATATTCCTTTTCTAATATTCCATTGTTAGTATACAGAAATGTGACTAATTTCTGAATGTTAATCTTATACTCTGCTACTTTGCTGAATTTATCGATCAGTTCAAGTAGTTTTTGGGTTGAGTCCTTAGGGTTTTCTATATAGTATCATGTCATCTGCATACAGTGACAGTTTTACCTCTTCTCTTCCTATTTGGATGCCTTTTATTTCTTTTGTTTTTGATTTTGCTGTGGCTAGGACTTCCAGTACTATGTTGAATAACAGTGGTGAGAGTGGGCATCCTTGTCTTGTTCCAGATTTCGGCAGGAAGGCTTTTAGCTTCTCTCCATTGAATATTATATTTTCTGTGGGTTTGTCATAAATGGCTTGGATTATGTTAAGGAATGTTCCCTCTATACCCACTTTGGTAAGAGTTTTTATCATGAATGGATGTTGGACTTTGTCAAATGCTTTTTCTGCATCTATTGAGATGATCGAGTGGTTTTTGACTTTTGTTAATGTGGTGTATGACGCTGATTGATTTGCATATGTTGAATCATCCTTGTGCACCTGGGATGAATCCCACCTGGTCGTGATATATGATCTTTTTTGTATGTTGTTGGATTCAGATGGCTAAAATTTTGTTGAGAATTTTTGCATCTATATTCATCAAAGATATGGCCGATAGTTTTCTTTTTTGGTGGTATCTTTGTCTGGTTTTGGAATAATGGTGATGATGGTGGCATCACAGAATATCTTTAGGAGTGTTCCTTCTTCTTCAGCCTTTTGAAAAAGTTTAATGAGGATGGGTTTAATTCCTCTTTGTATGTTTGGTAGAATTCACCTGTGAGGCCATCTGGTCCTGGACTTTTATTTGTAGGGAGTGTTTTTATGACATATTCAATTTCATTTCTAGTGATTATTTTGTTCAGTTGATCTATTTCTTCTTGATTCAGTTTTGGCAGGCTGTAAGACTCTAGAAAGTTGTCCATTTCTTCTAGGTTGTCAAATTTGTTGGCATACAATTGTTCATAGCATTCTCTCTCTCTCTTTTTTTTTTTTTTTTTGTATTTCTGTAGTATCCATTGTGACTTCTCCTTTTTCATTTCTGATTTTCTTTATTTGGGTTTTTTCTCTCCCCTTCTTGGTGAGTCTACCCAGAGGTATGTCAATTTTGTTTACCTTTTCAAAGGTAAAACAAAAGTTTTATTATTTCTTCTATTGTTCTTTTAATCTCTATTTTATTGATTTCCTCTCTGATCTTTATGATTTCCTTCCTTCTGCTGACTTTGGGTTCTGTTTGTTCTTTTTTTTCTAATTCTTTTAGGTTAAGGTGTTGATTTGAGATCTTTCTTCTTTTCTGAGGAAGGCCTGTATCTCAGAGTGAGAGCAACAGCATATGGTGCTGGGTTGCAATGCCTTCTTTTTTTCTTTTTCGCCAACCCCTGAGGTGACTGGGGTCACCGGTAGAGCCCACTCACAGACCCCCAGTGGTAGCAAGCCACGCCTCCCTCTGGCCTCTGAGGCAACCACCGCAGTCTGTCCCTGCCACCTGTAGATCATGCAAGAGGCACCATGTCACAGTCTGTCCCTGCCACCTGTAGATCATGCGAGAGGCACCACGTTGCACTTAGCCCCTTTATGCCCTTAGCCCACACAATAGTTGCCTGGCCACTGGTAGCCTGCACAAGAAGCAGCTTATCTCCCCTTTAATGAGCAAGAGGTTTATTGCTGCCCATAGCCTCTGCAGATACGCCCTGCCCTCCAAGCCGGTAGGCATGTGCATACTCCAGAGCAGGGAGTTTCCTTTGGTGGCCCACTGCTCCTCCTCTCCCCTCCCCAGCAATGGCGCCTTGCCTCTCCTGTAGGTCTGGACCTTCTTCTGGGTTCCCTCTTCCATGGTGTTGCCCTCCTTAGCCCATGGTGTTGCCCTCCTTAGCCAATGGTTCTGCTCCTTAGCCCCTCATGCCATCCCCAGTTCTCTCCCCGGGACTGACCTCCAGAGCCTAAGTCTCAGTGCCCAGCCCCTACCTGAGCATCTCAGGTGTCCTGGCCAGTGGTTCATATGGTCTGTGAGGCTCTCACTCTGCTTTGCTGTTCTCAGCCCAGCTGCTGTGTTTTTCTCAAGGACTTTGAGGTTGTGCTGACTCAGCTGATCTTTTGTCAGTTAGGTGGCTTCCCAGGAGGTAGGTTCCTTTTCTCCTTCACGGCTCCCTCTCAGGAATGCTAGTCCCTCCCGTCCTGATTCCTTTTCTCTTTTTTTCTTTTATTCTACCCAGTCAGGTCAAGAGTTTCTTGCCCTTTTTGGGGGTTTAAGTTCTTCTGCCAGCATTCAGTTGATGTTCTGTGTGAGTAGTTTTACATGTAGATGTGTTTTTTTGATGTCCTTGTGGGAGAAGGTGTGTGTGACCTCTTACTCCTCCACCATCTTGCTAATTCTTGGTCTCAGGTCTTTATTCAAGTCTTTAATTCAACCTGAATTAATATTTGAGTATTGTGTAAGGTAATGGTCCAGTTTCATTCTTTTGTATATGGCTGTACAGTTTCCCTAATATCATTTATTGAAGAGACTGTCCTTTTTCCATTGTATATTCTTGGCTCCTTTGTGGCAAACTATATCCTTTGTGATATAGTTTGAAATTAGGGTGCATGATACTTCCACCTTTGTTTTTTAAAATTATTTTTAGCTAATCATATTTATTGGTCTTTTTGAATGTAGAAGTTGAGGTAATAACTACAAGTTCTGACATAAGTGGAAAGAGTGACATAAAGGGATTTTCGTCACTCATTTATTTAACAAATGTCTAGGGAAATGCTTCTCTGTACCCGGTTTTATTTCTACAATATTGGGCCCTGAAATAAGTAAAGAAGATAAGAGATTCTCTATCATTGTGGCACTTTGATTCTAGTGGGAAGAGAGAAAATTTTAAAAACCTTTAAATAGTGTGATTGCAAATCACAGTAAGCACTATGAGGAAAATGGGAGAAGGGATTTGCAATTTTGTCAGTAATTCAGTGAAGGTCTCCACGAGGAGGTGATGTTTGAGCAGGTAGGTTCTGAATGATAGAAGACAGAACTGTTAAAGATCTAAGTACAAGGAAACATAAGAGATAAAGGCACTAAAGTAGAATGAACTTAATGTGTTTAAGGACTAACTAACAAGCAAACAAGGGCAGGTGGAGCATAGTGAGCAAGAAGGAGATGAGATGGGAGTTCCCACTGTGGTGCAGCGAGTTAAGGATCCAGCCTTGACTTTGCAGTGGTATGGGTTCTATCCTTGGCCTGGTGCTGTGGGCTAAGGATCTGGCTTCACCACAGCTGTGGCTCAGATTCAGTCCTTGGCTGGGGAACTTCCATATGCCTCAGGTATGGCCAGGGAAAAAAAAAAGAGATGAGATGATGAGGTCTAAACTGAAAACAGAGGCCAGAGCAGGTAAGACCTGGTAGTGTTGGCAAGGAGTTTGTGTTTTAATAGAAGTGTGCATGCATGCTGTTGGAGGGGTTGTAGCAAGAGAGTGACATAATCAGATTTACATTTTAAGAAATTTACCCTGGCTTTTGTATGATGAATTCTAAAGAATGGAAAGTAGGAGACAAGAGCTTAGCAATAGATCAATCCAGAAAATTTAAACTCTTTACATGTAAAGTCAACAAGCATTTGAAAAAGGAGAGGGGGATGAGATGGGTTCAGGAAAGGAAAACTAAACAATTAGTCATAAGGCTGGAATGAATGAAGAAAAGTCATCTACTGAGAAGTAGTAACTAGTAAGATTCCTGATGTCAGGATGTCTGGGAGACATTTTACAACAAAGCTATCTACAGTTAATTTTAAGTTGTCTGTGGTTCAACTACTATTCCAAGCCTTAGTAAAAATTTGTTGTACATGCTATCCTTTATTGGTGGTGCTTTGAAGATAGAAAGGAATCAGGCTGGTGTCTAGCACAAGACCACACAGTAGAGGAAAAGGAGAGCACACCAAATATGGCCAGATAATTCACAAGCTGAACTAATCCATAAAATTTGGGTGTATGCAACCATCAGGGATGAGACAAAAATAGAGATTCCTCTGAGATTCTCAGGAGAGATGAGGATAAACACTGGGTTTCCAGGCTGAAGGTGGTGGTGTTCTGGGCCAAACTCATTGGAAGCCTGAAGGGCAGGGTGACCTAGCTGATTCCAAGTCACACATGTCACTGAAGAGCAAAGAGACAGAGTGCAGTTTTATGGTGTGACCATACCAGTAATACAAATCTTTAGGCTCATCTTTTCCAACTGGATGTTTTTGCTGGCTGTTATCTTTTTTTAAAATAATTGATTTAGGTGTTATTCATTCATTGGACAAATATATACTCAGCACGTACCATATGTCAGACATTGTGTTAAGGGCTAAGGACACCGCACTACACAGCATAGCAAATGTGGCATAGCCACGCCAGTTGAAATAACTTGACCCTACTCAAGCCTTTGGAATGGCTAGGTTTTGGGCTCTATTCAGAGGTGGGTATTTGGCTCAATGAGGCACAACTTCACCCAGGCTGGGGCATTTGGAGGAAAGAAGCTACATATTCCTTCTTTAGGAACTTCTGCTCTCCTTCATGAGGAGAACCAGTAGCTGCTCAAAAAAACTTAGCTATTATCATGATTGCTGTATATTTTTTACCTGTTCCTTAACTTTCTGATTTCCCTTACTATGTCTTGTGTGAACTAAATTTCTAAAATAGTTTCCTTACATGGTCAGAATCTTTTGTTATCTACTTTGATACACAGCTTGCAATGACAAAATGTTTAGTGTATGATCAAATTATTTCCATGAAAGGCCAAAATCAGTTCTAGAACAGAGTATTTTCTAAATATTTAAACAGGGGGAAAAAAAGGTAATGTAATTACTACTTTGGAAATTGGCAGTATCTATTAAAGTTGAATAGAGACATGATTTATAACTCAGGAATTCTACTCTGAGTATATACCTTAGAGAGAGAGAGAGAGAGATTTACGTTGGTATATTCCTATATAGATCTAAAGATACTACAAGGATGTTCAGAGCAGTGCTGCCGTAATAGCTAAAAAGTAGAAATAACTCAAATGTGTATCAACAGTAAAATGGATAAATCACATAACTTTCAAACAACTGAAGTATAGATATCAATGGAAATGAAAGAAGTACATGTGATAATATTGCTGAAACTAATAAACATACTGTGGTGTCAAAGAAACCAGAGGCAAAGAGTAGTACTTGTGTTATTTTACACCTAATTTGAAAAGCAAAGCTCTCCATGGGGATGAAAGTGAGGAGTGTGACCACCCTGGGGGGTGTAATGACCAGAAGGGAGTAAGAGGGAGTTTGGGTCAGGGCTATGGTGGGAGGGGGCAGTGATCTGTTTTTGGACCTGGGTGCTGGTTCTTTGGGTATGTGCACTCTGAAAATTCATTGAAATGTATACTTAAGAGTTGTTCACTTATCTGTGTAGATATTTGTACTTGAATGAAAAGTTTAAAAAGCAGAGGTAAAATGATTTTATTACATTTCCTGGAGTTCACTATTTTGGATTCTTAATGAGTATTTGTTGATGATAAATGCTGTCATTTTGATTAAAATTTTCCTTTTGTCGTTCTTCTTGGGGGATAATCTTTTAGCAAATACATGTTGAAAGGTTTCTCTCTCTTTTTAAAAACTAACCAAGGAAAATGGTTCTGAGCCAGCATTACATCTATTATAAAAAAGGATGTGTATCACTGAACTCTCAAGTAAACAAAATTTACAAATTCTATTGAGCTAGACATTTGTTTCTGTTTTTAAAAATTTAAGCTTATATCCTTCAGCATTACTCCTTTTTGCTACAATTATGTATAAATGTAGAAAAGACTTTCGTTTTCTCTCTTAAATATTTCCTTTTTTATATATAATGATTTTTATTTTTTTCCATTATAGCTGGTTTACAGTGTTCTGTCAATTTTCCACTGTACATGTACAGCATGGTGACCCAGTTACACATACATGTATACATTCTTTTTTCTCACATTATCATACTCTATCATAAGTGACCAGACATAGTTCCCAGTGCTACACAGCAGGATCTCATTGCTAATCCATTCCAAAGTCAATAGTCTGCATCTGTTCACCCCAAGCACTCCATCCATCCCACTCCTTCCCCCTTGGCAACCACAGTCTATTCTCTAAGTCCATGATTTTATTTTCTGTGGAAAGGTTCATTTGTGCTGTATATTAGATTCCAGATACATGATATCATATGGTATTTGTCTTTCTCTTTCTGACTTCACTCAGTATGAGAGTCTCTGGTTCCATCCATGTTGCTGCAAGTGGCATTATTTTGGTCTTTTTTTTTAATGGCTAAATAGTATCCCATTGTGTATATATATCACATCTTCTTAATCCAATCATCCATCGATGGACATTTGGGTTTTTTCCATATCTTGGCTATTGTGAATAGTGCTGCAATGAACATGCAGGTGCATGTGTCTTTTTCAAGGAAAGTTTTGTCCGGATATATGCCCAAGAGTGGGATTGCTGTGTCATGTGGTAGTTCTATACATAGATTTCTAATGTACCTCCATACTGTTCTCCATAGTGGTTGTACCAGCTTACATTTCCCACCAACAGTGCAGGAGGGTTCCCTTTTCTCCACACCCCCTCCAGCATTTGTTTATTTGTGGACTTATTAATGATGGCCAGTCTGACTGGTGCAAAGTGGTGTCTTGTGGTAGTTTTGATTTGCATTCTCTCTTAAATATTTCTTTAATTCGGTCTCTCATTTGCCTCTCAGCTGTCCTTCCTCTGATGCATGTTCGAATTATCTCTTTGCTGGACTGCTATAATAACCTGATCTTTGTCACAACCTGACCTCAGTCTTGCTCCTTTTAAATAGAGCCCATCCAGCCTTCACAGTAGCCTATTTAACCACAAATCTGATGACTACATTCTGTGCCTTGAAACTATCTCAATTAATGGAAACTCCATCAGTAGAGTTCTCTGTCCTCACACCTTTCCCTCATCCTTGGTTCCTTCCTGTCAGGAAAATCCAGGTAACTCTATTTTGAAAATGTAATCAGAATCTGTCCATTTACTGTCACCAACATTACTGCCATCTCAGTTAGTCACTGTTATATTTTCCTAAACTATTGCAAAGACCTCCTCACTAATCTCCTTGCTGCCATTCTTGTCTTCTTAGAGTCTATACTCAACATAGTACCAGAGTGAGTTAAAAAAACAAAATCATAAGTCAGACTATGGCACCACTTTGCCTCAAGTGCCCCAGTGGCTCTCATTTTGACTATTATTTTTTCCTTTGTATAATTCAAGCTGGCACTTAGATATAGTCATGGACTCTTGTGCTTTCCTACTCAGGCAGCCTGATTTCACCTTCCTGAGACATACCTATCTATCATTTCATTTGCCATTTTTTCTCCAGCTATCCTCGTGCCCTATAATCCTAGGGAACTTCCTTCAAGGATGGCAAGCTTCCCTTCAATCACATAGAAGTTCAGTTTTCTCCAACTTTCTTTTTCTTTGTACCATTGTCTTGTACGAAGATTGAGTTCCCCTTTTTCATGTCTATGTCTGCCTTCCCTTCTTGATAATTTTGAAAGAATAATTTAGCTAGATTATACCCACTGATTCCACTTCTCCAACCTTCATGTGTGCTTCCATCCACTGCCAGCCACTCTATAATTCTCTCTTGAAATTCTATATATCAAAGCCATTGGTGACCTAACTACCTATTCTAATATGTAAATTCAGACCATCCCCCTTCTTGAAATTGTACATGTGATGGCTTCCAGGATAAGTTTCCTGGAAGCCATTTTCAATTACATTTTTTACTATTCCCTTATGTTCTGTCCTTGGTTCTCTTCCCATTCTCTAGGTTCTCATAAATTCCTATCTACATGCAATTTGCTCTCACATCTGTAAGTCCTACTTCTGCCATTCTTGTGAGTTTAGGGCTGTATTTTTAAATTCAATTGCTTATACTTCATTGTAATTGTTAACAATAGACTGTATTTATGGAAAGAAGAGATATTTTCAGAGTATATCTTAGCATCAGCATCATATTAGTCTAAACTGTGAATAACTTTCCTTTGGCACATGGCTAGAATTGGGGGATCTGCATATAAGAAGCATAAGTTCCATTTTCCAGAATTTACTGTTCATCATTTTAGCAACTTTAATTATATTGTCTCTGTTTTTTTCTGCCAAATCTAAGACTTCTAATTCTTTTAACATAGCTTACCCCAGAAACTGCTACAGTTCCATAATAACTTAAATTTCATTTCTTTGGGTCTTCCCTTGAACTATTATCATCTGTATTGAGGTAAAGCGACATAGTACACTCATCAGTACAAGGCAATGATTATACCTTCTCTTCTACCTGAATATGCCACTTAAAGATGTCCAGCATTCTGTGAGTCCTTTTGGCCCTAGCCAAACTGGTGCCTTTATGAATAGTTGACAAGAGGCTTCTGAATCTCCCTCCAAGGTAGACATTGACATGTCAGAGATAGAAATCAACACATCCTGGCAGTGATAGTGATTCTTTGATTCAAACTGATTTCAGATACTTTTTCACCCCACTCACTTCCTGCCTTTTAAGACTTGTGTTAACTTGGTTTGAATTAGGGGCAAAATTTGGTTTAATTTGCAGAGCTCACCAAATTTATGTTCAAAGTGTGTCTAACAATGTTATTGGAAGAGGGGAAGCAAATTACACTCAAACTTCCTTTTGAGTTTTCCAGCCATGACTTTAGAAATCAGGGAGAAAACCATAAAACTGAATATTACTTGTCATTATATACTATTACATGTTATTACAGGGCATTTATTATTTTATATAATGTGTGATGATTAATGAGATTTCCCCTTATAAAATTAAAAAGCAGACCTGCATTTTTGCTAATTCCAGTCTTGTGTTTGGTACTTTTTTCATAGCTTGGATTTAATAAGTACATTGAAAATTTGGAATCAAGTTAGGAATTAGAAGGCAGACTATCAAAATTTTTTAACTCCTAACTATTAAAGCTAGACACAGACCATGAAAAGAAAAATCTTTGTAAGTGAAGAAATGTGTAATACAAATATCTCTATCTTGCATATTCCATATTCCAGCAATGGATTTTAGCACTGCCCACTGCTGATAGCATTGCTAGCTAGTGCTCTGTGGTTCCATCACAGTAGTGACAGAGGTCTTTCTGCCACCATGCTGCCCCATAGCCAGGGTCCTACTGACCTGATGTGGCAGTGGAATCTGTTGCAATTGGCACAAGAGACTACTCTGCCTGGATAAGTCAGATGAGGCAGCTTCAGCTATTAGAGCACGACTGGGCATGATTCCTGCCGGGTGCCCACTGCAGTTGTCCCACTGGACAAAGGAGAGTTGTCACCAGATGATGATAAGAGCTGCATCCTGTGGCCCAGGGAATGAGTGAGAGGAGCTCAGTTGTCGGTAGAGGCTGCCTCAGTTACCATGAGGCTCCAGAGCTCTAGTGATAGGCAGTCATTGTGGTGCATATCCATTGCATCTGTTCAAGAAATTTCTCATATTCCAGCTTGTTATGGGTTGAATTATGTCCACTCCCTACCCCTGTAACCCTCCCCCCAATTCATATGTTAAAATCCTAACTTCCAATACCTCAGAATGTGACTGTATTTGGAGACTAGAGTCTTCACAGAGGGAACTAAGTTAAAGTGAGGTCCTGAGGGTGTGCCCTGATTCAGTATGACGGATGTCCTGATAAAAAGGGAAAATTTGCCCACAGAGACCCAAGTAGGGGGAAGATGATGTGAGGAGACATAGAGAAAAGGTGGCCAATCTACAAGCCAAGGATAAAGGCCTGGAACAGATTTTCTCTCATGACTTTTGGAAGATGCACACCCTGCTAACACCTTGACTTCTGACTTCTAGCCTTCAGAACTATGAGAACAATACATTTCTGTTGTTTAAGCCACCCAGTTTGTGGTAATTTATTATGGTAGTTATTTCAGAGCTCTTCTGACATTTCTGTTTCTTTGACCACCCCCTTGCCAGCCTGGTTTGCCCACCACCCAACTTCCCCTTCATAAATTATGTCTAGTTTCATACCTAGTGGAAGACTGTTCTCCCTCTCAAGCCTTCATCTCAAATTGTTTCTGTGCTAGGAATATCACCCTCTGTCCTCTAAAGATCTACACTTCAGCAACTCAGTGGTCAGAAAGTGGATTCCTTTTTCTTTTGCCCTTAGTGCTTATATCTCATTTTTGAGCAGTGGATGCGAGGCAATCTAGGTGACTAAATGAGAGGACTTTGGGGCAGGATGTAAAAGAAAACACCAAGAAAAAAAAAAAAAAACCCTTAATTAATAGTTCAAGAACAGCATCCTGCTGCCTATATGCAGATACAGAGTTTTTCATACAGTTGCCCCTGAATGGGTCTCTGTATTCCCTACCTCCCTAACAGTGCCTCTTTAACCTCAGAGAAATAAAGCCAAACAATGAAGTAGGAGGACTGAAAGTTAAGGACTGCCCAAGCTTGTAAGACTTGCATGTTTTTAGCGCAAGCAGTGTAGTCAGTCTGCTTGCAGCACAGCAACAGGCAGGGAAACTATCTTCAGTGTCTCACTCCATGGTCACTGCTGGTTCCCAATGGATAGCCAAGGCGTTTTAGGCTTGTGGATACAAGAATGAAAGGTTTAGAAGGAAAGGCTGCCATGAGTCTCTCTTAACCTCCCGAGAGAATGGGTGCACATGGAAACCCTATCAAGAGAGCCAAGAATTGTGCTCAGTTGTAAAGCATTCAATACAGTGGCTCGTGGTGAGTACTCAATAAGCATCAGCTGGTATTATTATTACCACATTTCATTAACCTGAGATGGACTTTTAAAGTTGTTTTCAGAAGTATTTTAAATAATACTGGACATTGTGTCATTTTACCTAAAAATACCTTCAGTATGCATTTCTAAGTTGTTGAGTTTTTTGAACACTAACCACTCATGGAAATTTCTGATTGTTCCAGTTTTTCAAGTTTCTCAATCTTAAAAGAATTTCCACAGACACTCTTGACCACATCTATTCACACATCTACCAGCTGCACCATATTCTCAGCTTCCCGCCTATTATGGTCATCAAATTCACTCAAGTTCAATCCTCCACTTTTGCTCTATTTTCCATTTATTCTTACCCTTTCAAATGAAATCACTCCAGAAATCCACTATTTTCTCTCTTACATCATTCAATATTTCCCTTTCACCAAATCATTCTATGAATGTACATGTATGTTGTTCTTTCTTGCAATTTCAAACTTTCTCTGGGCCACACTTTTCCTTCCAGCTATGGCTATTTCTCCCTCTCTTTGCATCAAAGCTCCTTGGAAGAGTTAGAAGGCACCCTTTCCTTCCTCCCCCACAGTTTTACCTACTCTGAAATCATAGTACCCATGAAACGAATACTTGTAGTCACTTACATGAGTCTAGCAATGATTAGTAAGAGCAGAGCAAACATGTAGCTGATTCTGCTGCCTTGTTATAAGGTCAGAAAGCTCTGGTTGGCTCACAGAGCAGGTTCTGGAGCCTAAGTGGATTCAAATCTGGATTCC
Source organism: Sus scrofa (assembly GCF_054392235.1). Lineage (NCBI taxonomy): Eukaryota > Metazoa > Chordata > Mammalia > Artiodactyla > Suidae > Sus > Sus scrofa. Next base: position 72,106,504 of record NC_139383.1, on the reverse strand, counting down.
TCTAATTATTAGCTGTGTGACCATGTACAAGATTTTTTTTTTAAACTCTCTTAGTCTCATTTTACTCAGCTATAAAATAGGAGAATAATACAATTACCTAAGTATTAAATTTCTTATGAGAATTAAATAAGATAATACATGTTAAATGCTTAGCAAAGTGTCTATTACATGGTACTCAAGAGAGTCCCTTTTGTGTCTTCACTATCATCTTCATCTTTGTGATAAGAAACCATCTTATGTGCATATGTAAACACATGAACCACGATGGGCCATACCAGGATGATCAACAAAGGGTTTTACTCACATTATGTAGCAAGCAGGGCAACATTTTGCTATTTTCCCCATCCGTTCTTGGCGAAAATAACCTGCCATTCAGTTGTGACAAAAATCATAGTGTTATCAACCTAGCAAGGAAACACCAAAATATGATAAAAGGCCAAGTCTATTTATAGTCTTCAGCAATCTATTGAAAATTAAAATGTAATTAGTGTGGCAAAACAATAGTTTGCATCTTTGAATTACTATTCTATTTTTTTGACAGAATGTTTTAATTATTGTTTTCTTTCCTCTTCTGTTTCTCTTGATTTGTTGCCAGTTTAATTGTGCCACTAGGACCTCCCAGTTCTCAATGAGTCGCCCTCAGGGAATTCTGTCAGCTTCATTGTTTTCAAGTAAACCAGATCTCTAAATACCTACAAAACAAAATCAGCATTTGAAGGTTTTTTTTTTTTTTTTTTTTTTTTTTAAATAGGAAAAACTAGGAGGAATAAATAACAAGGCATAATAGTCAAGGTGTAAAGGGAAGTTTAAACGAGAGCCACAGTTACAAACTTTAGATCTAAAGGAATGATTATTATTAATAAATTTGTTATAAACTTCTCTATTTAAAGGAAAGGAGCGATGAAATAACTGATTTTAAAAATCTTGTTGTTTTGCTTCACAAGCCAAATTATTTTTTCTGATTATATTTTCAGAGCTGTATTTGGATGAATACATTACAGGTAGATGATCACCACGAAGTACCTTAGTCACATCCATCCATCAGTGAATTAGTGTTCTTAATTGAGTCTCAGTTTCTTGATTTTTTTGAGTTGCTTTTAGGATGCTAATGTAGTAGAATGAAAGGTGAAAAAGACATCAATTATTGTCTGTTTTTATGATTAATTGGCCTAGTAAACAAAGAGGCTTGAGATTTAGTGTGTCTGAGAGTATTCTCTTGCTCCATCCCATCCTGGAGCCACTGCCATGGCTCTGTTGGGACAGGACCATGGGGCAGATCCAAGTGTCATGCCAATAGCAAGTTGGTTGTTTTTTGAGGAATTTAGGTTGATGAGTGTCTTGAAGCTGTGGTATAATATGTTTTTCATATGATTTCACCGTGACCTATAGTCAATATTTATTCTTATGAGGAACCCTCTGTTATTTTCCCTCTTCTTTTCCCTTCTTTCCTGTTCTATTAAATTTTGAAAAAATACAGGCATGGAATTCCCACTGTGGCGCATTGGGATTGGCAATGTCTTTGCAGCACCAGGATGCGGGTTTGATTCCTGGCCTGGCACAGTGGGTTAAGGATCCAGCATTGCCCCAACTGCAGAGTAGGTCAAAACTATGGCTTGGATCTGATCCGGGGCCCAGGAACTCTATATGCCACAGTGTGGCCAAAAAATAAAATACAGGCGTGCTTTGTTTTATTGTACTGCACTTTATTGTGCTTTGCATATACTGCATTTTTTACAAATTGCAGTTTTGTGGCAATCTTGCATCATGCCTGTCTATCAGCACCATTTTCCTAACAGCATTTGGAAAAATGCTCACTTCATCTCTCTGTCACATTTTGATAATTCTCACAGTATTTCAAACTTTTTCATTAGCATTACATTTGGGATGGCATGTGGTCAGTAATTTTTAATGTTACAGTTGGAATTGTTTGAGGGTACCACTGACAAACTTAAGGTGTCAAACTTAATTGATAAATATTGTGTGTGCGTTGACTCTGCTACTGACTTGCCATTCTCTCATGTTGCTCCCTCTCCTTGGACCTCCCTCTTGAGACACGATAATATTGAAATTAGGCTAGTTAATAACCCTAAAATAGTCTCTAACTGTTCAAGTGAAAGGAAAGTTTGCATGTCTCTCACTTTATATCAAAAGCTAGAAATGACGAAGCTTAGTGAGGAAGGCATGTCTAAAGGTGAGATAGCTGAAGGCCAGGCCGCTTGTACCTAACAGGTTGCCAAGTCGTGAATGCAAAGTTAAAGTTCTTAAAAAAAAAGAAAAGTGCTAGTCCAGTGAATACACAAATGATAAAAAAGTAGAATAGCCTTATAGCTGATATAAAGTTTGAGTGATCTGGATAGAAGACCTAACAAGCCATAACATTCCCTTAAGGCAAAGACTAAATCTAGAGCAAGGCCCTAACTCTCCTCAATTCCATGAAGGCTGACAGGTGGGGAAGATGACGAAGAAAAGTCTGAAGCTAGCAGAGGTTGGTTCATGAAATTTAAGGACAGGAACTATCTCCATAACATCAAAACTCAAAAGGAACTATCTCCATAACATCAAAATTCAAAGTAATGCAGCAAGTACTGATGTAGAAGCTGCAGCAAGGTAACAGGAAGAGCTAGCAAAGATAATTAAAGTAAAAACACTAAAAAATAGATTTTTAGTTTAGATGAAACAGCATTATATTGGAAAAAGATGCTGTCTAGGACTTTCATAGCTAGAGAGGAGAAGTCAATGCCTGGCTTCTAAGTGTAAAAGGACAGTCTGACTTGTTAGGGGCAAACACATTTGGTGGCTTTAAGTTGAAACCAATGCTCATTTACTCTTCCCCAAATCCTAAGGCCCCTAAGGATTATGCAGATCTACTCTGCTTGTGGTATAAATGGAACAACAAAGTCTGGCTGAGAGAACATCTGTTTATGACATGGTTTACTGAGTATTTGCCACCGTTGAGATCTACTGCTCAGAAATAAATAGTTCTTTCAAAAATTACTGTTTATTAACAGTGTACCTGACAATGCAAGAGCTCCAATGGAGAGGAACAAGAGATTAATGTGGTTTTAATGCCTCCTAACCCAATGTCCATTCTGAAGCCCAGGAATACAGGAGCTTTGACTTTTAAGTCTTATTATTCAAGGAATATATTTCGGGAGTTCCCATTGTGGCGCAGCAGAAACAAACCCAACAACTATCCATGAGGATGTAGATTCGATCCCTGGCCTCAATCAGTGGGTCAAGGATCCGGTGTTGCCAAGAGCTGTGGTGTAGGTCACAGACACAGCTGGGATCCCACATTGCTGTGGCTGTGGTGTAGGCTGGCAGCTGTAGCTTCGATTTGACCCCTAGTCTGGGAACTTCCATATTCTGCAGGTGGGACCCTAAAAAAAGAAAAAGAAAGAAAGAAAGAAAGAAAATGTATTTCATAAGGTTCTAGCTGCCATAAATGGTGATTCCTCTAATAGATCTGAGCAAAGTAAACTGAAAACCTTCTGGAAAGCATCCCCCATTCTACATGCCATTAAGAACATTCATAGATTCATGGGAAAAAGTCAAAATAACATTAACAGGTATTTGGAAGGAGCTGATTCCATCCCTCATGGACAATTTGAGGAGGTCAAGACTTCAGAGGAGAAAGTATCTGCAGAGGTGCTGGAAATAGCAAGACAAATAAAATTTGAAGGAGAACCTGAAGATGTGATTGAATTCCTGCAATCTCATGACAAACATTTCATGGAAGAGGAGCTGCTTCTTATGCATGAGCAAAGAAAGTGGTTTCTTGAGATGGAATCTACTCCTGGTGAAGATGCTGGGAGGATTGTTGAAATGACAACAAATAATTTAGTATCCCACATAAACTGTGGCAGGCTTTGGAAGGATCGACTCTAATTTTGAAAGAAGTTCTCATGTGAGTAACATGCTGTTAAACAGCATGCATGCTACAGAGACATTATGAAAGGAAGAGTCAATTGATGAGGCAAACCTCACTATTGTCTCTTTTTTAA